>NC_139606.1:17260829-17860829 GCF_964270895.1 Podarcis filfolensis | reverse complement strand
TGACGTTCTGCAATTCACTCAAAAATGGTGCCAAGCTGTTGCAAACAATCCGCTAAAAGGTTTTTCGGTGGAAACAGATGAGTTTTTATCATCGGAAACAGAATTAGCCCTCGACGTCTGAAGAACTTTTTTTGAAAAAATCCCTAAGCCGCGCGGTCACAATTTCAGCAAAAATCTGACGTTCTGCAATTCACTCAAAAATGGTGCCAAGCTGTTGCAAACGATCTGCTGAAAGGTTTTTCAATGGAAACAGATGGGTTTTTATCATCGGAAACAGAATTAGCCCTCGACGTCTGAAGAACTTTTTTTGAAAAAATCCCTAAGCCGCGCGGTCACAATTTCAGCAAAAATCTGACGTTCTGCAATTCACTCAAAAATGGTGCCAAGCTGTTGCAAACGAACTGCTGAAAGGTTTTTCGATGGAAACAGATGGGTTTTTATCATCGGAAACAGAATTAGCCCTCGACGTCTGAACAACTTTTTTTGAAAAAATCCCTAAGCCGCGCGGTCAGAATTTCAGCAAAAATCTGACGTTCTGCAATTCACTCAAAAATGGTGGCAAGCTGTTGCAAAATATCCCCTGAAAGGTTTTTCGGTGGAAACAGATGGGTTTTTATCATCGGAAACAGAATTAGCCCTCGACGTCTGAAGAACTTTTTTTGAAAAAATCCCTAAGCCGCGCGGTCACAATTTCAGCAAAAATCTGACGTTCTGCAATTCACTCAAAAATGGTGCCAAGCTGTTGCAAAATATCCCCTGAAAGGTTTTTCGGTGGAAACAGATGGGTTTTTATTATCGGAAGCAGAATTAGCCCTCGACGTCTGCACAACTTTTTTTGAAAAAATCCCTAAGCCGCGCGGTCACAATTTCAGCAAAAATCTGACGTTCTGCAATTCACTCAAAAATGGTGCCAAGCTGTTGCAAAATATCCCCTGAAAGGTTTTTTGGTGGAAACAGATGGGTTTTTATCATCGGAAACAGAATTAGCCCTCAACGTCTGTACAACTTTTTTTGAAAAAATCCCTAAGCCGCGCGGTCACAATTTCAGCAAAAATCTGACGTTCTGCAATTGACTCAAAAATGGTGCCAAGCTGTTGCAAACGATCTGCTGAAAGGTTTTTCGATGGAAACAGATGGGTTTTTATCATCGGAAACAGAATTAGCCCTCGACGTCTGAACAACTTTTTTTGAAAAAATCCCTAAGCCGCGCGGTCACAATTTCAGCAAAAATCTGACGTTCTGCAATTCACTCAAAAATGGTGCCAAGCTGTTGCAAAATATCCCCTGAAAGGTTTTTCGGTGGAAACACATGGGTTTTTATCATCGGAAACAGAATTAGCCCTCGATGTCTCAACAACTTTTTTTGAAAAAATCCCTAAGCCGCGCGGTCACAATTTCAGCAAAAATCTGACGTTCTGCAATTCACTCAAAAATGGTGCCAAGCTGTTGCACACGATCTGCTGAAAGGTTTTTCAATGGAAACAGATGGGTTTTTATCATCGGAAACAGAATTAGCCCTCGACGTCTGAAGAACTTTTTTTGAAAAAATCCCTAAGCCGCGCGGTCACAATTTCAGCAAAAATCTGACGTTCTGCAATTCACTCAAAAATGGTGCCAAGCTGTTGCAAACGATCCGCTGAAAGGTTTTTTGGTGGAAACAGATGGGTTTTTATCATCTTTAACAGAGTTAGCCCTCGACGTCTGAACAACTTTTCTTGAAAAAATCCCTAAGCCGCGCGGTCACATTTTCAGCAAAAATCTGACGTTCTACAATTCACTCAAAAATGGTGCCAAGCTGTTGCAAAATATCCCCTGAAAGGTTTTTCGGTGGAAACAGATGGGTTTTTATTATCGGAAGCAGAATTAGCCCTCGACGTCTGCACAACTTTTTTTGAAAAAATCCCTAAGCCGCGCGGTCACAATTTCAGCAAAAATCTGACGTTCTGCAATTCACTCAAAAATGGTGCCAAGCTGTTGCAAAATATCCCCTGAAAGGTTTCTCGGTGGAAACAGATGGGTTTTTATCATCGGAAACAGAATTAGCCTTCGACGTCTGCACAACTTTTTTTGAAAAAATCCCTAAGCCGCGCGGTCACAATTTCAGCAAAAATCTGACGTTCTGCAATTCACTCAAAAATGGTGCCAAGCTGTTGCAAAATATCCCCTGAAAGGTTTTTTGGTGGAAACAGATGGGTTTTTATCATCGGAAACAGAATTAGCCCTCAACGTCTGTACAACTTTTTTTGAAAAAATCCCTAAGCCGCGCGGTCACAATTTCAGCAAAAATCTGACGTTCTGCAATTGACTCAAAAATGGTGCCAAGCTGTTGCAAACGATCTGCTGAAAGGTTTTTCGATGGAAACAGATGGGTTTTTATCATCGGAAACAGAATTAGCCCTCGACGTCTGAACAACTTTTTTTGAAAAAATCCCTAAGCCGCGCGGTCACAATTTCAGCAAAAATCTGACATTCTGCAATTCACTCAAAAATGGTGCCAAGCTGTTGCAAAATATCCCCTGAAAGGTTTTTCGGTGGAAACAGATGGGTTTTTATCATCGGAAACAGAATTAGCCCTCGACGTCTCAACAACTTTTTTTGAAAAAATCCCTAAGCCGCGCGGTCACAATTTCAGCAAAAATCTGACGTTCTGCAATTCACTCAAAAATGGTGCCAAGCTGTTGCACACGATCTGCTGAAAGGTTTTTCAATGGAAACAGATGGGTTTTTATCATCGGAAACAGAATTAGCCCTCGACGTCTGAAGAACTTTTTTTGAAAAAATCCCTAAGCCGCGCGGTCACAATTTCAGCAAAAATCTGACGTTCTGCAATTCACTCAAAAATGGTGCCAAGCTGTTGCAAACGATCCGCTGAAAGGTTTTTTGGTGGAAACAGATGGGTTTTTATCATCTTTAACAGAGTTAGCCCTCGACGTCTGAACAACTTTTCTTGAAAAAATCCCTAAGCCGCGCGGTCACATTTTCAGCAAAAATCTGATGTTCTACAATTCACTCAAAAATGGTGCCAAGCTGTTGCAAAATATCCCCTGAAAGGTTTTTCGGTGGAAACAGATGGGTTTTTATTATCGGAAGCAGAATTAGCCCTCGACGTCTGCACAACTTTTTTTGAAAAAATCCCTAAGCCGCGCGGTCACAATTTCAGCAAAAATCTGACGTTCTGCAATTCACTCAAAAATGGTGCCAAGCTGTTGCAAAATATCCCCTGAAAGGTTTCTCGGTGGAAACAGATGGGTTTTTATCATCGGAAACAGAATTAGCCTTCGACGTCTGCACAACTTTTTTTGAAAAAATCCCTAAGCCGCGCGGTCACAATTTCAGCAAAAATCTGACGTTCTGCAATTCACTCAAAAATGGTGGCAAGCTGTTGCAAACAATCCGCTAAAAGGTTTTTCGGTGGAAACAGATGAGTTTTTATCATCGGAAACAGAATTAGCCCTCGACGTCTGAAGAACTTTTTTTGAAAAAATCCCTAAGCCGCGCGGTCACAATTTCAGCAAAAATCTGACGTTCTGCAATTCACTCAAAAATGGTGCCAAGCTGTTGCAAAATATCCCCTGAAAGGTTTTTCGGTGGAAACAGATGGGTTTTTATCATCGGAAACAGAATTAGCCCTCAACGTCTGTACAACTTTTTTTGAAAAAATCCCTAAGCCGCGCGGTCACAATTTCAGCAAAAATCTGACGTTCTGCAATTCACTCAAAAATGGTGCCAAGCTGTTGCAAACGATCTGCTGAAAGGTTTTTCAATGGAAACAGATGGGTTTTTATCATCGGAAACAGAATTAGCCCTCGACGTCTCAACAACTTTTTTTGAAAAAATCCCTAAGCCGCACGGTCACAATTTCAGCAAAAATCTGACGTTCATCAATTCACTCAAAAATGGTGCAAAGCTGTTGCAAACGATCTGCTGAAAGGTTTTTCGATGGAAACAGATGGGTTTTTATCATCGGAAACAGAATTAACCCTCGACGTCTGAACAACTTTTTTTGAAAAAATCCCTAAGCCGCGCGGTCACAATTTCAGCAAAAATCTGACGTTCTGCAATTCACTCAAAAATGGTGGCAAGCTGTTGCAAACAATCCGCTAAAAGGTTTTTCGGTGGAAACAGATGAGTTTTTATCATCGGAAACAGAATTAGCCCTCGACGCCTGAAGAACTTTTTTTGAAAAAATCCCTAAGCCGCGCGGTCACAATTTCAGCAAAAATCTGACGTTCTGCAATTCACTCAAAAATGGTGCCAAGCTGTTGCAAAATATCCCCTGAAAGGTTTTTCGGTGGAAACAGATGGGTTTTTATCATCGGAAACAGAATTAGCCCTCAACGTCTGTACAACTTTTTTTGAAAAAATCCCTAAGCCGCGCGGTCACAATTTCAGCAAAAATCTGACGTTCTGCAATTGACTCAAAAATGGTGCCAAGCTGTTGCAAACGATCTGCTGAAAGGTTTTTCGATGGAAACAGATGGGTTTTTATCATCGGAAACAGAATTAGCCCTCAACGTCTGAACAACTTTTTTTGAAAAAATCCCTAAGCCGCGCGGTCACAATTTCAGCAAAAATCTGACGTTCTGCAATTCCCTCAAAAATGGTGCCAAGCTGTTGCAAAATATCCCCTGAAAGGTTTTTCGGTGGAAACAGATGGGTTTTTATCATCGGAAACAGAATTAGCCCTCGACGTCTGAAGAACTTTTTTTGAAAAAATCCCTAAGTCGCGCGGTCACAATTTCAGCAAAAATCTGACGTTCTGCAATTCACTCAAAAATGGTGCCAAGCTGTTGCAAACGATCCGCTGAAAGGTTTTTTGGTGGAAACAGACGGGTTTTTATCATCTTTAACAGAATTAGCCCTTGACGTCTGAACAACTTTTCTTGAAAAAATCCCTAAGCCGCGCGGTCACATTTTCAGCAAAAATCTGACGTTCTACAATTCACTCAAAAATGGTGCCAAGCTGTTGCAAAATATCCCCTGAAAGGTTTTTCGGTGGAAACAGATGGGTTTTTATTATAGGAAGCAGAATTAGCCCTCGACGTCGGCACAACTTTTTTTGAAAAAATCCCTAAGCCGCGCGGTCACAATTTCAGCAAAAATCTGACGTTCTGCAATTCACTCAAAAATGGTGCCAAGCTGTTGCAAAATATCCCCTGAAAGGTTTCTCGGTGGAAACAGATGGGTTTTTATCATCGGAAACAGAATTAGCCCTCGACGTCTGAACAACTTTTTTTGAAAAAATCCCTAAGCCGCGCGGTCACAATTTTAGCAAAATCTGACGTTCTGCAATTCACTCAAAAATGGTGCCAAGCTGTTGCAAACAATCCCCTGAAAGGTTTCTCGGTGGAAACAGATGGGTTTTTATCATCGGAAACAGAATTAGCCCTCGACGTCTGAACAACTTTTTTTGAAAAAATCCCTAAGCCGCGCGGTCACAATTTTAGCAAAATCTGACGTTCTGCAATTCACTCAAAAATGGTGCCAAGCTGTTGCAAACGATCTGCTGAAAGGTTTTTCAATGGAAACAGATGGGTTTTTATCATCGGAAACAGAATTAGCCCTCGACGTCTCAACAACTTTTTTTGAAAAAATCCCTAAGCCGCACGGTCACAATTTCAGCAAAAATCTGACGTTCATCAATTCACTCAAAAATGGTGCAAAGCTGTTGCAAACGATCTGCTGAAAGGTTTTTCGATGGAAACAGATGGGTTTTTATCATCGGAAACAGAATTAGCCCTCAACGTCTGAACAACTTTTTTTGAAAAAATCCCTAAGCCGCACGGTCACAATTTCAGCAAAAATCTGACGTTCATCAATTCACTCAAAAATGGTGGCAAGCTGTTGCAAACAATCCGCTAAAAGGTTTTTCGGTGGAAACAGATTAGTTTTTATCATCGGAAACAGAATTAGCCCTCGACGTCTGAAGAACTTTTTTTGAAAAAATCCCTAAGCCGCGCGGTCACAATTTCAGCAAAAATCTGACGTTCTGCAATTCACTCAAAAATGGTGCCAAGCTGTTGCAAAATATCCCCTGAAAGGTTTCTCGGTGGAAACAGATGGGTTTTTATCATCGGAAACAGAATTAGCCCTCAACGTCTGTACAACTTTTTTTGAAAAAATCCCTAAGCCGCGCGGTCACAATTTCAGCAAAAATCTGACGTTCTGCAATTGACTCAAAAATGGTGCCAAGCTGTTGCAAACGATCTGCTGAAAGGTTTTTCGATGGAAACAGATGGGTTTTTATCATCGGAAAAAGAATTAGCCCTCGACGTCTGAACAACTTTTTTTGAAAAAATCCCTAAGCCGCGCGGTCACAATTTCAGCAAAAATCTGACATTCTGCAATTCACTCAAAAATGGTGCCAAGCTGTTGCAAAATATCCCCTGAAAGGTTTTTCGGTGGAAACAGATGGGTTTTTATCATCGGAAACAGAATTAGCCCTCGACGTCTCAACAACTTTTTTTGAAAAAATCCCTAAGCCGCGCGGTCACAATTTCAGCAAAAATCTGACGTTCTGCAATTCACTCAAAAATGGTGCCAAGCTGTTGCACACGATCTGCTGAAAGGTTTTTCAATGGAAACAGATGGGTTTTTATCATCGGAAACAGAATTAGCCCTCGACGTCTGAAGAACTTTTTTTGAAAAAATCCCTAAGCCGCGCGGTCACAATTTCAGCAAAAATCTGACGTTCTGCAATTCACTCAAAAATGGTGCCAAGCTGTTGCAAACGATCCGCTGAAAGGTTTTTTGGTGGAAACAGATGGGTTTTTATCATCTTTAACAGAGTTAGCCCTCGACGTCTGAACAACTTTTCTTGAAAAAATCCCTAAGCCGCGCGGTCACAATTTCAGCAAAAATCTGACGTTCTGCAATTCACTCAAAAATGGTGCCAAGCTGTTGCAAAATATCCCCTGAAAGGTTTCTCGGTGGAAACAGATGGGTTTTTATCATCGGAAACAGAATTAGCCTTCGACGTCTGCACAACTTTTTTTGAAAAAATCCCTAAGCCGCGCGGTCACAATTTCAGCAAGAATCTGACGTTCTGCAATTCACTCAAAAATGGTGGCAAGCTGTTGCAAACAATCCGCTAAAAGGTTTTTCGGTGGAAGCAGATGAGTTTTTATCATCGGAAACAGAATTAGCCCTCGACGTCTGAAGAACTTTTTTTGAAAAAATCCCTAAGCCGCGCGGTCACAATTTCAGCAAAAATCTGACGTTCTGCAATTCACTCAAAAATGGTGCCAAGCTGTTGCAAAATATCCCCTGAAAGGTTTTTCGGTGGAAACAGATGGGTTTTTATCATCGGAAACAGAATTAGCCCTCAACGTCTGTACAACTTTTTTTGAAAAAATCCCTAAGCCGCGCGGTCACAATTTCAGCAAAAATCTGACGTTCATCAATTCACTCAAAAATGGTGCAAAGCTGTTGCAAACGATCTGCTGAAAGGTTTTTCGATGGAAACAGATGGGTTTTTATCATCGGAAACAGAATTAGCCCTCGACGTCTGAACAACTTTTTTTGAAAAAATCCCTAAGCCGCGCGGTCACAATTTCAGCAAAAATCTGACGTTCTGCAATTCACTCAAAAATGGTGGCAAGCTGTTGCAAACAATCCGCTAAAAGGTTTTTCGGTGGAAACAGATGAGTTTTTATCATCGGAAACAGAATTAGCCCTCGACGTCTGAAGAACTTTTTTTGAAAAAATCCCTAAGTCGCGCGGTCACAATTTCAGCAAAAATCTGACGTTCTGCAATTCCCTCAAAAATGGTGCCAAGCTGTTGCAAAATATCCCCTGAAAGGTTTTTCGGTGGAAACAGATGGGTTTTTATCATCGGAAACAGAATTAGCCCTCGACGTCTGAAGAACTTTTTTTGAAAAAATCCCTAAGTCGCGCGGTCACAATTTCAGCAAAAATCTGACGTTCTGCAATTCACTCAAAAATGGTGCCAAGCTGTTGCAAACGATCCGCTGAAAGGTTTTTTGGTGGAAACAGACGGGTTTTTATCATCTTTAACAGAATTAGCCCTTGACGTCTGAACAACTTTTCTTGAAAAAATCCCTAAGCCGCGCGGTCACATTTTCAGCAAAAATCTGACGTTCTACAATTCACTCAAAAATGGTGCCAAGCTGTTGCAAAATATCCCCTGAAAGGTTTTTCGGTGGAAACAGATGGGTTTTTATTATAGGAAGCAGAATTAGCCCTCGACGTCGGCACAACTTTTTTTGAAAAAATCCCTAAGCCGCGCGGTCACAATTTCAGCAAAAATCTGACGTTCTGCAATTCACTCAAAAATGGTGCCAAGCTGTTGCAAAATATCCCCTGAAAGGTTTCTCGGTGGAAACAGATGGGTTTTTATCATCGGAAACAGAATTAGCCCTCGACGTCTGAACAACTTTTTTTGAAAAAATCCCTAAGCCGCGCGGTCACAATTTTAGCAAAATCTGACGTTCTGCAATTCACTCAAAAATGGTGCCAAGCTGTTGCAAACAATCCCCTGAAAGGTTTCTCGGTGGAAACAGATGGGTTTTTATCATCGGAAACAGAATTAGCCCTCGACGTCTGAACAACTTTTTTTGAAAAAATCCCTAAGCCGCGCGGTCACAATTTTAGCAAAATCTGACGTTCTGCAATTCACTCAAAAATGGTGCCAAGCTGTTGCAAACGATCTGCTGAAAGGTTTTTCAATGGAAACAGATGGGTTTTTATCATCGGAAACAGAATTAGCCCTCGACGTCTCAACAACTTTTTTTGAAAAAATCCCTAAGCCGCACGGTCACAATTTCAGCAAAAATCTGACGTTCATCAATTCACTCAAAAATGGTGCAAAGCTGTTGCAAACGATCTGCTGAAAGGTTTTTCGATGGAAACAGATGGGTTTTTATCATCGGAAACAGAATTAGCCCTCAACGTCTGAACAACTTTTTTTGAAAAAATCCCTAAGCCGCACGGTCACAATTTCAGCAAAAATCTGACGTTCATCAATTCACTCAAAAATGGTGGCAAGCTGTTGCAAACAATCCGCTAAAAGGTTTTTCGGTGGAAACAGATTAGTTTTTATCATCGGAAACAGAATTAGCCCTCGACGTCTGAAGAACTTTTTTTGAAAAAATCCCTAAGCCGCGCGGTCACAATTTCAGCAAAAATCTGACGTTCTGCAATTCACTCAAAAATGGTGCCAAGCTGTTGCAAAATATCCCCTGAAAGGTTTCTCGGTGGAAACAGATGGGTTTTTATCATCGGAAACAGAATTAGCCTTCGACGTCTGCACAACTTTTTTTCAAAAAATCCCTAAGCCGCGCGGTCACAATTTCAGCAAAAATCTGACGTTCTGCAATTCACTCAAAAATGGTGGCAAGCTGTTGCAAACAATCCGCTAAAAGGTTTTTCGGTGGAAACAGATGAGTTTTTATCATCGGAAACAGAATTAGCCCTCGACGTCTGAAGAACTTTTTTTGAAAAAATCCCTAAGCCGCGCGGTCACAATTTTAGCAAAATCTGACGTTCTGCAATTCACTCAAAAATGGTGCCAAGCTGTTGCAAACAATCCCCTGAAAGGTTTCTCGGTGGAAACAGATGGGTTTTTATCATCGGAAACAGAATTAGCCCTCGACGTCTGAACAACTTTTTTTGAAAAAATCCCTAAGCCGCGCGGTCACAATTTTAGCAAAATCTGACGTTCTGCAATTCACTCAAAAATGGTGCCAAGCTGTTGCAAACGATCTGCTGAAAGGTTTTTCAATGGAAACAGATGGGTTTTTATCATCGGAAACAGAATTAGCCCTCGACGTCTCAACAACTTTTTTTGAAAAAATCCCTAAGCCGCACGGTCACAATTTCAGCAAAAATCTGACGTTCATCAATTCACTCAAAAATGGTGCAAAGCTGTTGCAAACGATCTGCTGAAAGGTTTTTCGATGGAAACAGATGGGTTTTTATCATCGGAAACAGAATTAGCCCTCAACGTCTCAACAACTTTTTTTGAAAAAATCCCTAAGCCGCACGGTCACAATTTCAGCAAAAATCTGACGTTCATCAATTCACTCAAAAATGGTGGCAAGCTGTTGCAAACAATCCGCTAAAAGGTTTTTCGGTGGAAACAGATTAGTTTTTATCATCGGAAACAGAATTAGCCCTCGACGTCTGAAGAACTTTTTTTGAAAAAATCCCTAAGCCGCGCGGTCACAATTTCAGCAAAAATCTGACGTTCTGCAATTCACTCAAAAATGGTGCCAAGCTGTTGCAAAATATCCCCTGAAAGGTTTCTCGGTGGAAACAGATGGGTTTTTATCATCGGAAACAGAATTAGCCTTCGACGTCTGCACAACTTTTTTTCAAAAAATCCCTAAGCCGCGCGGTCACAATTTCAGCAAAAATCTGACGTTCTGCAATTCACTCAAAAATGGTGGCAAGCTGTTGCAAACAATCCGCTAAAAGGTTTTTCGGTGGAAACAGATGAGTTTTTATCATCGGAAACAGAATTAGCCCTCGACGTCTGAAGAACTTTTTTTGAAAAAATCCCTAAGCCGCGCGGTCACAATTTCAGCAAAAATCTGACGTTCTGCAATTCACTCAAAAATGGTGCCAAGCTGTTGCAAAATATCCCCTGAAAGGTTTTTCGGTGGAAACAGATGGGTTTTTATCATCGGAAACAGAATTAGCCCTCAACGTCTGTACAACTTTTTTTGAAAAAATCCCTAAGCCGCGCGGTCACAATTTCAGCAAAAATCTGACGTTCTGCAATTCACTCAAAAATGGTGCCAAGCTGTTGCAAACGATCTGCTGAAAGGTTTTTCAATGGAAACAGATGGGTTTTTATCATCGGAAACAGAATTAGCCCTCGACGTCTCAACAACTTTTTTTGAAAAAATCCATAAGCCGCACGGTCACAATTTCAGCAAAAATCTGACGTTCATCAATTCACTCAAAAATGGTGCAAAGCTGTTGCAAACGATCTGCTGAAAGGTTTTTCGATGGAAACAGATGGGTTTTTATCATCGGAAACAGAATTAGCCCTCGACGTCTGAACAACTTTTTTTGAAAAAATCCCTAAGCCGCGCGGTCACAATTTCAGCAAAAATCTGACGTTCTGCAATTCACTCAAAAATGGTGGCAAGCTGTTGCAAACAATCCGCTAAAAGGTTTTTCGGTGGAAACAGATGAGTTTTTATCATCGGAAACAGAATTAGCCCTCGACGTCTGAAGAACTTTTTTTGAAAAAATCCCTAAGCCGCGCGGTCACAATTTCAGCAAAAATCTGACGTTCTGCAATTCACTCAAAAATCGTGGAAAGCTGTTGCAAAATATCCCCTGAAAGGTTTTTCGGTGGAAACAGATGGGTTTTTATCATCGGAAACAGAATTAGCCCTCAACGTCTGTACAACTTTTTTTGAAAAAATCCCTAAGCCGCGCGGTCACAATTTCAGCAAAAATCTGACGTTCTGCAATTGACTCAAAAATGGTGCCAAGCTGTTGCAAACGATCTGCTGAAAGGTTTTTCGATGGAAACAGATGGGTTTTTATCATCGGAAACAGAATTAGCCCTCAACGTCTGAACAACTTTTTTTGAAAAAATCCCTAAGCCGCGCGGTCACAATTTCAGCAAAAATCTGACGTTCTGCAATTCCCTCAAAAATGGTGCCAAGCTGTTGCAAAATATCCCCTGAAAGGTTTTTCGGTGGAAACAGATGGGTTTTTATCATCGGAAACAGAATTAGCCCTCGACGTCTGAAGAACTTTTTTTGAAAAAATCCGTAAGCCGCGCGGTCACAATTTCAGCAAAAATCTGACGTTCTGCAATTCACTCAAAAATGGTGCCAAGCTGTTGCAAACGATCCGCTGAAAGGTTTTTTGGTGGAAACAGATGGGTTTTTATCATCTTTAACAGAATTAGCCCTTGACGTCTGAACAACTTTTCTTGAAAAAATCCCTAAGCCGCGCGGTCACATTTTCAGCAAAAATCTGACGTTCTACAATTCACTCAAAAATGGTGCCAAGCTGTTGCAAAATATCCCCTGAAAGGTTTTTCGGTGGAAACAGATGGGTTTTTATTATAGGAAGCAGAATTAGCCCTCGACGTCGGCACAACTTTTTTTGAAAAAATCCCTAAGCCGCGCGGTCACAATTTCAGCAAAAATCTGACGTTCTGCAATTCACTCAAAAATGGTGCCAAGCTGTTGCAAAATATCCCCTGAAAGGTTTCTCGGTGGAAACAGATGGGTTTTTATCATCGGAAACAGAATTAGCCCTCGACGTCTGAACAACTTTTTTTGAAAAAATCCCTAAGCCGCGCGGTCACAATTTTAGCAAAATCTGACGTTCTGCAATTCACTCAAAAATGGTGCCAAGCTGTTGCAAAATATCCCCTGAAAGGTTTTTCGGTGGAAACAGATGGGTTTTTATCATCGGAAACAGAATTAGCCCTCAACGTCTGTACAACTTTTTTTGAAAAAATCCCTAAGCCGCGCGGTCACAATTTCAGCAAAAATCTGACGTTCTGCAATTGACTCAAAAATGGTGCCAAGCTGTTGCAAACGATCTGCTGAAAGGTTTTTCGATGGAAACAGATGGGTTTTTATCATCGGAAACAGAATTAGCCCTCAACGTCTGAACAACTTTTTTTGAAAAAATCCCTAAGCCGCGCGGTCACAATTTCAGCAAAAATCTGACGTTCTGCAATTCCCTCAAAAATGGTGCCAAGCTGTTTCAAAATATCCCCTGAAAGGTTTTTCGGTGGAAACAGATGGGTTTTTATCATCGGAAACAGAATTAGCCCTCGACGTCTGAAGAACTTTTTTTGAAAAAATCCCTAAGCCGCGCGGTCACAATTTCAGCAAAAATCTGACGTTCTGCAATTCACTGAAAAATGGTGCCAAGCTGTTGCAAACGATCCGCTGAAAGGTTTTTTGGTGGAAACAGATGGGTTTTTATCATCTTTAACAGAATTAGCCCTTGACGTCTGAACAACTTTTCTTGAAAAAATCCCTAAGCCGCGCGGTCACATTTTCAGCAAAAATCTGACGTTCTACAATTCACTCAAAAATGGTGCCAAGCTGTTGCAAAATATCCCCTGAAAGGTTTTTCGGTGGAAACAGATGGGTTTTTATTATAGGAAGCAGAATTAGCCCTCGACGTCGGCACAACTTTTTTTGAAAAAATCCCTAAGCCGCGCGGTCACAATTTCAGCAAAAATCTGACGTTCTGCAATTCACTCAAAAATGGTGCCAAGCTGTTGCAAAATATCCCCTGAAAGGTTTCTCGGTGGAAACAGATGGGTTTTTATCATCGGAAACAGAATTAGCCCTCGACGTCTGAACAACTTTTTTTGAAAAAATCCCTAAGCCGCGCGGTCACAATTTCAGCAAAAATCTGACGTTCTGCAATTCCCTCAAAAATGGTGCCAAGCTGTTGCAAAATATCCCCTGAAAGGTTTTTCGGTGGAAACAGATGGGTTTTTATCATCGGAAACAGAATTAGCCCTCGACGTCTGAAGAACTTTTTTTGAAAAAATCCCTAAGCCGCGCGGTCACAATTTCAGCAAAAATCTGACGTTCTGCAATTCACTCAAAAATGGTGCCAAGCTGTAGCAAACGATCCGCTGAAAGGTTTTTTGGTGGAAACAGATGGGTTTTTATCATCTTTAACAGAATTAGCCCTTGACGTCTGAACAACTTTTCTTGAAAAAATCCCTAAGCCGCGCGGTCACATTTTCAGCAAAAATCTGACGTTCTACAATTCACTCAAAAATGGTGCCAAGCTGTTGCAAAATATCCCCTGAAAGGTTTTTCGGTGGAAACAGATGGGTTTTTATTATAGGAAGCAGAATTAGCCCCCGACGTCGGCACAACTTTTTTTGAAAAAATCCCTAAGCCGCGCGGTCACAATTTCAGCAAAAATCTGACGTTCTGCAATTCACTCAAAAATGGTGCCAAGCTGTTGCAAAATATCCCCTGAAAGGTTTCTCGGTGGAAACAGATGGGTTTTTATCATCGGAAACAGAATTAGCCCTCGACGTCTGAACAACTTTTTTTGAAAAAATCCCTAAGCCGCGCGGTCACAATTTTAGCAAAATCTGACGTTCTGCAATTCACTCAAAAATGGTGCCAAGCTGTTGCAAACAATCCCCTGAAAGGTTTCTCGGTGGAAACAGATGGGTTTTTATCATCGGAAACAGAATTAGCCCTCGACGTCTGAACAACTTTTTTTGAAAAAATCCCTAAGCCGCGCGGTCACAATTTTAGCAAAATCTGACGTTCTGCAATTCACTCAAAAATGGTGCCAAGCTGTTGCAAACGATCTGCTGAAAGGTTTTTCAATGGAAACAGATGGGTTTTTATCATCGGAAACAGAATTAGCCCTCGACGTCTCAACAACTTTTTTTGAAAAAATCCCTAAGCCGCACGGTCACAATTTCAGCAAAAATCTGACGTTCATCAATTCACTCAAAAATGGTGCAAAGCTGTTGCAAACGATCTGCTGAAAGGTTTTTCGATGGAAACAGATGGGTTTTTATCATCGGAAACAGAATTAGCCCTCGACGTCTGAAGAACTTTTTTTGAAAAAATCCCTAAGCCGCGCGGTCACAATTTCAGCAAAAATCTGACGTTCTGCAATTCACTCAAAAATGGTGCCAAGCTGTTGCAAAATATCCCCTGAAAGGTTTTTCGGTGGAAACAGATGGGTTTTTATCATCGGAAACAGAATTAGCCCTCAACGTCTGTACAACTTTTTTTGAAAAAATCCCTAAGCCGCGCGGTCACAATTTCAGCAAAAATCTGACGTTCTGCAATTGACTCAAAAATGGTGCCAAGCTGTTGCAAACGATCTGCTGAAAGGTTTTTCGATGGAAACAGATGGGTTTTTATCATCGGAAACAGAATTAGCCCTCAACGTCTGAACAACTTTTTTTGAAAAAATCCCTAAGCCGCGCGGTCACAATTTCAGCAAAAATCTGACGTCTGCAATTCCCTCAAAAATGGTGCCAAGCTGTTGCAAAATATCCCCTGAAAGGTTTTTCGGTGGAAACAGATGGGTTTTTATCATCGGAAACAGAATTAGCCCTCGACGTCTGAAGAACTTTTTTTGAAAAAATCCCTAAGCCGCGCGGTCACAATTTCAGCAAAAATCTGACGTTCTGCAATTCACTCAAAAATGGTGCCAAGCTGTTGCAAACGATCCGCTGAAAGGTTTTTTGGTGGAAACAGATGGGTTTTTATCATCTTTAACAGAATTAGCCCTCGACGTCTGAACAACTTTTCTTGAAAAAATCCCTAAGCCGCGCTGTCACATTTTCAGCAAAAATCTGACGTTCTACAATTCACTCAAAAATGGTGCCAAGCTGTTGCAAAATATCCCCTGAAAGGTTTTTCGGTGGAAACAGATGGGTTTTTATTATCGGAAGCAGAATTAGCCCTCGACGTCTGCACAACTTTTTTTGAAAAAATCCCTAAGCCGCGCGGTCACTATTTCAGCAAAAATCTGACGTTCTGCAATTCACTCAAAAATGGTGCCAAGCTGTTGGAAAATATCCCCTGAAAGGTTTCTCGGTGGAAACAGATGGGTTTTTATCATCGCAAACAGAATTAGCCCTCGACGTCTGAACAACTTTTTTTGAAAAAATCCCTAAGCCGCGCGGTCACAATTTTAGCAAAATCTGACGTTCTGCAATTCACTCAAAAATGGTGCCAAGCTGTTGCAAACAATCCCCTGAAAGGTTTCTCGGTGGAAACAAATGGGTTTTTATCATCGGAAACAGAATTAGCCCTCGACGTCTGAACAACTTTTTTTGAAAAAATCCCTAAGCCGCACGGTCACAATTTCAGCAAAAATCTGACGTTCATCAATTCACTCAAAAATGGTGCAAAGCTGTTGCAAACGATCTGCTGAAAGGTTTTTCGATGGAAACAGATGGGTTTTTATCATCGGAAACAGAATTAGCCCTCGACGTCTGAAAAACTTTTTTTGAAAAAATCCCTAAGCCGCGCGGTCACAATTTCAGCAAAAATCTGACGTTCTGCAATTCACTCAAAAATGGTGGCAAGCTGTTGCAAACAATCCGCTAAAAGGTTTCTCGGTGGAAACAGATGAGTTTTTATCATCGGAAACAGAATTAGCCCTCGACGTCTGAAGAACTTTTTTTGAAAAAATCCCTAAGCCGCGCGGTCACAATTTCAGCAAAAATCTGACGTTCTGCAATTGACTCAAAAATGGTGCCAAGCTGTTGCAAACGATCTGCTGAAAGGTTTTTCGATGGAAACAGATGGGTTTTTATCATCGGAAACAGAATTAGCCCTCAACGTCTGAACAACTTTTTTTGAAAAAATCCCTAAGCCGCGCGGTCACAATTTCAGCAAAAATCTGACGTTCTGCAATTGACTCAAAAATGGTGCCAAGCTGTTGCAAACGATCTGCTGAAAGGTTTTTCGATGGAAACAGATGGGTTTTTGTCATCGGAAACAGAATTAGCCCTCGACGTCTGAACAACTTTTTTTGAAAAAATCCCTAAGCCGCGCGGTCACAATTTCAGCAAAAATCTGACGTTCTGCAATTAACTCAAAAATGGTGCCAAGCTGTTGCAAAATATCCCCTGAAAGGTTTTTCGGTGGAAACAGATGGGTTTTTATCATCGGAAACAGAATTAGCCCTCGACGTCTGAAGAACTTTTTTTGAAAAAATCCCTAAGCCGCGCTGTCACAATTTCAGCAAAAATCTGACGTTCTGCAATTCACTCAAAAATGGTGCCAAGCTGTTGCAAACGATCCGCTGAAAGGTTTTTCGGTGGAAACAGATGGGTTTTTATCATCTTTAACAGAATTAGCCCTCGACGTCTGAACAACTTTTCTTGAAAAAATCCCTAAGCCGCGCGGTCACATTTTCAGCAAAAATCTGACGTTCTACAATTCACTCAAAAATGGTGCCAAGCTGTTGCAAACAATCCGCTGAAAGGTTTTTCGGTGGAAACAGATGGGTTTTTATCATCGGAAGCAGAATTAGCCTTCGACGTCTGAAGAACTTTTTTTGAAAAAATCCCTAAGCCGCGCGGTCACAATTTCAGCAAAAATCTGACGTTCTGCAATTGACTCAAAAATGGTGCCAAGCTGTTGCAAACGATCTGCTGAAAGGTTTTTCGATGGAAACAGATGGGTTTTTATCATCGGAAACAGAATTAGCCCTCAACGTCTGAACAACTTTTTTTGAAAAAATCCCTAAGCCGCGCGGTCACAATTTCAGCAAAAATCTGACGTTCTGCAATTCACTCAAAAATGGTGCCAAGCTGTTGCAAACGATCTGCTGAAAGGTTTTTCGATGGAAACAGATGGGTTTTTGTCATCGGAAACAGAATTAGCCCTCGACGTCTGAACAACTTTTTTTGAAAAAATCCCTAAGCCGCGCGGTCACAATTTCAGCAAAAATCTGACGTTCTGCAATTAACTCAAAAATGGTGCCAAGCTGTTGCAAAATATCCCCTGAAAGGTTTTTCGGTGGAAACAGATGGGTTTTTATCATCGGAAACAGAATTAGCCCTCGACGTCTGAAGAACTTTTTTTGAAAAAATCCCTAAGCCGCGCTGTCACAATTTCAGCAAAAATCTGACGTTCTGCAATTCACTCAAAAATGGTGCCAAGCTGTTGCAAACGATCCGCTGAAAGGTTTTTCGGTGGAAACAGATGGGTTTTTATCATCTTTAACAGAATTAGCCCTCGACGTCTGAACAACTTTTCTTGAAAAAATCCCTAAGCCGCGCGGTCACATTTTCAGCAAAAATCTGACGTTCTACAATTCACTCAAAAATGGTGCCAAGCTGTTGCAAACAATCCGCTGAAAGGTTTTTCGGTGGAAACAGATGGGTTTTTATCATCGGAAGCAGAATTAGCCTTCGACGTCTGAAGAACTTTTTTTGAAAAAATCCCTAAGCCGCGCGGTCACAATTTCAGCAAAAATCTGACGTTCTGCAATTCACTCAAAAATGGTGGCAAGCTGTTGCAAACAATCCGCTAAAAGGTTTTTCGGTGGAAACAGATGAGTTTTTATCATCGGAAACAGAATTAGCCCTCGACGTCTGAAGAACTTTTTTTGAAAAAATCCCTAAGCCGCGCGGTCACAATTTCAGCAAAAATCTGACGTTCTGCGATTCACTCAAAAATGGTGCCAAGCTGTTGCAAAATATCCCCTGAAAGGTTTTTCGGTGGAAACAGATGGGTTTTTATCATCGGAAACAGAATTAGCCCTCAACGTCTGTACAACTTTTTTTGAAAAAATCCCTAAGCCGCGCGGTCACAATTTCAGCAAAAATCTGACGTTCTGCAATTGACTCAAAAATGGTGCCAAGCTGTTGCAAACAATCCGCTAAAAGGTTTTTCGGTGGAAACAGATGAGTTTTTATCATCGGAAACAGAATTAGCCCTCGACGTCTGAAGAACTTTTTTTGAAAAAATCCCTAAGCCGCGCGGTCACAATTTCAGCAAAAATCTGACGTTCTGCAATTCACTCAAAAATGGTGCCAAGCTGTTGCAAACGATCTGCTGAAAGGTTTTTCGATGGAAACAGATGGGTTTTTATCAACGGAAACAGAATTAGCCCTCGACGTCTGAAGAACTTTTTTTGAAAAAATCCCTAAGCCGCGCGGTCACAATTTCAGCAAAAATCTGACGTTCTGCAATTCACTCAAAAATGGTGCCAAGCTGTTGCAAACGATCCGCTGAAAGGTTTTTCGGTGGAAACAGATGGGTTTTTATCATCTTTAACAGAATTAGCCCTCGACGTCTGAACAACTTTTCTTGAAAAAATCCCTAAGCCGCGCGGTCACATTTTCAGCAAAAATCTGACGTTCTACAATTCACTCAAAAAATGGTGCCAAGCTGTTGCAAACAATCCGCTGAAAGGTTTTTCGGTGGAAACAGATGGGTTTTTATCATCGGAAACAGAATTAGCCTTCGACGTCTGAAGAACTTTTTTTGAAAAAATCCCTAAGCCGCGCGGTCACAATTTCAGCAAAAATCTGACGTTCTGCAATTCACTCAAAAATGGTGGCAAGCTGTTGCAAACAATCCGCTAAAAGGTTTTTCGGTGGAAACAGATGAGTTTTTATCATCGGAAACAGAATTAGCCCTCGACGTCTGAACAACTTTTTTGAAAAAATCCCTAAGCCGCGCGGTCACAATTTCAGCAAAAATCTGACGTTCTGCAATTCACTCAAAAATGGTGCCAAGCTGTTGCAAACGATCTGCTGAAAGGTTTTTCAATGGAAACAGATGGGTTTTTATCATCGGAAACAGAATTAGCCCTCGACGTCTGAAGAACTTTTTTTGAAAAAATTTCTAAGCCGCGCGGTCACAATTTCAGCAAAAATCTGACGTTCTGCAATTCACTCAAAAATGGTGCCAAGCTGTTGCAAACGATCTGCTGAAAGGTTTTTCGATGGAAACAGATGGGTTTTTATCATCGGAAACAGAATTAGCCCTCGACGTCTGAACAACTTTTTTTGAAAAAATCCCTAAGCCGCGCGGTCACAATTTCAGAAAAAATCTGACGTTCTGCAATTCACTCAAAAATGGTGGCAAGCTGTTGCAAAAAATCCCCTGAAAGGTTTCTCGGTGGAAACAGATGGGTTTTTATCATCGGAAACAGAATTAGCCCTCGACGTCTGAAGAACTTTTTTTGAAAAAATCCCTAGTCCGCGCGGTCACAATTTCAGCAAAAATCTGACGTTTTGCAATTCACTCAAAAATGGTGCCAAACTGTTGCAAACGATCCGCTGAAAGGTTTTTTGGTGGAAACAGATGGGTTTTTATCATCGGAAACAGAATTAGCCCTCGATGTCTGAACAACTTTTTTTGAAAAAATCCCTAAGCCGCGCGGTCACAATTTCACAAAAAATCTGACGTTCTGCAATTCACTCAAAAATGGTGCCAAGCTGTTGCAAATGATCCGCTGAACGGTTTTTCGGTGGAAACAGATGGGTTTTTATCATCTTTAACAGAATTAGCCCTCGACGTCTGAACAACTTTTCTTGAAAAAATCCCTAAGCCGCGCGGTCACATTTTCAGCAAAAATCTGACGTTCTGCAATTCACTCAAAAATGGTGCCAAGCTGTTGCAAAATATCCCCTGAAATGTTTTTCGGTGGAAACAGATGGGTTTTTATCATCGGAAACAGAATTAGCCCTCAACGTCTGTACAACTTTTTTTGAAAAAATCCCTAAGCCGCGCGGTCACAATTTCAGCAAAAATCTGACGTTCTGCAATTGACTCAAAAATGGTGCCAAGCTGTTGCAAACGATCTGCTGAAAGGTTTTTCGATGGAAACAGATGGGTTTTTATCATCGGAAACAGAATTAGCCCTCAACGTCTGAACAACTTTTTTTGAAAAAATCCCTAAGCCGCGCGGTCACAATTTCAGCAAAAATCTGACGTTCTGCAATTGACTCAAAAATGGTGCCAAGCTGTTGCAAACGATCTGCTGAAAGGTTTTTCGATGGAAACAGATGGGTTTTTATCATCGGAAACAGAATTAGCCCTTGACGTCTGAAAAACTTTTTTTGAAAAAATCCCTAAGCCGCGCGGTCACAATTTCAGCAAAAATCTGACGTTCTGCAATTAACTCAAAAATGGTGCCAAGCTGTTGCAAAATATCCCCTGAAAGGTTTTTCGGTGGAAACAGATGGGTTTTTATCATCGGAAACAGAATTAGCCCTCGACGTCTGAAGAACTTTTTTTGAAAAAATCCCTAAGCCGCGCGGTCACAATTTCAGCAAAAATCTGACGTTCTGCAATTCACTCAAAAATGGTGCCAAGCTGTTGCAAACGATCCGCTGAAAGGTTTTTCGGTGGAAACAGATGGGTTTTTATCATCTTTAACAGAATTAGCCCTCGACGTCTGAACAACTTTTCTTGAAAAAATCCCTAAGCCGCACGGTCACATTTTCAGCAAAAATCTGACGTTCTACAATTCACTCAAAAAATGGTGCCAAGCTGTTGCAAACAATCCGCTGAAAGGTTTTTCGGTGGAAACAGATGGGTTTTTATCATCGGAAACAGAATTAGCCTTCGACGTCTGAAGAACTTTTTTTGAAAAAATCCCTAAGCCGCGCGGTCACAATTTCAGCAAAAATCTGACGTTCTGCAATTCACTCAAAAATGGTGGCAAGCTGTTGCAAACAATCCGCTAAAAGGTTTTTCGGTGGAAACAGATGGGTTTTTATCATCGGAAACAGAATTAGCCCTCGACGTCTCAACAACATTTTTTGAAAAAATCCCTAAGCCGCGCGGTCACAATTTCACCAAAAATCTGACGTTCTGCAATTCACTCAAAAATGGTGCCAAGCTGTTGCAAATGATCCGCTGAACGGTTTTTCGGTGGAAACAGATGGGTTTTTATCATCTTTAACAGAATTAGCCCTCGACGTCTGAACAACTTTTCTTGAAAAAATCCCTAAGCCGCGCGGTCACATTTTCAGCAAAAATCTGACGTTCTGCAATTCACTCAAAAATGGTGCCAAGCTGTTGCAAAATATCCCCTGAAATGTTTTTCGGTGGAAACAGATGGGTTTTTATCATCGGAAACAGAATTAGCCCTCAACGTCTGTACAACTTTTTTTGAAAAAATCCCTAAGCCGCGCGGTCACAATTTCAGCAAAAATCTGACGTTCTGCAATTGACTCAAAAATGGTGCCAAGCTGTTGCAAACGATCTGCTAAAAGGTTTTTCGATGGAAACAGATGGGTTTTTATCATCGGAAACAGAATTAGCCCTCAACGTCTGAACAACTTTTTTTGAAAAAATCCCTAAGCCGCGCGGTCACAATTTCAGCAAAAATCTGACGTTCTGCAATTGACTCAAAAATGGTGCAAAGCTGTTGCAAACGATCTGCTGAAAGGTTTTTCGATGGAAACAGATGGGTTTTTATCATCGGAAACAGAATTAGCCCTTGACGTCTGAAAAACTTTTTTTGAAAAAATCCCTAAGCCGCGCGGTCACAATTTCAGCAAAAATCTGACGTTCTGCAATTAACTCAAAAATGGTGCCAAGCTGTTGCAAAATATCCCCTGAAAGGTTTTTCGGTGGAAACAGATGGGTTTTTATCATCGGAAACAGAATTAGCCCTCGACGTCTGAAGAACTTTTTTTGAAAAAATCCCTAAGCCGCGCGGTCACAATTTCAGCAAAAATCTGACGTTCTGCAATTCACTCAAAAATGGTGCCAAGCTGTTGCAAACGATCCGCTGAAAGGTTTTTCGGTGGAAACAGATGGGTTTTTATCATCTTTAACAGAATTAGCCCTCGACGTCTGAACAACTTTTCTTGAAAAAATCCCTAAGCCGCGCGGTCACATTTTCAGCAAAAATCTGACGTTCTACAATTCACTCAAAAAATGGTGCCAAGCTGTTGCAAACAATCCGCTGAAAGGTTTTTCGGTGGAAACAGATGGGTTTTTATCATCGGAAACAGAATTAGCCTTCGACGTCTGAAGAACTTTTTTTGAAAAAATCCCTAAGCCGCGCGGTCACAATTTCAGCAAAAATCTGACGTTCTGCAATTCACTCAAAAATGGTGGCAAGCTGTTGCAAACAATCCGCTAAAAGGTTTTTCGGTGGAAACAGATGGGTTTTTATCATCGGAAACAGAATTAGCCCTCGACGTCTCAACAACATTTTTTGAAAAAATCCCTAAGCCGCGCGGTCACAATTTCACCAAAAATCTGACGTTCTGCAATTCACTCAAAAATGGTGCCAAGCTGTTACAAACGATCCGCTGAAAGGTTTTTCGGTGGAAACAGATGGCTTTTTATCATCGGAAACAGAATTAGCCCTCGACGTCTGAACAACTTTTTTTGAAAAAATCCCTAAGCCGCGTGGCCACAATTTCAGCAAAAATCTGACGTTCTGCAATTCACTCAAAAATGGTGCCAAGCTGTTACAAACGATCCGCTGAAAGATTTTTCGGTGGAAACAGATGGGTTTTTATCATCGGAAACAGAATTAGCCATCGACGTCTGAACAACTTTTTTAGAAAAAATCCCAAAGCCGCGCGGTCACAATTTCAGCAAAAATCTGACGTTCTGCAATTCACTCAAAAATGGTGCCAAGCTGTTGCAAAATATCCCCTGAAAGGTTTTTCGGTGGAAACAGATGAGTTTTTATCATCGGAAACAGAATTAGCCCTCGATGTCTGAACAACTTTTTTTGAAAAAATCCCTAAGCCGCGCGGTCACAATTTCACAAAAAATCTGACGTTCTGCAATTCACTCAAAAATGGTGCCAAGCTGTTGCAAATGATCCGCTGAACGGTTTTTCGGTGGAAACAGATGGGTTTTTATCATCAGAAACAGAATTAGACCTCGACGTCTGAACAACTTTTTTTAAAAAAATCCCTAGTCCGCGCGGTCACAATTTCAGCAAAAATCTGACGTTCTGCAATTCACTCAAAAATGGTGCCAAGCTGTTGCAAACGATCCGCTGAAAGGTTTTTCGGTGGAAACAGATGGGTTTTTATCATCGGAAACAGAATTAGCACTCGAAGTCTGAACAACTTTTTTTGAAAAAATCCCAAAGCCGTGCGGTCACAATTTCAGCAAAAATCTGACGTTCTGCAATTAACTCAAAAATGGTGCCAAGCTGTTGCGAACGATCCGCTGAACGGTTTCGGTGGAAACAGATGGGTTTTTATCATCAGAAACAGAATTAGCCCTCGACGTCTGAACACCTTTTTTTGAAAAAATCCCTAAGCCGCGTGCGTGGCCACAATTTCAGCAAAAATCTGACGTTCTGCAATTCACTCAAAAATGGTGCCAAGCTGTTGCAAACGATCCCCTGAAAGGTTTTTCGGTGGAAACAGATGGGTTTTTATCATCGGAAACAGAATTAGCCCTCGACGTCTGAAGAACTTTTTTTGAAAATATCCCGAAGCCGCGCGGTCACAATTTCAGCAAAAATCTGACGTTCTGCAATTCACTCAAAAATGGTGCGAAGCTGTTGCAAACGATCCGCTGAAAGGTTTTTCGGTGGAAACAGATGGGTTTTTATCATCGGAAACAGAATTAGCCCTCGACGTCTGAAGAACTTTTTTTGAAAAAATCCCTAAGCCGCGCGGTCACAATTTCAGCAAAAATCTGACGTTCTGCAATTCACTCCAAAATGGTGCCAAGCTGTTGCAAACGATCCGCTGAAAGGTTTTTTGGTGGAAACAGATGGGTTTTTATCATCGGAAACAGAATTAGCCCTCGATGTCTGAACAACTTTTTTTGAAAAAATCCGTAAGCCACGTGCGTGGCCACAATTTCACAAAAAATCTGACGTTCTGCAATTCACTCAAAAATGGTGCCAAGCTGTTGCAAACGATCCGCTGAACGGTTTTTCGGTGGAAACAGATGGGTTTTTATCATCGGAAACAGAATTAGCCCTCGACGTCTGAACACCTTTTTTATGAAAAAATCCCTAAGCCGCGTTCGTGGCCACAATTTCAGCAAAAATCTGACGTTCTGCAATTCACTCAAAAATGGTGCCAAGCTGTTGCAAACGATCCCCTGAAAGGTTTTTCGGTGGAAACAGATGGGTTTTTATCATCGGAAACAGAATTAGCCCTCGACGTCTGAACAACTTTTTTTGAAAAAATCCCAAAGCCGTGCGGTCACAATTTCAGCAAAAATCTGACGTTCTGCAATTAACTCAAAAATGGTGCCAAGCTGTTGCGAACGATCCGCTGAAAGGTTTTTCGGTGGAAACAGATGGGTTTTTAGCATCAGAAACAGAATTAGCCCTCGACGTCTGAAGAACTTTTTTTGAAAAAATCCCTAAGCCGCGCGGTCACAATTTCAGCAAAAATCTGACGTTCTGCAATTAACTCAAAAATGGAGCCAAGCTGTTGCGAACGATCCGCTGAAAGGTTTTTCGGTGGAAACAGATGGGTTTTTATCATCGGAAACAGAATTAGCCCTCGAAGTCTGAACAACTTTTTTTGAAAAAATCCCTAGTCCGCGCGGTCACAATTTCAGCAAAAATCTGACGTTCTGCAATTCACTCAAAAATGGTGCGAAGCTGTTGCAAACGATCCGCTGAAAGGTTTTTCGGTGGAAACAGAAGGGTTTTTATCATCGGAAACAGAATTAGCCTTCGACGTCTGAAGAACTTTTTTTGAAAAAATCCCGAAGCCGCACGGTCACAATTTCAGCAAAAATCTGACGTTCTGCAATTCACTCCAAAATGTTGCCAAGCTGTTGCAAACGATCCGCTGAAAGGTTTTTCGGTGGAAACAGATGGGTTTTTATCATCGGAAACAGAATTAGCCCTCGACGTCTGAAGAACTTTTTTTGAAAAAATCCCTAAGCCGCGCGTTCACAATTTCAGCAAAAATCTGACGTTCTGCAATTCGCTCAAAAATGGTGCCAAGCTGTTGCAAACGATCCGCTGAAAGGTTTTTTGGTGGAAACAGATGGGTTTTTATCATCGGAAACAGAATTAGCCCTCGATGTCTGAACAACTTTTTTTAAAAAAATCCCTAAGCCGCGCGGTCACAATTTCACAAAAAATCTGACGTTCTGCAATTCACTCAAAAATGGTGCCAAGCTGTTGCAAACGATCCGCTGAACGGTTTTTCGGTGGAAACAGATGGGTTTTTATCATCAGAAACAGAATGAGCCCTCGACGTCTGAAGAACTTTTTTTGAAAAAATCCCTAAGCCGCGCGGTCACAATTTCAGCAAAAATCTGACGTTCTGCAATTAACTCAAAAATGGAGCCAAGCTGTTGCGAACGATCCGCTGAAAGGTTTTTCGGTGGAAACAGATGGGTTTTTATCATCGGAAACAGAATTAGCCCTCGAAGTCTGAACAACTTTTTTTGAAAAAATCCCTAGTCCGCGCGGTCACAATTTCAGCAAAAATCTGACGTTTTGCAATTCACTCAAAAATGGTGCCAAGCTGTTGCAAACGATCCGCTGAAAGGTTTTTTGGTGGAAACAGATGGGTTTTTATCATCGGAAACAGAATTAGCCCTCGAAGTCTGAACAACTTTTTTTGAAAAAATCCCAAAGCCGTGCGGTCACAATTTCAGCAAAAATCTGACGTTCTGCAATTAACTCAAAAATGGTGCCAAGCTGTGGCGAACGATCCGCTGAGAGGTTTTTCGGTGGAAACAGATGGGTTTTTATCATCAGAAACAGAATTAGCCCTCGACGTCTGAAGAACTTTTTTTGAAAAAATCCCTAAGCCGCACGGTCACAATTTCAGCAAAAATCTGACGTTCTGCAATTCACTCCAAAATGTTGCCAAGCTGTTGCAAACGATCCGCTGAAAGGTTTTTCGGTGGAAACAGATGGGTTTTTATCATCGGAAACAGAATTAGCCCTCGACGTCTGAAAAACTTTTTTTGAAAAAATCCCTAAGCCGCACGGTCACAATTTCAGCAAAAATCTGACGTTCTGCAATTCACTCAAAAATGGTGCCAAGCTGTTGCAAACGATCCGCTGAAAAGTTTTTTGGTGGAAACAGATGGGTTTTTATCATCGGAAACAGAATTAGCCCTCGATGTCTGAACAACTTTTTTTGAAAAAATCCCTAAGCCGCGCGGTCACAATTTCACAAAAAATCTGACGTTCTGCAATTCACTCAAAAATGGTGCCAAGCTGTTGCAAACGATCCGCTGAACGGTTTTTCGGTGGAAACAGATGGGTTTTTATCATCAGAAACAGAATTAGCCCTCGACGTCTGAACAATTTTTTTTGAAAAAATCCCTAAGCCGCGTGCGTGGCCACAATTTCAGCAAAAATCTGACGTTCTGCAATTCACTCAAAAATGGTGCCAAGCTGTTGCAAACGATCCCCTGAAAGGTTTTTCGGTGGAAACAGATGGGTTTTTATCATCGGAAACAGAATTAGCCCTCGACGTCTGAACAACTTTTTTTGAAAAAATCCCTAAGCCGCGCGGTCACAATTTCAGCAAAAATCTGACGTTCTGCAATAAACTCAAAAATGGAGCCAAGCTGTTGCGAACGATCCGCTGAAAGGTTTTTCGGTGGAAACAGATGGGTTTTTATCATCGGAAACAGAATTAGCCCTCGAAGTCTGAACAACTGTTTTTGAAAAAATCCCTAGTCCGCGCGGTCACAATTTCAGCAAAAATCTGACGTTCTGCAATTCACTCAAAAATGGTGCCAAGCTGTTGCAAACGATCCGCTGAAAGGTTTTTTGGTGGAAACAGATGGGTTTTTATCATCGGAAACAGAATTAGCCCTCGATGTCTGAACAACTTTTTTTGAAAAAATCCCTAAGCCGCGCGGTCACAATTTCAGCAAAAATCTGACGTTCTGCAATTCACTCAAAAATGGTGCCAAGCTGTTGCAAATGATCCGCTGAACGGTTTTTCGGTGGAAACAGATGGGTTTTTATCATCGGAAACAGAATTAGCCCTCGACGTCTGAACAACTTTTTTTGAAAAAATCCCTAAGCCGCGCGGTCACAATTTCAGCATAAATCTGAGGTTCTGCAATTCACTCAAAAATGTTGCCAAGCTGTTGCAAACGATCCGCTGAAAGGTTTTCCGGTGGAAACAGATGGGTTTTTATCATCGGAAACAGAATTAGCCCTCGACGTCTGAAGAACTTTTTTTGAAAAAATCCCTAAGCCGCGCGGTCACAATTTCACCAAAAATCTGACGTTCTGCAATTCGCTCAAAAATGGTGCCAAGCTGTTGCAAACGATCCGCTGAAAGGTTTTTTGGTGGAAACAGATGGGTTTTTATCATCGGAAACAGAATTAGCCCTCGATGTCTGAACAACTTTTTTTAAAAAAATCCCTAAGCCGCGCGGTCACAATTTCACAAAAAATCTGACGTTCTGCAATTCACTCAAAAATGGTGCCAAGCTGTTGCAAACGATCCGCTGAACGGTTTTTCGGTGGAAACAGATGGGTTTTTATCATCAGAAACAGAATGAGCCCTCGACGTCTGAAGAACTTTTTTTGAAAAAATCCCTAAGCCGCGCGGTCACAATTTCAGCAAAAATCTGACGTTCTGCAATTAACTCAAAAATGGAGCCAAGCTGTTGCGAACGATCCGCTGAAAGGTTTTTCGGTGGAAACAGATGGGTTTTTATCATCGGAAACAGAATTAGCCCTCGAAGTCTGAACAACTTTTTTTGAAAAAATCCCTAGTCCGCGCGGTCACAATTTCAGCAAAAATCTGACGTTTTGCAATTCACTCAAAAATGGTGCCAAGCTGTTGCAAACGATCCGCTGAAAGGTTTTTTGGTGGAAACAGATGGGTTTTTATCATCGGAAACAGAATTAGCCCTCGATGTCTGAACAACTTTTTTTGAAAAAATCCGTAAGCCGCGCGGTCACAATTTCACAAAAAATCTGACGTTCTGCAATTCACTCAAAAATGGTGCCAAGCTGTTGCAAACGATCCGCTGAAAGGTTTTTTGGTGGAAACAGATGGGTTTTTATCATCGGAAACAGAATTAGCCCTCGAAGTCTGAACAACTTTTTTTGAAAAAATCCCAAAGCCGTGCGGTCACAATTTCAGCAAAAATCTGACGTTCTGCAATTAACTCAAAAATGGTGCCAAGCTGTTGCGAACGATCCGCTGAGAGGTTTTTCGGTGGAAACAGATGGGTTTTTATCATCAGAAACAGAATTAGCCCTCGACGTCTGAACAACTTTTTTTGAAAAAATCCCTAAGCCGCGCGGTCACAATTTCAGCAAAAATCTGACGTTCTGCAATTAACTCAAAAATGGTGCCAAGCTGTTGCGAACGATCCGCTGAAAGGTTTTTCGGTGGAAACAGATGGGTTTTTATCATCGGAAACAGAATTAGGCCTCGACGTCTGAAGAACTTTTTTTGAAAAAATCCCGAAGCCGCGCGGTCACAATTTCAGCAATAATCTGACGTTCTGCAATTCACTCAAAAATGGTGCAAAGCTGTTGCAAACGATCCGCTGAAAGGTTTTTTGGTGGAAACAGATGGGTTTTTATCATCGGAAACAGAATTAGCCCTCGACGTATGAAGAACTTTTTTTGAAAAAAATCCCTAAGCCGCACGGTCACAATTTCAGCAAAAATCTGACGTTCTGCAATTCACTCCAAAATGTTGCCAAGCTGTTGCAAACGATCCGCTGAAAGGTTTTTCGGTGGAAACAGATGGGTTTTTATCATCGGAAACAGAATTAGCCCTCGACGTCTGAAGAACTTTTTTTGAAAAGATCCCTAAGCCGCGCGTTCACAATTTCAGCAAAAATCTGACGTTCTGCAATTCGCTCAAAAATGGTGCCAAGCTGTTGCAAACGATCCGCTGAAAGGTTTTTTGGTGGAAACAGATGGGTTTTTATCATCGGAAACAGAATTAGCCCTCGATGTCTGAACAACTTTTTTTAAAAAAATCCCTAAGCCGCGCGGTCACAATTTCACAAAAAATCTGACGTTCTGCAATTCACTCAAAAATGGTGCCAAGCTGTTGCAAACGATCCGCTGAACGGTTTTTCGGTGGAAACAGATGGGTTTTTATCATCAGAAACAGAATGAGCCCTCGACGTCTGAACAACTTTTTTTGAAAAAATCCCTAAGCCGCGTGCGTGGCCACAATTTCAGCAAAAATCTGACGTTCTGCAATTCACTCAAAAATGGTGCCAAGCTGTTGCAAACGATCCCCTGAAAGGTTTTTCGGTGGAAACAGATGGGTTTTTATCATCGGAAACAGAATTAGCCCTCGACGTCTCAACAACTTTTTTTGAAAAAATCCCAAAGCCGCGCGGTCACAATTTCAGCAAAAATCTGACGTTCTGCAATTAACTCAAAAATGGTGCCAAGCTGTTGCGAACGATCCGCTGAAAGGTTTTTCGGTGGAAACAGATGGGTTTTTAGCATCAGAAACAGAATTAGCCCTCGATGTCTGAAGAACTTTTTTTGAAAAAATCCCTAAGCCGCGCGGTCACAATTTCAGCAAAAATCTGACGTTCTGCAATTAACTCAAAAATGGTGCCAAGCTGTTGCGAACGATCCGCTGAAAGGTTTTTCGGTGGAAACAGATGGGTTTTTATCATCGGAAACAGAATTAGCCCTCGAAGTCTGAACAACTTTTTTTGAAAAAATCCCTAGTCCGCGCGGTCACAATTTCAGCAAAAATCTGACGTTCTGCAATTCACTCAAAAATGGTGCCAAGCTGTTGCAAACGATCCGCTGAAAGGTTTTTCGGTGGAAACAGAAGGGTTTTTATCATCGGAAACAGAATTAGCCCTCGACGTCTGAAGAACTTTTTTTGAAAAAATCCCGAAGCCGCGCGGTCACAATTTCAGCAAAAATCTGACGTTCTGCAATTCACTCAAAAATGGTGCAAAGCTGTTGCAAACGATCCGCTGAAAGGTTTTTTGGTGGAAACAGATGGGTTTTTATCATCGGAAACAGAATTAGCCCTCGACGTATGAAGAACTTTTTTTGAAAAAAATCCCTAAGCCGCACGGTCACAATTTCAGCAAAAATCTGACGTTCTGCAATTCACTCCAAAATGTTGCCAAGCTGTTGCAAACGATCCGCTGAAAGGTTTTTCGGTGGAAACAGATGGGTTTTTATCATCGGAAACAGAATTAGCCCTCGACGTCTGAAGAACTTTTTTTGAAAAAATCCCTAAGCCGCGCGTTCACAATTTCAGCAAAAATCTGACGTTCTGCAATTCGCTCAAAAATGGTGCCAAGCTGTTGCAAACGATCCGCTGAAAGGTTTTTTGGTGGAAACAGATGGGTTTTTATCATCGGAAACAGAATTAGCCCTCGATGTCTGAACAACTTTTTTTAAAAAAATCCCTAAGCCGCGCGATCACAATTTCACAAAAAATCTGACGTTCTGCAATTCACTCAAAAATGGTGCCAAGCTGTTGCAAACGATCCGCTGAACGGTTTTTCGGTGGAAACAGATGGGTTTTTATCATCAGAAACAGAATGAGCCCTCGACGTCTGAACAACTTTTTTTGAAAAAATCCCTAAGCCGCGTGCGTGGCCACAATTTCAGCAAAAATCTGACGTTCTGCAATTCACTCAAAAATGGTGCCAAGCTGTTGCAAACGATCCCCTGAAAGGTTTTTCGGTGGAAACAGATGGGTTTTTATCATCGGAAACAGATTTAGCCCTCGATGTCTCAACAACTTTTTTTGAAAAAATCCCAAAGCCGCGCGGTCACAATTTCAGCAAAAATCTGACGTTCTGCAATTAACTCAAAAATGGTGCCAAGCTGTTGCGAACGATCCGCTGAAAGGTTTTTCGGTGGAAACAGATGGGTTTTTAGCATCAGAAACAGAATTAGCCCTCGATGTCTGAAGAACTTTTTTTGAAAAAATCCCTAAGCCGCGCGGTCACAATTTCAGCAAAAATCTGACGTTCTGCAATTAACTCAAAAATGGTGCCAAGCTGTTGCGAACGATCCGCTGAAAGGTTTTTCGGTGGAAACAGATGGGTTTTTATCATCGGAAACAGAATTAGCCCTCGAAGTCTGAACAACTTTTTTTGAAAAAATCCCTAGTCCGCGCGGTCACAATTTCAGCAAAAACCTGACGTTCTGCAATTCACTCAAAAATGGTGCCAAGCTGTTGCAAACGATCCGCTGAAAGGTTTTTTGGTGGAAACAGATGGGTTTTTATCATCGGAAACAGAATTAGCCCTCGATGTCTGAACAACTTTTTTTGAAAAAATCCCTAAGCCGCGCGGTCACAATTTCACCAAAAATCTGACGTTCTGCAATTCACTCAAAAATGGTGCCAAGCTGTTGCAAACGATCCGCTGAAAGGTTTTTTGGTGGAAACAGATGGGTTTTTATCATCGGAAACAGAATTAGCCCTCGACGTCTGAAGAACTTTTTTTTGAAAAAATCCCTAAGCCGCACGGTCACAATTTCAGCAAAAATCTGACGTTCTGCAATTCACTCCAAAATGTTGCCAAGCTGTTGCAAACGATCCGCTGAAAGGTTTTTCGGTGGAAACAGATGGGTTTTTATCATCGGAAACAGAATTAGCCCTCGACGTCTGAAGAACTTTTTTTGAAAAAATCCCTAAGCCGCACGGTCACAATTTCAGCAAAAATCTGACGTTCTGCAATTCACTCAAAAATGGTGCCAAGCTGTTGCAAACGATCCGCTGAAAAGTTTTTTGGTGGAAACAGATGGGTTTTTATCATCGGAAACAGAATTAGCCCTCGATGTCTGAACAACTTTTTTTGAAAAAATCCCTAAGCCGCGCGGTCACAATTTCACAAAAAATCTGACGTTCTGCAATTCACTCAAAAATGGTGCCAAGCTGTTGCAAACGATCCGCTGAACGGTTTTTCGGTGGAAACAGATGGGTTTTTATCATCAGAAACAGAATTAGCCCTCGACGTCTGAACAATTTTTTTTGAAAAAAATCCCTAAGCCGCGTGCGTGGCCACAATTTCAGCAAAAATCTGACGTTCTGCAATTCACTCAAAAATGGTGCCAAGCTGTTGCAAACGATCCCCTGAAAGGTTTTTCGGTGGAAACAGATGGGTTTTTATCATCGGAAACAGAATTAGCCCTCGACGTCTGAACAACTTTTTTTGAAAAAATCCCTAAGCCGCGCGGTCACAATTTCAGCAAAAATCTGACGTTCTGCAATAAACTCAAAAATGGAGCCAAGCTGTTGCGAACGATCCGCTGAAAGGTTTTTCGGTGGAAACAGATGGGTTTTTATCATCGGAAACAGAATTAGCCCTCGAAGTCTGAACAACTTTTTTTGAAAAAATCCCTAGTCCGCGCGGTCACAATTTCAGCAAAAATCTGACGTTCTGCAATTCACTCAAAAATGGTGCCAAGCTGTTGCAAACGATCCGCTGAAAGGTTTTTTGGTGGAAACAGATGGGTTTTTATCATCGGAAACAGAATTAGCCCTCGATGTCTGAACAACTTTTTTTGAAAAAATCCCTAAGCCGCGCGGTCACAATTTCAGCAAAAATCTGACATTCTGCAATTCACTCAAAAATGGTGCCAAGCTGTTGCAAATGATCCGCTGAACGGTTTTTCGGTGGAAACAGATGGGTTTTTATCATCAGAAACAGAATTAGCCCTCGACGTCTGAACAACTTTTTTTGAAAAAATCCCTAAGCCGCGCGGTCAAAATTTCACCAAAAATCTGACGTTCTGCAATTCACTCAAAAATGGTGCCAAGCTGTTGCAAACGATCCGCTGAAAGGTTTTTTGGTGGAAACAGATGGGTTTTTATCATCGGAAACAGAATTAGCCCTCGACGTCTGAAGAACTTTTTTTAAAAAAATCCCTAAGCCGCGCGGTCACAATTTCAGCAAAAATTTGACGTTCTGCAATTCACTCAAAAATGGTGCCAAGCTGTTGCAAACGATCCGCTGAAAGTTTTTTCGTTGGAAACAGATGGGTTTTTATCATCGGAAACAGAATTAGCCCTCGACGTCTGAAGAACTTTTTTTGAAAAAATCCCTAAGCCGCGCGGTCACAATTTCAGCAAAAATCTGACGTTCTGCAATTAACTTAAAAATGGTGCCAAGCTGTTGCAAACGATCCCCTGAGAGGTTTTTCGGTGGAAACAGATGGGTTTTTATCTTCGGATACAGAATTAGCCCTCGACGTCTGAACAACTTTTTTTGAAAAAATCCCTAAGCCGCGCGGTCACAATTTCAGCAAAAATCTGACGTTCTGCAATTCACTCCAAAATGTTGCCAAATGTTGCAAACGATCAGCTGAAAGGTTTTTCGGTGGAAACAGATGGGTTTTTATCATCTTTAACAGAATTAGCCCTCGATGTCTGAAGAACTTTTTTTGAAAAAATCCCTAAGCCGAGCGGTCACAATTTCACAAAAAATCTGACGTTCTGCAATTCACTCAAAAATGGTGCCAAGCTGTTGCAAACGATCCGCTGAAAGGTTTTTTGGTGGAAACAGATGGGTTTTTATCATCAGAAACAGAATTAGCCCTCGATGTCTGAAGAACTTTTTTTGAAAAAATCCCTAAGCCGCGCGGTCACAATTTCACCAAAAATCTGACGTTCTGCAATTCACTCAAAAATGGTGCCAAGCTGTTGCAAACGATCCGCTGAAAGGTTTTTTGGTGGAAACAGATGGGTTTTTATCATCGGAAACAGAATTAGCCCTCGATGTCTGAACAACTTTTTTTGAAAAAATCCCTAAGCCGCGCGGTCACAATTTCAGCAAAAATCTGACATTCTGCAATTCACTCAAAAATGGTGCCAAGCTGTTGCAAATGATCCGCTGAACGGTTTTTCGGTGGAAACAGATGGGTTTTTATCATCAGAAACAGAATTAGCCCTCGACGTCTGAACAACTTTTTTTGAAAAAATCCCTAAGCCGCGCGGTCACAATTTCACAAAAAATCTGACGTTCTGCAATTCACTCAAAAATGGTGCCAAGCTGTTGCAAACGATCCGCTGAAAGGTTTTTTGGTGGAAACAGATGGGTTTTTATCATCGGAAACAGAATTAGCCCTCGACGTCTGAAGAACTTTTTTTAAAAAAATCCCTAAGCCGCGCGGTCACAATTTCAGCAAAAATTTGACGTTCTGCAATTCACTCAAAAATGGTGCCAAGCTGTTGCAAACGATCCGCTGAAAGTTTTTTCGTTGGAAACAGATGGGTTTTTATCATCGGAAACAGAATTAGCCCTCGACGTCTGAAGAACTTTTTTTGAAAAAATCCCTAAGCCGCGCGGTCACAATTTCAGCAAAAATCTGACGTTCTGCAATTCACTCCAAAATGTTGCCAAGTGTTGCAAACGATCAGCTGAAAGGTTTTTCGGTGGAAACAGATGGGTTTTTATCATCTTTAACAGAATTAGCCCTCGATGTCTGAAGAACTTTTTTTGAAAAAATCCCTAAGCCGAGCGGTCACAATTTCACAAAAAATCTGACGTTCTGCAATTCACTCAAAAATGGTGCCAAGCTGTTGCAAACGATCCGCTGAAAGGTTTTTTGGTGGAAACAGATGGGTTTTTATCATCAGAAACAGAATTAGCCCTCGATGTCTGAAGAACTTTTTTTGAAAAAATCCCTAAGCCGCGCGGTCACAATTTCACCAAAAATCTGACGTTCTGCAATTCACTCAAAAATGGTGCCAAGCTGTTGCAAACGATCCGCTGAAAGGTTTTTTGGTGGAAACAGATGGGTTTTTATCATCGGAAACAGAATTAGCCCTCGACGTCTGAAGAACTTTTTTTGAAAAAATCCCTAAGCCGCGCGGTCACAATTTCAGCAAAAATCTGACGTTCTGCAATTAACTCAAAAATGGTGCCAAGCTGTTGCGAACGATCCGCTGAAAGGTTTTTCGGTGGAAACAGATGGGTTTTTATCATCGGAAACAGAATTAGCCCTCGACGTCTGAACAACTTTTTTTGAAAAAATCCCTAGTCCGCGCGGTCACAATTTCAGCAAATATCTGACGTTCTGCAATTCACTCAAAAATGGTGCGAAGCTGTTGCAAACGATCCGCTGAAAGGTTTTTCGGTGGAAACAGAAGGGTTTTTATCATCAGAAATAGAATTAGCCCTCGACGTCTGAAGAACTTTTTTTGAAAAAATCCCGAAGCCGCGCGGTCACAATTTCAGCAAAAATCTGACGTTCTGCAATTCACTCAAAAATGGTGCGAAGCTGTTGCAAACGATCCGCTGAAAGGTTTTTTGGTGGAAACAGATGGGTTTTTATCATCGGAAACAGAATTAGCCCTCGACGTCTGAAGAACTTTTTTTGAAAAAATCCCTAAGCCGCGCGGTCACAATTTCAGCAAAAATCTGACGTTCTGCAATTCACTCAAAAATGGTGCCAAGCTGTTGCAAACGATCCGCTGAAAGGTTTTTTGGTGGAAACAGATGGGTTTTTATCATCGGAAACAGAATTAGCCCTCGATGTCTGAACAACTTTTTTTGAAAAAATCCCTAAGCCGCGCGGTCACAATTTCACAAAAAATCTGACGTTCTGCAATTCACTCAAAAATGGTGCCAAGCTGTTGCAAACGATCCGCTGAACGGTTTTTCGGTGGAAACAGATGGGTTTTTATCATCAGAAACAGAATTAGCCCTCGACGTCTGAACAACTTTTTTTGAAAAAATCCCTAAGCCGCGTGCGTGGCCACAATTTCAGCAAAAATCTGACGTTCTGCAATTCACTCAAAAATGGTGCCAAGCTGTTGCAAACGATCCCCTGAAAGGTTTTTCGGTGGAAACAGATGGGTTTTTATCATCGGAAACAGAATTAGCCCTCGACGTCTGAACAACTTTTTTTGAAAAAATCCCAAAGCCGTGCGGTCACAATTTCAGCAAAAATCTGACGTTCTGCAATTAACTCAAAAATGGTGCCAAGCTGTTGCAAACGATCAGCTGAAAGGTTTTTCGGTGGAAACAGATGGGATTTTAGCATCAGAAACAGAATTAGCCCTCGACGTCTGAAGAACTTTTTTTGAAAAAATCCCTAAGCCGCGCGGTCACAATTTCAGCAAAAATCTGACGTTCTGCAATTAACTCAAAAATGGAGCCAAGCTGTTGCGAACGATCCGCTGAAAGGTTTTTCGGTGGAAACAGATGGGTTTTTATCATCGGAAACAGAATTAGCCCTCGAATTCTGAACAACTTTTTTTGAAAAAATCCCTAGTCCGCGCGGTCACAATTTCAGCAAAAATCTGACGTTCTGCAATTCACTCAAAAATGGTGCCAAGCTGTTGCAAACGATCCGCTGAAAGGTTTTTTGGTGGTAACAGATGGGTTTTTATCATCGGAAACAGAATTAGCCCTCGATGTCTGAACAATTTTTTTTGAAAAAATCCCTAAGCCGCGCGGTCACAATTTCAGCAAAAATCTGACGTTCTGCAATTCACTCAAAAATGGTGCCAAGCTGTTGCGAACGATCCGCTGAGAGGTTTTTCGGTGGAAACAGATGGCTTTTTATCATCAGAAACAGAATTAGCCCTCGACGTCTCAACAACTTTTTTTGAAAAAATCCCTAAGCCGCGCGGTCACAATTTCACCAAAAATCTGACGTTCTGCAATTCACTCAAAAATGGTGCCAAGCTGTTGCAAACGATCCGCTGAAAGGTTTTTCGGTGGAAACAGATGGGTTTTTATCATCGGAAACAGAATTAGCCCTCGACGTCTGAAGAACTTTTTTTAAAAAAATCCCTAAGCCGCGCGGTCACAATTTCAGCAAAAATTTGACGTTCTGCAATTCACTCAAAAATGGTGCCAAGCTGTTGCAAAATATCCCCTGAAAGATTTTTCGGTGGAAACAGATGGGTTTTTATCATCAGAAACAGAATTAGCCCTCGACGTCTGAACAACTTTTTTTGAAAAAATCCCTAAGCCACGCGGTCACAATTTCAGTAAAAATCTGACGTTCTGCAATTCACTCAAAAATGGTGCCAAGCTGTTGCAAACGATCCGCTGAAAGGTTTTTCGGTGGAAACAGATGGGTTTTTATCATCGGAAACAGAATTAGCCCTCGACGTCTGAAGAACATTTTTTTCAAAAAATCCCTAAGCCGCGCGGTCACAATTTCACCAAAAATCTGACGTTCTGCAATTCAATCAAAAATGGTGCCAAGCTGTTGCAAATGATCCGCTGAAAGTTTTTTCATTGGAAACAGATGGGTTTTTATCATCGGAAACAGAATTAGCCCTCGACGTCTGAAGAACTTTTTTTGAAAAAATCCCTAAGCCGCGCGGTCACAATTTCAGCAAAAATCTGACGTTCTGCAATTCACCCAAAATGGTGCCAAGTGTTGCAAACGATCAGCTGAAAGGTTTTTCGGTGGAAACAGATGGGTTTTTATCATCTTTAACAGAATTAGCCCTCGATGTCTGAACAACTTTTTTTGAAAAAATCCCTAAGCCGCGCGGTCACAATTTCACAAAAAATCTGACGTTCTGCAATTCACTCAAAAATGGTGCGAAGCTGTTGCAAACGATCCGCTGAAAGGTTTTTCGGTGGAAACAGATGGGTTTTTATCATCGGAAACAGAATTAGCCCTCGACGTCTGAAGAACTTTTTTTGAAAAAATCCCTAAGCCGCGCGGTCACAATTTCAGCAAAAATCTGACGTTCTGCAATTCACTCAAAAATGGTGCCAAGCTGTTGCAAACGATCCGCTGAAAGGTTTTTTGGTGGAAACAGATGGGTTTTTATCATCGGAAACAGAATTAGCCCTCGATGTCTGAACAACTTTTTTTGAAAAAATCCCTAAGCCGCGCGGTCACAATTTCACAAAAAATCTGACGTTCTGCAATTCACTCAAAAATGGTGCCAAGCTGTTGCAAACGATCCGCTGAACGGTTTTTCGGTGGAAACAGATGGGTTTTTATCATCAGAAACAGAATTAGCCCTCGACGTCTGAACAACTTTTTTTGAAAAAATCCCTAAGCCGCGTGCGTGGCCACAATTTCAGCAAAAATCTGACGTTCTGCAATTCACTCAAAAATGGTGCCAAGCTGTTGCAAACGATCCCCTGAAAGGTTTTTCGGTGGAAACAGATGGGTTTTTATCATCAGAAACAGAATTAGCCCTCGACGTCTGAACAACTTTTTTTGAAAAAATCCCAAAGCCGTGCGGTCACAATTTCAGCAAAAATCTGACGTTCTGCAATTAACTCAAAAATGGTGCCAAGCTGTTGCAAACGATCCGCTGAAAGGTTTTTCGGTGGAAACAGATGCGATTTTAGCATCAGAAACAGAATTAGCCCTCGACGTCTGAAGAACTTTTTTTGAAAAAATCCCTAAGCCGCGCGGTCACAATTTCAGCAAAAATCTGACGTTCTGCAATTAACTCAAAAATGGAGCCAAGCTGTTGCGAACGATCCGCTGAAAGGTTTTTTGGTGGAAACAGATGGGTTTTTATCATCGGAAACAGAATTAGCCCTCGAAGTCTGAACAACTTTTTTTGAAAAAATCCCTAGTCCGCGCGGTCACAATTTCAGCAAAAATCTGACGTTCTGCAATTCACTCAAAAATGGTGCCAAGCTGTTGCAAACGATCCGCTGAAAGGTTTTTCGGTGGAAACAGATGGGTTTTTATCATCAGAAACAGAATTAGCCCTCGACGTCTGAACAACTTTTTTTGAAAAAATCCCTAAGCCGCGCGGTCACAATTTCACAAAAAATCTGACGTTCTGCAATTCACTCAAAAATGGTGCCAAGCTGTTGCAAACGATCCGCTGAACGGTTTTTCGGTGGAAACAGATGGGTTTTTATCATCGGAAACAGAATTAGCCTTCGACGTCTGAACAACTTTTTTTGAAAAAATCCCAAAGCCGTGCGGTCACAATTTCAGCAAAAATCTGACGTTCTGCAATTCACTCAAAAATGGTGCCAAGCTGTTGCAAACGATCCGCTGAAAGGTTTTTTGGTGGAAACAGATGGGTTTTTATCATCGGAAAAAGAATTAGCCCTCGATGTCTGAACAACTTTTTTTGAAAAAATCCCTAAGCCGCGCGGTCACAATTTCAGCAAAAATCTGACGTTCTGCAATTCACTCAAAAATGGTGCCAAGCTGTTGCAAATGATCCGCTGAACGGTTTTTCGGTGGAAACAGATGGGTTTTTATCATCAGAAACAGAATTAGCCCTCGACGTCTCAACAACTTTTTTTGAAAAAATCCCTAAGCCGCGCGGTCACAATTTCAGCAAAAATTTGACGTTCTGCAATTCACTCAAAAATGGTGCCAAGCTGTTGCAAAATATCCCCTGAAAGATTTTTCGGTGGAAACAGATGGGTTTTTATCATCAGAAACAGAATTAGCCCTCGACGTCTGAACAACTTTTTTTTGAAAAAATCCCTAAGCCACGCCGTCACAATTTCAGTAAAAATCTGACGTTCTGCAATTCACTCAAAAATGGTGCCAAGCTGTTGCAAACGATCCGCTGAAAGGTTTTTCGGTGGAAACAGATGGGTTTTTATCATCGGAAACAGAATTAGCCCTCGACGTCTGAAGAACATTTTTTTTCAAAAAATCCCTAAGCCGCGCGGTCACAATTTCACCAAAAATCTGACGTTCTGCAATTCAATCAAAAATGGTGCCAAGCTGTTGCAAACGATCCGCTGAAAGGTTTTTTGGTGGAAACAGATGGGTTTTTATCATCGGAAACAGAATTAGCCCTCGACGTGAAGAACTTTTTTTGAAAAAATCCCTAAGCCGCGCGGTCACAATTTCAGCAAAAATCTGACGTTCTGCAATTCACCCAAAATGGTGCCAAGTGTTGCAAACGATCAGCTGAAAGGTTTTTCGGTGGAAACAGATGGGTTTTTATCATCTTTAACAGAATTAGCCCTCGATGTCTGAACAACTTTTTTTGAAAAAATCCCTAAGCCGCGCGGTCACAATTTCACAAAAAATCTGACGTTCTGCAATTCACTCAAAAATGGTGCGAAGCCGTTGCAAACGATCCGCTGAAAGGTTTTTCGGTGGAAACAGATGGGTTTTTATCATCGGAAACAGAATTAGCCCTCGACGTCTGAAGAACTTTTTTTGAAAAAATCCCTAAGCCGCGCGGTCACAATTTCAGCAAAAATCTGACGTTCTGCAATTCACTCAAAAATGGTGCCAAGCTGTTGCAAACGATCCGCTGAAAGGTTTTTTGGTGGAAACAGATGGGTTTTTATCATCGGAAACAGAATTAGCCCTCGATGTCTGAACAACTTTTTTTGAAAAAATCCCTAAGCCGCGCGGTCACAATTTCACAAAAAATCTGACGTTCTGCAATTCACTCAAAAATGGTGCCAAGCTGTTGCAAACGATCCGCTGAACGGTTTTTCGGTGGAAACAGATGGGTTTTTATCATCAGAAACAGAATTAGCCCTCGACGTCTGAACAACTTTTTTTGAAAAAATCCCTAAGCCGCGTGCGTGGCCACAATTTCAGCAAAAATCTGACGTTCTGCAATTCACTCAAAAATGGTGCCAAGCTGTTGCAAACGATCCCCTGAAAGGTTTTTCGGTGGAAACAGATGGGTTTTTATCATCGGAAACAGAATTAGCCCTCGACGTCTGAACAACTTTTTTTGAAAAAATCCCAAAGCCGTGCGGTCACAATTTCAGCAAAAATCTGACGTTCTGCAATTAACTCAAAAATGGTGCCAAGCTGTTGCAAACGATCCGCTGAAAGGTTTTTCGGTGGAAACAGATGGGATTTTAGCATCAGAAACAGAATTAGCCCTCGACGTCTGAAGAACTTTTTTTGAAAAAATCCCTAAGCCGCGCGGTCACAATTTCAGCAAAAATCTGACGTTCTGCAATTAACTCAAAAATGGAGCCAAGCTGTTGCGAACGATCCGCTGAAAGGTTTTTTGGTGGAAACAGATGGGTTTTTATCATCGGAAACAGAATTAGCCCTCGAAGTCTGAACAACTTTTTTTGAAAAAATCCCTAGTCCGCGCGGTCACAATTTCAGCAAAAATCTGACGTTCTGCAATTCACTCAAAAATGGTGCCAAGCTGTTGCAAACGATCCGCTGAAAGGTTTTTCGGTGGAAACAGATGGGTTTTTATCATCGGAAACAGAATTAGCCCTCGAAGTCTGAACAACTTTTTTTGAAAAAATCCCTAGTCCGCGCGGTCACAATTTCACAAAAAATCTGACGTTCTGCAATTCACTCAAAAATGGTGCCAAGCTGTTGCAAACGATCCGCTGAACGGTTTTTCGGTGGAAACAGATGGGTTTTTATCATCAGAAACAGAATTAGCCCTCGACGTCTGAACAACTTTTTTTGAAAAAATCCCTAAGCCGCGCGGTCACAATTTCACAAAAAATCTGACGTTCTGCAATTCACTCAAAAATGGTGCCAAGCTGTTGCAAACGATCCGCTGAACGGTTTTTCGGTGGAAACAGATGGGTTTTTATCATCGGAAACAGAATTAGCCTTCGACGTCTGAACAACTTTTTTTGAAAAAATCCCAAAGCCGTGCGGTCACAATTTCAGCAAAAATCTGACGTTCTGCAATTCACTCAAAAATGGTGCCAAGCTGTTGCAAACGATCCGCTGAAAGGTTTTTTGGTGGAAACAGATGGGTTTTTATCATCGGAAAAAGAATTAGCCCTCGATGTCTGAACAACTTTTTTTGAAAAAATCCCTAAGCCGCGCGGTCACAATTTCAGCAAAAATCTGACGTTCTGCAATTCACTCAAAAATGGTGCCAAGCTGTTGCAAATGATCCGCTGAACGGTTTTTCGGTGGAAACAGATGGGTTTTTATCATCAGAAACAGAATTAGCCCTCGACGTCTCAACAACTTTTTTTGAAAAAATCCCTAAGCCGCGCGGTCACAATTTCACCTAAAATCTGACGTTCTGCAATTCACTCAAAAATGGTGCCAAGCTGTTGCAAACGATCCGCTGAAAGGTTTTTTGGTGGAAACAGATGGGTTTTTATCATCGGAAACAGAATTAGCCCTCGACGTCTGAAGAACTTTTTAAAAAAAAATCCCTAAGCCGCGCGGTCACAATTTCAGCAAAAATTTGACGTTCTGCCATTCACTCAAAAATGGTGCCAAGCTGTTGCAAAATATCCCCTGAAAGATTTTTCGGTGGAAACAGATGGGTTTTTATCATCAGAAACAGAATTAGCCCTCGACGTCTGAACAACTTTTTTTGAAAAAATCCCTAAGCCACGCGGTCACAATTTCAGTAAAAATCTGACGTTCTGCAATTCACTCAAAAATGGTGCCAAGCTGTTGCAAACGATCCGCTGAAAGGTTTTTCGGTGGAAACAGATGGGTTTTTATCATCGGAAACAGAATTAGCCCTCGACGTCTGAAGAACATTTTTTGAAAAAATCCCTAAGCCGCGCGGTCACAATTTCACCAAAAATCTGACGTTCTGCAATTCACTCAAAAATGGTGCCAAGCTGTTGCAAACGATCCGCTGAAAGTTTTTTCGTTGGAAACAGATGGGTTTTTATCATCGGAAACAGAATTAGCCCTCGACGTCTGAAGAACTTTTTTTGAAAAAATCCCTAAGCCGCGCGGTCACAATTTCAGCAAAAATCTGACGTTCTGCAATTAACTTAAAAATGGTGCCAAGCTGTTGCAAACGATCCCCTGAGAGGTTTTTTGGTGGAAACAGATGGGTTTTTATCTTCGGATACAGAATTAGCCCTCGACGTCTGAACAACTTTTTTTGAAAAAATCCCTAAGCCGCGCGGTCACAATTTCAGCAAAAATCTGACGTTCTGCAATTCACTCCAAAATGGTGCCAAGTGTTGCAAACGATCAGCTGAAAGGTTTTTCGGTGGAAACAGATGGGTTTTTATCATCTTTAACAGAATTAGCCCTCGATGTCTGAACAACTTTTTTTGAAAAAATCCCTAAGCCGCGCGGTCACAATTTCACAAAAAATCTGACGTTCTGCAATTCACTCAAAAATGGTGCCAAGCTGTTGCAAACGATCCGCTGAAAGGTTTTTTGGTGGAAACAGATGGGTTTTTATCATCAGAAACAGAATTAGCCCTCGATGTCTGAAGAACTTTTTTTGAAAAAATCCCTAAGCCGCGCGGTCACAATTTCAACAAAAATCTGACGTTCTGCAATTCACTCAAAAATGGTGCCAAGCTGTTGCAAACGATCCGCTGAAAGGTTTTTTGGTGGAAACAGATGGGTTTTTATCATCGGAAACAGAATTAGCCCTCGACGTCTGAAGAACTTTTTTTGAAAAAATCCCTAAGCCGCGCGGTCACAATTTCAGCAAAAATCTGAGGTTCTGCAATTAACTCAAAAATGGTGCCAAGCTGTTGCAAACGATCCCCTGAAAGGTTTTTCGGTGGAAACAGATGGGTTTTTATCATCGGAAACAGAATTAGCCCTCGACGTCTGAACAACTTTTTTTGAAAAAATCCCTAAGCCGCGTGCGTGGCCACAATTTCAGCAAAAATCTGACGTTCTGCAATTCACTCAAAAATGGTGCCAAGCTGTTGCAAACGATCCGCTGAAAGGTTTTTCGGTGGAAACAGATGGGTTTTTATCATCGGAAACAGAATTAGCCCTCGATGTCTGAACAACTTTTTTTGAAAAAATCCCTAAGCCGCGCGGTCACAATTTCACAAAAAATCTGACGTTCTGCAATTCACTCAAAAATGGTGCCAAGCTGTTGCAAACGATCCGCTGAACGGTTTTTCGGTGGAAACAGATGGGTTTTTATCATCAGAAACAGAATTAGCCCTCGACGTCTGAACAACTTTTTTTGAAAAAATCCCTAAGCCGCGTGCGTGGCCACAATTTCAGCAAAAATCTGACATTCTGCAATTCACTCAAAAATGGTGCCAAGCTGTTGCAAACGATCCCCTGAAAGGTTTTTCGGTGGAAACAGATGGGTTTTTATCATCGGAAACAGAATTAGCCCTCGACGTCTGAACAACTTTTTTTGAAAAAATCCCAAAGCCGTGCGGTCACAATTTCAGCAAAAATCTGACGTTCTGCAATTAACTCAAAAATGGTGCCAAGCTGTTGCAAACGATCCGCTGAAAGGTTTTTCGGTGGAAACAGATGGGATTTTAGCATCAGAAACAGAATTAGCCCTCGACGTCTGAAGAACTTTTTTTGAAAAAATCCCTAAGCCGCGCGGTCACAATTTCAGCAAAAATCTGACGTTCTGCAATTAACTCAAAAATGGAGCCAAGCTGTTGCGAACGATCCGCTGAAAGGTTTTTTGGTGGAAACAGATGGGTTTTTATCATCGGAAACAGAATTAGCCCTCGAAGTCTGAACAACTTTTTTTGAAAAAATCCCTAGTCCGCGCGGTCACAATTTCAGCAAAAATCTGACGTTCTGCAATTCACTCAAAAATGGTGCCAAGCTGTTGCAAACGATCCGCTGAAAGGTTTTTCGGTGGAAACAGATGGGTTTTTATCATCGGAAACAGAATTAGCCCTCGAAGTCTGAACAACTTTTTTTGAAAAAATCCCTAGTCCGCGCGGTCACAATTTCACAAAAAATCTGACGTTCTGCAATTCACTCAAAAATGGTGCCAAGCTGTTGCAAACGATCCGCTGAACGGTTTTTCGGTGGAAACAGATGGGTTTTTATCATCAGAAACAGAATTAGCCCTCGACGTCTGAACAACTTTTTTTGAAAAAATCCCTAAGCCGCGCGGTCACAATTTCACAAAAAATCTGACGTTCTGCAATTCACTCAAAAATGGTGCCAAGCTGTTGCAAACGATCCGCTGAACGGTTTTTCGGTGGAAACAGATGGGTTTTTATCATCGGAAACAGAATTAGCCTTCGACGTCTGAACAACTTTTTTTGAAAAAATCCCAAAGCCGTGCGGTCACAATTTCAGCAAAAATCTGACGTTCTGCAATTCACTCAAAAATGGTGCCAAGCTGTTGCAAACGATCCGCTGAAAGGTTTTTTGGTGGAAACAGATGGGTTTTTATCATCGGAAAAAGAATTAGCCCTCGATGTCTGAACAACTTTTTTTGAAAAAATCCCTAAGCCGCGCGGTCACAATTTCAGCAAAAATCTGACGTTCTGCAATTCACTCAAAAATGGTGCCAAGCTGTTGCAAATGATCCGCTGAACGGTTTTTCGGTGGAAACAGATGGGTTTTTATCATCAGAAACAGAATTAGCCCTCGACGTCTCAACAACTTTTTTTGAAAAAATCCCTAAGCCGCGCGGTCACAATTTCAGCAAAAATCTGACGTTCTGCAATTCACTCAAAAATGGTGCCAAGCTGTTGCAAATGATCCGCTGAACGGTTTTTCGGTGGAAACAGATGGGTTTTTATCATCAGAAACAGAATTAGCCCTCGACGTCTGAACAACTTTTTTTGAAAAAATCCCTAAGCCACGCGGTCACAATTTCAGTAAAAATCTGACGTTCTGCAATTCACTCAAAAATGGTGCCAAGCTGTTGCAAACGATCCGCTGAAAGGTTTTTCGGTGGAAACAGATGGGTTTTTATCATCGGAAACAGAATTAGCCCTCGACGTCTGAAGAACATTTTTTGAAAAAATCCCTAAGCCGCGCGGTCACAATTTCACCAAAAATCTGACGTTCTGCAATTCACTCAAAAATGGTGCCAAGCTGTTGCAAACGATCCGCTGAAAGTTTTTTCGTTGGAAACAGATGGGTTTTTATCATCGGAAACAGAATTAGCCCTCGACGTCTGAAGAACTTTTTTTGAAAAAATCCCTAAGCCGCGCGGTCACAATTTCAGCAAAAATCTGACGTTCTGCAATTAACTTAAAAATGGTGCCAAGCTGTTGCAAACGATCCCCTGAGAGCTTTTTCGGTGGAAACAGATGGGTTTTTATCTTCGGATACAGAATTAGCCCTCGACGTCTGAACAACTTTTTTTGAAAAAATCCCTAAGCCGCGCGGTCACAATTTCAGCAAAAATCTGACGTTCTGCAATTCACTCCAAAATGGTGCCAAGTGTTGCAAACGATCAGCTGAAAGGTTTTTCGGTGGAAACAGATGGGTTTTTATCATCTTTAACAGAATTAGCCCTCGATGTCTGAAGAACTTTTTTTGAAAAAATCCCTAAGCCGCGCGGTCACAATTTCACAAAAAATCTGACGTTCTGCAATTCACTCAAAAATGGTGCCAAGCTGTTGCAAACGATCCGCTGAAAGGTTTTTTGGTGGAAACAGATGGGTTTTTATCATCAGAAACAGAATTAGCCCTCGATGTCTGAAGAACTTTTTTTGAAAAAATCCCTAAGCCGCGCGGTCACAATTTCAACAAAAATCTGACGTTCTGCAATTCACTCAAAAATGGTGCCAAGCTGTTGCAAACGATCCGCTGAAAGGTTTTTTGGTGGAAACAGATGGGTTTTTATCATCGGAAACAGAATTAGCCCTCGACGTCTGAAGAACTTTTTTTGAAAAAATCCCTAAGCCGCGCGGTCACAATTTCAGCAAAAATCTGAGGTTCTGCAATTAACTCAAAAATGGTGCCAAGCTGTTGCAAACGATCCCCTGAATGGTTTTTCGGTGGAAACAGATGGGTTTTTATCATCGGAAACAGAATTAGCCCTCGACGTCTGAACAACTTTTTTTTGAAAAAATCCCTAAGCCGCGTGCGTGGCCACAATTTCAGCAAAAATCTGACGTTCTGCAATTCACTCAAAAATGGTGCCAAGCTGTTGCAAACGATCCGCTGAAAGGTTTTTCGGTGGAAACAGATGGTTTTTTATCATCGGAAACAGAATTAGCCCTCGAAGTCTGAACAACTTTTTTTGAAAAAATCCCTAAGCCGCGCGGTCACAATTTCACCAAAAATCTGACGTTCTGCAATTCACTCAAAAATGGTGCCAAGCTGTTGCAAACGATCCGCTGAAAGTTTTTTCGTTGGAAACAGATGGGTTTTTATCATCGGAAACAGAATTAGCCCTCGACGTCTGAAGAACTTTTTTTGAAAAAATCCCTAAGCCGCGCGGTCACAATTTCAGCAAAAATCTGACGTTCTGCAATTAACTTAAAAATGGTGCCAAGCTGTTGCAAACGATCCCCTGAGAGGTTTTTCGGTGGAAACAGATGGGTTTTTATCTTCGGATACAGAATTAGCCCTCGACGTCTGAACAACTTTTTTTGAAAAAATCCCTAAGCCGCGCGGTCACAATTTCAGCAAAAATCTGACGTTCTGCAATTCACTCCAAAATGGTGCCAAGTGTTGCAAACGATCAGCTGAAAGGTTTTTCGGTGGAAACAAATGGGTTTTTATCATCTTTAACAGAATTAGCCCTCGATGTCTGAACAACTTTTTTTGAAAAAATCCCTAAGCCGCGCGGTCACAATTTCACAAAAAATCTGACGTTCTGCAATTCACTCAAAAATGGTGCCAAGCTGTTGCAAACGATCCGCTGAAAGGTTTTTTGGTGGAAACAGATGGGTTTTTATCATCAGAAACAGAATTAGCCCTCGATGTCTGAAGAACTTTTTTTGAAAAAATCCCTAAGCCGCGCGGTCACAATTTCAACAAAAATCTGACGTTCTGCAATTCACTCAAAAATGGTGCCAAGCTGTTGCAAACGATCCGCTGAAAGGTTTTTTGGTGGAAACAGATGGGTTTTTATCATCGGAAACAGAATTAGCCCTCGACGTCTGAAGAACTTTTTATGAAAAAATCCCTAAGCCGCGCGGTCACAATTTCACAAAAAATCTGACGTTCTGCAATTCACTCAAAAATGGTGCCAAGCTGTTGCAAACGATCCGCTGAAAGGTTTTTTGGTGGAAACAGATGGGTTTTTATCATCGGAAACAGAATTAGCCCTCGATGTCTGAACAACTTTTTTTGAAAAAATCCCTAAGCCGCGCGGTCACAATTTCACAAAAAATCTGACGTTCTGCAATTCACTCAAAAATGGTGCCAAGCTGTTGCAAACGATCCGCTGAACGGTTTTTCGGTGGAAACAGATGGGTTTTTATCATCAGAAACAGAATTAGCCCTCGACGTCTGAACAACTTTTTTTGAAAAAATCCCTAAGCCGCGTGCGTGGCCACAATTTCAGCAAAAATCTGACGTTCTGCAATTCACTCAAAAATGGTGCCAAGCTGTTGCAAACGATCCCCTGAAAGGTTTTTCGGTGGAAACAGATGGGTTTTTATCATCGGAAACAGAATTAGCCTTCGACGTCTGAACAACTTTTTTTGAAAAAATCCCAAAGCCGTGCGGTCACAATTTCAGCAAAAATCTGACGTTCTGCAATTAACTCAAAAATGGTGCCAAGCTGTTAAGAACGATCTGCTGAAAGGTTTTTCGGTGGAAACAGCTGGGTTTTTAGCATCAGAAACAGAATTAGCCCTCGACGTCTGAAGAACTTTTTTTGAAAAAATCCCTAAGCCGCGCGGTCACAATTTCAGCAAAAATCTGAGGTTCTGCAATTAACTCAAAAATGGTGCCAAGCTGTTGCAAACGATCCCCTGAATGGTTTTTCGGTGGAAACAGATGGGTTTTTATCATCGGAAACAGAATTAGCCCTCGACGTCTGAACAACTTTTTTTTGAAAAAATCCCTAAGCCGCGTGCGTGGCCACAATTTCAGCAAAAATCTGACGTTCTGCAATTCACTCAAAAATGGTGCCAAGCTGTTGCAAACGATCCGCTGAAAGGTTTTTCGGTGGAAACAGATGGTTTTTTATCATCGGAAACAGAATTAGCCCTCGAAGTCTGAACAACTTTTTTTGAAAAAATCCCTAAGCCGCGCGGTCACAATTTCACCAAAAATCTGACGTTCTGCAATTCACTCAAAAATGGTGCCAAGCTGTTGCAAACGATCTGCTGAAAGTTTTTTCGTTGGAAACAGATGGGTTTTTATCATCGGAAACAGAATTAGCCCTCGACGTCTGAAGAACTTTTTTTGAAAAAATCCCTAAGCCGCGCGGTCACAATTTCAGCAAAAATCTGACGTTCTGCAATTAACTTAAAAATGGTGCCAAGCTGTTGCAAACGATCCCCTGAGAGGTTTTTCGGTGGAAACAGATGGGTTTTTATCTTCGGATACAGAATTAGCCCTCGACGTCTGAACAACTTTTTTTGAAAAAATCCCTAAGCCGCGCGGTCACAATTTCAGCAAAAATCTGACGTTCTGCAATTCACTCCAAAATGGTGCCAAGTGTTGCAAACGATCAGCTGAAAGGTTTTTCGGTGGAAACAAATGGGTTTTTATCATCTTTAACAGAATTAGCCCTCGATGTCTGAACAACTTTTTTTGAAAAAATCCCTAAGCCGCGCGGTCACAATTTCACAAAAAATCTGACGTTCTGCAATTCACTCAAAAATGGTGCCAAGCTGTTGCAAACGATCCGCTGAAAGGTTTTTTGGTGGAAACAGATGGGTTTTTATCATCAGAAACAGAATTAGCCCTCGATGTCTGAAGAACTTTTTTTGAAAAAATCCCTAAGCCGCGCGGTCACAATTTCAACAAAAATCTGACGTTCTGCAATTCACTCAAAAATGGTGCCAAGCTGTTGCAAACGATCCGCTGAAAGGTTTTTTGGTGGAAACAGATGGGTTTTTATCATCGGAAACAGAATTAGCCCTCGACGTCTGAAGAACTTTTTATGAAAAAATCCCTAAGCCGCGCGGTCACAATTTCACAAAAAATCTGACGTTCTGCAATTCACTCAAAAATGGTGCCAAGCTGTTGCAAACGATCCGCTGAAAGGTTTTTTGGTGGAAACAGATGGGTTTTTATCATCGGAAACAGAATTAGCCCTCGATGTCTGAACAACTTTTTTTGAAAAAATCCCTAAGCCGCGCGGTCACAATTTCACAAAAAATCTGACGTTCTGCAATTCACTCAAAAATGGTGCCAAGCTGTTGCAAACGATCCGCTGAACGGTTTTTCGGTGGAAACAGATGGGTTTTTATCATCAGAAACAGAATTAGCCCTCGACGTCTGAACAACTTTTTTTGAAAAAATCCCTAAGCCGCGTGCGTGGCCACAATTTCAGCAAAAATCTGACGTTCTGCAATTCACTCAAAAATGGTGCCAAGCTGTTGCAAACGATCCCCTGAAAGGTTTTTCGGTGGAAACAGATGGGTTTTTATCATCGGAAACAGAATTAGCCTTCGACGTCTGAACAACTTTTTTTGAAAAAATCCCAAAGCCGTGCGGTCACAATTTCAGCAAAAATCTGACGTTCTGCAATTAACTCAAAAATGGTGCCAAGCTGTTAAGAACGATCTGCTGAAAGGTTTTTCGGTGGAAACAGCTGGGTTTTTAGCATCAGAAACAGAATTAGCCCTCGACGTCTGAAGAACTTTTTTTGAAAAAATCCCTAAGCCGCGCGGTCACAATTTCAGCAAAAATCTGAGGTTCTGCAATTAACTCAAAAATGGTGCCAAGCTGTTGCAAACGATCCCCTGAATGGTTTTTCGGTGGAAACAGATGGGTTTTTATCATCAGAAACAGAATTAGCCCTCGAAGTCTGAACAACTTTTTTTGAAAAAATCCCTAAGCCGCGTGCGTGGCCACAATTTCAGCAAAAATCTGACGTTCTGCAATTCACTCAAAAATGGTGCCAAGCTGTTGCAAACGATCCCCTGAAAGGTTTTTCGGTGGAAACAGATGGGTTTTTATCATCGGAAACAGAATTAGCCTTCGACGTCTGAACAACTTTTTTTGAAAAAATCCCAAAGCCGTGCGGTCACAATTTCAGCAAAAATCTGACGTTCTGCAATTAACTCAAAAATGGTGCCAAGCTGTTAAGAACGATCCGCTGAAAGGTTTTTCGGTGGAAACAGCTGGGTTTTTAGCATCAGAAACAGAATTAGCCCTCGACGTCTGAAGAACTTTTTTTGAAAAAATCCCTAAGCCGCGCGGTCACAATTTCAGCAAAAATCTGACGTTCTGCAATTAACTCAAAAATGGTGCGAAGCTGTTGCAAACGATCCGCTGAAAGGTTTTTCGGTGGAAACAGATGGGTTTTTATCATCGGAAACAGAATTAGCCCTCGAAGTCTGAACAACGTTTTTTGAAAAAATCCCTAAGCCGCGCGGTCACAATTTCACAAAAAATCTGACGTTCTGCAATTCACTCAAAAATGGTGCCAAGCTGTTGCAAATGATCCGCTGAACGGTTTTTCGGTGGAAACAGATGGGTTTTTATCATCAGAAACAGAATTAGCCCTCGACGTCTCAACAACTTTTTTTGAAAAAATCCCTAAGCCGCGCGGTCACAATTTCACCAAAAATCTGACGTTCTGCAATTCACTCAAAAATGGTGCCAAGCTGTTGCAAACAATCCGCTGAAAGGTTTTTCGGTGGAAACAGATGGGTTTTTATCATCGGAAACAGAATTAGCCCTCGACGTCTGAAGAACTTTTTTTGAAAAAATCCCTAAGCCGCGCGGTCACAATTTCAGAAAAAATCTGACCTTCTGCAATTCACTCAAAAATGGTGCCAAGCTGTTGCGAACGATCCGCTGAAAGGTTTTTCGGTGGAAACAGATGGGTTTTTATTTATTTTTTTTTTTTAAATATTTTTATTTTTCCATAAAACACAATACAACAAACATAAACATACAAAAACAAAAACAAAACAAAAAACATGTATCATTTCATATCCTAATTTCATATCCTATCTTCCCCGACTTCCTCATGCTTCCCCTTTCTGTATTCCAAATTCTTATCGATTGTTCAGCAAATCTTCCCTTGTTTTAATTTAAATTTAGACTATTCTTCCTTATTTTCCTTGTCTTAACCATTGCTAATAGTAACCATTTACTTTCCAGTCCAACATCATTCTAACTTTCATTAACTTTATGATATTTCTTTAAATAGTCCTTGAATTTTTTCCATTCTTCTTGCGCTGCTTCTCTTCCCTGGTTTCGGATTCTGCTCGTCATTTCTGCCAAGCCCATATAGTCTATCACCTTCATCTGCCATTCTTCCAGTGTGGGTAGTTCTTGCGTCTTCCAGTACTTCGCAATGAGTATTCTAGCTGCTGTTGTAGCATACATAAAGAAAGTTATATCCGTCTTTAACACCCCTTGGCCGACAATACCCAAGAGAAAGGCCTCTGGTTTCTTGGTGAAAGTATATTTAAATACCTTTTTAAGTTCATTATAGATCATTTCCCAGAATGCCTTAATCTTCGGGCAGGTCCACCAAAGATGAAAAAATGTACCTTCAGTTTCTTTACATTTCCAACATTTATTGTCAGGCACATGGTAAATCTTTGCAAGCTTGACTGGGGTTATGTACCACCTATATATCATTTTCATAATGTTTTCTCTTAAGGCATTACATGCCGTAAATTTTATCCCGGTGGTCCACAACTTTTCCCAATCAGCAAACAAAATATTATGACCAATGTCCTGAGCCCATTTAATCATGACCGATTTGACCGTTTCATCTTGTGTATTCCATTTCAGCAGCAGATTGTACATTTTGGACAAGTTCTTAGTACTGGGTTCTAACAGTTCTGTCTCCAATTTTGATTTTTCCACCTGGAAGCCAATTTTACTGTCCAGTTTAAACGCTTCATTAATTTGATGGTAGTGAAACCAATCTCTCACCTTCCCTTTTAATTTCTCAAAACTCTGCAATCTCATTTTGTCCCCTTCCTTTTCCAAAATTTCCCAGTATCTTGGCCACTTGGGCTCCATATTTAACTTTTTAACTGCCTTAGCTTCCATTGGCGACAGCCACCTTGGAGTTTTATTTTCCAGCAAGTCTTTATATCTGTCCCAGACATTTAGTAGTGCTTTTCTGACAATATGATTTTTAAAACTTTTATGTGCTTTAACCTTGTCATACCACAAATATGCATGCCACCCAAAAATGTTATTAAAACCTTCCAAATCCAAAATGTCTGTGTTTTCAAGAAGTAGCCATTCTTTCAGCCAGCAGAAAGCTGCCGCTTCATAATAAAGTTTAAAGTCTGGCAGGGCAAACCCCCCTCTTTCCTTTGAATCCGTTAGTATCTTAAATTTAATTCTGGGCTTTTTGCCCTGCCAGACAAATTTAGATATGTCTTTTTGCCACCTCTTGAAACAATCCATTTTATCAATTATTTGCAATGCTTGGAACAAAAACAACATTCTTGGCAATACATTCATCTTTATAGCTGCAATACGGCCTAACAAGGAAAGCTTCAAGTTGGACCAAATCTCCAAATCTTTTTTCACTTCTCTCCAAGTTTTTTCATAATTATCTTTAAACAAATTCACATTTTTAGCTGTCATATTTATACCCAAATATTTCACTTTTTTAACCACAGTCAACCCTGTCTCATTCTGGAACCTTTCCTTTTCTATCTGTGTCAAATTTTTCTCCAAAACCTTTGTCTTAGACTTATTCAATTTAAATCCTGCCATTTGACCAAACTCTTGAATTATTTCCAAAACTCTTTTCGTGCTAGCTTCTGGCTCTTGCAATGTAAGTACTAAGTCATCTGCAAATGCTCTCAGTTTATATTGTTTGGCTCCGACCTGAATCCCTTTAACCAACTGGTCCCTCCTAATCATATTAAGCAAAACCTCCAGGACCGATATAAAAAGTAATGGGGAGATAGGGCATCCCTGACGTGTCCCTTTTTCAATCTTGAACTCTTCTGTAACCACATTATTTACAATTAGTTTGGCTTTCTGTTCAGAGTATATTGCACCTATACCATTTTCAAACCCTTGGCCTACCCCCATCCCCCGGAGGTTCTTCAACATAAAACTCCAAGAAATGTTGTCAAAGGCTTTCTCGGCATCCACAAATATCAAAACAGCTTTAGTGTTTATGTTCACTTCCAGCTTTTCCAAAATGTCAATTATATTCCTTACATTGTTCGACAAGTGCCTTTTTGGGAGAAAACCCGCTTGGTCCCCGTGAATCTCCTCCATGAAAACTCTCTTCAGTCTTTTTGCCAAAATATCAGCAAAGATTTTGTAATCCACATTCAATAACGAGATGGGTCGGTAGTTTTTAAGTTGGGTCTTTTCAGTCTCTGTCTTTGGTATAAGTGTAATGTAGGCCTCTCTCCACGTATCGGGTGCCCTTTTCCCCTCCATAATCTCATTGCAGACTTCCTTCAAAGGTTGTATCAACCCTTCCTTCAAAACTTTGTAGTATTTGGAAGTCAGTCCATCCGGTCCAGGGGATTTGCCCAGCGTCATGCCTTGAATGGCATCTTCTATTTCTTGTGCTGATATCTCCTGGTTCAATATTATCTTACTTTCATGCGAAACCTTTTTCAGCCCATTTTCCTCGAGGAACTGTTGTATGTCCATTTCTTTTTGCGGCCCTTGTGTGTAAAGTTGTCTAAAGTAGTTCTGAAAACAATTCCTAATTTCCGCTGGGTTGCTTATGTTTTTTCCTTCCACTTCTATATTTGTTACCGTGTTGAGTTTTTGTCTCTTCTTTATTTGCCAAGCCAGTAACTTGCCACATTTATCAGCAGATTCAAAAGTCTTTTGTCTCATTTGTTTAATTCTCCACTCTAATTCTTGATTCATCAGTTCCATATATTGTGTTTGATGAAATTTGATTTCTCTTAGAATCTCTTGGGATTTTGGCTTCGATCTTAATTGTTTTTCCCCTTCTTTTATCTTTTCCAAAATTCTCTCCTTTTTCTCATTTTGCTTTCTCTTCTTTAAAGTATTTTGCTGAATCAAAAACCCTCTCATCACGGCTTTACTTGCGTCCCATACTATTCTTTTTTCTACTTCAGACCTTAAGTTGATTTCAAAATAGTCTTTCAAGGTTTTTTGGGCCTTCTTACAGATCTCCTCGTCTCTAAATAAGGTGTCATTCATTCTCCATCTGAAGGAACCAGTTGTTGTTTGCCTCATCACCATCTTTACAGCATTATGGTCGGAGAAAGTTTTTGGGCAGATTTCTACTTTTTTTATATTCGGAGCCATACTGCTAGTCACCCAGATTTGGTCAATCCTTGTCCATGTCATTTTGGCTTCAGAAAAGAAGGTTCCCTCTCTTTCTAATGGGTGTTTTGTTCTCCAAATATCAATCAAGTCCATATTGTCAGTCATTTCAAAAAAAGTCTTTGGTAGTCTTCCATCTTTTGTTATTACCTGTCTTTGTGCCTTGTCCATATTTGTTGAAACCACTCCATTCATATCTCCCATCAAAATTAAGTTGTAATCCATATGGTCCATCAAAATTTCATGCAACTTCTTAAAAAATTCAGCTTTCCCTTCGTTTGGTGCGTAGATTCCCACTATCAAATACTTCTCTCCTTGAAATTGAATTTCAATTGCCAAATATCTTCCTTGATCATCTTTAAAAATTTGTTTCGGTTGCAATTTTTCTTTTGCATAGATCACCACGCCTCTCTTTTTTACTCTGTCTGAAGATATAAATTCCTGTCCCAGTCTTTTGTTTATTAATAATTTTCTGTGTGCTCTTGTCACGTGGGTCTCTTGTAGGCAAATCAAGTCCAATTGGTCTTTCTTTAAGGCATGAAATATATTTTTTCTCTTCCTGGGAATATTTAAGCCATTACAATTCCAGGTTAGAAGTTGCAGAGCCATGATGGGATTATTTACTCCTTCCTCCTACAGCTCCCTGTTTTTGTTCCTCGTCTGTCGGTGGTACCGTGTTCGTGTCCAGTGATGGATGCCCTTGTCCTGGAAATGTCTCTTTCTGTAGGTCTTCTTCGTGTTCTCCCAAGAACTTGTCTTTATCACTTACAGTCTTTATTCTTCTCTTCTTTCCCTTATATTTAAAAGACAAGCCTTGGGGAAATTCCCACCTGAATGGTATGTAGTTCTTCTTCAGCAGTGTCACCAGGTCTTTATAATGTCCTCTTGCGTCCAAGATACTCTTAGGGATGTCTTTAAAGATCTCAATGAAAAAGTCTTCAATTCGAAGGGCTGTTTGGTAGTGCAGGTTCAATATTTTATCTCGCTCCTCCTTTGATCTTAAGGTAATAAGACAATCTCTGGGTCGATTTCTCTTCTGTCTTATTCCCAATCTAAATGCACTTTCTATCTTGAAATCTTCTTTCTTCAGCTCCTGCTTCCAAAAGTCAGAAAATTCTTTTGTCAAATCATCCACCAGGTTCTCTCCTTCCTTTTCCGGCACAAGTCTGATCCTCAGGTTCCTCTCCTTGCGTTGCATATCCTGCATAGAGAGTGCCAGTTCATATTCATCCAATTTCTTGTAAACTGGTGGAAAGTTTTCCTCCGCGGCAGTTGCAATTTCCTTAGCTTCCTCGGCTATCTTTCGTGTTATAGATGAATCTTCCAATAATTTCCCAATTGCTTCTGCATTTGAGTTCACTTTATTCCCTAGGTCAGTTATACTTTTAGTATTTAGGTCAATTTTCCCAGAGATTTCTTCAATTTTTTTATTTGTTTCAGCAACTTGTACTTTAGTTTCAGCAACTTGCAATTTAGTCTCCGCACCTTGCTTTTTTAGTTCCTCCAAAGAGTCATTTATCTTCTCCAATACCTTGGCAAATGATTCTTCTGTAGACATTGCTTTCGCTTTTGGCTTTGCAGCCACTATAGTTCCAGAGGCTCCTGTTACAGAAGCCCTTCTTTGCATGTAAGTGTCAATTTTGTATTGTCTGCCAGATCTCAAGGTTGTTTCTTGTAACTCCCCTTTCTCTTTACCATCTGCCATAACAAAGTCTTTTAGTCAAGGTCATTCCCAGACTTTGAAACTCACAAACAAAGTTCTCAAATTTTAAACTCCACTTGTTGCTGAAACAATTTGTAGGTCCTCTAGGGGGCGTAGAGTCAGTTCTGTACTTCTCAAAGTAATCCCACACTCTTCAAAAAAGAAGGAATAAAAGTTTCCTAGTCCCTTTCAATTTTTCTTTCCTTTTTCATGGGGATCCCAGTCAATAGTGTCCTGTAGGTAACTTTGTAATACCACAGAAACAGTGTTTCAAATTGGAAGTAACCAAAGTCAATTTAAGATATTTTTTAGCTTCTTATAGCAACAGTCCTTAGCCGGTTCCTTTTCTCCGGCAGTCCGATCCCAGGTTAAAGAGCAGCGATACTTAATCCAATTCTTTTAAATTGGCAGGGAAACACTTTTAAAATCTTCTTCCCCCCCCTCCTGCCTTCGGGGGGGGGAGTTCTTTGCTTTGGTGGTGGATTTCTTAAATCCCGCAAGTTTCCTCTCAAACAGTTACAGCTAGAGTGCCTTTCGCTTTGATCTTGCTACAGAACGGAAAGCAGACTTCCTTTTTAGTGCTTGTCCGTCTCGGTGCCCAATTTCTTTACTTTTAGTGTCCAGTTATATTTTAGCGGTCAATCCTACTCACGGATAGTTGTTCTTTTAATCCAATTTCCCGGGAAGAAGTCAGCGCTCTCCGCTAATGGCGACGCGGCTTCGCTTCGCAGGCTGGGTGAAGACGACTCTCAGCACCGCTCCAAGACCCCTCCGCTCCTCCGGAGCCTTTAAAAAGGCTATTTCGCAGCGTCGGGGGGGCGCAAAGGTGCCCGCCGAGTCTCCAGTTCACAGGCAACGCGCCTGTGATTTTTAAGGGTCCCCGCTTCGCCGTAGCTGACAGGACCCGAACCCACGAAGCAGATCTCTCCCGGAGCTCCGGTTGAGATCCGCCATTAAGCGCCGGCGCTAACCGGAAGTCCACCGAAACAGATGGGTTTTTAGCATCAGTAACAGAATTAGCCCTCGACGTCTGAAGAACTTTTTTTGAAAAAATCCCTAAGCCGCGCGGTCACAATTTCAGCAAAAATCTGACGTTCTGCAATTAACTCAAAAATGGTGCCAAGCTGTTGCGAACGATCCGCTGAAAGGTTTTTCGGTGGAAACAGATGGGTTTTTATCATCGGAAACAGAATTAGCCCTCGACGTCTGAAGAACTTTTTTTGAAAAAATGCCTAAGCCGCGCGGTCACAATTTCAGCAAAAATCTGACGTTCTGCAATTCACTCAAAAATGGTGCCAAGCTGTGGCAAAATATCCCCTGAAAGGTTTTTCGGTGGAAACAGATGGGTTTTTATCATCGGAAACAGAATTAGCCCTCGACGTCTGAAGAACTTTTTTTGAAAAAATCCCTAAGCCGGGCGGTCACAATTTCAGTAAAAATCTAACGTTCTGCAATTCACTCAAAAATGGTGCCAAGCTGTTGCAAACGATCCGCTGAAAGGTTTTTCGATGGAAACAGATGGGTTTTTATCATCGGAAAGAGAATTAGCCTTTGACGTCTCAAGAACTTTTTTTGAAAAAATCCCTAAGCCGCGCGGTCACAATTTCAGCAAAAATCTGACGTTCTGCTCTTCACTCAAAAATGGTGACAAGCTGTGGCAAAATATCCCCTGAAAGGTTTTTCGGTGGAAAGCGATGGCTTTTTATCATCGGAAACAGAATTAGCCCTCGACGTGTGAACAACTTTTTTTGAAAAAATCCCTAAGCCATGCGGTCACAATTTCAGCAAAAATCTGACGTTCTGCAATTCACTCAAAAATGGTGCCAAGCTGTTTCAAACGATCCGCTGAAAGGTTTTTCGAAGGAAACAGATGGGTTTTTATCATCAGAAACAGAATTAGCCCTCGACGTCTCAACAACTTTTTTTGAAAAAATCCCTAAGCCACGCGGTCACAATTTCACCAAAAATCTGACGTTCTGCAATTCACTCAAAAATGGTGCGAAGCTGTTGCAAACGATCCGCTGAAAGGTTTTTTGGTGGAAACAGATGGGTTTTTATCATCGGAAACGGAATTAGCCCTCGACTTCAGCAAACTTTTTTTGAAAAAATCCCTAAGCCGCGCGGTCACAATTTCAGCAAAAATCTGACGTTCTGCAATTCACTCAAAAATGGTGCCAAGCTGTTGCAAAATATCCCCTGAAAGGTTTTTCGGTGGAAACAGATGGGTTTTTATCATCGGAAACAGAATTAGCCCTCGACGTCTGAAGAACTTTTTTTGAAAAAATCCCTAAGCCGCGCGTTCACAATTTCAGCAAAAATCTGACGTTCTGCAATTCACTCAAAAATGGTGCCAAGCTGTTGCAAAATATCCCCTGAAAGGTTTTTCAGTGGAAACAGATGGGTTTTTATCATCGGAAACAGAATTAGCCCTCGACGTCTGAACAACTTTTTTTGAAAAAATCCCTAAGCCGCGCGGTCACAATTTCAGCAAAAATCTGACGTTCTGCAATTCACTCAAAAATGGTGCCAAGCTGTTGCAAAATATCCCCTGAAAGGTTTTTCGGAGGAAGCAGATGGGTTTTTATCATCGGATACAGAATTAGCCCTCGACGTCTGAAGAACTTTTTTTGAAAAAATCCCTAAGCCTAAGTTCACAATTTCAGCAAAAATCTGACGTTCTGCAATTCACTCAAAAATGGTGCCAAGCTGTTGGAAACGATCCGCTGAAAGGTTTTTTGGTGGAAACAGATGGGTTTTTATCATCGGAAACAGAATTAGCCCTCGACGTCTGAAGAACTTTTTTTTAAAAAATCCCTAAGCCGCGCGGTCACAATTTCAGCAAAAATTTGACGTTCTGCAATTCACTCAAAAATGGTGCCAAGCTGTTGCAAAATATCCCCTGAAAGATTTTTCGGTGGAAACAGATGGGTTTTTATCATCAGAAACAGAATTAGCCCTCGACGTCTGAACAACTTTTTTTGAAAAAATCCCTAAGCCACGCGGTCACAATTTCAGTAAAAATCTGACGTTCTGCAATTCACTCAAAAATGGTGCGAAGCTGTTGCAAACGATCCGCTGAAAGGTTTTTCGGTGGAAACAGATGGGTTTTTATCATCGGAAACAGAATTAGCCCTCGACTTCAGCAAACTTTTTTTGAAAAAATCCCTAAGCCGCGCGGTCACAATTTCAGCAAAAATCTGACGTTCTGCAATTCACTCAAAAATGGTGCCAAGCTGTTGCAAAATATCCCGTGAAAGGTTTTTCGGTGGAAACAGATGGGTTTTTATCATCGGAAACAGAATTAGCCCTCGACGTCTGAAGAACTTTTTTTGAAAAAATCCCTAAGCCGCGCGTTCACAATTTCAGCAAAAATCTGACGTTCTGCAATTCACTCAAAAATGGTGCCAAGCTGTTGCAAAATATCCCCTGAAAGGTTTTTCAGTGGAAACAGATGGGTTTTTATCATCGGAAACAGAATTAGCCCTCGACGTCTGAACAACTTTTTTTGAAAAAATCCCTAAGCCGCGCGGTCACAATTTCAGCAAAAATCTGACGTTCTGCAATTCACTCAAAAATGGTGCCAAGCTGTTGCAATATATCCCCTGAAAGGTTTTTCGGTGGAAACAGATGGGTTTTTATCATCGGAAACAGAATTAGTCCTCGACGTCTGAAGAACTTTTTTTGAAAAAATCCCTAAGCCGCGCGGTCACAATTTCAGCAAAAATCTGACGTTCTGCAATTCACTCAAAAATGATGCCAACCTGTTGCAAACGATCCGCTGAAAGGTTTTTCGATGGAAACAGATGGGTTTTTATCATCGGAAACAGAATTAGCCTTCGACGTCTCAAGAACTTTTTTTGAAAAAATCCCTAAGCCGCGCGGTCACAATTTCAGCAAAAATCTGACGTTCTGCTCTTCACTCAAAAATGGTGACAAGCTGTGGCAAAATATCCCCTGAAAGGTTTTTCGGTGGAAAGCGATGGCTTTTTATCATCGGAAACAGAATTAGCCCTCGACGTCTGAACAACTTTTTTTGAAAAAATCCCTAAGCCATGCGGTCACAATTTCAGCAAAAATCTGACGTTCTGCAATTCACTCAAAAATGGTGCCAAGCTGTTTCAAACGATCCGCTGAAAGGTTTTTCGAAGGAAACAGATGGGTTTTTATCATCAGAAACAGAATTAGCCCTCGACGTCTCAACAACTTTTTTTGAAAAAATCCCTAAGCCGCGCGGTCACAATTTCACCAAAAATCTGACGTTCTGCAATTCACTCAAAAATGGTGCCAAGCTGTTGCAAACGATCCGCTGAAAGGTTTTTTGGTGGAAACAGATGGGTTTTTATCATCGGAAACAGAATTAGCCCTCGACGTCTGAACAACTTTTTTTGAAAAAATCCCTAAGCCACGCGGTCACAATTTCAGTAGAAATCTGACGTTCTGCAATTCACTCAAAAATGGTGCGAAGCTGTTGCAAACGATCCGCTGAAAGGTTTTTCGGTGGAAACAGATGGGTTTTTATCATCGGAAACAGAATTAGCCCTCGACTTCAGCAAACTTTTTTTGAAAAAATCCCTAAGCCGCGCGGTCACAATTTCAGCAAAAATCTGACGTTCTGCAATTCACTCAAAAATGGTGCCAAGCTGTTGCAAAATATCCCCTGAAAGGTTTTTCGGAGGAAGCAGATGGGTTTTTATCATCGGAAAGAGAATTAGCCCTCGACGTCTGAACAACTTTTTTTGAAAAAATCCCTAAGCCGAGCGGTCACAATTTCAGCAAAAATCTGACGTTCTGTAATTCACTCAAAAATGGTGCCAAGCTGTTGCAAAATATCCCCTGAAAGGTTTTTCGGAGGAAGCAGATGGGTTTTTATCATCGGATACAGAATTAGCCCTCGACGTCTGAAGAACTTTTTTTGAAAAAATCCCTAAGCCGCGCGTTCACAATTTCAGCAAAAATCTGACGTTCTGCAATTCACTCAAAAATGGTGCCAAGCTGTTGCAAAATATCCCCTGAAAGGTTTTTCGGAGGAAACAGATGGGTTTTTATCATCGGATACAGAATTAGCCCTCGACGTCTGAAGAACTTTTTTTGAAAAAATCCCTAAGCCGCGCGTTCACAATTTCAGCAAAAATCTGACGTTCTGTAATTCACTCAAAAATGGTGCCAAGCTGTTGCAAAATATCCCCTGAAAGGTTTTTCAGTGGAAACAGATGGGTTTTTATCATCGGAAACAGAATTAGCCCTCGACGTCTGAACAACTTTTTTTGAAAAAATCCCTAAGCCGCGCGGTCAGAATTTCAGCAAAAATCTGACGTTCTGCAATTCACTCAAAAATGGTGCCAAGCTGTTGCAATATATCCCCTGAAAGTTTTTCGGTGGAAACAGATGGGTTTTTATCATCGGAAACAGAATTAGCCCTCGACGTCTGAACAACTTTTTTTGAAAAAATCCCTAAGCCGCGCGGTCACAATTTCAGCAAAAATCTGACGTTCTGCAATTCACTCAAAAATGGTGCCAAGCTGTTGCAATATATCCCCTGAAAGGTTTTTCGGTGGAAACAGATGGGTTTTTATCATCGGAAACAGAATTAGCCCTCGACGTCTGAAGAACTTTTTTTGAAAAAATCCCTAAGCCGCGCGTTCACAATTTCAGCAAAAATCTGACGTTCTGCAATTCACTCAAAAATGGTGCCAAGCTGTTGCAAATGATCCGCTGAAAGGTTTTTTGATGGAAACAGATGTGTTTTTATCATCGGAAACAGAATTAGCTCTCGACGTCTGAACAACTTTTTTTGAAAAAATCCCTAAGCCGCGCGGTCTCAATTTCAGCAAAAATCTGACGTTCTGCAATTCACTCAAAAATGGTGCCAAGCTGTTGCAAACGATCCGCTGAAAGGTTTTTCGGTGGAAACAGATGGGTTTTTATCATCGGAAACAGAATTAGCCCTCGACGTCTGAAGAACTTTTTTTGAAAAAATCCCTAAGCCGCGCGGTCACAATTTCAGCAAAAATCTGACGTTCTGCAATTCACTCAAAAATGGTGCCAAGCTGTGGCAAAATATCCCCTGAAAGGTTTTTCGGTGGAAACAGATGGGTTTTTATCATCGGAAACAGAATTAGCCCTCGACGTCTGAAGAACTTTTTTTGAAAAAATCCCTAAGCCGCGCGGTCACAATTTCAGCAAAAATCTGACGTTCTGCAATTCACTCAAAAATGGTGCCAAGCTGTTGCAAACGATCCGCTGAACGGTTTTTCGGTGGAAACAGATGGGTTTTTATCATCGGAAACAGAATTAGCCTTCGACGTCTGAACAACTTTTTTTGAAAAAATCCCAAAGCCGTGCGGTCACAATTTCAGAAAAAATCTGACCTTCTGCAATTCACTCAAAAATGGTGCCAAGCTGTTGCGAACGATCCGCTGAAAGGTTTTTCGGTGGAAACAGATGGGTTTTTATTTTTTATTTTTTTAAATATTTTTATTTTTCCATAAAACACAATACAACAAACATAAACATACAAAAACAAAAACAAAACAAAAAACATGTATCATTTCATATCCTAATTTCATATCCTATCTTCCCCGACTTCCTCATGCTTCCCCTTTCTGTATTCCAAATTCTTATCGATTGTTCAGCAAATCTTCCCTTGTTTTAATTTAAATTTAGACTATTCTTCCTTATTTTCCTTGTCTTAACCATTGCTAATAGTAACCATTTACTTTCCAGTCCAACATCATTCTAACTTTCATTAACTTTATGATATTTCTTTAAATAGTCCTTGAATTTTTTCCATTCTTCTTGCGCTGCTTCTCTTCCCTGGTTTCGGATTCTGCTCGTCATTTCTGCCAAGCCCATATAGTCTATCACCTTCATCTGCCATTCTTCCAGTGTGGGTAGTTCTTGCGTCTTCCAGTACTTCGCAATGAGTATTCTAGCTGCTGTTGTAGCATACATAAAGAAAGTTATATCCGTCTTTAACACCCCTTGGCCGACAATACCCAAGAGAAAGGCCTCTGGTTTCTTGGTGAAAGTATATTTAAATACCTTTTTAAGTTCATTATAGATCATTTCCCAGAATGCCTTAATCTTCGGGCAGGTCCACCAAAGATGAAAAAATGTACCTTCAGTTTCTTTACATTTCCAACATTTATTGTCAGGCACATGGTAAATCTTTGCAAGCTTGACTGGGGTTATGTACCACCTATATATCATTTTCATAATGTTTTCTCTTAAGGCATTACATGCCGTAAATTTTATCCCGGTGGTCCACAACTTTTCCCAATCAGCAAACAAAATATTATGACCAATGTCCTGAGCCCATTTAATCATGACCGATTTGACCGTTTCATCTTGTGTATTCCATTTCAGCAGCAGATTGTACATTTTGGACAAGTTCTTAGTACTGGGTTCTAACAGTTCTGTCTCCAATTTTGATTTTTCCACCTGGAAGCCAATTTTACTGTCCAGTTTAAACGCTTCATTAATTTGATGGTAGTGAAACCAATCTCTCACCTTCCCTTTTAATTTCTCAAAACTCTGCAATCTCATTTTGTCCCCTTCCTTTTCCAAAATTTCCCAGTATCTTGGCCACTTGGGCTCCATATTTAACTTTTTAACTGCCTTAGCTTCCATTGGCGACAGCCACCTTGGAGTTTTATTTTCCAGCAAGTCTTTATATCTGTCCCAGACATTTAGTAGTGCTTTTCTGACAATATGATTTTTAAAACTTTTATGTGCTTTAACCTTGTCATACCACAAATATGCATGCCACCCAAAAATGTTATTAAAACCTTCCAAATCCAAAATGTCTGTGTTTTCAAGAAGTAGCCATTCTTTCAGCCAGCAGAAAGCTGCCGCTTCATAATAAAGTTTAAAGTCTGGCAGGGCAAACCCCCCTCTTTCCTTTGAATCCGTTAGTATCTTAAATTTAATTCTGGGCTTTTTGCCCTGCCAGACAAATTTAGATATGTCTTTTTGCCACCTCTTGAAACAATCCATTTTATCAATTATTTGCAATGCTTGGAACAAAAACAACATTCTTGGCAATACATTCATCTTTATAGCTGCAATACGGCCTAACAAGGAAAGCTTCAAGTTGGACCAAATCTCCAAATCTTTTTTCACTTCTCTCCAAGTTTTTTCATAATTATCTTTAAACAAATTCACATTTTTAGCTGTCATATTTATACCCAAATATTTCACTTTTTTAACCACAGTCAACCCTGTCTCATTCTGGAACCTTTCCTTTTCTATCTGTGTCAAATTTTTCTCCAAAACCTTTGTCTTAGACTTATTCAATTTAAATCCTGCCATTTGACCAAACTCTTGAATTATTTCCAAAACTCTTTTCGTGCTAGCTTCTGGCTCTTGCAATGTAAGTACTAAGTCATCTGCAAATGCTCTCAGTTTATATTGTTTGGCTCCGACCTGAATCCCTTTAACCAACTGGTCCCTCCTAATCATATTAAGCAAAACCTCCAGGACCGATATAAAAAGTAATGGGGAGATAGGGCATCCCTGACGTGTCCCTTTTTCAATCTTGAACTCTTCTGTAACCACATTATTTACAATTAGTTTGGCTTTCTGTTCAGAGTATATTGCACCTATACCATTTTCAAACCCTTGGCCTACCCCCATCCCCCGGAGGTTCTTCAACATAAAACTCCAAGAAATGTTGTCAAAGGCTTTCTCGGCATCCACAAATATCAAAACAGCTTTAGTGTTTATGTTCACTTCCAGCTTTTCCAAAATGTCAATTATATTCCTTACATTGTTCGACAAGTGCCTTTTTGGGAGAAAACCCGCTTGGTCCCCGTGAATCTCCTCCATGAAAACTCTCTTCAGTCTTTTTGCCAAAATATCAGCAAAGATTTTGTAATCCACATTCAATAACGAGATGGGTCGGTAGTTTTTAAGTTGGGTCTTTTCAGTCTCTGTCTTTGGTATAAGTGTAATGTAGGCCTCTCTCCACGTATCGGGTGCCCTTTTCCCCTCCATAATCTCATTGCAGACTTCCTTCAAAGGTTGTATCAACCCTTCCTTCAAAACTTTGTAGTATTTGGAAGTCAGTCCATCCGGTCCAGGGGATTTGCCCAGCGTCATGCCTTGAATGGCATCTTCTATTTCTTGTGCTGATATCTCCTGGTTCAATATTATCTTACTTTCATGCGAAACCTTTTTCAGCCCATTTTCCTCGAGGAACTGTTGTATGTCCATTTCTTTTTGCGGCCCTTGTGTGTAAAGTTGTCTAAAGTAGTTCTGAAAACAATTCCTAATTTCCGCTGGGTTGCTTATGTTTTTTCCTTCCACTTCTATATTTGTTACCGTGTTGAGTTTTTGTCTCTTCTTTATTTGCCAAGCCAGTAACTTGCCACATTTATCAGCAGATTCAAAAGTCTTTTGTCTCATTTGTTTAATTCTCCACTCTAATTCTTGATTCATCAGTTCCATATATTGTGTTTGATGAAATTTGATTTCTCTTAGAATCTCTTGGGATTTTGGCTTCGATCTTAATTGTTTTTCCCCTTCTTTTATCTTTTCCAAAATTCTCTCCTTTTTCTCATTTTGCTTTCTCTTCTTTAAAGTATTTTGCTGAATCAAAAACCCTCTCATCACGGCTTTACTTGCGTCCCATACTATTCTTTTTTCTACTTCAGACCTTAAGTTGATTTCAAAATAGTCTTTCAAGGTTTTTTGGGCCTTCTTACAGATCTCCTCGTCTCTAAATAAGGTGTCATTCATTCTCCATCTGAAGGAACCAGTTGTTGTTTGCCTCATCACCATCTTTACAGCATTATGGTCGGAGAAAGTTTTTGGGCAGATTTCTACTTTTTTTATATTCGGAGCCATACTGCTAGTCACCCAGATTTGGTCAATCCTTGTCCATGTCATTTTGGCTTCAGAAAAGAAGGTTCCCTCTCTTTCTAATGGGTGTTTTGTTCTCCAAATATCAATCAAGTCCATATTGTCAGTCATTTCAAAAAAAGTCTTTGGTAGTCTTCCATCTTTTGTTATTACCTGTCTTTGTGCCTTGTCCATATTTGTTGAAACCACTCCATTCATATCTCCCATCAAAATTAAGTTGTAATCCATATGGTCCATCAAAATTTCATGCAACTTCTTAAAAAATTCAGCTTTCCCTTCGTTTGGTGCGTAGATTCCCACTATCAAATACTTCTCTCCTTGAAATTGAATTTCAATTGCCAAATATCTTCCTTGATCATCTTTAAAAATTTGTTTCGGTTGCAATTTTTCTTTTGCATAGATCACCACTCCTCTCTTTTTTACTCTGTCTGAAGATATAAATTCCTGTCCCAGTCTTTTGTTTATTAATAATTTTCTGTGTGCTCTTGTCACGTGGGTCTCTTGTAGGCAAATCAAGTCCAATTGGTCTTTCTTTAAGGCATGAAATATATTTTTTCTCTTCCTGGGAATATTTAAGCCATTACAATTCCAGGTTAGAAGTTGCAGAGCCATGATGGGATTATTTACTCCTTCCTCCTACAGCTCCCTGTTTTTGTTCCTCGTCTGTCGGTGGTACCGTGTTCGTGTCCAGTGATGGATGCCCTTGTCCTGGAAATGTCTCTTTCTGTAGGTCTTCTTCGTGTTCTCCCAAGAACTTGTCTTTATCACTTACAGTCTTTATTCTTCTCTTCTTTCCCTTATATTTAAAAGACAAGCCTTGGGGAAATTCCCACCTGAATGGTATGTAGTTCTTCTTCAGCAGTGTCACCAGGTCTTTATAATGTCCTCTTGCGTCCAAGATACTCTTAGGGATGTCTTTAAAGATCTCAATGAAAAAGTCTTCAATTCGAAGGGCTGTTTGGTAGTGCAGGTTCAATATTTTATCTCGCTCCTCCTTTGATCTTAAGGTAATAAGACAATCTCTGGGTCGATTTCTCTTCTGTCTTATTCCCAATCTAAATGCACTTTCTATCTTGAAATCTTCTTTCTTCAGCTCCTGCTTCCAAAAGTCAGAAAATTCTTTTGTCAAATCATCCACCAGGTTCTCTCCTTCCTTTTCCGGCACAAGTCTGATCCTCAGGTTCCTCTCCTTGCGTTGCATATCCTGCATAGAGAGTGCCAGTTCATATTCATCCAATTTCTTGTAAACTGGTGGAAAGTTTTCCTCCGCGGCAGTTGCAATTTCCTTAGCTTCCTCGGCTATCTTTCGTGTTATAGATGAATCTTCCAATAATTTCCCAATTGCTTCTGCATTTGAGTTCACTTTATTCCCTAGGTCAGTTATACTTTTAGTATTTAGGTCAATTTTCCCAGAGATTTCTTCAATTTTTTTATTTGTTTCAGCAACTTGTACTTTAGTTTCAGCAACTTGCAATTTAGTCTCCGCACCTTGCTTTTTTAGTTCCTCCAAAGAGTCATTTATCTTCTCCAATACCTTGGCAAATGATTCTTCTGTAGACATTGCTTTCGCTTTTGGCTTTGCAGCCACTATAGTTCCAGAGGCTCCTGTTACAGAAGCCCTTCTTTGCATGTAAGTGTCAATTTTGTATTGTCTGCCAGATCTCAAGGTTGTTTCTTGTAACTCCCCTTTCTCTTTACCATCTGCCATAACAAAGTCTTTTAGTCAAGGTCATTCCCAGACTTTGAAACTCACAAACAAAGTTCTCAAATTTTAAACTCCACTTGTTGCTGAAACAATTTGTAGGTCCTCTAGGGGGCGTAGAGTCAGTTCTGTACTTCTCAAAGTAATCCCACACTCTTCAAAAAAGAAGGAATAAAAGTTTCCTAGTCCCTTTCAATTTTTCTTTCCTTTTTCATGGGGATCCCAGTCAATAGTGTCCTGTAGGTAACTTTGTAATACCACAGAAACAGTGTTTCAAATTGGAAGTAACCAAAGTCAATTTAAGATATTTTTTAGCTTCTTATAGCAACAGTCCTTAGCCGGTTCCTTTTCTCCGGCAGTCCGATCCCAGGTTAAAGAGCAGCGATACTTAATCCAATTCTTTTAAATTGGCAGGGAAACACTTTTAAAATCTTCTTCCCCCCCCTCCTGCCTTCGGGGGGGGGAGTTCTTTGCTTTGGTGGTGGATTTCTTAAATCCCGCAAGTTTCCTCTCAAACAGTTACAGCTAGAGTGCCTTTCGCTTTGATCTTGCTACAGAACGGAAAGCAGACTTCCTTTTTAGTGCTTGTCCGTCTCGGTGCCCAATTTCTTTACTTTTAGTGTCCAGTTATATTTTAGCGGTCAATCCTACTCACGGATAGTTGTTCTTTTAATCCAATTTCCCGGGAAGAAGTCAGCGCTCTCCGCTAATGGCGACGCGGCTTCGCTTCGCAGGCTGGGTGAAGACGACTCTCAGCACCGCTCCAAGACCCCTCCGCTCCTCCGGAGCCTTTAAAAAGGCTATTTCGCAGCGTCGGGGGGGCGCAAAGGTGCCCGCCGAGTCTCCAGTTCACAGGCAACGCGCCTGTGATTTTTAAGGGTCCCCGCTTCGCCGTAGCTGACAGGACCCGAACCCACGAAGCAGATCTCTCCCGGAGCTCCGGTTGAGATCCGCCATTAAGCGCCGGCGCTAACCGGAAGTCCACCGAAACAGATGGGTTTTTAGCATCAGTAACAGAATTAGCCCTCGACGTCTGAAGAACTTTTTTTGAAAAAATCCCTAAGCCGCGCGGTCACAATTTCAGCAAAAATCTGACGTTCTGCAATTAACTCAAAAATGGTGCCAAGCTGTTGCGAACGATCCGCTGAAAGGTTTTTCGGTGGAAACAGATGGGTTTTTATCATCGGAAACAGAATTAGCCCTCGACGTCTGAAGAACTTTTTTTGAAAAAATGCCTAAGCCGCGCGGTCACAATTTCAGCAAAAATCTGACGTTCTGCAATTCACTCAAAAATGGTGCCAAGCTGTGGCAAAATATCCCCTGAAAGGTTTTTCGGTGGAAACAGATGGGTTTTTATCATCGGAAACAGAATTAGCCCTCGACGTCTGAACAACTTTTTTTGAAAAAATCCCTAAGCCGCGCGGTCACAATTTCAGCAAAAATCTGACGTTCTGCAATTCACTCAAAAATGGTGCCAAGCTGTTGCAATATATCCCCTGAAAGGTTTTTCGGTGGAAACAGATGGGTTTTTATCATCGGAAACAGAATTAGCCCTCGACGTCTGAAGAACTTTTTTTGAAAAAATCCCTAAGCCGCGCGGTCACAATTTCAGTAAAAATCTAACGTTCTGCAATTCACTCAAAAATGGTGCCAAGCTGTTGCAAACGATCCGCTGAAAGGTTTTTCGATGGAAACAGATGGGTTTTTATCATCGGAAAGAGAATTAGCCTTTGACGTCTCAAGAACTTTTTTTGAAAAAATCCCTAAGCCGCGCGGTCACAATTTCAGCAAAAATCTGACGTTCTGCTCTTCACTCAAAAATGGTGACAAGCTGTGGCAAAATATCCCCTGAAAGGTTTTTCGGTGGAAAGCGATGGCTTTTTATCATCGGAAACAGAATTAGCCCTCGACGTGTGAACAACTTTTTTTGAAAAAATCCCTAAGCCATGCGGTCACAATTTCAGCAAAAATCTGACGTTCTGCAATTCACTCAAAAATGGTGCCAAGCTGTTTCAAACGATCCGCTGAAAGGTTTTTCGAAGGAAACAGATGGGTTTTTATCATCAGAAACAGAATTAGCCCTCGACGTCTCAACAACTTTTTTTGAAAAAATCCCTAAGCCACGCGGTCACAATTTCACCAAAAATCTGACGTTCTGCAATTCACTCAAAAATGGTGCCAAGCTGTTGCAAACGATCCGCTGAAAGGTTTTTTGGTGGAAACAGATGGGTTTTTATCATCGGAAACGGAATTAGCCCTCGACTTCAGCAAACTTTTTTTGAAAAAATCCCTAAGCCGCGCGGTCACAATTTCAGCAAAAATCTGACGTTCTGCAATTCACTCAAAAATGGTGCCAAGCTGTTGCAAAATATCCCCTGAAAGGTTTTTCGGTGGAAACAGATGGGTTTTTATCATCGGAAACAGAATTAGCCCTCGACGTCTGAAGAACTTTTTTTGAAAAAATCCCTAAGCCGCGCGTTCACAATTTCAGCAAAAATCTGACGTTCTGCAATTCACTCAAAAATGGTGCCAAGCTGTTGCAAAATATCCCCTGAAAGGTTTTTCAGTGGAAACAGATGGGTTTTTATCATCGGAAACAGAATTAGCCCTCGACGTCTGAACAACTTTTTTTGAAAAAATCCCTAAGCCGCGCGGTCACAATTTCAGCAAAAATCTGACGTTCTGCAATTCACTCAAAAATGGTGCCAAGCTGTTGCAAAATATCCCCTGAAAGGTTTTTCGGAGGAAGCAGATGGGTTTTTATCATCGGATACAGAATTAGCCCTCGACGTCTGAAGAACTTTTTTTGAAAAAATCCCTAAGCCTAAGTTCACAATTTCAGCAAAAATCTGACGTTCTGCAATTCACTCAAAAATGGTGCCAAGCTGTTGGAAACGATCCGCTGAAAGGTTTTTTGGTGGAAACAGATGGGTTTTTATCATCGGAAACAGAATTAGCCCTCGACGTCTGAAGAACTTTTTTTTAAAAAATCCCTAAGCCGCGCGGTCACAATTTCAGCAAAAATTTGACGTTCTGCAATTCACTCAAAAATGGTGCCAAGCTGTTGCAAAATATCCCCTGAAAGATTTTTCGGTGGAAACAGATGGGTTTTTATCATCAGAAACAGAATTAGCCCTCGACGTCTGAACAACTTTTTTTGAAAAAATCCCTAAGCCACGCGGTCACAATTTCAGTAAAAATCTGACGTTCTGCAATTCACTCAAAAATGGTGCGAAGCTGTTGCAAACGATCCGCTGAAAGGTTTTTCGGTGGAAACAGATGGGTTTTTATCATCGGAAACAGAATTAGCCCTCGACTTCAGCAAACTTTTTTTGAAAAAATCCCTAAGCCGCGCGGTCACAATTTCAGCAAAAATCTGACGTTCTGCAATTCACTCAAAAATGGTGCCAAGCTGTTGCAAAATATCCCGTGAAAGGTTTTTCGGTGGAAACAGATGGGTTTTTATCATCGGAAACAGAATTAGCCCTCGACGTCTGAAGAACTTTTTTTGAAAAAATCCCTAAGCCGCGCGTTCACAATTTCAGCAAAAATCTGACGTTCTGCAATTCACTCAAAAATGGTGCCAAGCTGTTGCAAAATATCCCCTGAAAGGTTTTTCAGTGGAAACAGATGGGTTTTTATCATCGGAAACAGAATTAGCCCTCGACGTCTGAACAACTTTTTTTGAAAAAATCCCTAAGCCGCGCGGTCACAATTTCAGCAAAAATCTGACGTTCTGCAATTCACTCAAAAATGGTGCCAAGCTGTTGCAATATATCCCCTGAAAGGTTTTTCGGTGGAAACAGATGGGTTTTTATCATCGGAAACAGAATTAGTCCTCGACGTCTGAAGAACTTTTTTTGAAAAAATCCCTAAGCCGCGCGGTCACAATTTCAGCAAAAATCTGACGTTCTGCAATTCACTCAAAAATGATGCCAACCTGTTGCAAACGATCCGCTGAAAGGTTTTTCGATGGAAACAGATGGGTTTTTATCATCGGAAACAGAATTAGCCTTCGACGTCTCAAGAACTTTTTTTGAAAAAATCCCTAAGCCGCGCGGTCACAATTTCAGCAAAAATCTGACGTTCTGCTCTTCACTCAAAAATGGTGACAAGCTGTGGCAAAATATCCCCTGAAAGGTTTTTCGGTGGAAAGCGATGGCTTTTTATCATCGGAAACAGAATTAGCCCTCGACGTCTGAACAACTTTTTTTGAAAAAATCCCTAAGCCATGCGGTCACAATTTCAGCAAAAATCTGACGTTCTGCAATTCACTCAAAAATGGTGCCAAGCTGTTTCAAACGATCCGCTGAAAGGTTTTTCGAAGGAAACAGATGGGTTTTTATCATCAGAAACAGAATTAGCCCTCGACGTCTCAACAACTTTTTTTGAAAAAATCCCTAAGCCGCGCGGTCACAATTTCACCAAAAATCTGACGTTCTGCAATTCACTCAAAAATGGTGCCAAGCTGTTGCAAACGATCCGCTGAAAGGTTTTTTGGTGGAAACAGATGGGTTTTTATCATCGGAAACAGAATTAGCCCTCGACGTCTGAACAACTTTTTTTGAAAAAATCCCTAAGCCACGCGGTCACAATTTCAGTAGAAATCTGACGTTCTGCAATTCACTCAAAAATGGTGCGAAGCTGTTGCAAACGATCCGCTGAAAGGTTTTTCGGTGGAAACAGATGGGTTTTTATCATCGGAAACAGAATTAGCCCTCGACTTCAGCAAACTTTTTTTGAAAAAATCCCTAAGCCGCGCGGTCACAATTTCAGCAAAAATCTGACGTTCTGCAATTCACTCAAAAATGGTGCCAAGCTGTTGCAAAATATCCCCTGAAAGGTTTTTCGGTGGAAACAGATGGGTTTTTATCATCGGAAACAGAATTAGCCCTCGACGTCTGAAGAACTTTTTTTGAAAAAATCCCTAAGCCGCGCGTTCACAATTTCAGCAAAAATCTGACGTTCTGCAATTCACTCAAAAATGGTGCCAAGCTGTTGCAAAATATCCCCTGAAAGGTTTTTCAGTGGAAACAGATGGGTTTTTATCATCGGAAAGAGAATTAGCCCTCGACGTCTGAACAACTTTTTTTGAAAAAATCCCTAAGCCGAGCGGTCACAATTTCAGCAAAAATCTGACGTTCTGCAATTCACTCAAAAATGGTGCCAAGCTGTTGCAAAATATCCCCTGAAAGGTTTTTCGGAGGAAGCAGATGGGTTTTTATCATCGGATACAGAATTAGCCCTCGACGTCTGAAGAACTTTTTTTGAAAAAATCCCTAAGCCGCGCGTTCACAATTTCAGCAAAAATCTGACGTTCTGCAATTCACTCAAAAATGGTGCCAAGCTGTTGCAAAATATCCCCTGAAAGGTTTTTCGGAGGAAACAGATGGGTTTTTATCATCGGATACAGAATTAGCCCTCGACGTCTGAAGAACTTTTTTTGAAAAAATCCCTAAGCCGCGCGTTCACAATTTCAGCAAAAATCTGACGTTCTGTAATTCACTCAAAAATGGTGCCAAGCTGTTGCAAAATATCCCCTGAAAGGTTTTTCAGTGGAAACAGATGGGTTTTTATCATCGGAAACAGAATTAGCCCTCGACGTCTGAACAACTTTTTTTGAAAAAATCCCTAAGCCGCGCGGTCACAATTTCAGCTCAAATCTGACGTTCTGCAATTCACTCAAAAATGGTGCCTAGCTGTTGCAAACAATCCGCTGAAAGGTTTTTCGGAGGAAACAGATGGGTTTTTATCATCGGATACAGAATTAGCCCTCGACGTCTGAAGAACTTTTTTTGAAAAAATCCCTAAGCCTAAGTTCACAATTTCAGCAAAAATCTGACGTTCTGCAATTCACTCAAAAATGGTGCCAAGCTGTTGGAAACGATCCGCTGAAAGGTTTTTTGGTGGAAACAGATGGGTTTTTATCATCGGAAACAGAATTAGCCCTCGACGTCTGAAGAACTTTTTTTTAAAAAATCCCTAAGCCGCGCGGTCACAATTTCAGCAAAAATTTGACGTTCTGCAATTCACTCAAAAATGGTGCCAAGCTGTTGCAAAATATCCCCTGAAAGATTTTTCGGTGGAAACAGATGGGTTTTTATCATCAGAAACAGAATTAGCCCTCGACGTCTGAACAACTTTTTTTGAAAAAATCCCTAAGCCACGCGGTCACAATTTCAGTAAAAATCTGACGTTCTGCAATTCACTCAAAAATGGTGCGAAGCTGTTGCAAACGATCCGCTGAAAGGTTTTTCGGTGGAAACAGATGGGTTTTTATCATCGGAAACAGAATTAGCCCTCGACTTCAGCAAACTTTTTTTGAAAAAATCCCTAAGCCGCGCGGTCACAATTTCAGCAAAAATCTGACGTTCTGCAATTCACTCAAAAATGGTGCCAAGCTGTTGCAAAATATCCCGTGAAAGGTTTTTCGGTGGAAACAGATGGGTTTTTATCATCGGAAACAGAATTAGCCCTCGACGTCTGAAGAACTTTTTTTGAAAAAATCCCTAAGCCGCGCGTTCACAATTTCAGCAAAAATCTGACGTTCTGCAATTCACTCAAAAATGGTGCCAAGCTGTTGCAAAATATCCCCTGAAAGGTTTTTCAGTGGAAACAGATGGGTTTTTATCATCGGAAACAGAATTAGCCCTCGACGTCTGAACAACTTTTTTTGAAAAAATCCCTAAGCCGCGCGGTCACAATTTCAGCAAAAATCTGACGTTCTGCAATTCACTCAAAAATGGTGCCAAGCTGTTGCAATATATCCCCTGAAAGGTTTTTCGGTGGAAACAGATGGGTTTTTATCATCGGAAACAGAATTAGTCCTCGACGTCTGAAGAACTTTTTTTGAAAAAATCCCTAAGCCGCGCGGTCACAATTTCAGCAAAAATCTGACGTTCTGCAATTCACTCAAAAATGATGCCAACCTGTTGCAAACGATCCGCTGAAAGGTTTTTCGATGGAAACAGATGGGTTTTTATCATCGGAAACAGAATTAGCCTTCGACGTCTCAAGAACTTTTTTTGAAAAAATCCCTAAGCCGCGCGGTCACAATTTCAGCAAAAATCTGACGTTCTGCTCTTCACTCAAAAATGGTGACAAGCTGTGGCAAAATATCCCCTGAAAGGTTTTTCGGTGGAAAGCGATGGCTTTTTATCATCGGAAACAGAATTAGCCCTCGACGTCTGAACAACTTTTTTTGAAAAAATCCCTAAGCCATGCGGTCACAATTTCAGCAAAAATCTGACGTTCTGCAATTCACTCAAAAATGGTGCCAAGCTGTTTCAAACGATCCGCTGAAAGGTTTTTCGAAGGAAACAGATGGGTTTTTATCATCAGAAACAGAATTAGCCCTCGACGTCTCAACAACTTTTTTTGAAAAAATCCCTAAGCCGCGCGGTCACAATTTCACCAAAAATCTGACGTTCTGCAATTCACTCAAAAATGGTGCCAAGCTGTTGCAAACGATCCGCTGAAAGGTTTTTTGGTGGAAACAGATGGGTTTTTATCATCGGAAACAGAATTAGCCCTCGACGTCTGAACAACTTTTTTTGAAAAAATCCCTAAGCCACGCGGTCACAATTTCAGTAGAAATCTGACGTTCTGCAATTCACTCAAAAATGGTGCGAAGCTGTTGCAAACGATCCGCTGAAAGGTTTTTCGGTGGAAACAGATGGGTTTTTATCATCGGAAACAGAATTAGCCCTCGACTTCAGCAAACTTTTTTTGAAAAAATCCCTAAGCCGCGCGGTCACAATTTCAGCAAAAATCTGACGTTCTGCAATTCACTCAAAAATGGTGCCAAGCTGTTGCAAAATATCCCCTGAAAGGTTTTTCGGTGGAAACAGATGGGTTTTTATCATCGGAAACAGAATTAGCCCTCGACGTCTGAAGAACTTTTTTTGAAAAAATCCCTAAGCCGCGCGTTCACAATTTCAGCAAAAATCTGACGTTCTGCAATTCACTCAAAAATGGTGCCAAGCTGTTGCAAAATATCCCCTGAAAGGTTTTTCAGTGGAAACAGATGGGTTTTTATCATCGGAAAGAGAATTAGCCCTCGACGTCTGAACAACTTTTTTTGAAAAAATCCCTAAGCCGAGCGGTCACAATTTCAGCAAAAATCTGACGTTCTGCAATTCACTCAAAAATGGTGCCAAGCTGTTGCAAAATATCCCCTGAAAGGTTTTTCGGAGGAAGCAGATGGGTTTTTATCATCGGATACAGAATTAGCCCTCGACGTCTGAAGAACTTTTTTTGAAAAAATCCCTAAGCCGCGCGTTCACAATTTCAGCAAAAATCTGACGTTCTGCAATTCACTCAAAAATGGTGCCAAGCTGTTGCAAAATATCCCCTGAAAGGTTTTTCGGAGGAAACAGATGGGTTTTTATCATCGGATACAGAATTAGCCCTCGACGTCTGAAGAACTTTTTTTGAAAAAATCCCTAAGCCGCGCGTTCACAATTTCAGCAAAAATCTGACGTTCTGTAATTCACTCAAAAATGGTGCCAAGCTGTTGCAAAATATCCCCTGAAAGGTTTTTCAGTGGAAACAGATGGGTTTTTATCATCGGAAACAGAATTAGCCCTCGACGTCTGAACAACTTTTTTTGAAAAAATCCCTAAGCCGCGCGGTCAGAATTTCAGCAAAAATCTGACGTTCTGCAATTCACTCAAAAATGGTGCCAAGCTGTTGCAATATATCCCCTGAAAGTTTTTCGGTGGAAACAGATGGGTTTTTATCATCGGAAACAGAATTAGCCCTCGACGTCTGAACAACTTTTTTTGAAAAAATCCCTAAGCCGCGCGGTCACAATTTCAGCAAAAATCTGACGTTCTGCAATTCACTCAAAAATGGTGCCAAGCTGTTGCAATATATCCCCTGAAAGGTTTTTCGGTGGAAACAGATGGGTTTTTATCATCGGAAACAGAATTAGCCCTCGACGTCTGAAGAACTTTTTTTGAAAAAATCCCTAAGCCGCGCGTTCACAATTTCAGCAAAAATCTGACGTTCTGCAATTCACTCAAAAATGGTGCCAAGCTGTTGCAAATGATCCGCTGAAAGGTTTTTTGATGGAAACAGATGTGTTTTTATCATCGGAAACAGAATTAGCTCTCGACGTCTGAACAACTTTTTTTGAAAAAATCCCTAAGCCGCACGGTCTCAATTTCAGCAAAAATCTGACGTTCTGCAATTCACTCAAAAATGGTGCCAAGCTGTTGCAAACGATCCGCTGAAAGGTTTTTCGGTGGAAACAGATGGGTTTTTATCATCGGAAACAGAATTAGCCCTCGACGTCTGAAGAACTTTTTTTGAAAAAATCCCTAAGCCGCGCTGTCACAATTTCAGCAAAAATCTGACGTTCTGCAATTCACTCAAAAATGGTGCCAAGCTGTGGCAAAATATCCCCTGAAAGGTTTTTCGGTGGAAACAGATGGGTTTTTATCATCGGAAACAGAATTAGCCCTCGACGTCTGAAGAACTTTTTTTGAAAAAATCCCTAAGCCGCGCGGTCACAATTTCAGCAAAAATCTGACGTTCTGCAATTCACTCAAAAATGGTGCCAAGCTGTTGCAAACGATCCGCTGAACGGTTTTTCGGTGGAAACAGATGGGTTTTTATCATCGGAAACAGAATTAGCCTTCGACGTCTGAACAACTTTTTTTGAAAAAATCCCAAAGCCGTGCGGTCACAATTTCAGAAAAAATCTGACCTTCTGCAATTCACTCAAAAATGGTGCCAAGCTGTTGCGAACGATCCGCTGAAAGGTTTTTCGGTGGAAACAGATGGGTTTTTATTTTTTATTTTTTTAAATATTTTTATTTTTCCATAAAACACAATACAACAAACATAAACATACAAAAACAAAAACAAAACAAAAAACATGTATCATTTCATATCCTAATTTCATATCCTATCTTCCCCGACTTCCTCATGCTTCCCCTTTCTGTATTCCAAATTCTTATCGATTGTTCAGCAAATCTTCCCTTGTTTTAATTTAAATTTAGACTATTCTTCCTTATTTTCCTTGTCTTAACCATTGCTAATAGTAACCATTTACTTTCCAGTCCAACATCATTCTAACTTTCATTAACTTTATGATATTTCTTTAAATAGTCCTTGAATTTTTTCCATTCTTCTTGCGCTGCTTCTCTTCCCTGGTTTCGGATTCTGCTCGTCATTTCTGCCAAGCCCATATAGTCTATCACCTTCATCTGCCATTCTTCCAGTGTGGGTAGTTCTTGCGTCTTCCAGTACTTTGCAATGAGTATTCTAGCTGCTGTTGTAGCATACATAAAGAAAGTTATATCCGTCTTTAACACCCCTTGGCCGACAATACCCAAGAGAAAGGCCTCTGGTTTCTTGGTGAAAGTATATTTAAATACCTTTTTAAGTTCATTATAGATCATTTCCCAGAATGCCTTAATCTTCGGGCAGGTCCACCAAAGATGAAAAAATGTACCTTCAGTTTCTTTACATTTCCAACATTTATTGTCAGGCACATGGTAAATCTTTGCAAGCTTGACTGGGGTTATGTACCACCTATATATCATTTTCATAATGTTTTCTCTTAAGGCATTACATGCCGTAAATTTTATCCCGGTGGTCCACAACTTTTCCCAATCAGCAAACAAAATATTATGACCAATGTCCTGAGCCCATTTAATCATGACCGATTTGACCGTTTCATCTTGTGTATTCCATTTCAGCAGCAGATTGTACATTTTGGACAAGTTCTTAGTACTGGGTTCTAACAGTTCTGTCTCCAATTTTGATTTTTCCACCTGGAAGCCAATTTTACTGTCCAGTTTAAACGCTTCATTAATTTGATGGTAGTGAAACCAATCTCTCACCTTCCCTTTTAATTTCTCAAAACTCTGCAATCTCATTTTGTCCCCTTCCTTTTCCAAAATTTCCCAGTATCTTGGCCACTTGGGCTCCATATTTAACTTTTTAACTGCCTTAGCTTCCATTGGCGACAGCCACCTTGGAGTTTTATTTTCCAGCAAGTCTTTATATCTGTCCCAGACATTTAGTAGTGCTTTTCTGACAATATGATTTTTAAAACTTTTATGTGCTTTAACCTTGTCATACCACAAATATGCATGCCACCCAAAAATGTTATTAAAACCTTCCAAATCCAAAATGTCTGTGTTTTCAAGAAGTAGCCATTCTTTCAGCCAGCAGAAAGCTGCCGCTTCATAATAAAGTTTAAAGTCTGGCAGGGCAAACCCCCCTCTTTCCTTTGAATCCGTTAGTATCTTAAATTTAATTCTGGGCTTTTTGCCCTGCCAGACAAATTTAGATATGTCTTTTTGCCACCTCTTGAAACAATCCATTTTATCAATTATTTGCAATGCTTGGAACAAAAACAACATTCTTGGCAATACATTCATCTTTATAGCTGCAATACGGCCTAACAAGGAAAGCTTCAAGTTGGACCAAATCTCCAAATCTTTTTTCACTTCTCTCCAAGTTTTTTCATAATTATCTTTAAACAAATTCACATTTTTAGCTGTCATATTTATACCCAAATATTTCACTTTTTTAACCACAGTCAACCCTGTCTCATTCTGGAACCTTTCCTTTTCTATCTGTGTCAAATTTTTCTCCAAAACCTTTGTCTTAGACTTATTCAATTTAAATCCTGCCATTTGACCAAACTCTTGAATTATTTCCAAAACTCTTTTCGTGCTAGCTTCTGGCTCTTGCAATGTAAGTACTAAGTCATCTGCAAATGCTCTCAGTTTATATTGTTTGGCTCCGACCTGAATCCCTTTAACCAACTGGTCCCTCCTAATCATATTAAGCAAAACCTCCAGGACCGATATAAAAAGTAATGGGGAGATAGGGCATCCCTGACGTGTCCCTTTTTCAATCTTGAACTCTTCTGTAACCACATTATTTACAATTAGTTTGGCTTTCTGTTCAGAGTATATTGCACCTATACCATTTTCAAACCCTTGGCCTACCCCCATCCCCCGGAGGTTCTTCAACATAAAACTCCAAGAAATGTTGTCAAAGGCTTTCTCGGCATCCACAAATATCAAAACAGCTTTAGTGTTTATGTTCACTTCCAGCTTTTCCAAAATGTCAATTATATTCCTTACATTGTTCGACAAGTGCCTTTTTGGGAGAAAACCCGCTTGGTCCCCGTGAATCTCCTCCATGAAAACTCTCTTCAGTCTTTTTGCCAAAATATCAGCAAAGATTTTGTAATCCACATTCAATAACGAGATGGGTCGGTAGTTTTTAAGTTGGGTCTTTTCAGTCTCTGTCTTTGGTATAAGTGTAATGTAGGCCTCTCTCCACGTATCGGGTGCCCTTTTCCCCTCCATAATCTCATTGCAGACTTCCTTCAAAGGTTGTATCAACCCTTCCTTCAAAACTTTGTAGTATTTGGAAGTCAGTCCATCCGGTCCAGGGGATTTGCCCAGCGTCATGCCTTGAATGGCATCTTCTATTTCTTGTGCTGATATCTCCTGGTTCAATATTATCTTACTTTCATGCGAAACCTTTTTCAGCCCATTTTCCTCGAGGAACTGTTGTATGTCCATTTCTTTTTGCGGCCCTTGTGTGTAAAGTTGTCTAAAGTAGTTCTGAAAACAATTCCTAATTTCCGCTGGGTTGCTTATGTTTTTTCCTTCCACTTCTATATTTGTTACCGTGTTGAGTTTTTGTCTCTTCTTTATTTGCCAAGCCAGTAACTTGCCACATTTATCAGCAGATTCAAAAGTCTTTTGTCTCATTTGTTTAATTCTCCACTCTAATTCTTGATTCATCAGTTCCATATATTGTGTTTGATGAAATTTGATTTCTCTTAGAATCTCTTGGGATTTTGGCTTCGATCTTAATTGTTTTTCCCCTTCTTTTATCTTTTCCAAAATTCTCTCCTTTTTCTCATTTTGCTTTCTCTTCTTTAAAGTATTTTGCTGAATCAAAAACCCTCTCATCACGGCTTTACTTGCGTCCCATACTATTCTTTTTTCTACTTCAGACCTTAAGTTGATTTCAAAATAGTCTTTCAAGGTTTTTTGGGCCTTCTTACAGATCTCCTCGTCTCTAAATAAGGTGTCATTCATTCTCCATCTGAAGGAACCAGTTGTTGTTTGCCTCATCACCATCTTTACAGCATTATGGTCGGAGAAAGTTTTTGGGCAGATTTCTACTTTTTTTATATTCGGAGCCATACTGCTAGTCACCCAGATTTGGTCAATCCTTGTCCATGTCATTTTGGCTTCAGAAAAGAAGGTTCCCTCTCTTTCTAATGGGTGTTTTGTTCTCCAAATATCAATCAAGTCCATATTGTCAGTCATTTCAAAAAAAGTCTTTGGTAGTCTTCCATCTTTTGTTATTACCTGTCTTTGTGCCTTGTCCATATTTGTTGAAACCACTCCATTCATATCTCCCATCAAAATTAAGTTGTAATCCATATGGTCCATCAAAATTTCATGCAACTTCTTAAAAAATTCAGCTTTCCCTTCGTTTGGTGCGTAGATTCCCACTATCAAATACTTCTCTCCTTGAAATTGAATTTCAATTGCCAAATATCTTCCTTGATCATCTTTAAAAATTTGTTTCGGTTGCAATTTTTCTTTTGCATAGATCACCACTCCTCTCTTTTTTACTCTGTCTGAAGATATAAATTCCTGTCCCAGTCTTTTGTTTATTAATAATTTTCTGTGTGCTCTTGTCACGTGGGTCTCTTGTAGGCAAATCAAGTCCAATTGGTCTTTCTTTAAGGCATGAAATATATTTTTTCTCTTCCTGGGAATATTTAAGCCATTACAATTCCAGGTTAGAAGTTGCAGAGCCATGATGGGATTATTTACTCCTTCCTCCTACAGCTCCCTGTTTTTGTTCCTCGTCTGTCGGTGGTACCGTGTTCGTGTCCAGTGATGGATGCCCTTGTCCTGGAAATGTCTCTTTCTGTAGGTCTTCTTCGTGTTCTCCCAAGAACTTGTCTTTATCACTTACAGTCTTTATTCTTCTCTTCTTTCCCTTATATTTAAAAGACAAGCCTTGGGGAAATTCCCACCTGAATGGTATGTAGTTCTTCTTCAGCAGTGTCACCAGGTCTTTATAATGTCCTCTTGCGTCCAAGATACTCTTAGGGATGTCTTTAAAGATCTCAATGAAAAAGTCTTCAATTCGAAGGGCTGTTTGGTAGTGCAGGTTCAATATTTTATCTCGCTCCTCCTTTGATCTTAAGGTAATAAGACAATCTCTGGGTCGATTTCTCTTCTGTCTTATTCCCAATCTAAATGCACTTTCTATCTTGAAATCTTCTTTCTTCAGCTCCTGCTTCCAAAAGTCAGAAAATTCTTTTGTCAAATCATCCACCAGGTTCTCTCCTTCCTTTTCCGGCACAAGTCTGATCCTCAGGTTCCTCTCCTTGCGTTGCATATCCTGCATAGAGAGTGCCAGTTCATATTCATCCAATTTCTTGTAAACTGGTGGAAAGTTTTCCTCCGCGGCAGTTGCAATTTCCTTAGCTTCCTCGGCTATCTTTCGTGTTATAGATGAATCTTCCAATAATTTCCCAATTGCTTCTGCATTTGAGTTCACTTTATTCCCTAGGTCAGTTATACTTTTAGTATTTAGGTCAATTTTCCCAGAGATTTCTTCAATTTTTTTATTTGTTTCAGCAACTTGTACTTTAGTTTCAGCAACTTGCAATTTAGTCTCCGCACCTTGCTTTTTTAGTTCCTCCAAAGAGTCATTTATCTTCTCCAATACCTTGGCAAATGATTCTTCTGTAGACATTGCTTTCGCTTTTGGCTTTGCAGCCACTATAGTTCCAGAGGCTCCTGTTACAGAAGCCCTTCTTTGCATGTAAGTGTCAATTTTGTATTGTCTGCCAGATCTCAAGGTTGTTTCTTGTAACTCCCCTTTCTCTTTACCATCTGCCATAACAAAGTCTTTTAGTCAAGGTCATTCCCAGACTTTGAAACTCACAAACAAAGTTCTCAAATTTTAAACTCCACTTGTTGCTGAAACAATTTGTAGGTCCTCTAGGGGGCGTAGAGTCAGTTCTGTACTTCTCAAAGTAATCCCACACTCTTCAAAAAAGAAGGAATAAAAGTTTCCTAGTCCCTTTCAATTTTTCTTTCCTTTTTCATGGGGATCCCAGTCAATAGTGTCCTGTAGGTAACTTTGTAATACCACAGAAACAGTGTTTCAAATTGGAAGTAACCAAAGTCAATTTAAGATATTTTTTAGCTTCTTATAGCAACAGTCCTTAGCCGGTTCCTTTTCTCCGGCAGTCCGATCCCAGGTTAAAGAGCAGCGATACTTAATCCAATTCTTTTAAATTGGCAGGGAAACACTTTTAAAATCTTCTTCCCCCCCCTCCTGCCTTCGGGGGGGGGAGTTCTTTGCTTTGGTGGTGGATTTCTTAAATCCCGCAAGTTTCCTCTCAAACAGTTACAGCTAGAGTGCCTTTCGCTTTGATCTTGCTACAGAACGGAAAGCAGACTTCCTTTTTAGTGCTTGTCCGTCTCGGTGCCCAATTTCTTTACTTTTAGTGTCCAGTTATATTTTAGCGGTCAATCCTACTCACGGATAGTTGTTCTTTTAATCCAATTTCCCGGGAAGAAGTCAGCGCTCTCCGCTAATGGCGACGCGGCTTCGCTTCGCAGGCTGGGTGAAGACGACTCTCAGCACCGCTCCAAGACCCCTCCGCTCCTCCGGAGCCTTTAAAAAGGCTATTTCGCAGCGTCGGGGGGGCGCAAAGGTGCCCGCCGAGTCTCCAGTTCACAGGCAACGCGCCTGTGATTTTTAAGGGTCCCCGCTTCGCCGTAGCTGACAGGACCCGAACCCACGAAGCAGATCTCTCCCGGAGCTCCGGTTGAGATCCGCCATTAAGCGCCGGCGCTAACCGGAAGTCCACCGAAACAGATGGGTTTTTAGCATCAGTAACAGAATTAGCCCTCGACGTCTGAAGAACTTTTTTTGAAAAAATCCCTAAGCCGCGCGGTCACAATTTCAGCAAAAATCTGACGTTCTGCAATTAACTCAAAAATGGTGCCAAGCTGTTGCGAACGATCCGCTGAAAGGTTTTTCGGTGGAAACAGATGGGTTTTTATCATCGGAAACAGAATTAGCCCTCGACGTCTGAAGAACTTTTTTTGAAAAAATGCCTAAGCCGCGCGGTCACAATTTCAGCAAAAATCTGACGTTCTGCAATTCACTCAAAAATGGTGCCAAGCTGTGGCAAAATATCCCCTGAAAGGTTTTTCGGTGGAAACAGATGGGTTTTTATCATCGGAAACAGAATTAGCCCTCGACGTCTGAACAACTTTTTTTGAAAAAATCCCTAAGCCGCGCGGTCACAATTTCAGCAAAAATCTGACGTTCTGCAATTCACTCAAAAATGGTGCCAAGCTGTTGCAATATATCCCCTGAAAGGTTTTTCGGTGGAAACAGATGGGTTTTTATCATCGGAAACAGAATTAGCCCTCGACGTCTGAAGAACTTTTTTTGAAAAAATCCCTAAGCCGCGCGGTCACAATTTCAGTAAAAATCTAACGTTCTGCAATTCACTCAAAAATGGTGCCAAGCTGTTGCAAACGATCCGCTGAAAGGTTTTTCGATGGAAACAGATGGGTTTTTATCATCGGAAAGAGAATTAGCCTTTGACGTCTCAAGAACTTTTTTTGAAAAAATCCCTAAGCCGCGCGGTCACAATTTCAGCAAAAATCTGACGTTCTGCTCTTCACTCAAAAATGGTGACAAGCTGTGGCAAAATATCCCCTGAAAGGTTTTTCGGTGGAAAGCGATGGCTTTTTATCATCGGAAACAGAATTAGCCCTCGACGTGTGAACAACTTTTTTTGAAAAAATCCCTAAGCCATGCGGTCACAATTTCAGCAAAAATCTGACGTTCTGCAATTCACTCAAAAATGGTGCCAAGCTGTTTCAAACGATCCGCTGAAAGGTTTTTCGAAGGAAACAGATGGGTTTTTATCATCAGAAACAGAATTAGCCCTCGACGTCTCAACAACTTTTTTTGAAAAAATCCCTAAGCCACGCGGTCACAATTTCACCAAAAATCTGACGTTCTGCAATTCACTCAAAAATGGTGCCAAGCTGTTGCAAACGATCCGCTGAAAGGTTTTTTGGTGGAAACAGATGGGTTTTTATCATCGGAAACGGAATTAGCCCTCGACTTCAGCAAACTTTTTTTGAAAAAATCCCTAAGCCGCGCGGTCACAATTTCAGCAAAAATCTGACGTTCTGCAATTCACTCAAAAATGGTGCCAAGCTGTTGCAAAATATCCCCTGAAAGGTTTTTCGGTGGAAACAGATGGGTTTTTATCATCGGAAACAGAATTAGCCCTCGACGTCTGAAGAACTTTTTTTGAAAAAATCCCTAAGCCGCGCGTTCACAATTTCAGCAAAAATCTGACGTTCTGCAATTCACTCAAAAATGGTGCCAAGCTGTTGCAAAATATCCCCTGAAAGGTTTTTCAGTGGAAACAGATGGGTTTTTATCATCGGAAACAGAATTAGCCCTCGACGTCTGAACAACTTTTTTTGAAAAAATCCCTAAGCCGCGCGGTCACAATTTCAGCAAAAATCTGACGTTCTGCAATTCACTCAAAAATGGTGCCAAGCTGTTGCAAAATATCCCCTGAAAGGTTTTTCGGAGGAAGCAGATGGGTTTTTATCATCGGATACAGAATTAGCCCTCGACGTCTGAAGAACTTTTTTTGAAAAAATCCCTAAGCCTAAGTTCACAATTTCAGCAAAAATCTGACGTTCTGCAATTCACTCAAAAATGGTGCCAAGCTGTTGGAAACGATCCGCTGAAAGGTTTTTTGGTGGAAACAGATGGGTTTTTATCATCGGAAACAGAATTAGCCCTCGACGTCTGAAGAACTTTTTTTTAAAAAATCCCTAAGCCGCGCGGTCACAATTTCAGCAAAAATTTGACGTTCTGCAATTCACTCAAAAATGGTGCCAAGCTGTTGCAAAATATCCCCTGAAAGATTTTTCGGTGGAAACAGATGGGTTTTTATCATCAGAAACAGAATTAGCCCTCGACGTCTGAACAACTTTTTTTGAAAAAATCCCTAAGCCACGCGGTCACAATTTCAGTAAAAATCTGACGTTCTGCAATTCACTCAAAAATGGTGCGAAGCTGTTGCAAACGATCCGCTGAAAGGTTTTTCGGTGGAAACAGATGGGTTTTTATCATCGGAAACAGAATTAGCCCTCGACTTCAGCAAACTTTTTTTGAAAAAATCCCTAAGCCGCGCGGTCACAATTTCAGCAAAAATCTGACGTTCTGCAATTCACTCAAAAATGGTGCCAAGCTGTTGCAAAATATCCCGTGAAAGGTTTTTCGGTGGAAACAGATGGGTTTTTATCATCGGAAACAGAATTAGCCCTCGACGTCTGAAGAACTTTTTTTGAAAAAATCCCTAAGCCGCGCGTTCACAATTTCAGCAAAAATCTGACGTTCTGCAATTCACTCAAAAATGGTGCCAAGCTGTTGCAAAATATCCCCTGAAAGGTTTTTCAGTGGAAACAGATGGGTTTTTATCATCGGAAACAGAATTAGCCCTCGACGTCTGAACAACTTTTTTTGAAAAAATCCCTAAGCCGCGCGGTCACAATTTCAGCAAAAATCTGACGTTCTGCAATTCACTCAAAAATGGTGCCAAGCTGTTGCAATATATCCCCTGAAAGGTTTTTCGGTGGAAACAGATGGGTTTTTATCATCGGAAACAGAATTAGTCCTCGACGTCTGAAGAACTTTTTTTGAAAAAATCCCTAAGCCGCGCGGTCACAATTTCAGCAAAAATCTGACGTTCTGCAATTCACTCAAAAATGATGCCAACCTGTTGCAAACGATCCGCTGAAAGGTTTTTCGATGGAAACAGATGGGTTTTTATCATCGGAAACAGAATTAGCCTTCGACGTCTCAAGAACTTTTTTTGAAAAAATCCCTAAGCCGCGCGGTCACAATTTCAGCAAAAATCTGACGTTCTGCTCTTCACTCAAAAATGGTGACAAGCTGTGGCAAAATATCCCCTGAAAGGTTTTTCGGTGGAAAGCGATGGCTTTTTATCATCGGAAACAGAATTAGCCCTCGACGTCTGAACAACTTTTTTTGAAAAAATCCCTAAGCCATGCGGTCACAATTTCAGCAAAAATCTGACGTTCTGCAATTCACTCAAAAATGGTGCCAAGCTGTTTCAAACGATCCGCTGAAAGGTTTTTCGAAGGAAACAGATGGGTTTTTATCATCAGAAACAGAATTAGCCCTCGACGTCTCAACAACTTTTTTTGAAAAAATCCCTAAGCCGCGCGGTCACAATTTCACCAAAAATCTGACGTTCTGCAATTCACTCAAAAATGGTGCCAAGCTGTTGCAAACGATCCGCTGAAAGGTTTTTCGGTGAAAACAGATGGGTTTTTATCATCGGAAGCAGAATTAGCCCTCGACGTCTGAACAACTTTTTTTGAACAAATCCCTAAGCCGCGCGGTCACAATTTCAGCAAAAATCTGACGTTCTGCAATTCACTCAAAAATGGTGCCAAGCTGTTGCAAACGATCCCCTGAAAGGTTTTTCGGTGGAAACAGATGGGTTTTTATCATCGGAAACAGAATTAGCCCTCGACGTCAGCACAACTTTTTTTGAAAAAATCCCTAAGCCGCGCGGTCACAATTTCAGAAAAAATCTGACGTTCTGCAATTCACTCAAAAATGGTGCCAAGCTGTTGCAAACGATCCGCTGAAAGGTTTTTCGGTGGAAACAGATCGGTTTTTATCATCGGAAACAGAATTAGCCCTCGACGTCTGGAGAACTTTTTTTGAAAAAATCCCTAAGCCGCGCGGTCACAATTTCAGCTCAAATCTGACGTTCTGCAATTCACTCAAAAATGGTGCCTAGCTGTTGCAAACAATCCGCTGAAAGGTTTTTCGGAGGAAACAGATGGGTTTTTATCATCGGAAACAGAATTAGCCCTCGACGTCTGAAGAACTTTTTTTGAAAAAATCCCTAAGCCGCGCGGTCACAATTTCAGCAAAAATCTGACGTTCTGCAATTCACTCAAAAATGTTGACAAGCTGTTGCAAAATATCCCCTGAAAGGTTTTTCGGTGGAAACAGATGGGTTTTTATCATCGGAAACAGAATTAGCCCTCGACGTCTGAAGAACTTTTTTTGAAAAAATCCCTAAGCCGCGCGGTCACAATTTCAGCAAAAATCTGACGTTCTGCAATTCACTCAAAAATGGTGCCAAGCTGTTGCAAACGATCCGCTGAAAGGTTTTTCGATGGAAACAGATGTGTTTTTATCATCGGAAACAGAATTAGCCCTCGACGTCTGAACAACTTTTTTTGAACAAATCCCTAAGCCGTCACAATTTCAGCAAAAATCTGACGTTCTGCAATTCACTCAAAAATGGTGCCAAGCTGTTGCAAACGATCCCCTGAAAGGTTTTTCAGTGGAAACAGATGGGTTTTTATCATCGGAAACAGAATTAGCCCTCGACGTCAGCGCAACTTTTTTTGAAAAATTCCCTAAGCCGCGCGGTCACAATTTCAGAAAAAATCTGACGTTCTGCAATTCACTCAAAAATGGTGCCAAGCTGTTGCAAAATATCCCCTGAAAGGTTTTTCGGTGGAAACAGATGGGTTTTTATCATCGGAAACAGAATTAGCCCTCGACGTCAGCGCAACTTTTTTTGAAAAATTCCCTAAGCCGCGCGGTCACAATTTCAGAAAAAATCTGACGTTCTGCAATTCACTCAAAAATGGTGCCAAGCTGTTGCAAAATATCCCCTGAAAGGTTTTTCGGTGGAAACAGATCGGTTTTTATCATCGGAAACAGAATTAGCCCTCGACGTCTGAACAACTTTTTTTGAAAAAATCCCTAAGCCGCGCGGTCACAATTTCAGCAAAAATCTGACGTTCTGCAATTCACTCAAAAATGGTGCCAAGCTGTGGCAAAATATCCGCTGAAAGGTTTTTCGATGGAAACAGATGGGTTTTTATCATCGGAAACAGAATTAGCCTTCGACGTCTCAAGAACTTTTTTTGAAAAAATCCCTAAGCCATGCGGTCACAATTTCAGCAAAAATCTGACGTTCTGCAATTCACTCAAAAATGGTGCCAAGCTGTTTCAAACGATCCGCTGAAAGGTTTTTCGGTGGAAACAGATGGGTTTTTATCATCGGAAACAGAATTAGCCCTCGACGTCAGCACAACTTTTTTTGAAAAAATCCCTAAGCCGCGCGGTCACAATTTCAGAAAAAATCTGACGTTCTGCAATTCACTCAAAAATGGTGCCAAGCTGTTGCAAAATATCCCCTGAAAGGTTTTTCGGTGGAAACAGATCGGTTTTTATCATCGGAAACAGAATTAGCCCTCGACGTCTGGAGAACTTTTTTTGAAAAAATCCCTAAGCCGCGCGGTCACAATTTCAGCAAAAATCTGACGTTCTGCAATTCACTCAAAAATGGTGCCAAGCTGTTGCAAACGATCCGCTGAAAGGTTTTTCGATGGAAACAGATGTGTTTTTATCATCGGAAACAGAATTAGCCCTCGACGTCTGAACAACTTTTTTTGAACAAATCCCTAAGCCGCGCGGTCACAATTTCAGCAAAAATCTGACATTCTGCAATTCACTCAAAAATGGTGCCAAGCTGTTGCAAACGATCCCCTGAAAGGTTTTTCAGTGGAAACAGATGGGTTTTTATCATCGGAAACAGAATTAGCCCTCGACGTCAGCGCAACTTTTTTTGAAAAAATCCCTAAGCCGCGCGGTCAAAATTTCAGCAAAAATCTGACGTTCTGCAATTCACTCAAAAATGTTGACAAGCTGTTGCAAACGATCCGCTGAAAGGTTTTTTGGTGGAAACAGATGGGTTTTTATCATCGGAAACAGAATTAGCCCTCGACGTCTGAAGAACTTTTTTTAAAAAAATCCCTAAGCCGCGCGGTCACAATTTCAGCAAAAATTTGACGTTCTGCAATTCACTCAAAAATGGTGCCAAGCTGTTGCAAATGATCCGCTGAAAGGTTTTTTGATGGAAACAGATGTGTTTTTATCATCGGAAACAGAATTAGCCCTCGACGTCTGAAGAACTTTTTTTGAAAAAATCCCTAAGCCGCGCGGTCACAATTTCAGCAAAAATCTGACGTTCTGCAATTCACTCAAAAATGGTGCCAAGCTGTTGCAATATATCCCCTGAAAGGTTTTTCGGTGGAAACAGATGGGTTTTTATCATCGGAAACAGAATTAGCCCTCGACGTCTGAACAACCTTTTTTGAAAAAATCCCTAAGCCGCGCGTTCACAATTTCAGCAAAAATCTGACGTTCTGCAATTCACTCAAAAATGGTGCCAATCTGTTGCAAAATATCCCCTGAAAGGTTTTTCGGTGGAAACAGATGGGTTTTTATCATCGGAAACAGAATTAGCCCTCGACGTCTGCACAACTTTTTTTGAAAAAATCCCTAAGCCGCGCGGTCTCAATTTCAGCAAAAATCTGACGTTCTGCAATTCACTCAAAAATGGTGCCAAGCTGTTGCAAACGATCCGCTGAAAGGTTTTTCGGTGGAAACAGATGGGTTTTTATCATTGGAAACATAATTAGCCCTCGACGTCTGAAGAACTTTTTTTGAAAAAATCCCTAAGCCGCGCGGTCACAATTTCAGCAAAAATCTGACGTTCTGCAATTCACTCAAAAATGGTGCCAAGCTGTGGCAAAATATCCCCTGAAAGGTTTTTCGGTGGAAACAGATGGGTTTTTATCATCGGAAACAGAATTAGCCCTCGACGTCTGAACAACTTTTTTTGAAAAAATCCCTAAGCCGCGCGGTCTCAATTTCAGCAAAAATCTGACGTTCTGCAATTCACTCAAAAATGGTGCCAAGCTGTTGCAAACGATCCGCTGAAAGGTTTTTCGATGGAAACAGATGTGTTTTTATCATCGGAAACAGAATTAGCCCTCGACGTCTGAACAACTTTTTTTGAAAAAATCCCTAAGCCGCGCGGTCACAATTTCAGCAAAAATCTGACGTTCTGCAATTCACTCAAAAATGGTGCCAAGCTGTGGCAAAATATCCGCTGAAAGGTTTTTCGATGGAAACAGATGGGTTTTTATCATCGGAAACAGAATTAGCCCTCGACGTCTGAACAACTTTTTTTGAAAAAATCCCTAAGCCGCGCGGTCACAATTTCAGCAAAAATCTGACGTTCTGCAATTCACTCAAAAATGGTGCCAAGCTGTGGCAAAATATCCGCTGAAAGGTTTTTCGATGGAAACAGATGGGTTTTTATCATCGGAAACAGAATTAGCCTTCGACGTCTCAAGAACTTTTTTTGAAAAAATCCCTAAGCCATGCGGTCACAATTTCAGCAAAAATCTGACGTTCTGCAATTCACTCAAAAATGGTGCCAAGCTGTTTCAAACGATCCGCTGAAAGGTTTTTCGGTGGAAACAGATGGGTTTTTATCATCGGAAACAGAATTAGCCCTCGACGTCAGCACAACTTTTTTTGAAAAAATCCCTAAGCCGCGCGGTCACAATTTCAGAAAAAATCTGACGTTCTGCAATTCACTCAAAAATGGTGCCAAGCTGTTGCAAAATATCCCCTGAAAGGTTTTTCGGTGGAAACAGATCGGTTTTTATCATCGGAAACAGAATTAGCCCTCGACGTCTGGAGAACTTTTTTTGAAAAAATCCCTAAGCCGCGCGGTCACAATTTCAGCAAAAATCTGACGTTCTGCAATTCACTCAAAAATGGTGCCAAGCTGTTGCAAACGATCCGCTGAAAGGTTTTTCGATGGAAACAGATGTGTTTTTATCATCGGAAACAGAATTAGCCCTCGACGTCTGAACAACTTTTTTTGAACAAATCCCTAAGCCGCGCGGTCACAATTTCAGCAAAAATCTGACATTCTGCAATTCACTCAAAAATGGTGCCAAGCTGTTGCAAACGATCCCCTGAAAGGTTTTTCAGTGGAAACAGATGGGTTTTTATCATCGGAAACAGAATTAGCCCTCGACGTCAGCGCAACTTTTTTTGAAAAAATCCCTAAGCCGCGCGGTCAAAATTTCAGCAAAAATCTGACGTTCTGCAATTCACTCAAAAATGTTGACAAGCTGTTGCAAACGATCCGCTGAAAGGTTTTTTGGTGGAAACAGATGGGTTTTTATCATCGGAAACAGAATTAGCCCTCGACGTCTGAAGAACTTTTTTTAAAAAAATCCCTAAGCCGCGCGGTCACAATTTCAGCAAAAATTTGACGTTCTGCAATTCACTCAAAAATGGTGCCAAGCTGTTGCAAAATATCCCCTGAAAGGTTTTTCAGTGGAAACAGATGGGTTTTTATCATCGGAAACAGAATTAGCCCTCGACGTCTGAAGAACTTTTTTTGAAAAAATCCCTAAGCCGCGCGGTCACAATTTCAGCAAAAATCTGACGTTCTGCAATTCACTCAAAAATGGTGCCAAGCTGTTGCAATATATCCCCTGAAAGGTTTTTCGGTGGAAACAGATGGGTTTTTATCATCGGAAACAGAATTAGCCCTCGACGTCTGAACAACCTTTTTTGAAAAAATCCCTAAGCCGCGCGTTCACAATTTCAGCAAAAATCTGACGTTCTGCAATTCACTCAAAAATGGTGCCAATCTGTTGCAAAATATCCCCTGAAAGGTTTTTCGGTGGAAACAGATGGGTTTTTATCATCGGAAACAGAATTAGCCCTCGACGTCTGCACAACTTTTTTTGAAAAAATCCCTAAGCCGCGCGGTCTCAATTTCAGCAAAAATCTGACGTTCTGCAATTCACTCAAAAATGGTGCCAAGCTGTTGCAAACGATCCGCTGAAAGGTTTTTCGGTGGAAACAGATGGGTTTTTATCATTGGAAACATAATTAGCCCTCGACGTCTGAAGAACTTTTTTTGAAAAAATCCCTAAGCCGCGCGGTCACAATTTCAGCAAAAATCTGACGTTCTGCAATTCACTCAAAAATGGTGCCAAGCTGTGGCAAAATATCCCCTGAAAGGTTTGTCGGTGGAAACAGATGGGTTTTTATCATCGGAAACAGAATTAGCCCTCGACGTCTAAACAACTTTTTTTGAAAAAATCCCTAAGCCGCGCGGTCTCAATTTCAGCAAAAATCTGACGTTCTGCAATTCACTCAAAAATGGTGCCAAGCTGTTGCAAACGATCCGCTGAAAGGTTTTTCGATGGAAACAGATGTGTTTTTATCATCGGAAACAGAATTAGCCCTCGACGTCTGAACAACTTTTTTTGAAAAAATCCCTAAGCCGCGCGGTCACAATTTCAGCAAAAATCTGACGTTCTGCAATTCACTCAAAAATGGTGCCAAGCTGTGGCAAAATATCCCCTGAAAGGTTTTTCGGTGGAAACAGATGGGTTTTTATCATCGGAAACAGAATTAGCCCTCGACGTCTGAAGAACTTTTTTTGAAAAAATCCCTAAGCCGCGCGGTCACAATTTCAGCAAAAATCTGACGTTCTGCAATTCACTCAAAAATGGTGCCAAGCTGTTGCAAACGATCCGCTGAAAGGTTTTTCGATGGAAACAGATGGGTTTTTATCATCGGAAACAGAATTAGCCTTCGACGTCTCAAGAACTTTTTTTGAAAAAATCCCTAAGCCGCGCGGTCACAATTTCAGCAAAAATCTGACGTTCTGCTCTTCACTCAAAAATGGTGACAAGCTGTGGCAAAATATCCCCTGAAAGGTTTTTCGGTGGAAAGAGATGGCTTTTTATCATCGGAAACAGAATTAGCCCTCGACGTCTGAACAACTTTTTTTGAAAAAATCCCTAAGCCGCGCGGTCACAATTTCAGCAAAAATCTGACGTTCTGCAATTCACTCAAAAATGGTGCCAAGCTGTTTCAAACGATCCGCTGAAAGGTTTTTCGATGGAAACAGATGGGTTTTTGTCATCGGAAACAGAATTAGCCCTCGACGTCTGAACAACTTTTTTTGAAAAAATCCCTAAGCCGCGCAGTCACAATTTCAGCAAAAATCTGACGTTCTGCAATTCACTCAAAAATGGTGCCAAGCTGTGGCAAAATATCCCCTGAAAGGTTTTTCGGTGGAAACAGATGGGTTTTTATCATCGGAAACAGAATTAGCCCTCGACGTCTGAAGAACTTTTTTTGAAAAAATCCCTAAGCCGCGCGGTCACAATTTCAGCAAAAATCTGACGTTCTGCAATTCACTCAAAAATGGTGCCAAGCTGTTGCAAACGATCCGCTGAAAGGTTTTTCGATGGAAACAGATGGGTTTTTATCATCGGAAACAGAATTAGCCTTCGACGTCTCAAGAACTTTTTTTGAAAAAATCCCTAAGCCGCGCGGTCACAATTTCAGCAAAAATCTGACGTTCTGCTCTTCACTCAAAAATGGTGACAAGCTGTGGCAAAATATCCCCTGAAAGGTTTTTCGGTGGAAAGAGATGGCTTTTTATCATCGGAAACAGAATTAGCCCTCGACGTCTGAACAACTTTTTTTGAAAAAATCCCTAAGCCGCGCGGTCACAATTTCAGCAAAAATCTGACTGTCAGGGGTTCAGGAGCAGAGGGAACGGATGGCGAGGAATCGGAAGGAGAGGTTAGCGATGATAGCCGTCCGAGATCTCTAAGTCTGTCCAGCGAATCGGAGGATTCACAGAAAGGGGCTCCCGTGGGCAGAGCTGGGGGGTTACCAAGAGGGGCACCCCAGGAAGAAGGGACCAGAGGGGATTCAGAGAGCAGCAGCTGGAAATCCGGACCAGCTACTCCACCAGAGAGCAGCAGGGGGGAGGAGTTCCAGGCACCAGCGACAGGCAGCTCTCCGGCAGCAGCCACGCCTGCGTCAGAGAGCGAGGAAACGGTAGAGAGGAGGGTCGGAGACAGCGCGCGCGCGCCAAGTTCAAATGTACCAGAGGGAGGCGCAATGAGCAGCCCGGAAAGGGAGCCAGGTCCTAAAGCCCGCCGAAGGGAGGGGGAGGAATCCGAAGGGTCCGCATCCGAGGCATCCAGGAAGGAAGGAACCCCGGGGGGTGGTAGGACCCAGAGGCGAAAGGAGAGACGCAAAAGGTGGAGCAAGGCTAGGGTCTTGAACTGGTGTACAGGAGGCGGAGATTCAGATGGGACTTCGCCGATCTAGGGAATAGACGTAGAGACGCACGCTAAGATGTGGAAATGGAAACTATACTTCAATAAAGACTTTATTCCGTTCTACCGGCTAGCGTTGGTCCTTTGTGAGCCGGGACCTAGAGGCAGTCTCTGACACTGACGTTCTGCAATTCACTCAAAAATGGTGCCAAGCTGTTTCAAACGATCCGCTGAAAGGTTTTTCGATGGAAACAGATGGGTTTTTGTCATCGGAAACAGAATTAGCCCTCGACGTCTGAACAACTTTTTTTGAAAAAATCCCTAAGCCGCGCAGTCACAATTTCAGCAAAAATCTGACGTTCTGCAATTCACTCAAAAATGGTGCCAAGCTGTTGCAAACGATCCGCTGAAAGGTTTTTCGGTGAAAACAGATGGGTTTTTATCATCGGAAGCAGAATTAGCCCTCGACGTCTGAACAACTTTTTTTGAACAAATCCCTAAGCCGCACGGTCACAATTTCAGCAAAAATCTGACGTTCTGCAATTCACTCAAAAATGGTGCCAAGCTGTTGCAAACGATCCCCTGAAAGGTTTTTCGGTGGAAACAGATGGGTTTTTATCATCGGAAACAGAATTAGCCCTCGACGTCAGCACAAATTTTTTTCAAAAAATCCCTAAGCCGCGCGGTCACAATTTCAGAAAAAATCTGACGTTCTGCAATTCACTCAAAAATGGTGCCAAGCTGTTGCAAACGATCCGCTGAAAGGTTTTTCGGTGGAAACAGATCGGTTTTTATCATCGGAAACAGAATTAGCCCTCGACGTCTGGAGAACTTTTTTTGAAAAAATCCCTAAGCCGCGCGGTCACAATTTCAGCTCAAATCTGACGTTCTGCAATTCACTCAAAAATGGTGCCTAGCTGTTGCAAACAATCCGCTGAAAGGTTTTTCGGAGGAAACAGATGGGTTTTTATCATCGGAAACAGAATTAGCCCTCGACTTCTGAAGAACTTTTTTTGAAAAAATCCCTAAGCCGCGCGGTCAAAATTTCAGCAAAAATCTGACGTTCTGCAATTCACTCAAAAATGTTGACAAGCTGTTGCAAAATATCCCCTGAAAGGTTTTTCGGTGGAAACAGATGGGTTTTTATCATCGGAAACAGAATTAGCCCTCGACGTCTGAAGAACTTTTTTTGAAAAAATCCCTAAGCCGCGCGGTCACAATTTCAGCAAAAATCTGACGTTCTGCAATTCACTCAAAAATGGTGCCAAGCTGTTGCAAACGATCCGCTGAAAGGTTTTTCGATGGAAACAGATGTGTTTTTATCATCGGAAACAGAATTAGCCCTCGACGTCTGAACAACTTTTTTTGAACAAATCCCTAAGCCGCGCGGTCACAATTTCAGCAAAAATCTGACATTCTGCAATTCACTCAAAAATGGTGCCAAGCTGTTGCAAACGATCCCCTGAAAGGTTTTTCAGTGGAAACAGATGGGTTTTTATCATCGGAAACAGAATTAGCCCTCGACGTCTGAAGAACTTTTTTTGAAAAATTCCCTAAGCCGCGCGGTCACAATTTCAGCAAAAATCTGACGTTCTGCAATTCACTCAAAAATGGTGCCAAGCTGTTGCAAACGATCCGCTGAAAGGTTTTTCGATGGAAACAGATGTGTTTTTATCATCGGAAACAGAATTAGCCCTCGACGTCTGAAGAACTTTTTTTGAAAAAATCCTAAGCCGCGCGGTCACAATTTCAGCAAAAATCTGACGTTCTGCAATTCACTCAAAAATGGTGCCAAGCTGTTGCAAACGATCCGCTGAAAGGTTTTTCGATGGAAACAGATGGGTTTTTATCATCGGAAACAGAATTAGCCTTCGACGTCTCAAGAACTTTTTTTGAAAAAATCCCTAAGCCGCGCGGTCACAATTTCAGCAAAAATCTGACGTTCTGCTCTTCACTCAAAAATGGTGACAAGCTGTGGCAAAATATCCCCTGAAAGGTTTTTCGGTGGAAAGAGATGGCTTTTTATCATCGGAAACAGAATTAGCCCTCGACGTCTGAACAACTTTTTTTGAAAAAATCCCTAAGCCATGCGGTCACAATTTCAGCAAAAATCTGACGTTCTGCAATTCACTCAAAAATGGTGCCAAGCTGTTGCAAAATATCCCCTGAAAGGTTTTTCGATGGAAACAGATGTGTTTTTATCATCGGAAACAGAATTAGCCCTCGACGTCTGAAGAACTTTTTTTGAAAAAATCCCTAAGCCGCGCGGTCACAATTTCAGCAAAAATCTGACGTTCTGCAATTCACTCAAAAATGGTGCCAAGCTGTGGCAAAATATCCCCTGAAAGGTTTTTCGGTGGAAACAGATGGGTTTTTATCATCGGAAACAGAATTAGCCCTCGACGTCTGAAGAACTTTTTTTGAAAAAATCCCTAAGCCGCGCGGTCACAATTTCAGCAAAAATCTGACGTTCTGCAATTCACTCAAAAATGGTGCCAAGCTGTTGCAAACGATCCGCTGAAAGGTTTTTCGATGGAAACAGATGGGTTTTTATCATCGGAAACAGAATTAGCCTTCGACGTCTCAAGAACTTTTTTTGAAAAAATCCCTAAGCCGCGCGGTCACAATTTCAGCAAAAATCTGACGTTCTGCTCTTCACTCAAAAATGGTGACAAGCTGTGGCAAAATATCCCCTGAAAGGTTTTTCGGTGGAAAGAGATGGCTTTTTATCATCGGAAACAGAATTAGCCCTCGACGTCTGAACAACTTTTTTTGAAAAAATCCCTAAGCCATGCGGTCACAATTTCAGCAAAAATCTGACGTTCTGCAATTCACTCAAAAATGGTGCCAAGCTGTTTCAAACGATCCGCTGAAAGGTTTTTCGGTGGAAACAGATGGGTTTTTATCATCGGAAACAGAATTAGCCCTCGACGTCAGCACAACTTTTTTTGAAAAAATCCCTAAGCCGCGCGGTCACAATTTCAGAAAAAATCTGACGTTCTGCAATTCACTCAAAAATGGTGCCAAGCTGTTGCAAACGATCCGCTGAAAGGTTTTTCGGTGGAAACAGATCGGTTTTTATCATCGGAAACAGAATTAGCCCTCGACGTCTGGAGAACTTTTTTTGAAAAAATCCCTAAGCCGCGCGGTCACAATTTCAGCAAAAATCTGACGTTCTGCAATTCACTCAAAAATGGTGCCTAGCTGTTGCAAACAATCCGCTGAAAGGTTTTTCGGTGGAAACAGATGGGTTTTTATCATCGGAAACAGAATTAGCCCTCGACGTCTGAAGAACTTTTTTTGAAAAAATCCCTAAGCCGCGCGGTCACAATTTCAGCAAAAATCTGACGTTCTGCAATTCACTCAAAAATGGTGACAAGCTGTTGCAAAATATCCCCTGAAAGGTTTTTCGGTGGAAACAGATGGGTTTTTATCATCGGAAACAGAATTAGCCCTCGACGTCTGAAGAACTTTTTTTGAAAAAATCCCTAAGCTGCGCGGTCACAATTTCAGCAAAAATCTGACGTTCTGCAATTCACTCAAAAATGGTGCCAAGCTGTTGCAAACGATCCGCTGAAAGGTTTTTCGATGGAAACAGATGTGTTTTTATCATCGGAAACAGAATTAGCCCTCGACGTCTGAAGAACTTTTTTTGAAAAAATCCCTAAGCCGCGCGGTCACAATTTCAGCAAAAATCTGACGTTCTGCAATTCACTCAAAAATGGTGCCAAGCTGTGGCAAAATATCCCCTGAAAGGTTTTTCGGTGGAAACAGATGGGTTTTTATCATCGGAAACAGAATTAGCCCTCGACGTCTGAAGAACTTTTTTTGAAAAAATCCCTAAGCCGCACGGTCACAATTTCAGCAAAAATCTGACGTTCTGCAATTCACTCAAAAATGGTGCCAAGCTGTTGCAAACGATCCGCTGAAAGGTTTTTCGATGGAAACAGATGGGTTTTTATCATCGGAAACAGAATTAGCCCTCGACGTCTCAAGAACTTTTTTTGAAAAAATCCCTAAGCCGCGCGGTCACAATTTCAGCAAAAATCTGACGTTCTGCTCTTCACTCAAAAATGGTGACAAGCTGTGTCAAAATATCCCCTGAAAGGTTTTTCGGTGGAAAGAGATGGCTTTTTATCATCGGAAACAGAATTAGCCCTCGACGTCTGAACAACTTTTTTTTGAAAAAATCCCTAACCCATGCGGTCACAATTTCAGCAAAAATCTGACGTTCTGCAATTCACTCAAAAATGGTGCCAAGCTGTTTCAAACGATCCGCTGAAAGGTTTTTCGATGGAAACAGATGGGTTTTTGTCATCGGAAACAGAATTAGCCCTCGGCGTCTGAACAACTTTTTTTGAAAAAATCCCTAAGCCGCGCGGTCACAATTTCAGCAAAAATCTGACGTTCTGCAATTCACTCAAAAATGGTGCCAAGCTGTTGCAAACGATCCGCTGAAAGGTTTTTCGGTGGAAACAGATCGGTTTTTATCATCGGAAACAGAATTAGCCCTCGACGTCTGGAGAACTTTTTTTGAAAAAATCCCTAAGCCGCGCGGTCACAATTTCAGCAAAAATCTGACGTTCTGCAATTCACTCAAAAATGGTGCCAAGCTGTTTCAAACGAGCCGCTGAAAGGTTTTTCAGTGGAAACAGATGGGTTTTTATCATCGGAAACAGAATTAGCCCTCGACGTCAGCGCAACTTTTTTTGAAAAAATCCCTAAGCCGCGCGGTCACAATTTCAGAAAAAATCTGACGTTCTGCAATTCACTCAAAAATGGTGCCAAGCTGTTGCAAACGATCCGCTGAAAGGTTTTTCGGTGGAAACAGATGGGTTTTTATCATCGGAAACAGAATTAGCCCTCGACGTCTGAAGAACTTTTTTTGAAAAAATCCCTAAGCCGCGCGGTCACAATTTCAGCAAAAATCTGACGTTCTGCAATTCACTCAAAAATGGTGCCAAGCTGTTGCAAAATATCCCCTGAAAGGTTTTTCGGTGGAAACAGATCGGTTTTTATCATCGGAAACAGAATTAGCCCTCGACGTCTGAACAACTTTTTTTGAAAAAATCCCTAAGCCGCACGGTCACAATTTCAGCAAAAATCTGACGTTCTGCAATTCACTCAAAAATGGTGCCAAGCTGTTGCAAACGATCCGCTGAAAGGTTTTTCGATGGAAACAGATGTGTTTTTATCATCGGAAACAGAATTAGCCCTCGACGTCTGAAGAACTTTTTTTGAAAAAATCCCTAAGCCGCGCGGTCACAATTTCAGCAAAAATCTGACGTTCTGCAATTCACTCAAAAATGGTGCCAAGCTGTTTCAAACGAGCCGCTGAAAGGTTTTTCAGTGGAAACAGATGGGTTTTTATCATCGGAAACAGAATTAGCCCTCGACGTCAGCGCAACTTTTTTTGAAAAAATCCCTAAGCCGCGCGGTCACAATTTCAGAAAAAATCTGACGTTCTGCAATTCACTCAAAAATGGTGCCAAGCTGTTGCAAACGATCCGCTGAAAGGTTTTTCGGTGGAAACAGATGGGTTTTTATCATCGGAAACAGAATTAGCCCTCGACGTCTGAAGAACTTTTTTTGAAAAAATCCCTAAGCCGCGCGGTCACAATTTCAGCAAAAATCTGACGTTCTGCAATTCACTCAAAAATGGTGCCAAGCTGTTGCAAAATATCCCCTGAAAGGCTTTTCGGTGGAAACAGATGGGTTTTTATCATCGGAAACAGAATTAGCCCTCGACGTCTGAACAACTTTTTTTGAAAAAATCCCTAAGCCGCACGGTCACAATTTCAGCAAAAATCTGACGTTCTGCAATTCACTCAAAAATGGTGCCAAGCTGTTGCAAACGATCCGCTGAAAGGTTTTTCGATGGAAACAGATGTGTTTTTATCATCGGAAACAGAATTAGCCCTCGACGTCTGAAGAACTTTTTTTGAAAAAATCCCTAAGCCGCGCGGTCACAATTTCAGCAAAAATCTGACGTTCTGCAATTCACTCAAAAATGGTGCCAAGCTGTGGCAAAATATCCCCTGAAAGGTTTTTCGGTGGAAACAGATGGGTTTTTATCATCGGAAACAGAATTAGCCCTCGACGTCTGAAGAACTTTTTTTGAAAAAATCCCTAAGCCGCGCGGTCACAATTTCAGCAAAAATCTGACGTTCTGCAATTCACTCAAAAATGGTGCCAAGCTGTTGCAAACGATCCGCTGAAAGGTTTTTCGATGGAAACAGATGGGTTTTTATCATCGGAAACAGAATTAGCCTTCGACGTCTCAAGAACTTTTTTTGAAAAAATCCCTAAGCCGCGCGGTCACAATTTCAGCAAAAATCTGACGTTCTGCTCTTCACTCAAAAATGGTGACAAGCTGTGGCAAAATATCCCGTGAAAGGTTTTTCGGTGGAAAGAGATGGCTTTTTATCATCGGAAACAGAATTAGCCCTCGACGTCTGAACAACTTTTTTTGAAAAAATCCCTAAGCCGCGCGGTCACAATTTCAGCAAAAATCTGACGTTCTGCAATTCACTCAAAAATGGTGCCTAGCTGTTGCAAACAATCCGCTGAAAGGTTTTTCGGTGGAAACAGATGGGTTTTTATCATCGGAAACAGAATTAGCCCTCGACGTCTGAAGAACTTTTTTTGAAAAAATCCCTAAGCCGCGCGGTCACAATTATAGCAAAAATCTGACGTTCTGCAATTCACTCAAAAATGGTGACAAGCTGTTGCAAAATATCCCCTGAAAGGTTTTTCGGTGGAAACAGATGGGTTTTTATCATCGGAAACAGAATTAGCCCTCGACGTCTGAAGAACTTTTTTTGAAAAAATCCCTAAGCCGCGCGGTCACAATTTCAGCAAAAATCTTACGTTCTGCAATTCACTCAAAAATGGTGCCAAGCTGTTGCAAACGATCCGCTGAAAGGTTTTTCGATGGAAACAGATGTGTTTTTATCATCGGAAACAGAATTAGCCCTCGACGTCTGAACAACTTTTTTTGAACAAATCCCTAAGCCGCGCGGTCACAATTTCAGCAAAAATCTGACATTCTGCAATTCACTCAAAAATGGTGCCAAGCTATTGCAAACGATCCCCTGAAAGGTTTTTCAGTGGAAACAGATGGGTTTTTATCATCGTAAACAGAATTAGCCCTCGACGTCAGCGCAACTTTTTTTGAAAAAATCCCTAAGCCGCGCGGTCCAATTTCAGAAAAAATCTGACGTTCTGCAATTCACTCAAAAATGGTGCCAAGCTGTTTCAAACGATCCGCTGAAAGGTTTTTCGGTGGAAACAGATGGGTTTTTATCATCGGAAACAGAATTAGCCCTCGACGTCTGAAGAACTTTTTTTGAAAAAATCCCTAAGCCGCGCGATCACAATTTCAGAAAAAATCTGACGTTCTGCAATTCACTCAAAAATGGTGCCAAGCTGTTGCAAAATATCCCCTGAAAGGTTTTTCGGTGGAAACAGATCGGTTTTTATCATCGGAAACAGAATTAGCCCTCGACGTCTGAAGAACTTTTTTTGAAAAAATCCCTAAGCCGCGCGGTCACAATTTCAGCAAAAATCTGACGTTCTGCAATTCACTCAAAAATGGTGCCAAGCTGTTGCAAAATATCCCCTGAAAGGTTTTTCGGTGGAAACAGATGGGTTTTTATCATCGGAAACAGAATTAGCCCTCGACGTCTGAACAACTTTTTTTGAAAAAATCCCTAAGCCGCGCGGTCACAATTTCAGCAAAAATCTGACGTTCTGCAATTCACTCAAAAATGGTGCCAAGCTGTTGCAAAATATCCCCTGAAAGGTTTTTCGGTGGAAACAGATGGGTTTTTATCATCGGAAACAGAATTAGCCCTCGACGTCTGAACAACTTTTTTTGAAAAAATCCCTAAGCCGCACGGTCACAATTTCAGCAAAAATCTGACGTTCTGCAATTCACTCAAAAATGGTGCCAAGCTGTTGCAAACGATCCGCTGAAAGGTTTTTCGATGGAAACAGATGTGTTTTTATCATCGGAAACAGAATTAGCCCTCGACGTCTGAAGAACTTTTTTTGAAAAAATCCCTAAGCCGCGCGGTCACAATTTCAGCAAAAATCTGACGTTCTGCAATTCACTCAAAAATGGTGCCAAGCTGTGACAAAATATCCCCTGAAAGGTTTTTCGGTGGAAACAGATGGGTTTTTATCATCGGAAACAGAATTAGCCCTCGACGTCTGAAGAACTTTTTTTGAAAAAATCCCTAAGCCGCGCGGTCACAATTTCAGCAAAAATCTGACGTTCTGCAATTCACTCAAAAATGGTGCCAAGCTGTTGCAAACGATCCGCTGAAAGGTTTTTCGATGGAAACAGATGGGTTTTTATCATCGGAAACAGAATTAGCCCTCGACGTCTCAAGAACTTTTTTTGAAAAAATCCCTAAGCCGCGCGGTCACAATTTCAGCAAAAATCTGACGTTCTGCTCTTCACTCAAAAATGGTGACAAGCTGTGGCAAAATATCCCCTGAAAGGTTTTTCGGTGGAAACAGATGGCTTTTTATCATCGGAAACAGAATTAGCCCTCGACGTCTGAACAACTTTTTTTGAAAAAATCCCTAAGCCGTGCGGTCACAATTTCAGCAAAAATCTGACGTTCTGCAATTCACTCAAAAATGGTGCCAAGCTGTTGCAAACGATCCGCTGAAAGGTTTTTCGATGGAAACAGATGGGCTTTTCTCATCGGAAACAGAATTAGCCCTCGGCGTCTGAACAACTTTTTTTGAAAAAATGCCTAAGCCGCGCGGTCACAATTTCAGCAAAAAACTGACGTTCTGCAATTCACTCAAAAATGGTGCCAAGCTGTTGCAAACGATCCGCTGAAAGGTTTTTCGGTGGAAACAGATGGGTTTTTATCATCGGAAGCAGAATTAGCCCTCGACGTCTGAAGAACTTTTTTTGAAAAAATCCCTAAGCCGCGCGGTCACAATTTCAGCAAAAATCTGACGTTCTGCAATTCACTCAAAAATGGTGCCAAGCTGTTGCAAACGATCCGCTGAAAGGTTTTTCGGTGGAAACAGATGGCTTTTTATCATCGGAAACAGAATTAGCCCTCGACGTCTGAACAACTTTTTTTGAAAAAATCCCTAAGCCGCGCGGTCACAATTTCAGCAAAAATCTGACGTTCTGCAATTCACTCAAAAATGGTGCCAAGCTGTTGCAAAATATCCCCTGAAAGTTTTTTTGGTGGAAACAGATGGGTTTTTATCATCGGAAACAGAATTACCCCTCGACGTCTGAACAACTTTTTTTGAAAAAATCCCTAAGCCGCGCGGTCACAATTTCAGCAAAAATCTGACGTTCTGCAATTCACTCAAAAATGGTGCCAAGCTGTTGCAAAATATCCCCTGAAAGGTTTTTCGATGGAAACAGATGGGTTTTTATCATCGGAAACAGAATTAGCCCTCGACGTCTGAACATCTTTTTTTGAAAAAATCCCTAAGCCGCGCGGTCACAATTTCAGCAAAAATCTGACGTTCTGCAATTCACTCAAAAATGGTGCCAAGCTGTGGCAAAATATCCCCTGAAAGGTTTTTCGGTGGAAACAGATGGCTTTTTATCATCGGAAACAGAATTAGCCCTCGACGTCTGAACAACTTTTTTTGAAAAAATCCCTAAGCCGTGCGGTCACAATTTCAGCAAAAATCTGACGTTCTGCAATTCACTCAAAAATGGTGCCAAGCTGTTTCAAACGATCCGCTGAAAGGTTTTTCGGTGGAAACAGATGGGTTTTTGTCATCGGAAACAGAATTAGCCCTCGACGTCTGAACAACTTTTTTTGAAAAAATCCCTAAGGCGCGCGGTCACAGTTTCAGCAAAAAATCTGACGTTCTGCAATTCACTAAAAAATGGTGCCAAGCTGTTGCAAACGATCCGCTGAAAGGTTTTTCGATGGAAACAGATGTGTTTTTATCATCGGAAACAGAATTAGCCCTCGACGTCTGAACAACTTTTTTTGAAAAAATCCCTTAGCCGCGCGGTCAGAATTTCAGAAAAAATCTGACGTTCTGCAATTCACTCAAAAATGGTGCCAAGCTGTTGCAAACGATCCGCTGAAAGGTTTTTCGATGGAAACAGATGGGCTTTTCTCATCGGAAACAGAATTACCCCTCGACGTCTGCACAACTTTTTTTGAAAGAATCCCTAAGCCGCGCAGTCACAATTTCAGCAAAAATCTGACGTTCTGCAATTCACTCAAAAATGGTGCCAAGCTGTTGCAAACGATCCGCTGAAAGGTTTTTCGATGGAAACAGATGTGTTTTTATCATCGGAAACAGAATTAGCCCTCGACGTCTGAAGAACTTTTTTTGAAAAAATCCCTAAGCCGCGCGGTCACAATTTCAGCAAAAATCTGACGTTCTGCAATTCACTCAAAAATGGTGCCAAGCTGTTGCAAAATATCCCCTGAAAGGTTTTTCGATGGAAACAGATGGGTTTTTATCATCGGAAACAGAATTAGCCCTCGACGTCTGAACATCTTTTTTTGAAAAAATCGCTAAGCCGCGCGGTCACAATTTCAGCAAAAATCTGACGTTCTGCAATTCACTCAAAAATGGTGCCAAGCTGTGGCAAAATATCCCCTGAAAGGTTTTTCGGTGGAAACAGATGGCTTTTTATCATCGGAAACAGAATTAGCCCTCGACGTCTGAACAACTTTTTTTGAAAAAATCCCTAAGCCGTGCGGTCACAATTTCAGCAAAAATCTGACGTTCTGCAATTCACTCAAAAATGGTGCCAAGCTGTTTTAAACGATCCGCTGAAAGGTTTTTCGGTGGAAACAGATGGGTTTTTGTCATCGGAAACAGAATTAGCCCTCGACGTCTGAACAACTTTTTTTGAAAAAATCCCTAAGCCGCGCAGTCACAATTTCAGCAAAAATCTGACGTTCTGCAATTCACTCAAAAATGGTGTCAAGCTGTTGCAAACGATCCGCTGAAAGGTTTTTCGGTGGAAACAGATGGGTTATTATCATCGGAAACAGAATTAGCCCTCGACATCTGAACAACTTTTTTTGAAAAAATCCCTAAGGCGCGCGGTCACAGTTTCAGCAAAAAATCTGACGTTCTGCAATTCACTAAAAAATGGTGCCAAGCTGTTGCAAACGATCCGCTGAAAGGTTTTTCGATGGAAACAGATGTGTTTTTATCATCGGAAACAGAATTAGCCCTCGACCTCTGAACAACTTTTTTTGAAAAAATCCCTTAGCCGCGCGGTCACAATTTCAGCAAAAATCTGACGTTCTGCAATTCACTCAAAAATGGTGCCAAGCTGTTACAAACGATCCCCTGAAAGGTTTTTCAGTGGAAACAGATGGGATTTTATCATCGGAAACAGAATTAGCCCTCGACGTCTGCACAACTTTTTTTGAAAAAATCCCTAAGCCGCGCGGTCACAATTTCAGAAAAAATCTGACGTTCTGCAATTCACTCAAAAATGGTGCCAAGCTGTTGCAAACGATCTGCTGAAAGGTTTTTCGATGGAAACAGATGGGTTTTTATCATCGGAAACAGAATTAGCCCTTGACGTCTGAAAAACTTTTTTTGAAAAAATCCCTAAGCCGCGCGGTCACAATTTCAGCAAAAATCTGACGTTCTGCAATTAACTCAAAAATGGTGCCAAGCTGTTGCAAAATATCCCCTGAAAGGTTTTTCGGTGGAAACAGATGGGTTGTTATCATTGGAAACAGAATTAGCCCTCGACGTCGGCACTACTTTTTTTGAAAAAATCCCTAAGCCGCGCGGTCACAATTTCAGCAGAGATCTGAGGTTCTGCAATTCACTCAAAGATGGTGCCAAGCTGTTGCAAACGATCCGCTGAAAGGTTTTTCGGTGGAAACAGATGGGTTTTTATCATCGGAAGCAGAATTAGCCCTCGACGTCTGAAGAACTTTTTTTGAAAAAATCCCTAAGCCGCGCGGTCACAATTTCAGAAAAAATCTGACGTTCTGCAATTCACTCAAAAATGGTGCCAAGCTGTTGCAAACGATCCGCTGAAAGGTTTTTCGATGGAAACAGATGGGCTTTTCTCATCGGAAACAGAATTAGCCCTCGACGTCTGAACAACTTTTTTTGAAAAAATTCCTAAGCCGCGCGGTCACAATTTCAGCAAAAATCTGACGTTCTGCAATTCACTCAAAAATGGTGCCAAGCTGTTGCAAACGATCCGCTGAAAGGTTTTTCGATGGAAACAGATGGGTTTTTATCATCGGAAACAGAATTAGCCCTCGACGTCTGAACAACTTTTTTTGAAAAAATCCCTAAGCCGCGCGGTCACAATTTCAGCAAAAATCTGACGTTCTGCAATTCACTCAAAAATGGTGCCAAGCTGTTGCAAAATATCCCCTGAAAGATTTTTCGGTGGAAACAGATGGGTTTTTATCATCGGAAGCAGAATTAGCCCTCGACGTCTGAACATCTTTTTTTGAAAAAATCCCTAAGCCGCGCGGTCACAATTTCAGCAAAAATCTGACGTTCTGCAATTCACTCAAAAATGGTGCCAAGCTGTTGCTAAATATCCCCTGAAAGGTTTTTCGGTGGAAACAGATGGGTTTTTATCATCGGAAACAGAATTAGCCCTCGACGTCTGCACAACTTTTTTTTAAAAAATCCCTAAGCCGTGCGGTTACAATTTCAGCAAAAATCTGACGTTCTGCAATTCACTCAAAAATGGTGCCTAGCTGTTGCAAACAATCCGCTGAAAGGTTTTTCGGTGGAAACAGATGGGTTTTTATCATCGGAAACAGAATTAGCCCTCGACGTCTGAAGAACTTTTTTTGAAAAAATCCCTAAGCCGCGCGGTCACAATTTCAACAAAAATCTGACGTTCTGCAATTCACTCAAAAATGGTGCCAAGCTGTTGCAAACGATCCGCTGAAAGGTTTTTCGGTGGAAGCAGATGGGTTTTTATCATCGGAAACAGAAGTAGCCCTCGACGTCTGAACAACTTTTTTTGAAAAAATCCCTTAGCCGCGCGGTCAGAATTTCAGAAAAAATCTGACGTTCTGCAATTCACTCAAAAATGGTGCCAAGCTGTTGCAAACGATCCGCTGAAAGGTTTTTCGATGGAAACAGATGGGCTTTTCTCATCGGAAACAGAATTACCCCTCGACGTCTGCACAACTTTTTTTGAAAGAATCCCTAAGCCGCGCAGTCACAATTTCAGCAAAAATCTGACGTTCTGCAATTCACTCAAAAATGGTGCCAAGCTGTTGCAAACGATCCGCTGAAAGGTTTTTCGATGGAAACAGATGTGTTTTTATCATCGGAAACAGAATTAGCCCTCGACGTCTGAAGAACTTTTTTTGAAAAAATCCCTAAGCCGCGCGGTCACAATTTCAGCAAAAATCTGACGTTCTGCAATTCACTCAAAAATGGTGCCAAGCTGTTGCAAAATATCCCCTGAAAGGTTTTTCGATGGAAACAGATGGGTTTTTATCATCGGAAACAGAATTAGCCCTCGACGTCTGAACATCTTTTTTTGAAAAAATCGCTAAGCCGCGCGGTCACAATTTCAGCAAAAATCTGACGTTCTGCAATTCACTCAAAAATGGTGCCAAGCTGTGGCAAAATATCCCCTGAAAGGTTTTTCGGTGGAAACAGATGGCTTTTTATCATCGGAAACAGAATTAGCCCTCGACGTCTGAACAACTTTTTTTGAAAAAATCCCTAAGCCGTGCGGTCACAATTTCAGCAAAAATCTGACGTTCTGCAATTCACTCAAAAATGGTGCCAAGCTGTTTTAAACGATCCGCTGAAAGGTTTTTCGGTGGAAACAGATGGGTTTTTGTCATCGGAAACAGAATTAGCCCTCGACGTCTGAACAACTTTTTTTGAAAAAATCCCTAAGCCGCGCAGTCACAATTTCAGCAAAAATCTGACGTTCTGCAATTCACTCAAAAATGGTGTCAAGCTGTTGCAAACGATCCGCTGAAAGGTTTTTCGGTGGAAACAGATGGGTTTTTATCATCGGAAACAGAATTAGCCCTCGACATCTGAACAACTTTTTTTGAAAAAATCCCTAAGGCGCGCGGTCACAGTTTCAGCAAAAAATCTGACGTTCTGCAATTCACTAAAAAATGGTGCCAAGCTGTTGCAAACGATCCGCTGAAAGGTTTTTCGATGGAAACAGATGTGTTTTTATCATCGGAAACAGAATTAGCCCTCGACCTCTGAACAACTTTTTTTGAAAAAATCCCTTAGCCGCGCGGTCACAATTTCAGCAAAAATCTGACGTTCTGCAATTCACTCAAAAATGGTGCCAAGCTGTTACAAACGATCCCCTGAAAGGTTTTTCAGTGGAAACAGATGGGATTTTATCATCGGAAACAGAATTAGCCCTCGACGTCTGCACAACTTTTTTTGAAAAAATCCCTAAGCCGCGCGGTCACAATTTCAGAAAAAATCTGACGTTCTGCAATTCACTCAAAAATGGTGCCAAGCTGTTGCAAACGATCCGCTGAAAGGTTTTTCGGTGGAAACAGATGGGTTGTTATCATTGGAAACAGAATTAGCCCTCGACGTCGGCACTACTTTTTTTGAAAAAATCCCTAAGCCGCGCGGTCACAATTTCAGCAGAGATCTGAGGTTCTGCAATTCACTCAAAGATGGTGCCAAGCTGTTGCAAACGATCCGCTGAAAGGTTTTTCGGTGGAAACAGATGGGTTTTTATCATCGGAAGCAGAATTAGCCCTCGACGTCTGAAGAACTTTTTTTGAAAAAATCCCTAAGCCGCGCGGTCAGAATTTCAGAAAAAATCTGACGTTCTGCAATTCACTCAAAAATGGTGCCAAGCTGTTGCAAACGATCCGCTGAAAGGTTTTTCGATGGAAACAGATGGGCTTTTCTCATCGGAAACAGAATTAGCCCTCGACGTCTGAACAACTTTTTTTGAAAAAATTCCTAAGCCGCGCGGTCACAATTTCAGCAAAAATCTGACGTTCTGCAATTCACTCAAAAATGGTGCCAAGCTGTTGCAAACGATCCGCTGAAAGGTTTTTCGATGGAAACAGATGGGTTTTTATCATCGGAAACAGAATTAGCCCTCGACGTCTGAACAACTTTTTTTGAAAAAATCCCTAAGCCGCGCGGTCACAATTTCAGCAAAAATCTGACGTTCTGCAATTCACTCAAAAATGGTGCCAAGCTGTTGCAAAATATCCCCTGAAAGATTTTTCGGTGGAAACAGATGGGTTTTTATCATCGGAAGCAGAATTAGCCCTCGACGTCTGAACATCTTTTTTTGAAAAAATCCCTAAGCCGCGCGGTCACAATTTCAGCAAAAATCTGACGTTCTGCAATTCACTCAAAAATGGTGCCAAGCTGTTGCTAAATATCCCCTGAAAGGTTTTTCGGTGGAAACAGATGGGTTTTTATCATCGGAAGCAGAATTATCCCTCGATGTCTGAACAACTTTTTTTGAAAAAATCCCTAAGCCGCGCGGTCTCAATTTCAGCAAAAATCTGACGTTCTGCAATTCAGTCAAAAATGGTGCCAAGCTGTTGCAAACGATCCGCTGAAAGGTTTTTCGATGGAAACAGATGTGTTTTCATCATGGGAAACAGAATTAGCCCTCGACGTCTAAACGACTTTTTTTGAAAAAATCCCTAAGCCGCGCGGTCACAATTTCAGCAAAAATCTGACGTTCTGCAATTCACTCAAAAATGGTGCCAAGCTGTGGCAAAATATCCCCTGAAAGCTTTTTCGGTGGAAACAGATGGCTTTTTATCATCGGAAACAGAATTAGCCCTCGACGTCTGAACAACTTTTTTTGAAAAAATCCCTAAGCCGCGCGGTCACAATTTCAGCAAAAATCTGACGTTCTGCAATTCACTCAAAAATGGTGCCAAGCTGTTGCAAACGATCCGCTGAAAGGTTTTTCGATGGAAACAGATGTGTTTTTATCATCGGAAAGAGAATTAGCCCTCGACGTCTGAAGAACTTTTTTTGAAAAAATCCCTAAGCCGCGCGGTCACAATATCAGCAAAAATCTGACGTTCTGCAATTCACTCAAAAATGGTGCCAAGCTGTTGCAAAATATCCCCTGAAAGGTTTTTCGGTGGAAACAGATGGGTTTTTATCATCGGAAACAGAATTAGCCCTCGACGTCTGAAGAACTTTTTTTGAAAAAATCCCTAAGCCGCGCGGTCACAATTTCAGCAAAAATCTGACGTTCTGCAATTCACTCAAAAATGGTGCCAAGCTGTTTCAAAATATCCCCTGAAAGGTTTTTCAGAGGAAACAGATGTGTTTTTATCATCGGAAACAGAATTAGCCCTCGACGTCTGAAGAACTTTTTTTGAAAAAATCCCTAAGCCGCGCGTTCACAATTTCAGCAAAAATCTGACGTTCTGCAATTCACTCAAAAATGGTGCCAAGCTGTTGCAAACGATCCGCTGAAAGGTTTTTCGATGGAAACAGATGTCTTTTTATCATCGGAAGCAGAATTATCCCTCGATGTCTGAACAACTTTTTTTGAAAAAATCCCTAAGCCGCGCGGTCTCAATTTCAGCAAAAATCTGACGTTCTGCAATTCAGTCAAAAATGGTGCCAAGCTGTTGCAAACGATCCGCTGAAAGGTTTTTCGATGGAAACAGATGTGTTTTCATCATGGGAAACAGAATTAGCCCTCGACGTCTAAACGACTTTTTTTGAAAAAATCCCTAAGCCGCGCGGTCACAATTTCAGCAAAAATCTGACGTTCTGCAATTCACTCAAAAATGGTGCCAAGCTGTGGCAAAATATCCCCTGAAAGCTTTTTCGGTGGAAACAGATGGCTTTTTATCATCGGAAACAGAATTAGCCCTCGACGTCTGAACAACTTTTTTTGAAAAAATCCCTAAGCCGCGCGGTCACAATTTCAGCAAAAATCTGACGTTCTGCAATTCACTCAAAAATGGTGCCAAGCTGTTGCAAACGATCCGCTGAAAGGTTTTTCGATGGAAACAGATGTGTTTTTATCATCGGAAAGAGAATTAGCCCTCGACGTCTGAAGAACTTTTTTTGAAAAAATCCCTAAGCCGCGCGGTCACAATATCAGCAAAAATCTGACGTTCTGCAATTCACTCAAAAATGGTGCCAAGCTGTTGCAAAATATCCCCTGAAAGGTTTTTCGATGGAAACAGATGGGTTTTTGTCATCGGAAACAGAATTATCCCTCGATGTCTGAACAACTTTTTTTGAAAAAATCCCTAAGCCGCGCGGTCTCAATTTCAGCAAAAATCTGACGTTCTGCAATTCTCTCAAAAATGGTGCCAAGCTGTTGCAAAATATCCCCTGAAAGGTTTTTCGGTGGAAACAGATGGGTTTTTATCATCGGAAACAGAATTAGCCCTCGACGTCTGCACAACTTTTTTTGAAAAAATCCCTAAGCCGCGCGGTCACAATTTCAGCAAAAATCTGACGTTCTGCAATTCACTCAAAAATGGTGCCAAGCTGTGGCAAAATATCCCCTGAAAGCTTTTTCGGTGGAAACAGATGGCTTTTTATCATCGGAAACAGAATTAGCCCTCGACGTCTGAACAACTTTTTTTGAAAAAACCCCTAAGCCGTGCTGTCACAATTTCAGCAAAAATCTGACGTTCTGCAATTCACGCAAAAATGGTGCCAAGCTGTTTCAAACGATCCGCTGAAAGGTTTTTCGGTGGAAACAGATGGGTTTTTGTCATCGGAAACAGAATTAGCCCTCGACGTCTGAACAACTTTTTTTGAAAAAATCCCTAAGCCGCGCAGTCACAATTTCAGCAAAAATCTGACGTTCTGCAATTCACTCAAAAATGGTGTCAAGCTGTTGCAAACGATCCGCTGAAAGGTTTTTCGGTGGAAACAGATGGGTTTTTATCATCGGAAACAGAATTAGCCCTCGACATCTGAACAACTTTTTTTGAAAAAATCCCTAAGGCGCGCGGTCACAATTTCAGCAAAAAATCTGACGTTCTGCAATTCACTAAAAAATGGTGCCAAGCTGTTGCAAACGATCCGCTGAAAGGTTTTTCGATGGAAACAGATGTGTTTTTATCATCGGAAACAGAATTAGCCCTCGACGTCTGAACAACTATTTTTGAAAAAATCCCTTAGCCGCGCGGTCACAATTTCAGAAAAAATCTGACGTTCTGCAATTCACTCAAAAATGGTGCCAAGCTGTTGCAAACGATCCCCTGAAAGGTTTTTCGGTGGAAACAGATGGGTTTTTATCATCGGAAACAGAATTAGCCCTCGACGTCTGCACAACTTTTTTTGAAAAAATCCCTAAGCCGCGCGGTCAGAATTTCAGAAAAAATCTGACGTTCTGCAATTCACTCAAAAATGGTGTCAAGCTGTTGCAAAATATCCGCTGAAAGGTTTTTCGGTGAAAACAGATGGGTTTTTATCATCGGAAACAGAATTAGCCCTCGACGTCTGCACAACTTTTTTTGAAAAAATCCCTAAGCCGCGCGGTCACAATTTCAGCAAAAATCTGACGTTCTGCAATTCACTCAAAAATGGTGCCAAGCTGTGGCAAAATATCCCCTGAAAGCTTTTTCGGTGGAAACAGATGGCTTTTTATCATCGGAAACAGAATTAGCCCTCGACGTCTGAACAACTTTTTTTGAAAAAACCCCTAAGCCGTGCTGTCACAATTTCAGCAAAAATCTGACGTTCTGCAATTCACTCAAAAATGGTGCCAAGCTGTTGCAAACGATCCGCTGAAAGGTTTTTCGATGGAAACAGATGTGTTTTTATCATCGGAAAGAGAATTAGCCCTCGACGTCTGAAGAACTTTTTTTGAAAAAATCCCTAAGCCGCGCAGTCACAATTTCAGCAAAAATCTGACGTTCTGCAATTCACTCAAAAATGGTGCCAAGCTGTTGCAAAATATCCCCTGAAAGGTTTTTCGATGGAAACAGATGGGTTTTTGTCATCGGAAACAGAATTAGCCCTCGACGTCTGAACAATTTTTTTTGAAAAAATCCCTAAGCCGCGCAGTCACAATTTCAGCAAAAATCTGACGTTCTGCAATTCACTCAAAAATGGTGCCAAGCTGTTGCAAAATATCCCCTGAAAGGTTTTTCGGTGGAAACAGATGGGTTTTTATCATCGGAAACAGAATTAGCCCTCGACGTCTGCACAACTTTTTTTGAAAAAATCCCTAAGCCGCGCGGTCACAATTTCAGCAAAAATCTGACGTTCTGCAATTCACTCAAAAATGGTGCCAAGCTGTGGCAAAATATCCCCTGAAAGCTTTTTCGGTGGAAACAGATGGCTTTTTATCATCGGAAACAGAATTAGCCCTCGACGTCTGAACAACTTTTTTTGAAAAAACCCCTAAGCCGTGCTGTCACAATTTCAGCAAAAATCTGACGTTCTGCAATTCACGCAAAAATGGTGCCAAGCTGTTTCAAACGATCCGCTGAAAGGTTTTTCGGTGGAAACAGATGGGTTTTTGTCATCGGAAACAGAATTAGCCCTCGACGTCTGAACAACTTTTTTTGAAAAAATCCCTAAGCCGCGCAGTCACAATTTCAGCAAAAATCTGACGTTCTGCAATTCACTCAAAAATGGTGTCAAGCTGTTGCAAACGATCCGCTGAAAGGTTTTTCGGTGGAAACAGATGGGTTTTTATCATCGGAAACAGAATTAGCCCTCGACATCTGAACAACTTTTTTTGAAAAAATCCCTAAGGCGCGCGGTCACAATTTCAGCAAAAAATCTGACGTTCTGCAATTCACTAAAAAATGGTGCCAAGCTGTTGCAAACGATCCGCTGAAAGGTTTTTCGATGGAAACAGATGTGTTTTTATCATCGGAAACAGAATTAGCCCTCGACGTCTGAACAACTATTTTTGAAAAAATCCCTTAGCCGCGCGGTCACAATTTCAGAAAAAATCTGACGTTCTGCAATTCACTCAAAAATGGTGCCAAGCTGTTGCAAACGATCCCCTGAAAGGTTTTTCGGTGGAAACAGATGGGTTTTTATCATCGGAAACAGAATTAGCCCTCGACGTCTGCACAACTTTTTTTGAAAAAATCCCTAAGCCGCGCGGTCAGAATTTCAGAAAAAATCTGACGTTCTGCAATTCACTCAAAAATGGTGCCAAGCTGTTGCAAAATATCCGCTGAAAGGTTTTTCGGTGAAAACAGATGGGTTTTTATCATCGGAAGCAGAATTAGCCCTCGACGTCTGAACAACTTTTTTTGAAAAAATTCCTAAGCCGCGCGGTCACAATTTCAGCAAAAATCTGACGTTCTGCAATTCACTCAAAAATGGTGCCAAGGTGTTGCAAACGATCCGCTGAAAGGTTTTTCGATGGAAACAGATGTGTTTTTATCATCGGATACAGAATTAGCCCTCGACGTCTGAACAACTTTTTTTGAAAAAATCCCTAAGCCGCGCGGTCACAATTTCAGCAAAAATCTGACGTTCTGCAATTCACTCAAAAATGGTGCCAAGCTGTTGCAAAATATCCACTGAAAGGTTTTTCGATGGAAACAGATGTGTTTTTATCATCGGAAGCAGAATTAGCCCTCTACGTCTGAACAACTTTTTTTGAACAAATCCCTAAGCCGCGCCGTCACAATTTCAGCAAAAATCTGACGTTCTGCAATTCACTCAAAAATGGTGCCAAGCTGTTGCAAACGATCCGCTGAAAGGTTTTTCGATGGAAACAGATGTGTTTTTATCATCGGAAACAGAATTAGCCCTCGACGTCTGAAGAACTTTTTTTGAAAAAATCCCTAAGCCGCGCGGTCTCAATTTCAGCAAAAATCTGACGTTCTGCAATTCACTCAAAAATGGTGCCAAGCTGTTGCAAAATATCCCCTGAAAGGTTTTTCGGTGGAAACAGATGGGTTTTTATCATCGGAAACAGAATTAGCCCCCGACGTCTGAAGAACTTTTTTTGAAAAAATCCCTAAGCCGCGCGTTCACAATTTCAGCAAAAATCTGACGTTCTGCAATTCACTCAAAAATGGTGCCAAGCTGTTGCAAACGATCCGCTGAAAGGTTTTTCGGTGGAAACAGATGTCTTTTTATCATCGGAAGCAGAATTATCCCTCGATGTCTGAACAACTTTTTTTGAAAAAATCCCTAAGCCGCGCGGTCTCAATTTCAGCAAAAATCTGACGTTCTGCAATTCAGTCAAAAATGGTGCCAAGCTGTTGCAAACGATCCGCTGAAAGGTTTTTCGATGGAAACAGATGTGTTTTCATCATGGGAAACAGAATTAGCCCTCGACGTCTAAACGACTTTTTTTGAAAAAATCCCTAAGCCGCGCGGTCACAATTTCAGCAAAAATCTGACGTTCTGCAATTCACTCAAAAATGGTGCCAAGCTGTGGCAAAATATCCCCTGAAAGCTTTTTCGGTGGAAACAGATGGCTTTTTATCATCGGAAACAGAATTAGCCCTCGACGTCTGAACAACTTTTTTTGAAAAAATCCCTAAGCCGCGCGGTCACAATTTCAGCAAAAATCTGACGTTCTGCAATTCACTCAAAAATGGTGCCAAGCTGTTGCAAACGATCCGCTGAAAGGTTTTTCGATGGAAACAGATGTGTTTTTATCATCGGAAAGAGAATTAGCCCTCGACGTCTGAAGAACTTTTTTTGAAAAAATCCCTAAGCCGCGCGGTCACAATATCAGCAAAAATCTGACGTTCTGCAATTCACTCAAAAATGGTGCCAAGCTGTTGCAAAATATCCCCTGAAAGGTTTTTCGGTGGAAACAGATGGGTTTTTATCATCGGAAACAGAATTAGCCCCCGACGTCTGAAGAACTTTTTTTGAAAAAATCCCTAAGCCGCGCGGTCACAATTTCAGCAAAAATCTGACGTTCTGCAATTCACTCAAAAATGGTGCCAAGCTGTTTCAAAATATCCCCTGAAAGGTTTTTCAGTGGAAACAGATGTGTTTTTATCATCGGAAACAGAATTAGCCCTCGACGTCTGAAGAACTTTTTTTGAAAAAATCCCTAAGCCGCGCGTTCACAATTTCAGCAAAAATCTGACGTTCTGCAATTCACTCAAAAATGGTGCCAAGCTGTTGCAAACGATCCGCTGAAAGGTTTTTCGATGGAAACAGATGTCTTTTTATCATCGGAAGCAGAATTATCCCTCGATGTCTGAACAACTTTTTTTGAAAAAATCCCTAAGCCGCGCGGTCTCAATTTCAGCAAAAATCTGACGTTCTGCAATTCAGTCAAAAATGGTGCCAAGCTGTTGCAAACGATCCGCTGAAAGGTTTTTCGATGGAAACAGATGTGTTTTCATCATGGGAAACAGAATTAGCCCTCGACGTCTAAACGACTTTTTTTGAAAAAATCCCTAAGCCGCGCGGTCACAATTTCAGCAAAAATCTGACGTTCTGCAATTCACTCAAAAATGGTGCCAAGCTGTGGCAAAATATCCCCTGAAAGCTTTTTCGGTGGAAACAGATGGCTTTTTATCATCGGAAACAGAATTAGCCCTCGACGTCTGAACAACTTTTTTTGAAAAAATCCCTAAGCCGCGCGGTCACAATTTCAGCAAAAATCTGACGTTCTGCAATTCACTCAAAAATGGTGCCAAGCTGTTGCAAACGATCCGCTGAAAGGTTTTTCGATGGAAACAGATGTGTTTTTATCATCGGAAAGAGAATTAGCCCTCGACGTCTGAAGAACTTTTTTTGAAAAAATCCCTAAGCCGCGCGGTCACAATATCAGCAAAAATCTGACGTTCTGCAATTCACTCAAAAATGGTGCCAAGCTGTTGCAAAATATCCCCTGAAAGGTTTTTCGATGGAAACAGATGGGTTTTTGTCATCGGAAACAGAATTAGCCCTCGACGTCTGAACAATTTTTTTTGAAAAAATCCCTAAGCCGCGCAGTCACAATTTCAGCAAAAATCTGACGTTCTGCAATTCACTCAAAAATGGTGCCAAGCTGTTGCAAAATATCCCCTGAAAGGTTTTTCGGTGGAAACAGATGGGTTTTTATCATCGGAAACAGAATTAGCCCTCGACGTCTGCACAACTTTTTTTGAAAAAATCCCTAAGCCGCGCGGTCACAATTTCAGCAAAAATCTGACGTTCTGCAATTCACTCAAAAATGGTGCCAAGCTGTGGCAAAATATCCCCTGAAAGCTTTTTCGGTGGAAACAGATGGCTTTTTATCATCGGAAACAGAATTAGCCCTCGACGTCTGAACAACTTTTTTTGAAAAAACCCCTAAGCCGTGCGGTCACAATTTCAGCAAAAATCTGACGTTCTGCAATTCACGCAAAAATGGTGCCAAGCTGTTTCAAACGATCCGCTGAAAGGTTTTTCGGTGGAAACAGATGGGTTTTTGTCATCGGAAACAGAATTAGCCCTCGACGTCTGAACAACTTTTTTTGAAAAAATCCCTAAGCCGCGCAGTCACAATTTCAGCAAAAATCTGACGTTCTGCAATTCACTCAAAAATGGTGTCAAGCTGTTGCAAACGATCCGCTGAAAGGTTTTTCGGTGGAAACAGATGGGTTTTTATCATCGGAAACAGAATTAGCCCTCGACATCTGAACAACTTTTTTTGAAAAAATCCCTAAGGCGCGCGGTCACAATTTCAGCAAAAAATCTGACGTTCTGCAATTCACTAAAAAATGGTGCCAAGCTGTTGCAAACGATCCGCTGAAAGGTTTTTCGATGGAAACAGATGTGTTTTTATCATCGGAAACAGAATTAGCCCTCGACGTCTGAACAACTATTTTTGAAAAAATCCCTTAGCCGCGCGGTCACAATTTCAGAAAAAATCTGACGTTCTGCAATTCACTCAAAAATGGTGCCAAGCTGTTGCAAACGATCCCCTGAAAGGTTTTTCGGTGGAAACAGATGGGTTTTTATCATCGGAAACAGAATTAGCCCTCGACGTCTGCACAACTTTTTTTGAAAAAATCCCTAAGCCGCGCGGTCAGAATTTCAGAAAAAATCTGACGTTCTGCAATTCACTCAAAAATGGTGCCAAGCTGTTGCAAAATATCCGCTGAAAGGTTTTTCGGTGAAAACAGATGGGTTTTTATCATCGGAAGCAGAATTAGCCCTCGACGTCTGAACAACTTTTTTTGAAAAAATTCCTAAGCCGCGCGGTCACAATTTCAGCAAAAATCTGACGTTCTGCAATTCACTCAAAAATGGTGCCAAGGTGTTGCAAACGATCCGCTGAAAGGTTTTTCGATGGAAACAGATGTGTTTTTATCATCGGATACAGAATTAGCCCTCGACGTCTGAACAACTTTTTTTGAAAAAATCCCTAAGCCGCGCGGTCACAATTTCAGCAAAAATCTGACGTTCTGCAATTCACTCAAAAATGGTGCCAAGCTGTTGCAAAATATCCACTGAAAGGTTTTTCGATGGAAACAGATGTGTTTTTATCATCGGAAACAGAATTAGCCCTCGACGTCTGAACAACTTTTTTTGAAAAAATCCCTAAGCCGCGCGGTCACAATTTCAGCAAAAATCTGACGTTCTGTAATTCACTCAAAAATGGTGCCAAGCTGTTGCAAAATATCCCCTGAAAGGTTTTTCGATGGAAACAGATGGGTTTTTATCATCGGAAACAGAATTAGCACTCGACGTCTGAACATCTTTTTTTGAAAAAATCCCTAAGCCGCGCGGTCACAATTTCAGCAAAAATCTGACGATCTGCAATTCACTCAAAAATGGTGCCAAGCTGTGGCAAAATATCCCCTGAAAGGTTTTTCGGTGGAAACAGATGGCTTTTTATCATCGGAAACAGAATTAGCCCTCGACGTCTGAACAACTTTTTTTGAAAAAATCCCTAAGCCGTGCGGTCACAATTTCAGCAAAAATCTGACGTTCTGCAATTCACTCAAAAATGGTGCCAAGCTGTTTCAAACGATCCGCTGAAAGGTTTTTCGGTGGAAACAGATGGGTTTTTGTCATCGGAAACAGAATTAGCCCTCGACGTCTGAACAACTTTTTTTGAAAAAATCCCTAAGCCGCGCAGTCACAATTTCAGCAAAAATCTGACGTTCTGCAATTCACTCAAAAATGGTGTCAAGCTGTTGCAAACGATCCGCTGAAAGGTTTTTCGGTGGAAACAGATGGGTTTTTATCATCGGAAACAGAATTAGCCCTCGACATCTGAACAACTTTTTTTGAAAAAATCCCTAAGGCGCGCGGTCACAATTTCAGCAAAAAATCTGACGTTCTGCAATTCACTAAAAAATGGTGCCAAGCTGTTGCAAACGATCCGCTGAAAGGTTTTTCGATGGAAACAGATGTGTTTTTATCATCGGAAACAGAATTAGCTCTCGACGTCTGAACAACTATTTTTGAAAAAATCCCTTAGCCGCGCGGTCACAATATCAGCAAAAATCTGACGTTCTGCAATTCACTCAAAAATGGTGCCAAGCTGTTGCAAACGATCCCCTGAAAGGTTTTTCGGTGGAAACAGATGGGTTTTTATCATCGGAAACAGAATTAGCCCTCGACGTCTGCACAACTTTTTTTGAAAAAATCCCTAAGCCGCGCGGTCAGAATTTCAGAAAAAATCTGACGTTCTGCAATTCACTCAAAAATGGTGCCAAGCTGTTGCAAACGATCCGCTGAAAGGTTTTTCGATGGAAACAGATGGGCTTTTCTCATCGGAAACAGAATTAGCCCTCGGCGTCTGAACAACTTTTTTTGAAAAAATCCCTAAGCCGCGCGGTCACAATTTCAGCAAAAAACTGACGTTCTGCAATTCACTCAAAAATGGTGCCAAGCTGTTGCAAACGATCCGCTGAAAGGTTTTTCGGTGGAAACAGATGGGTTGTTATCATCGGAAACAGAATTAGCCCTCGACGTCTGCACTACTTTTTTTGAAAAAATCCCTAAGCCGCGCGGTCACAATTTCAGCAAAAATCTGACGTTCTGCAATTCACTCAAAAATGGTGCCAAGCTGTTGCAAACGATCCGCTGAAAGGTTTTCGGGGGAAACAGATGGCTTTTTATCATCGGAAACAGAATTAGCCCTCGTCGTCTGAACAACTTTTTTTGAAAAAATCCCTAAGCCGCGCGGTCACAATTTCAGCAGAAATCTGACGTTCTGCAATTCACTCAAAAATGGTGCCAAGCTGTTGCAAACGATCCGCTGAAAGGTTTTTCGGTGGAAACAGATGGCTTTTTATCATCGGAAACAGAATTAGCCCTCGACGTCTGAACAACTTTTTTTGAAAAAATCCCTAAGCCGCGCGGTCACAATTTCAGCAAAAATCTGACGTTCTGCAATTCACTCAAAAATGGTGCCAAGCTGCTGCAAAATATCCCCTGAAAGGTTTTTTGGTGGAAACAGATGGGTTTTTATCATCGGAAACAGAATTACCCCTCGACGTCTGAACAACTTTTTTTGAAAAAATCCCTAAGCCGCGCGGTCAAAATTTCAGCAAAAATCTGACGTTCTGCAATTCACTCAAAAATGGTGCCAAGCTGTTGCAAACGATCCGCTGAAAGGTTTTTCGATGGAAACAGATGTGTTTTTATCATCGGAAACAGAATTAGCCCTCGACGTCTGAAGAACTTTTTTTGAAAAAATCCCTAAGCCACGCGGTCACAATTTCAGCAAAAATCTGATGTTCTGCAATTCACTCAAAAATGGTGCCAAGCTGTTGCAAAATATCCCCTGAAAGGTTTTTCGATGGAAACAGATGGGTTTTTATCATCGGAAACAGAATTAGCCCTCGACGTCTGAACATCTTTTTTTGAAAAAATCCCTAAGCCGCGCGGTCACAATTTCAGTAAAAATCTGACGTTCTGCAATTCACTCAAAAATGGTGTCAAGCTGTTGCAAACGATCCGCTGAAAGGTTTTTTGGTGGAAACAGATGGGTTTTTATCATCGGAAACAGAATTAGCCCTCGACGTCTGAACATCTTTTTTTGAAAAAATCCCTAAGCCGCGCGGTCACAATTTCAGTAAAAATCTGACGTTCTGCAATTCACTAAAAAATGGTGCCAAGCTGTTGCAAACGATCCGCTGAAAGGTTTTTCGATGGAAACAGATGTGTTTTTATCATCGGAAACAGAATTAGCCCTCGACGTCTGAACAACTTTTTTTGAAAAAATCCCTTAGCCGCGCGGTCACAATTTCAGCAAAAATCTGACGTTCTGCAATTCACTCAAAAATGGTGCCAAGCTGTTGCAAACGATCCCCTGAAAGGTTTTTCGGTGGAAACAGATGGGTTTTTATCATCGGAAACAGAATTAGCCCTCGACGTCTGCACAACTTTTTTTGAAAAAATCCCTAAGCCGCGCGGTCAGAATTTCAGAAAAAATCTGACGTTCTGCAATTCACTCAAAAATGGTGCCAAGCTGTTGCAAACGATCCGCTGAAAGGTTTTTCGATGGAAACAGATGGGCTTTTCTCATCGGAAACAGAATTAGCCCTCGGCGTCTGAACAACTTTTTTTGAAAAAATCCCTAAGCCGCGCGGTCACAATTTCAGCAAAAAACTGACGTTCTGCAATTCACTCAAAAATGGTGCCAAGCTGTTGCAAACGATCCGCTGAAAGGTTTTTCGGTGGAAACAGATGGGTTGTTATCATCGGAAGCAGAATTAGCCCTCGACGTCTGAAGAACTTTTTTTGAAAAAATCCCTAAGCCGCGCGGTCACAATTTCAGCAAAAATCTGACGTTCTGCAATTCACTCAAAAATGGTGCCAAGCTGTTGCAAACGATCCGCTGAAAGGTTTTTCGGTGGAAACAGATGGGTTTTTATCATCGGAAACAGAATTAGCCCTCGACGTCTGAACAACTTTTTTTGAAAAAATCCGTAAGCCGCGCGGTCACAATTTCAGCAAAAATCTGACGTTCTGCAATTCACTCAAAAATGGTGCCAAGCTGTTGCAAAATATCCCCTGAAAGGTTTTTCGGTGAAAACAGATGGGTTTTTATCATCGGAAGCAGAATTAGCCCTCGACGTCAGCACAACTTTTTTAAAAAAAATCCCGAAGCCGCGCGGTCACAATTTCAGCAAAAATCTGACGTTCTGCAATTCACTCAAAAATGGTGCCAAGCTGTTGCAAACGATCCCCTGAAAGGTTTTTCGGTGGAAACAGATGGGTTTTTATCATCGGAAACAGAATTAGCCCTCGACGTCAGCACAACTTTTTTTAAAAAAATCCCTAAGCCGCGCGGTCACAATTTCAGAAAAAATCTGACGTTCTGCAATTCACTCAAAAATGGTGCCAAGCTGTTGCAAACGATCCCCTGAAAGGTTTTTCGGTGGAAACAGATGGGCTTTTCTCATCGGAAACAGAATTAGCCCTCGACATCTGAACAACTTTTTTTGAAAAAATCCCTAAGGCGCGCGGTCACAATTTCAGCAAAAAATCTGACGTTCTGCAATTCACTCAAAAATGGTGCCAAGCTGTTGCAAACGATCCGCTGAAAGGTTTTTCGGTGGAAACAGATGGGTTGTTATCATCGGAAGCAGAATTAGCCCTCGACGTCTGAAGAACTTTTTTTGAAAAAATCCCTAAGCCGCGCGGTCACAATTTCAGCAAAAATCTGACGTTCTGCAATTCACTCAAAAATGGTGCCAAGCTGTTGCAAACGATCCGCTGAAAGGTTTTTCGGTGGAAACAGATGGGTTTTTATCATCGGAAACAGAATTAGCCCTCGACGTCTGAACAACTTTTTTTGAAAAAATCCCTAAGCCGCGCGGTCACAATTTCAGCAAAAATCTGACGTTCTGCAATTCACTCAAAAATGGTGCCAAGCTGTTGCAAAATATCCCCTGAAAGGTTTTTCGGTGAAAACAGATGGGTTTTTATCATCGGAAGCAGAATTAGCCCTCGACGTCAGCACAACTTTTTTAAAAAAAATCCCGAAGCCGCGCGGTCACAATTTCAGCAAAAATCTGACGTTCTGCAATTCACTCAAAAATGGTGCCAAGCTGTTGCAAACGATCCCCTGAAAGGTTTTTCGGTGGAAACAGATGGGTTTTTATCATCGGAAACAGAATTAGCCCTCGACGTCAGCACAACTTTTTTTAAAAAAATCCCTAAGCCGCGCGGTCACAATTTCAGAAAAAATCTGACGTTCTGCAATTCACTCAAAAATGGTGCCAAGCTGTTGCAAACGATCCCCTGAAAGGTTTTTCGGTGGAAACAGATGGGCTTTTCTCATCGGAAACAGAATTAGCCCTCGACATCTGAACAACTTTTTTTGAAAAAATCCCTAAGGCGCGCGGTCACAATTTCAGCAAAAAATCTGACGTTCTGCAATTCACTCAAAAATGGTGCCAAGCTGTTGCACACAATCCGCTGAAAGGTTTTTCGATGGAAACAGATGGGCTTTTCTCATCGGAAACAGAATTAGCCCTCGGCGTCTGAACAACTTTTTTTGAAAAAATCCCTAAGCCGCGCGGTCACAATTTCAGCAAAAATCTGACGTTCTGCAATTCACTCAAAAATGGTGCCAAGCTGTGGCAAAATATCCCCTGAAAGCTTTTTCGGTGGAAACAGATGGCTTTTTATCATCGGAAACAGAATTAGCCCTCGACGTCTGAACAACTTTTTTTGAAAAAATCCCTAAGCCGCGCGGTCACAATTTCAGCAAAAATCTGACGTTCTGCAATTCACTCAAAAATGGTGCCAAGCTGTTGCAAACGATCCGCTGAAAGGTTTTTCGATGGAAACAGATGTGTTTTTATCATCGGAAAGAGAATTAGCCCTCGACGTCTGAAGAACTTTTTTTGAAAAAATCCCTAAGCCGCGCGGTCACAATTTCAGCAAAAATCTGACGTTCTGCAATTCACTCAAAAATGGTGCCAAGCTGTTGCAAACGATCCGCTGAAAGGTTTTTCGATGGAAACAGATGGGTTTTTATCATCGGAAACAGAATTAGCCCTCGACGTCTGAACAACTTTTTTTGAAAAAATCCGTAAGCCGCGCGGTAACAATTTCAGCAAAAATCTGACGTTCTGCAATTCACTCAAAAATGGTGCCAAGCTGTGGCAAAATATCCCCTGAAAGGTTTTTCGGTGGAAACAGATGGGTTTTTATCATCGGAAACAGAATTAGCCCTCGACGTCTGAACATCTTTTTTTGAAAAAATCCCTAAGCCGCGCGGTCACAATTTCAGCAAAAATCTGACGTTCTGCAATTCACTCAAAAATGGTGCCAAGCTGTTGCAAACGATCCGCTGAAAGGTTTTTCGGTGGAAACAGATGGGTTTTTATCACGGAAACAGAAGTAGCCCTCGACGTCTGAACAACTTTTTTTGAAAAAATCCCTAAGCCGCACGGTCACAATTTCAGCAAAAATCTGACGTTCTGCAATTCACTCAAAAATGGTGCCAAGCTGTTGCAAACGATGCGCTGAAAGGTTTTTCGATGGAAACAGATGTGTTTTTATCATCGGAAACAGAATTAGCCCTCGACATCTGAACAACTTTTTTTGAAAAATTCCCTAAGGCGCGCGGTCACAATTTCAGCAAAAAATCTGACGTTCTGCAATTCACTCAAAAATGGTGCCAAGCTGTTGCAAACGATCCGCTGAAAGGTTTTTCGATGGAAACAGATGTGTTTTTATCATCGGAAACAGAATTAGCCCTCGACGTCTGCACAACTTTTTTTGAAAAAATCCCTAAGCCGCGCGGTCAGAATTTCAGAAAAAATCTGACGTTCTGCAATTCACTCAAAAATGGTGCCAAGCTGTTGCAAAATATCCCCTGAAAGGTTTTTTGGTGGAAACAGATGTGTTTTTATCATCGGAAACAGAATTACACCTCGACATCTGAACAACTTTTTTTGAAAAAATCCCTAAGCCGCGCGGTCACAATTTCAGCAAAAATCTGACGTTCTGCAATTCACTCAAAAATGGTGCCAAGCTGTTGCAAACGATCCGCTGAAAGGTTTTTCGATGGAAACAGATGGGCTTTTATCATCGGAAACAGAATTAGCCCTCGACGTCTGAACAACATTTTTTGAAAAAATCCCTAAGCCGCGCGGTCACAATTTCAGCAAAAATCTGACGTTCTGCAATTCACTCAAAAATGGTGCCAAGCTGTTGCAAAATATCCCCTGAAAGGTTTTTCGGTGGAAACAGATGGGTTTTTATCATCGGAAACAAAATTAGCCCTCGACGTCTGCACAACTTTTTTTGAAAAAATCCCTAAGCCGCGCGGTCACAATTTCAGCAAAAATCTGACGTTCTGCAATTCACTCAAAAATGGTGCCAAGCTGTGGCAAAATATCCCCTGAAAGCTTTTTCGGTGGAAACAGATGGCTTTTTATCATCGGAAACAGAATTAGCCCTCGACGTCTGAACAACTTTTTTTGAAAAAATCCCTAAGCCGTGCGGTCACAATTTCAGCAAAAATCTGACGTTCTGCAATTCACTAAAAAATGGTGCCAAGCTGTTTCAAACGATCCGCTGAAAGGTTTTTCGGTGGAAACAGATGGGTTTTTGTCATCGGAAACAGAATTAGCCCTCGACGTCTGAACAACTTTTTTTGAAAAAATCCCTAAGCCGCGCAGTCACAATTTCAGCAAAAATCTGACGTTCTGCAATTCACTCAAAAATGGTGTCAAGCTGTTGCAAACGATCCGCTGAAAGGTTTTTCGGTGGAAACAGATGGGTTTTTATCATCGGAAACAGAATTAGCCCTCGACATCTGAACAACTTTTTTTGAAAAAATCCCTAAGGCGCGCGGTCACAATTTCAGCAAAAAATCTGACGTTCTGCAATTCACTAAAAAATGGTGCCAAGCTGTTGCAAACGATCCGCTGAAAGGTTTTTCGATGGAAACAGATGTGTTTTTATCATCGGAAACAGAATTAGCTCTCGACGTCTGAACAACTATTTTTGAAAAAATCCCTTAGCCGCGCGGTCACAATTTCAGCAAAAATCTGAGGTTCTGCAATTCACTCAAAAATGGTGCCAAGCTGTTGCAAACGATCCCCTGAAAGGTTTTTCGGTGGAAACAGATGGGTTTTTATCATCGGAAACAGAATTAGCCCTCGACGTCTGCACAACTTTTTTTGAAAAAATCCCTAAGCCGCGCGGTCAGAATTTCAGAAAAAATCTGACGTTCTGCAATTCACTCAAAAATGGTGCCAAGCTGTTGCAAACGATCCGCTGAAAGGTTTTTCGATGGAAACAGATGGGCTTTTCTCATCGGAAACAGAATTAGCCCTCGGCGTCTGAACAACTTTTTTTGAAAAAATCCCTAAGCCGCGCGGTCACAATTTCAGCAAAAAACTGACGTTCTGCAATTCACTCAAAAATGGTGCCAAGCTGTTGCAAACGATCCGCTGAAAGGTTTTTCGGTGGAAACAGATGGGTTGTTATCATCGGAAACAGAATTAGCCCTCGACGTCTGCACTACTTTTTTTGAAAAAATCCCTAAGCCGCGCGGTCACAATTTCAGCAAAAATCTGACGTTCTGCAATTCACTCAAAAATGGTGCCAAGCTGTTGCAAACGATCCGCTGAAAGGTTTTTCGGTGGAAACAGATGGCTTTTTATCATCGGAAACAGAATTAGCCCTCGTCGTCTGAACAACTTTTTTTGAAAAAATCCCTAAGCCGCGCGGTCACAATTTCAGCAGAAATCTGACGTTCTGCAATTCACTCAAAAATGGTGCCAAGCTGTTGCAAACGATCCGCTGAAAGGTTTTTCGGTGGAAACAGATGGCTTTTTATAATCGGAAACAGAATTAGCCCTCGACGTCTGAACAACTTTTTTTGAAAAAATCCCTAAGCCGCGCGGTCACAATTTCAGCAAAAATCTGACGTTCTGCAATTCACTCAAAAATGGTGCCAAGCTGCTGCAAAATATCCCCTGAAAGGTTTTTTGGTGGAAACAGATGGGTTTTTATCATCGGAAACAGAATTACCCCTCGACGTCTGAACAACTTTTTTTGAAAAAATCCCTAAGCCGCGCGGTCAAAATTTCAGCAAAAATCTGACGTTCTGCAATTCACTCAAAAATGGTGCCAAGCTGTTGCAAACGATCCCCTGAAAGGTTTTTCGGTATGAACAGATGGGTTTTTATCATCAGAAACAGAATTAGCCCTCGACGTCTGAACAACTTTTATTGAAAAAATCCCTAAGCCGCGCGGTCACAATTTCAGCAAAAATCTGACGTTCTGCAATTCACTCAAAAATGGTGCCAAGCTGTTGCAAACGATCCGCTGAAAGGTTTTTCGGTGGAAACAGATGGCTTTTTATAATCGGAAACAGAATTAGCCCTCGACGTCTGAACAACTTTTTTTGAAAAAATCCCTAAGCCGCGCGGTCACAATTTCAGCAAAAATCTGACGTTCTGCAATTCACTCAAAAATGGTGCCAAGCTGCTGCAAAATATCCCCTGAAAGGTTTTTTGGTGGAAACAGATGGGTTTTTATCATCGGAAACAGAATTACCCCTCGACGTCTGAACAACTTTTTTTGAAAAAATCCCTAAGCCGCGCGGTCAAAATTTCAGCAAAAATCTGACGTTCTGCAATTCACTCAAAAATGGTGCCAAGCTGTTGCAAACGATCCGCTGAAAGGTTTTTCGATGGAAACAGATGTGTTTTTATCATCGGAAACAGAATTAGCCCTCGACGTCTGAAGAACTTTTTTTGAAAAAATCCCTAAGCCACGCGGTCACAATTTCAGCAAAAATCTGATGTTCTGCAATTCACTCAAAAATGGTGCCAAGCTGTTGCAAACGATCCGCTGAAAGGTTTTTCGATGGAAACAGATGTGTTTTTATCATCGGAAAGAGAATTAGCCCTCGACGTCTGAACAACTTTTTTTGAAAAAATCCCTAAGCCGCGCGGTCACAATTTCAGCAAAAATCTGACGTTCTGCAATTCACTCAAAAATGGTGCCAAGCTGTTGCAAAATATCCCCTGAAAGGTTTTTCGATGGAAACAGATGGGTTTTTATCATCGGAAACAGAATTAGCCCTCGACGTCTGAACATCTTTTTTTGAAAAAATCCCTAAGCCGCGCGGTAACAATTTCAGCAAAAATCTGACGTTCTGCAATTCACTCAAAAATGGTGCCAAGCTGTGGCAAAATATCCCCTGAAAGGTTTTTCGGTGGAAACAGATGGGTTTTTATCATCGGAAACAGAATTAGCCCTCGACGTCTGAACATCTTTTTTTGAAAAAATCCCTAAGCCGCGCGGTCACAATTTCAGCAAAAATCTGACGTTCTGCAATTCACTCAAAAATGGTGCCAAGCTGTTGCAAACGATCCGCTGAAAGGTTTTTCGGTGGAAACAGATGGGTTTTTATCACGGAAACAGAAGTAGCCCTCGACGTCTGAACAACTTTTTTTGAAAAAATCCCTAAGCCGCACGGTCACAATTTCAGCAAAAATCTGACGTTCTGCAATTCACTCAAAAATGGTGCCAAGCTGTTGCAAACGATGCGCTGAAAGGTTTTTCGATGGAAACAGATGTGTTTTTATCATCGGAAACAGAATTAGCCCTCGACGTCTGCACAACTTTTTTTGAAAGAATCCCTAAGCCGCGCGGTCACAATTTCAGCAAAAATCTGACGTTCTGCAATTCACTCAAAAATGGTGCCAAGCTGTAGCAAACGATCCGCTGAAAGGTTTTTTGGTGGAAACAGATGTGTTTTTATCATCGGAAACAGAATTAGCCCTCGACGTCTGCACAACTTTTTTTGAAAGAATCCCTAAGCCGCGCGGTCACAATTTCAGCAAAAATCTGACGTTCTGCAATTCACTCGAAAATGGTGCCAAGGTGTTTCAAACGATCCGCTGAAAGGTTTTTCGGTGGAAACAGATGGGTTTTTGTCATCGGAAACAGAATTAGCCCTCGACGTCTGAACAACTTTTTTTGAAAAAATCCCTAAGCCGCGCAGTCACAATTTCAGCAAAAATCTGACGTTCTGCAATTCACTCAAAAATGGTGTCAAGCTGTTGCAAACGATCCGCTGAAAGGTTTTTCGGTGGAAACAGATGGGTTTTTATCATCGGAAACAGAATTAGCCCTCGACATCTGAACAACTTTTTTTGAAAAATTCCCTAAGGCGCGCGGTCACAATTTCAGCAAAAAATCTGACGTTCTGCAATTCACTCAAAAATGGTGCCAAGCTGTTGCAAACGATCCGCTGAAAGGTTTTTCGATGGAAACAGATGTGTTTTTATCATCGGAAACAGAATTAGCCCTCGACGTCTGCACAACTTTTTTTGAAAAAATCCCTAAGCCGCGCGGTCAGAATTTCAGAAAAAATCTGACGTTCTGCAATTCACTCAAAAATGGTGCCAAGCTGTTGCAAAATATCCCCTGAAAGGTTTTTTGGTGGAAACAGATGTGTTTTTATCATCGGAAACAGAATTACCCCTCGACATCTGAACAACTTTTTTTGAAAAAATCCCTAAGCCGCGCGGTCACAATTTCAGCAAAAATCTGACGTTCTGCAATTCACTCAAAAATGGTGCCAAGCTGTTGCAAACGATCCGCTGAAAGGTTTTTCGATGGAAACAGATGGGCTTTTATCATCGGAAACAGAATTAGCCCTCGACGTCTGAACAACTTTTTTTGAAAAAATCCCTAAGCCGCGCGGTCACAATTTCAGAAAAAATCTGACGTTCTGCAATTCACTCAAAAATGGTGCCAAGCTGTTGCAAACGATCCGCTGAAAGGTTTTTCGATGGAAACAGATGGGCTTTTCTCATCGGAAACAGAATTAGCCCTCGGCGTCTGAACAACTTTTTTTGAAAAAATCCCTAAGCCGCGCGGTCACAATTTCAGCAAAAAACTGACGTTCTGCAATTCACTCAAAAATGGTGCCAAGCTGTTGCAAACGATCCGCTGAAAGGTTTTTCGGTGGAAACAGATGGGTTGTTATCATCGGAAACAGAATTAGCCCTCGACGTCTGCACTACTTTTTTTGAAAAAATCCCTAAGCCGCGCGGTCACAATTTCAGCAAAAATCTGACGTTCTGCAATTCACTCAAAAATGGTGCCAAGCTGTTGCAAACGATCCGCTGAAAGGTTTTTCGGTGGAAACAGATGGCTTTTTATCATCGGAAACAGAATTAGCCCTCGTCGTCTGAACAACTTTTTTTGAAAAAATCCCTAAGCCGCGCGGTCACAATTTCAGCAGAAATCTGACGTTCTGCAATTCACTCAAAAATGGTGCCAAGCTGTTGCAAACGATCCGCTGAAAGGTTTTTCGGTGGAAACAGATGGCTTTTTATCATCGGAAACAGAATTAGCCCCCGACGTCTGAACAACTTTTTTTGAAAAAATCCCTAAGCCGCGCGGTCACAATTTCAGCAAAAATCTGACGTTCTGCAATTCACTCAAAAATGGTGCCAAGCTGTTGCAAACGATCCCCTGAAAGGTTTTTCGGTGGAAACAGATGGGTTTTTATCATCGGAAACAGAATTAGCCCTCGACGTCTGCACAACTTTTTTTGAAAAAATCCCTAAGCCGCGCAGTCAGAATTTCAGAAAAAATCTGACGTTCTGCAATTCACTCAAAAATGGTGCCAAGCTGTTGCAAACGATCCGCTGAAAGGTTTTTCGATGGAAACAGATGGGCTTTTCTCATCGGAAACAGAATTAGCCCTCGGCGTCTGAACAACTTTTTTTGAAAAAATCCCTAAGCCGCGCGGTCACAATTTCAGCAAAAAACTGACGTTCTGCAATTCACTCAAAAATGGTGCCAAGCTGTTGCAAACGATCCGCTGAAAGGTTTTTCGGTGGAAACAGATGGGTTGTTATCATCGGAAGCAGAATTAGCCCTCGACGTCTGAAGAACTTTTTTTGAAAAAATCCCTAAGCCGCGCGGTCACAATTTCAGCAAAAATCTGACGTTCTGCAATTCATTCAAAAATGGTGCCAAGCTGTTGCAAACGATCCGCTGAAAGGTTTTTCGGTGGAAACAGATGGGTTTTTATCATCGGAAACAGAATTAGCCCTCGACGTCTGAACAACTTTTTTTGAAAAAATCCGTAAGCCGCGCGGTCACAATTTCAGCAAAAATCTGACGTTCTGCAATTCACTCAAAAATGGTGCCAAGCTGTTGCAAAATATCCCCTGAAAGGTTTTTCGGTGAAAACAGATGGGTTTTTATCATCGGAAGCAGAATTAGCCCTCGACGTCAGCACAACTTTTTTTAAAAAAATCCCTAAGCCGCGCGGTCACAATTTCAGAAAAAATCTGACGTTCTGCAATTCACTCAAAAATGGTGCCAAGCTGTTGCAAACGATCCCCTGAAAGGTTTTTCGGTGGAAACAGATGGGCTTTTCTCATCGGAAACAGAATTAGCCCTCGACATCTGAACAACTTTTTTTGAAAAAATCCCTAAGGCGCGCGGTCACAATTTCAGCAAAAAATCTGACGTTCTGCAATTCACTCAAAAATGGTGCCAAGCTGTTGCAAACAATCCGCTGAAAGGTTTTTCGATGGAAACAGATGGGCTTTTCTCATCGGAAACAGAATTAGCCCTCGGCGTCTGAACAACTTTTTTTGAAAAAATCCCTAAGCCGCGCGGTCACAATTTCAGCAAAAATCTGACGTTCTGCAATTCACTCAAAAATGGTGCCAAGCTGTGGCAAAATATCCCCTGAAAGCTTTTTCGGTGGAAACAGATGGCTTTTTATCATCGGAAACAGAATTAGCCCTCGACGTCTGAACAACTTTTTTTGAAAAAATCCCTAAGCCGCGCGGTCACAATTTCAGCAAAAATCTGACGTTCTGCAATTCACTCAAAAATGGTGCCAAGCTGTTGCAAACGATCCGCTGAAAGGTTTTTCGATGGAAACAGATGTGTTTTTATCATCGGAAAGAGAATTAGCCCTCGACGTCTGAAGAACTTTTTTTGAAAAAATCCCTAAGCCGCGCGGTCACAATTTCAGCAAAAATCTGACGTTCTGCAATTCACTCAAAAATGGTGCCAAGCTGTTGCAAAATATCCCCTGAAAGGTTTTTCGATGGAAACAGATGGGTTTTTATCATCGGAAACAGAATTAGCCCTCGACGTCTGAACATCTTTTTTTGAAAAAATCCCTAAGCCGCGCGGTAACAATTTCAGCAAAAATCTGACGTTCTGCAATTCACTCAAAAATGGTGCCAAGCTGTGGCAAAATATCCCCTGAAAGGTTTTTCGGTGGAAACAGATGGGTTTTTATCATCGGAAACAGAATTAGCCCTCGACGTCTGAACATCTTTTTTTGAAAAAATCCCTAAGCCGCGCGGTCACAATTTCAGCAAAAATCTGACGTTCTGCAATTCACTCAAAAATGGTGCCAAGCTGTTGCAAACGATCCGCTGAAAGGTTTTTCGGTGGAAACAGATGGGTTTTTATCACGGAAACAGAAGTAGCCCTCGACGTCTGAACAACTTTTTTTGAAAGAATCCCTAAGCCGCGCGGTCACAATTTCAGCAAAAATCTGACGTTCTGCAATTCACTCAAAAATGGTGCCAAGCTGTAGCAAACGATCCGCTGAAAGGTTTTTTGGTGGAAACAGATGTGTTTTTATCATCGGAAACAGAATTAGCCCTCGACGTCTGCACAACTTTTTTTGAAAGAATCCCTAAGCCGCGCGGTCACAATTTCAGCAAAAATCTGACGTTCTGCAATTCACTCAAAAATGGTGCCAAGCTGTTTCAAACGATCCGCTGAAAGGTTTTTCGGTGGAAACAGATGGGTTTTTGTCATCGGAAACAGAATTAGCCCTCGACGTCTGAACAACTTTTTTTGAAAAAATCCCTAAGCCGCGCAGTCACAATTTCAGCAAAAATCTGACGTTCTGCAATTCACTCAAAAATGGTGTCAAGCTGTTGCAAACGATCCGCTGAAAGGTTTTTCGGTGGAAACAGATGGGTTTTTATCATCGGAAACAGAATTAGCCCTCGACATCTGAACAACTTTTTTTGAAAAATTCCCTAAGGCGCGCGGTCACAATTTCAGCAAAAAATCTGACGTTCTGCAATTCACTCAAAAATGGTGCCAAGCTGTTGCAAACGATCCGCTGAAAGGTTTTTCGATGGAAACAGATGTGTTTTTATCATCGGAAACAGAATTAGCCCTCGACGTCTGCACAACTTTTTTTGAAAAAATCCCTAAGCCGCGCGGTCAGAATTTCAGAAAAAATCTGACGTTCTGCAATTCACTCAAAAATGGTGCCAAGCTGTTGCAAAATATCCCCTGAAAGGTTTTTTGGTGGAAACAGATGTGTTTTTATCATCGGAAACAGAATTACCCCTCGACATCTGAACAACTTTTTTTGAAAAAATCCCTAAGCCGCGCGGTCACAATTTCAGCAAAAATCTGACGTTCTGCAATTCACTCAAAAATGGTGCCAAGCTGTTGCAAACGTTCCGCTGAAAGGTTTTTCGATGGAAACAGATGGGCTTTTATCATCGGAAACAGAATTAGCCCTCGACGTCTGAACAACTTTTTTTGAAAAAATCCCTAAGCCGCGCGGTCACAATTTCAGCAAAAATCTGACGTTCTGCAATTCACTCAAAAATGGTGCCAAGCTGTTGCAAAATATCCCCTGAAAGGTTTTTCGGTGGAAACAGATGGGTTTTTATCATCGGAAACAGAATTAGCCCTCGACGTCTGCACAACTTTTTTTGAAAAAATCCCTAAGCCGCGCGGTCACAATTTCAGCAAAAATCTGACGTTCTGCAATTCACTCAAAAATGGTGCCAAGCTGTGGCAAAATATCCCCTGAAAGCTTTTTCGGTGGAAACAGATGGCTTTTTATCATCGGAAACAGAATTAGCCCTCGACGTCTGAACAACTTTTTTTGAAAAAATCCCTAAGCCGCGCGGTCACAATTTCAGCAAAAATCTGACGTTCTGCAATTCACTCAAAAATGGTGCCAAGCTGTTGCAAACGATCCGCTGAAAGGTTTTTCGATGGAAACAGATGTGTTTTTATCATCGGAAAGAGAATTAGCCCTCGACGTCTGAAGAACTTTTTTTGAAAAAATCCCTAAGCCGCGCGGTCACAATTTCAGCAAAAATCTGACGTTCTGCAATTCACTCAAAAATGGTGCCAAGCTGTGGCAAAATATCCCCTGAAAGCTTTTTCGGTGGAAACAGATGGCTTTTTATCATCGGAAACAGAATTAGCCCTCGACGTCTGAACAACTTTTTTTGAAAAAATCCCTAAGCCGCGCGGTCACAATTTCAGCAAAAATCTGACGTTCTGCAATTCACTCAAAAATGGTGCCAAGCTGTTGCAAACGATCCGCTGAAAGGTTTTTCGATGGAAACAGATGTGTTTTTATCATCGGAAAGAGAATTAGCCCTCGACGTCTGAAGAACTTTTTTTGAAAAAATCCCTAAGCCGCGCGGTCACAATTTCAGCAAAAATCTGACGTTCTGCAATTCACTCAAAAATGGTGCCAAGCTGTTGCAAAATATCCCCTGAAAGGTTTTTCGATGGAAACAGATGGGTTTTTATCATCGGAAACAGAATTAGCCCTCGACGTCTGAACATCTTTTTTTGAAAAAATCCCTAAGCCGCGCGGTAACAATTTCAGCAAAAATCTGACGTTCTGCAATTCACTCAAAAATGGTGCCAAGCTGTTGCAAACGATCCGCTGAAAGGTTTTTCGGTGGAAACAGATGGGTTTTTATCACGGAAACAGAAGTAGCCCTCGACGTCTGAACAACTTTTTTTGAAAAAATCCCTAAGCCGCACGGTCACAATTTCAGCAAAAATCTGACGTTCTGCAATTCACTCAAAAATGGTGCCAAGCTGTTGCAAACGATGCGCTGAAAGGTTTTTCGATGGAAACAGATGTGTTTTTATCATCGGAAACAGAATTAGCCCTCGACGTCTGCACAACTTTTTTTGAAAGAATCCCTAAGCCGCGCGGTCACAATTTAAGCAAAAATCTGACGTTCTGCAATTCACTCAAAAATGGTGCCAAGCTGTAGCAAACGATCCGCTGAAAGGTTTTTTGGTGGAAACAGATGTGTTTTTATCATCGGAAACAGAATTAGCCCTCGACGTCTGCACAACTTTTTTTGAAAGAATCCCTAAGGCGCGCGGTCACAATTTCAGCAAAAATCTGACGTTCTGCAATTCACTCAAAAATGGTGCCAAGCTGTTTCAAACGATCCGCTGAAAGGTTTTTCGGTGGAAACAGATGGGTTTTTGTCATCGGAAACAGAATTAGCCCTCGACGTCTGAACAACTTTTTTTGAAAAAAACCCTAAGCCGCGCAGTCACAATTTCAGCAAAAATCTGACGTTCTGCAATTCACTCAAAAATGGTGTCAAGCTGTTGCAAACGATCCGCTGAAAGGTTTTTCGGTGGAAACAGATGGGTTTTTATCATCGGAAACAGAATTAGCCCTCGACATCTGAACAACTTTTTTTGAAAAATTCCCTAAGGCGCGTGGTCACAATTTCAGCAAAAAATCTGACGTTCTGCAATTCACTCAAAAATGGTGCCAAGCTGTTGCAAACGATCCGCTGAAAGGTTTTTCGATGGAAACAGATGTGTTTTTATCATCGGAAACAGAATTAGCCCTCGACGTCTGCACAACTTTTTTTGAAAAAATCCCTAAGCCGCGCGGTCAGAATTTCAGAAAAAATCTGACGTTCTGCAATTCACTCAAAAATGGTGCCAAGCTGTTGCAAAATATCCCCTGAAAGGTTTTTTGGTGGAAACAGATGTGTTTTTATCATCGGAAACAGAATTACCCCTCGACATCTGAACAACTTTTTTTGAAAAAATCCCTAAGCCGCGCGGTCACAATTTCAGCAAAAATCTGACGTTCTGCAATTCACTCAAAAATGGTGCCAAGCTGTTGCAAACGATCCGCTGAAAGGTTTTTCGATGGAAACAGATGGGCTTTTATCATCGGAAACAGAATTAGCCCTCGACGTCTGAACAACTTTTTTTGAAAAAATCCCTAAGCCGCGCGGTCACAATTTCAGCAAAAATCTGACGTTCTGCAATTCACTCAAAAATGGTGCCAAGCTGTTGCAAAATATCCCCTGAAAGGTTTTTCGGTGGAAACAGATGGGTTTTTATCATCGGAAACAGAATTAGCCCTCGACGTCTGCACAACTTTTTTTGAAAAAATCCCTAAGCCGCGCGGTCACAATTTCAGCAAAAATCTGACGTTCTGCAATTCACTCAAAAATGGTGCCAAGCTGTGGCAAAATATCCCCTGAAAGCTTTTTCGGTGGAAACAGATGGCTTTTTATCATCGGAAACAGAATTAGCCCTCGACGTCTGAACAACTTTTTTTGAAAAAATCCCTAAGCCGCGCGGTCACAATTTCAGCAAAAATCTGACGTTCTGCAATTCACTCAAAAATGGTGCCAAGCTGTTGCAAACGATCCGCTGAAAGGTTTTTCGATGGAAACAGATGTGTTTTTATCATCGGAAAGAGAATTAGCCCTCGACGTCTGAAGAACTTTTTTTGAAAAAATCCCTAAGCCGCGCGGTCACAATTTCAGCAAAAATCTGACGTTCTGCAATTCACTCAAAAATGGTGCCAAGCTGTTGCAAAATATCCCCTGAAAGGTTTTTCGATGGAAACAGATGGGTTTTTATCATCGGAAACAGAATTAGCCCTCGACGTCTGAACATCTTTTTTTGAAAAAATCCCTAAGCCGCGCGGTAACAATTTCAGCAAAAATCTGACGTTCTGCAATTCACTCAAAAATGGTGCCAAGCTGTGTCAAAATATCCCCTGAAAGGTTTTTCGGTGGAAACAGATGGGTTTTTATCATCGGAAACAGAATTAGCCCTCGACGTCTGCACAACTTTTTTTGAAAGAATCCCTAAGCCGCGCGGTCACAATTTCAGCAAAAATCTGACGTTCTGCAATTCACTCAAAAATGGTGCCAAGCTGTAGCAAACGATCCGCTGAAAGGTTTTTCGGTGGAAACAGATGTGTTTTTATCATCGGAAACAGAATTAGCCCTCGACTTCTGCACACCTTTTTTTTAAAGAATCCCTAAGCCGCGCGGTCACAATTTCAGCAAAAATCTGACGTTCTGCAATTCACTCAAAAATGGTGCCAAGCTGTTTCAAACGATCCGCTGAAAGGTTTTTAGTTGGAAACAGATGGGTTTTTGTCATCGGAAACAGAATTAGCACTCGACGTCTGAACAACTTTTTTTGAAAAAATCCCTAAGCCGCGCAGTCACAATTTCAGCAAAAATCTGACGTTCTGCAATTCACTCAAAAATGGTGTCAAGCTGTTGCAAACGATCCGCTGAAAGGTTTTTCGGTGGAAACAGATGGGTTTTTATCATCGGAAACAGAATTAGCCCTCGACATCTGAACAACTTTTTTTGAAAAATTCCCTAAGGCGCGTGGTCACAATTTCAGCAAAAAATCTGACGTTCTGCAATTCACTCAAAAATGGTGCCAAGCTGTTGCAAATGATCCGCTGAAAGGTTTTTCGATGGAAACAGTTGTGTTTTTATCATCGGAAACAGAATTAGCCCTCGACGTCTGAACAACTTTTTTTGAAAAAATCCCTAAGCCGCGCGGTCAGAATTTCAGAAAAAATCTGACGTTCTGCAATTCACTCAAAAATGGTGCCAAGCTGTTGCAAACGATCCGCTGAAAGGTTTTTCGATGGAAACAGATGTGTTTTTATCATCGGAAACAGAATTAGCCCTCGACGTCTGAAGAACTTTTTATGAAAAAATCCCTAAGCCGCGCGGTCACAATTTCAGCAAAAATCTGACGTTCTGCAATTCACTCAAAAATGGTGCCAAGCTGTTGCAAAATATCCCCTGAAAGGTTTTTCGATGGAAACAGATGGGTTTTTATCATCGGAAACAGAATTAGCCCTCGACGTCTGAACATCTTTTTTTGAAAAAATCCCTAAGCCGCGCGGTCACAATTTCAGCAAAAATCTGACGTTCTGCAATTCACTCAAAAATGGTGCCAAGCTGTAGCAAACGATCCGCTGAAAGGTTTTTCGGTGGAAACAGATGTGTTTTTATCATCGGAAACAGAATTAGCCCTCGACGTCTGCACAACTTTTTTTGAAAGAATCCCTAAGCCGCGCGGTCACAATTTCAGCAAAAATCTGACGTTCTGCAATTCACTCAAAAATGGTGCCAAGCTGTTTCAAACGATCCGCTGAAAGGTTTTTCGGTGGAAACAGATGGGTTTTTGTCATCGGAAACAGAATTAGCCCTCGACGTCTGAACAACTTTTTTTGAAAAAATCCCTAAGCCGCGCAGTCACAATTTCAGCAAAAATCTGACGTTATGCAATTCACTCAAAAATGGTGTCAAGCTGTTGCAAACGATCCGCTGAAAGGTTTTTCGGTGGAAACAGATGGATTTTTATCATCGGAAACAGAATTAGCCCTCGACATCTGAACAACTTTTTTTGAAAAATTCCCTAAGGCGCGCGGTCACAATTTCAGCAAAAAATCTGACGTTCTGCAATTCACTCAAAAATGGTGCCAAGCTGTTGCAAACGATCCGCTGAAAGGTTTTTCGATGGAAACAGATGTGTTTTTATCATCGGAAACAGAATTAGCCCTCGACGTCTGAACAACTTTTTTTGAAAAAATCCCTAAGCCGCGCGGTCAGAATTTGAGAAAAAATCTGACGCTCTGCAATTCACTCAAAAATGGTGCCAAGCTGTTGCAAAATATCCCCTGAAAGGTTTTTCGATGGAAACAGATGGGTTTTTATCATCGGAAACAGAATTAGCCCTCGACGTCTGAACATCTTTTTTTGAAAAAATCCCTAAGCCGCGCGGTCACAATTTCAGCAAAAATCTGACGTTCTGCAATTCACTCAAAAATGGTGCCAAGCTGTGGCAAAATATCCCCTGAAAGGTTTTTCGGTGGAAACAGATGGCTTTTTATCATCGGAAACAGAATTGGCCCTCGACGTCTGAACAACTTTTTTTGAAAAAATCCCTAAGCCGTGCGGTCACAATTTCAGCAAAAATCTGACGTTCTGCAATTCACTCAAAAATGGTGCCAAGCTGTTTCAAACGATCCGCTGAAAGGTTTTTCGGTGGAAACAGATGGGTTTTTATCATCGGAAAGAGAATTAGCCCTCGACGTCTGAAGAACTTTTTTTGAAAAAATCCCTAAGCCGCGCGGTCACAATTTCAGCAAAAATCTGACGTTCTGCAATTCACTCAAAAATGGTGCCAAGCTGTTGCAAAATATCCCCTGAAAGGTTTTTCGATGGAAACAGATGGGTTTTTATCATCGGAAACAGAATTAGCCCTCGACGTCTGAACATCTTTTTTTGAAAAAATCCCTAAGCCGCGCGGTAACAATTTCAGCAAAAATCTGACGTTCTGCAATTCACTCAAAAATGGTGCCAAGCTGTGGCAAAATATCCCCTGAAAGGTTTTTCGGTGGAAACAGATGGGTTTTTATCATCGGAAACAGAATTAGCCCTCGACGTCTGAACATCTTTTTTTGAAAAAATCCCTAAGCCGCGCGGTCACAATTTCAGCAAAAATCTGACGTTCTGCAATTCACTCAAAAATGGTGCCAAGCTGTTGCAAACGATCCGCTGAAAGGTTTTTCGGTGGAAACAGATGGGTTTTTATCACGGAAACAGAAGTAGCCCTCGACGTCTGAACAACTTTTTTTGAAAAAATCCCTAAGCCGCACGGTCACAATTTCAGCAAAAATCTGACGTTCTGCAATTCACTCAAAAATGGTGCCAAGCTGTTGCAAACGATGCGCTGAAAGGTTTTTCGATGGAAACAGATGTGTTTTTATCATCGGAAACAGAATTAGCCCTCGACGTCTGCACAACTTTTTTTGAAAAAATCCCTAAGCCGCGCGGTCAGAATTTCAGAAAAAATCTGACGCTCTGCAATTCACTCAAAAATGGTGCCAAGCTGTTGCAAAATATCCCCTGAAAGGTTTTTCGATGGAAACAGATGGGTTTTTATCATCGGAAACAGAATTAGCCCTCGACGTCTGAACATCTTTTTTTGAAAAAATCCCTAAGCCGCGCGGTCACAATTTCAGCAAAAATCTGACGTTCTGCAATTCACTCAAAAATGGTGCCAAGCTGTGGCAAAATATCCCCTGAAAGGTTTTTCGGTGGAAACAGATGGCTTTTTATCATCGGAAACAGAATTGGCCCTCGACGTCTGAACAACTTTTTTTGAAAAAATCCCTAAGCCGTGCGGTCACAATTTCAGCAAAAATCTGACGTTCTGCAATTCACTCAAAAATGGTGCCAAGCTGTTTCAAACGATCCGCTGAAAGGTTTTTCGGTGGAAACAGATGGGTTTTTATCATCGGAAAGAGAATTAGCCCTCGACGTCTGCACAACTTTTTTTGAAAGAATCCCTAAGCCGCGCGGTCACAATTTCAGCAAAAATCTGACGTTCTGCAATTCACTCAAAAATGGTGCCAAGCTGTTGCAAAATATCCCCTGAAAGGTTTTTCGATGGAAACAGATGGGTTTTTATCATCGGAAACAGAATTAGCCCTCGACGTCTGAACATCTTTTTTTGAAAAAATCCCTAAGCCGCGCGGTAACAATTTCAGCAAAAATCTGACGTTCTGCAATTCACTCAAAAATGGTGCCAAGCTGTTGCAAAATATCCCCTGAAAGGTTTTTCGGTGGAAACAGATGGGTTTTTATCATCGGAAACAGAATTAGCCCTCGACGTCTGAACAACTTTTTTTGAAAAAATCCCTAAGCCGCGCGGTCACAATTTCAGCAAAAATCTGACGTTCTGCAATTCACTCAAAAATGGTGCCAAGCTGTTGCAAACGATGCGCTGAAAGGTTTTTCGATGGAAACAGATGTGTTTTTATCATCGGAAACAGAATTAGCCCTCGACGTCTGCACAACTTTTTTTGAAAGAATCCCTAAGCCGCGCGGTCACAATTTCAGCAAAAATCTGACGTTCTGCAATTCACTCAAAAATGGTGCCAAGCTGTAGCAAACGATCCGCTGAAAGGTTTTTCGGTGGAAACAGATGTGTTTTTATCATCGGAAACAGAATTAGCCCTCGACGTCTGCACAACTTTTTTTGAAAGAATCCCTAAGCCGCGCGGTCACAATTTCAGCAAAAATCTGACGTTCTGCAATTCACTCAAAAATGGTGCCAAGCTGTTGCAAACAATCCGCTGAAAGGTTTTTCGGTGGAAACAGATGGGTTTTTGTCATCGGAAACAGAATTAGCCCTCGACGTCTGAACAACTTTTTTTGAAAAAATCCCTAAGCCGCGCAGTCACAATTTCAGCAAAAATCTGACGTTCTGCAATTCACTCAAAAATGGTGTCAAGCTGTTGCAAACGATCCGCTGAAAGGTTTTTCGGTGGAAACAGATGGGTTTTTATCATCGGAAACAGAATTAGCCCTCGACATCTGAACAACTTTTTTTGAAAAATTCCCTAAGGCGCGCGGTCACAATTTCAGCAAAAAATCTGACGTTCTGCAATTCACTCAAAAATGGTGCCAAGCTGTTGCAAACGATCCGCTGAAAGGTTTTTCGATGGAAACAGATGTGTTTTTATCATCGGATACAGAATTAGCCCTCGACGTCTGAACAACTTTTTTTGAAAAAATCCCTAAGCCGCGCGGTCACAATTTCAGCAAAAATCTGACGTTCTGCAATTCACTCAAAAATGGTGCCAAGCTGTTGCAAAATATCCCCTGAAAGGTTTTTCAATGGAAACAGGTGGGTTTTTATCATCGGAAACAGAATTAGCCCTCGACGTCTGAACATCTTTTTTTGAAAAAATCCCTAAGCCGCGCGGTCACAATTTCAGCAAAAATCTGACGTTCTGCAATTCACTCAAAAATGGTGCCAAGCTGTGGCAAAATATCCCCTGAAAGGTTTTTCGGTGGAAACAGATGGCTTTTTATCATCGGAAACAGAATTAGCCCTCGACGTCTGAACAACTTTTTTTGAAAAAATCCCTAAGCCGTGCGGTCACAATTTCAGCAAAAATCTGACGTTCTGCAATTCACTCAAAAATGGTGCCAAGCTGTTTCAAACGATCCGCTGAAAGGTTTTTCGGTGGAAACAGATGGGTTTTTGTCATCGGAAACAGAATTAGCCCTCGACGTCTGAACAACTTTTTTTGAAAAAATCCCTAAGCCGCGCAGTCACAATTTCAGCAAAAATCTGACGTTCTGCAATTCACTCAAAAATGGTGTCAAGCTGTTGCAAACGATCCGCTGAAAGGTTTTTCGGTGGAAACAGATGGGTTTTTATCATCGGAAACAGAATTAGCCCTCGAAATCTGAACAACTTTTTTTGAAAAAATCCCTAAGGCGCGCGGTCACAATTTCAGCAAAAAATCTGACGTTCTGCAATTCACTAAAAAATGGTGCCAAGCTGTTGCAAACGATCCGGTGAAAGGTTTTTCGATGGAAACAGATGTGTTTTTATCATCGGAAACAGAATTAGCCCTCGACGTCTGAACAACTATTTTTGAAAAAATCCCTTAGCCGCGCGGTCACAATTTCAGCAAACATCTGACGTTCTGCAATTCACTCAAAAATGGTGCCAAGCTGTTGCAAACGATCCCCTGAAAGGTTTTTCGGTGGAAACAGATGGGTTTTTATCATCGGAAACAGAATTAGCCCTCGACGTCTGCACAACTTTTTTTGAAAAAATCCCTAAGCCGCGCGGTCACAATTTTAGCAAAAATCTGACGTTCTGCAATTCACTCAAAAATGGTGCCAAGCTGTTGCAAACAATCCGCTGAAAGGTTTTTCGGTGGAAACAGATGGGTTTTTATCATCGGAAACAGAATTAGCCCTCGACGTCTGAACAACTTTTTTTGAAAAAATCCCTAAGCCGCGCGTTCACAATTTCAGCAAAAATCTGACGTTCTGCAATTCACTCAAAAATGGTGCCAAGCTGTGGCAAAATATCCCCTGAAAGCTTTTTCGGTGGAAACAGATGGCTTTTTATCATCGGAAACAGAATTAGCCCTCGACGTCTGAACAACTTTTTTTGAAAAAATCCCTAAGCCGCGCGGTCACAATTTCAGCAAAAATCTGACGTTCTGCAATTCACTCAAAAATGGTGCCAAGCTGTTGCAAACGATCCGCTGAAAGGTTTTTCGATGGAAACAGATGTGTTTTTATCATCGGAAACAGAATTAGCCCTCGACGTCTGAAGACCTTTTTTTGAAAAAATCCCTAAGCCGCGCGGTCACAATTTCAGCAAAAATCTGACGTTCTGCAATTCACTCAAAAATGGTGCCAAGCTGTTGCAAAATATCCCCTGAAAGGTTTTTCGATGGAAACAGTTGGTTTTTTATCATCGGAAACAGAATTAGCCCTCGACGTCTGAACATCTTTTTTTGAAAAAATCCCTAAGCCGCGCGGTCACAATTTCAGCAAAAATCTGACGTTCTGCAATTCACTCAAAAATGGTGCCAAGCTGTGGCAAAATATCCCCTGAAAGGTTTTTCGGTGGAAACAGATGGCTTTTTATCATCGGAAACAGAATTAGCCCTCGACGTCTGAACAACTTTTTTTGAAAAAATCCCTAAGCCGTGCGGTCACAATTTCAGCAAAAATCTGACGTTCTGCAATTCACTCAAAAATGGTGCCAAGCTGTTTCAAACGATCCGCTGAAAGGTTTTTCAGTGGAAACAGATGGGTTTTTGTCATCGGAAACAGAATTAGCCCTCGACGTCTGAACAACTTTTTTTGAAAAAATCCCTAAGCCGCGCAGTCACAATTTCAGCAAAAATCTGACGTTCTGCAATTCACTCAAAAATGGTGTCAAGCTCTTGCAAACGATCCGCTGAAAGGTTTTTCGGTGGAAACAGATGGGTTTTTATCATCGGAAACAGAATTAGCCCTCGACATCTGAACAACTTTTTTTGAAAAAATCCCTAAGGCGCGCGGTCACAGTTTCAGCAAAAAATCTGACGTTCTGCAATTCACTAAAAAATGGTGCCAAGCTGTTGCAAACGATCCGCTGAAAGGTTTTTCGATGGAAACAGATGTGTTTTTATCATCGGAAACAGAATTAGCCCTCGACGTCTGAACAACTTTTTTTGAAAAAATCCCTTAGCCGCGCGGTCACAATTTCAGCAAAAATCTGACGTTCTGCAATTCACTCAAAAATGGTGCCAAGCTGTTGCAAACGATCCCCTGAAAGGTTTTTCGGTGGAAACAGATGGGTTTTTATCATCGGAAACAGAATTAGCCCTCGACGTCTGCACAACTTTTTTTGAAAAAATCCCTAAGCCGCGCGGTCAGAATTTCAGAAAAAATCTGACGTTCTGCAATTCACTCAAAAATGGTGCCAAGCTGTTGCAAACGATCCGCTGAAAGGTTTTTCGGTGGAAACAGATGGGTTGTTATCATCGGAAGCAGAATTAGCCCTCGACGTCTGAAGAACTTTTTTTAAAAAAATCCCTAAGCCGCGCGGTCACAATTTCAGCAAAAATCTGACGTTCTGCAATTCACTCAAAAATGGTGCCAAGCTGTTGCAAACGATCCCCTGAAAGGTTTTTCGGTGGAAACAGATGGGTTTTTATCATCGGAAACAGAATTAGCCCTCGACGTCAGCACAACTTTTTTTAAAAAAATCCCTAAGCCGCGCGGTCACAATTTCAGAAAAAATCTGACGTTCTGCAATTCACTCAAAAATGGTGCCAAGCTGTTGCAAACGATCCCCTGAAAGGTTTTTCGGTGGAAACAGATGGGTTTTTATCATCGGAAACAGAATTAGCCCTCGACGTCTGCACAACTTTTTTTGAAAAAATCCCTAAGCCGCGCGGTCACAATTTCAGCAAACATCTGACGTTCTGCAATTCACTCAAAAATGGTGCCAAGCTGTTGCAAACGATCCCCTGAAAGGTTTTTCGGTGGAAACAGATGGGTTTTTATCATCGGAAACAGAATTAGCCCTCGACGTCTGCACAACTTTTTTTGAAAAAATCCCTAAGCCGCGCGGTCACAATTTTAGCAAAGATCTGACGTTCTGCAATTCACTCAAAAATGGTGCCAAGCTGTTGCAAACGATCCGCTGAAAGGTTTTTCGGTGGAAACAGATGGGTTTTTATCATCGGAAACAGAATTAGCCCTCGACGTCTGAACAACTTTTTTTGAAAAAATCCCTAAGCCGCGCGTTCACAATTTCAGCAAAAATCTGACGTTCTGCAATTCACTCAAAAATGGTGCCAAGCTGTGGCAAAATATCCCCTGAAAGCTTTTTCGGTGGAAACAGATGGCTTTTTATCATCGGAAACAGAATTAGCCCTCGACGTCTGAACAACTTTTTTTGAAAAAATCCCTAAGCCGCGCGGTCACAATTTCAGCAAAAATCTGACGTTCTGCAATTCACTCAAAAATGGTGCCAAGCTGTTGCAAACGATCCGCTGAAAGGTTTTTCGATGGAAACAGATGTGTTTTTATCATCGGAAACAGAATTAGCCCTCGACGTCTGAAGACCTTTTTTTGAAAAAATCCCTAAGCCGCGCGGTCACAATTTCAGCAAAAATCTGACGTTCTGCAATTCACTCAAAAATGGTGCCAAGCTGTTGCAAAATATCCCCTGAAAGGTTTTTCGATGGAAACAGTTGGTTTTTTATCATCGGAAACAGAATTAGCCCTCGACGTCTGAACATCTTTTTTTGAAAAAATCCCTAAGCCGCGCGGTCACAATTTCAGCAAAAATCTGACGTTCTGCAATTCACTCAAAAATGGTGCCAAGCTGTGGCAAAATATCCCCTGAAAGGTTTTTCGGTGGAAACAGATGGCTTTTTATCATCGGAAACAGAATTAGCCCTCGACGTCTGAACAACTTTTTTTGAAAAAATCCCTAAGCCGTGCGGTCACAATTTCAGCAAAAATCTGACGTTCTGCAATTCACTCAAAAATGGTGCCAAGCTGTTTCAAACGATCCGCTGAAAGGTTTTTCAGTGGAAACAGATGGGTTTTTGTCATCGGAAACAGAATTAGCCCTCGACGTCTGAACAACTTTTTTTGAAAAAATCCCTAAGCCGCGCAGTCACAATTTCAGCAAAAATCTGACGTTCTGCAATTCACTCAAAAATGGTGTCAAGCTCTTGCAAACGATCCGCTGAAAGGTTTTTCGGTGGAAACAGATGGGTTTTTATCATCGGAAACAGAATTAGCCCTCGACATCTGAACAACTTTTTTTGAAAAAATCCCTAAGGCGCGCGGTCACAGTTTCAGCAAAAAATCTGACGTTCTGCAATTCACTAAAAAATGGTGCCAAGCTGTTGCAAACGATCCGCTGAAAGGTTTTTCGATGGAAACAGATGTGTTTTTATCATCGGAAACAGAATTAGCCCTCGACGTCTGAACAACTTTTTTTGAAAAAATCCCTTAGCCGCGCGGTCACAATTTCAGCAAAAATCTGACGTTCTGCAATTCACTCAAAAATGGTGCCAAGCTGTTGCAAACGATCCCCTGAAAGGTTTTTCGGTGGAAACAGATGGGTTTTTATCATCGGAAACAGAATTAGCCCTCGACGTCTGCACAACTTTTTTTGAAAAAATCCCTAAGCCGCGCGGTCAGAATTTCAGAAAAAATCTGACGTTCTGCAATTCACTCAAAAATGGTGCCAAGCTGTTGCAAACGATCCGCTGAAAGGTTTTTCGGTGGAAACAGATGGGTTGTTATCATCGGAAGCAGAATTAGCCCTCGACGTCTGAAGAACTTTTTTTAAAAAAATCCCTAAGCCGCGCGGTCACAATTTCAGCAAAAATCTGACGTTCTGCAATTCACTCAAAAATGGTGCCAAGCTGTTGCAAACGATCCCCTGAAAGGTTTTTCGGTGGAAACAGATGGGTTTTTATCATCGGAAACAGAATTAGCCCTCGACGTCAGCACAACTTTTTTTAAAAAAATCCCTAAGCCGCGCGGTCACAATTTCAGAAAAAATCTGACGTTCTGCAATTCACTCAAAAATGGTGCCAAGCTGTTGCAAACGATCCCCTGAAAGGTTTTTCGGTGGAAACAGATGGGTTTTTATCATCGGAAACAGAATTAGCCCTCGACGTCTGCACAACTTTTTTTGAAAAAATCCCTAAGCCGCGCGGTCAGAATTTCAGAAAAAATCTGACGTTCTGCAATTCACTCAAAAATGGTGCCAAGCTGTTGCAAAATATCCCCTGAAAGGTTTTTCGATGGAAACAGATGGGCTTTTCTCATCGGAAACAGAATTAGCCCTTGGCGTCTGAACAACTTTTTTTGAAAAAATCCCTAAGCCGCGCGGTCACAATTTCAGCAAAAAACTGACGTTCTGCAATTCACTCAAAAATGGTGCCAAGCTGTTGCAAACGATCCGCTGAAAGGTTTTTCGGTGGAAACAGATGGGTTGTTATCATCGGAAACAGAATTAGCCCTCGACGTCGGCACTACTTTTTTTGAAAAAATCCCTAAGCCGCGCGGTCACAATTTCAGCAGAGATCTGACGTTCTGCAATTCACTCAAAAATGGTGCCAAGCTGTTGCAAACGATCCGCTGAAAGGTTTTTCGCTGGAAACAGATGGGTTTTTATCATCGGAAGCAGAATTAGCCCTCGACGTCTGAAGAACTTTTTTTGAAAAAATCCCTAAGCCGCGCGGTCACAATTTCAGCAAAAATCTGACGTTCTGCAATTCACTCAAAAATGGTGCCAAGCTGTTGCAAACGATCCGCTGAAAGGTTTTTCGGTGGAAACAGATGGGTTTTTATCATCGGAAACAGAATTAGCCCTCGACGTCTGAACAACTTTTTTTGAAAAAATCCGTAAGCCGCGCGGTCACAATTTCAGCAAAAATCTGACGTTCTGCAATTCACTCAAAAATGGTGCCAAGCTGTTGCAAAATATCCCCTGAAAGGTTTTTCGGTGAAAACAGATGGGTTTTTATCATCGGAAGCAGAATTAGCCCTCGACGTCTGAACAACTTTTTTTGAACCAATCCCTAAGCCGCGCGGTCACAATTTCAGCAAAAATCTGACGTTCTGCAATTCACTCGAAAATGGTGCCAAGCTGTTGCAAACGATCCCCTGAAAGGTTTTTCGGTGGAAACAGATGGGTTTTTATCATCGGAAACAGAATTAGCCCTCGACGTCAGCACAACTTTTTTTAAAAAAATCCCTAAGCCGCGCGGTCACAATTTCAGAAAAAATCTGACGTTCTGCAATTCACTCAAAAATGGTGCCAAGCTGTTGCAAACGATCCGCTGAAAGGTTTTTCGGTGGAAACAGATGGGTTTTTATCATCGGAAACAGAATTAGCCCTCGACGTCTGAACAACTTTTTTTGAAAAAATTCCTAAGCCGCGCGGTCACAATTTCAGCAAAAATCTGACGTTCTGCAATTCACTCAAAAATGGTGCCAAGCTGTTGCAAACGATCCGCTGAAAGGTTTTTCGATGGAAACAGATGGGTTTTTATCATCGGAAACAGAATTAGCCCTCGACGTCTGAACAACTTTTTTTGAAAAAATCCCTAAGCCGCGCGGTCACAATTTCAGCAAAAATCTGACGTTCTGCAATTCACTCAAAAATGGTGCCAAGCTGTTGCAAAATATCCCCTGAAAGGTTTTTCGGTGGAAACAGATGGGTTTTTATCATCGGAAACAGAATTAGCCCTCGACGTCTGCACAACTTTTTTTTAAAAAATGATTAAGCCGTGCGGTTACAATTTCAGCTAAAATCTGACGTTCTGCAATTCACTCAACAATGGTGACAAGCTGTTGCAAAATATCTCCTGAAAGGTTTTTCGGTGGAAACAGATGGGTTTTTATCATCGGAAACAGAATTAGCCCTCGACGTCAGCACAACTTTTTTAAAAAAAATCCCTAAGCCGCGCGGTCACAATTTCAGAAAAAATCTGACGTTCTGCAATTCACTCAAAAATGGTGCCAAGCTGTTGCAAACTATCCCCTGAAAGGTTTTTCGGTGGAAACAGATGGGTTTTTATCATCGGAAACAGAATTAGCCCTCGACGTCAGCACAACTTTTTTTAAAAAAATCCCTAAGCCGCGCGGTCACAATTTCAGAAAAAATCTGACGTTCTGCAATTCACTCAAAAATGGTGCCAAGCTGTTGCAAACGATCCGCTGAAAGGTTTTTCGGTGGAAACAGATGGGTTTTTATCATCGGAAACAGAATTAGCCCTCGACGTCTGAACAACTTTTTTTGAAAAAATTCCTAAGCCGCGCGGTCACAATTTCAGCAAAAATCTGACGTTCTGCAATTCACTCAAAAATGGTGCCAAGCTGTTGCAAACGATCCGCTGAAAGGTTTTTCGATGGAAACAGATGGGTTTTTATCATCGGAAACAGAATTAGCCCTCGACGTCTGAACAACTTTTTTTGAAAAAATCCCTAAGCCGCGCGGTCACAATTTCAGCAAAAATCTGACGTTCTGCAATTCACTCAAAAATGGTGCCAAGCTGTTGCAAAATATCCCCTGAAAGGTTTTTCGGTGGAAACAGATGGGTTTTTATCATCGGAAACAGAATTAGCCCTCGACGTCTGCACAACTTTTTTTTAAAAAATCATTAAGCCGTGCGGTTACAATTTCAGCTAAAATCTGACGTTCTGCAATTCACTCAACAATGGTGACAAGCTGTTGCAAAATATCTCCTGAAAGGTTTTTCGGTGGAAACAGATGGGTTTTTATCATCGGAAACAGAATTAGCCCTCGACGTCAGCACAACTTTTTTTAAAAAAATCCCTAAGCCGCGCGGTCACAATTTCAGAAAAAATCTGACGTTCTGCAATTCACTCAAAAATGGTGCCAAGCTGTTGCAAACTATCCCCTGAAAGGTTTTTCGGTGGAAACAGATGGGTTTTTATCATCGGAAACAGAATTAGCCCTCGACGTCTGCACAACTTTTTTTGAAAAAATCCCTAAGCCGCGCGGTCAGAATTTCAGAAAAAATCTGACGTTCTGCAATTCACTCAAAAATGGTGCCAAGCTGTTGCAAACGATCCGCTGAAAGGTTTTTCGATGGAAACAGATGGGCTTTTCTCATCGGAAACAGAATTAGCCCTCGGCGTCTGAACAACTTTTTTTGAAAAAATCCCTAAGCCGCGCGGTCACAATTTCAGCAAAAAACTGACGTTCTGCAATTCACTCAAAAAAGGTGCCAAGCTGTTGCAAACGATCCGCTGAAAGGTTTTTCGGTGGAAACAGATGGGTTGTTATCATCGGAAACAGAATTAGCCCTCGACGTCGGCACTACTTTTTTTGAAAAAATCCCTAAGCCGCGCGGTCACAATTTCAGCAGAGATCTGACGTTCTGCAATTCACTCAAAAATGGTGCCAAGCTGTTGCAAACGATCCGCTGAAAGGTTTTTCGGTGGAAACAGATGGGTTTTTATCATCGGAAGCAGAATTAGCCCTCGACGTCTGAAGAACTTTTTTTGAAAAAATCCCTAAGCCGCGCGGTCACAATTTCAGCAAAAATCTGACGTTCTGCAATTCACTCAAAAATGGTGCCAAGCTGTTGCAAACGATCCGCTGAAAGGTTTTTCGGTGGAAACAGATGGGTTTTTATCATCGGAAACAGAATTAGCCCTCGACGTCTGAACAACTTTTTTTGAAAAAATCCGTAAGCCGCGCGGTCACAATTTCAGCAAAAATCTGACGTTCTGCAATTCACTCAAAAATGGTGCCAAGCTGTTGCAAAATATCCCCTGAAAGGTTTTTCGGTGAAAACAGATGGGTTTTTATCATCGGAAGCAGAATTAGCCCTCGACGTCTGAACAACTTTTTTTGAACCAATCCTTAAGCCGCGCGGTCACAATTTCAGAAAAAATCTGACGTTCTGCAATTCACTCAAAAATGGTGCCAAGCTGTTGCAAACGATCCCCTGAAAGGTTTTTCGGTGGAAACAGATGGGTTTTTATCATCGGAAACAGAATTAGCCCTCGACGTCAGCACAACTTTTTTTAAAAAAATCCCTAAGCCGCGCGGTCACAATTTCAGCAAAAATCTGACGTTCTGCAATTCACTCAAAAATGGTGCCAAGCTGTTGCAAAATATCCCCTGAAAGGTTTTTCGGTGGAAACAGATGGGTTTTTATCATCGGAAACAGAATTAGCCTTAGACGTCTGAACAACTTTTTTTGAAAAAATCCCTAAGCCGCGCGGTCACAATTTCAGCAAAAATCTGACGTTCTGCAATTCACTCAAAAATGGTGCCAAGCTGTGGCAAAATATCCCCTGAAAGGTTTTTCGATGGAAACAGATGTGTTTTTATCATCGGAAAGAGAATTAGCCCTCGACGTCTGAAGAACTTTTTTTGAAAAAATCCCTAAGCCGCGTGTTCACAATTTCAGCAAAAATCTGACGTTCTGCAATTCACTCAAAAATGGTGCCAAGCTGTTGCAAACGATCCGCTGAAAGGTTTTTCGGTGGAAACAGATGGGTTTTTATCATCGGAAGCAGAATTATCCCTCGATGTCTGCACAACTTTTTTTGAAAAAATCCCTAAGCCGCGCGGTCACAATTTCAGCAAAAATCTGACGTTCTGCAATTCACTCAAAAATGGTGCCAAGCTGTTGCAAAATATCCCCTGAAAGGTTTTTCGGTGGAAACAGATGGGTTTTTATCATCGGAAACAGAATTAGCCCTCGACGTCTGCACAACTTTTTTTTAAAAAATCCCTAAGCCGTGCGGTTACAATTTCAGCAAAAATCTGACGTTCTGGAATTCACTCAAAAATGGTGCCAAGCTGTTGCAAACGATCCGCTGAAAGGTTTTTCGGTGGAAACAGATGGGTTTTTATCATCGGAAACAGAAGTAGCCCTCGACGTCTGAACAACTTTTTTTGAAAAAATCCCTAAGCCGCGCGGTCACAATTTCATCAGAAATCTGACGTTCTGCAATTCACTCAAAAATGGTGCCAAGCTGTTGCAAACGATCCGCTGAAAGGTTTTTCGGTGGAAACAGATGGGTTTTTATCATCGGAAACAGAAGTAGCCCTCGACGTCTGAACAACTTTTTTTGAAAAAATCCCTAAGCCGCGCGGTCACAATTTCAGCAAAAATCTGACGTTATGCAATTCACTCAAAAATGGTGCCAAGCTGTTGCAAACGATGCGCTGAAAGGTTTTTCGATGGAAACAGATGTGTTTTTATCATCGGAAACAGAATTAGCCCTCGACGTCTGCACAACTTTTTTTGAAAGAATCCCTAAGCCGCGCGGTCACAATTTCAGCAAAAATCTGACGTTCTGCAATTCACTCAAAAATGGTGCCAAGCTGTTGCAAACGATCCGCTGAAAGGTTTTTCGGTGGAAACAGATGGGTTTTTATCATCGGAAACAGAAGTAGCCCTCGACGTCTGAACAACTTTTTTTGAAAAAATCCCTAAGCCGCGCGGTCAAAATTTCAGCAAAAATCTGAAGTTCTGCAATTCACTCAAAAATGGTGCCAAGCTGTTGCAAAATATCCCCTGAAAGGTTTTTCGGTGGAAACAGATGGGTTTTTATCATCGGAAACCGAATTAGTCCTCGACGTCTGAACAACTTTTTTTGAAAAAATCCCTAAGCCGCGCGGTCACAATTTCAGCAAAAATCTGACGTTCTGCAATTCACTCAAAAATGGTGCCAAGCTGTTGCAAAACATCCCCTGAAAGGTTTTTCGGTGGAAACAGATGGGTTTTTATAATCGGAAACAGAATTAGCCCTCGACGTCTGAACAACTTTTTTTGAAAAAATCCCTAAGGCGCAGTCACAATTTCAGCAAAAATCTGACGTTCTGCAATTCACTCAAAAATGGTGCCAAGCTGTTTCAAACGATCCGCTGAAAGGTTTTTCGGTGGAAACAGATGGGCTTTTGTCATCGGAAACAGAATTAGCCCTCGACGTCTGAACAACTTTTTTTGAAAAAATCCCTAAGCCGCGCGGTCACAATTTCAGAAAAAATCTGACGTTCTACAATTCACTCAAAAATGGTGCCAAGCTGTTGCAAACGATCCGCTGAAAGGTTTTTCGGTGGAAACAGATGGGTTTTTATCATCGGAAACAGAATTAGCCCTCGACGTCTGAACAACTTTTTTTGAAAAAATCCCTAAGCCGCGCGGTCACAATTTCAGCAAAAATCTGACGTTCTGCAATTCACTCAAAAATGGTGCCAAGCTGTTGCAAACGATGCGCTGAAAGGTTTTTCGATGGAAACAGATGTGTTTTTATCATCGGAAACAGAATTAGCCCTCGACGTCTGCACAACTTTTTTTGAAAGAATCCCTAAGCCGCGCAGTCACAATTTCAGCAAAAATCTGACGTTCTGCAATTCACTCAAAAATGGTGCCAAGCTGTAGCAAACGATCCGCTGAAAGGTTTTTCGGTGGAAACAGATGTGTTTTTATCATCGGAAACAGAATTAGCCCTCGACGTCTGCACAACTTTTTTTGAAAGAATCCCTAAGCCGCGCGGTCACAATTTCAGCAAAAATCTGACGTTCTGCAATTCACTCAAAAATGGTGCCAAGCTGTACCAAACGATCCGCTGAAAGGTTTTTCGGTGGAAACAGATGGGTTTTTATCATCGGAAACAGAAGTAGCCCTCGACGTCTGAACAACTTTTTTTGAAAAAATCCCTAAGCCGCACGGTCACAATTTCAGCAAAAATCTGACGTTCTGCAATTCACTCAAAAATGGTGCCAAGCTGTTGCAAACGATCCGCTGAAAGGTTTTTCGGTGGAAACAGATGGGTTTTTATCATCGGAAACAGAAGTAGCCCTCGACGTCTGAACAACTTTTTTTGAAAAAATCCCTAAGCCGCGCGGTCACAATTTCAGCAAAAATCTGACGTTCTGCAATTGACTCAAAAATGGTGCCAAGCTGTTGCAAACGATGCGCTGAAAGGTTTTTCGATGGAAACAGATGTGTTTTTATCATCGGAAACAGAATTAGCCCTCGACGTCTGCACAACTTTTTTTGAAAGAATCCCTAAGCCGCGCGGTCACAATTTCAGCAAAAATCTGACGTTCTGCAATTCACTCAAAAATGGTGCCAAGCTGTTGCAAACGATCCGCTGAAAGGTTTTTCGGTGGAAACAGATGGGTTTTTATCATCGGAAACAGAATTAGCCCTCGACGTCTGAACAACTTTTTTTGAAAAAATCCCTAAGCCGCGCGGTCACAATTTCACCAAAAATCTGACGTTCTGCAATTCACTCAAAAATGGTGCCAAGCTGTTGCAAAATATCCCCTGAAAGGTTTTTCGGTGGAAACAGATGGGTTTTTATCATCGGAAACAGAATTAGCCTTAGACGTCTGAACAACTTTTTTTGAAAAAATCCCTAAGCCGCGCGGTCACAATTTCAGCAAAAATCTGACGTTCTGCAATTCACTCAAAAATGGTGCCAAGCTGTGGCAAAATATCCCCTGAAAGGTTTTTCGATGGAAACAGATGTGTTTTTATCATCGGAAAGAGAATTAGCCCTCGACGTCTGAAGAACTTTTTTTGAAAAAATCCCTAAGCCGCGTGTTCACAATTTCAGCAAAAATCTGACGTTCTGCAATTCACTCAAAAATGGTGCCAAGCTGTTGCAAACGATCCGCTGAAAGGTTTTTCGGTGGAAACAGATGGGTTTTTATCATCGGAAGCAGAATTATCCCTCGATGTCTGCACAACTTTTTTTGAAAAAATCCCTAAGCCGCGCGGTCACAATTTCAGCAAAAATCTGACGTTCTGCAATTCACTCAAAAATGGTGCCAAGCTGTTGCAAAATATCCCCTGAAAGGTTTTTCGGTGGAAACAGATGTGTTTTTATCATCGGAAACAGAATTAGCCCTCGACGTCTGCACAACTTTTTTTTAAAAAATCCCTAAGCCGTGCGGTTACAATTTCAGCAAAAATCTGACGTTCTGCAATTCACTCAAAAATGGTGCCAAGCTGTAGCAAACGATCCGCTGAAAGGTTTTTCGGTGGAAACAGATGTGTTTTTATCATCGGAAACAGAATTAGCCCTCGACGTCTGCACAACTTTTTTTGAAAGAATCCCTAAGCCGCGCGGTCACAATTTCAGCAAAAATCTGACGTTCTGCAATTCACTCAAAAATGGTGCCAAGCTGTACCAAACGATCCGCTGAAAGGTTTTTCGGTGGAAACAGATGGGTTTTTATCATCGGAAACAGAAGTAGCCCTCGACGTCTGAACAACTTTTTTTGAAAAAATCCCTAAGCCGCACGGTCACAATTTCAGCAAAAATCTGACGTTCTGCAATTCACTCAAAAATGGTGCCAAGCTGTTGCAAACGATGCGCTGAAAGGTTTTTCGATGGAAACAGATGTGTTTTTATCATCGGAAACAGAATTAGCCCTCGACGTCTGCACAACTTTTTTTGAAAGAATCCCTAAGCCGCGCGGTCACAATTTCAGCAAAAATCTGACGTTCTGCAATTCACTCAAAAATGGTGCCAAGCTGTTGCAAACGATCCGCTGAAAGGTTTTTCGGTGGAAACAGATGGGTTTTTATCATCGGAAACCGAAGTAGCCCTCGACGTCTGAACAACATTTTTTTAAAAAATCCCTAAGCCGCGCGGTCAAAATTTCAGCAAAAATCTGAAGTTCTGCAATTCACTCAAAAATGGTGCCAAGCTGTTGCAAAACATCCCCTGAAAGGTTTTTCGGTGGAAACAGATGGGTTTTTATAATCGGAAACAGAATTAGCCCTCGACGTCTGAACAACTTTTTTTGAAAAAATACCTAATGCGCAGTCACAATTTCAGCAAAAATCTGACGTTCTGCAATTCACTCAAAAATGGTGCCAAGCTGTTTCAAACGATCCGCTGAAAGGTTTTTCGGTGGAAACAGATGGGCTTTTGTCATCGGAAACAGAATTAGCCCTCGACGTCTGAACAACTTTTTTTGAAAAAATCCCTAAGCCGCGCGGTCACAATTTCAGAAAAAATCTGACGTTCTACAATTCACTCAAAAATGGTGCCAAGCTGTTGCAAACGATCCGCTGAAAGGTTTTTCGGTGGAAACAGATGGGTTTTTATCATCGGAAACAGAATTAGCCCTCGACGTCTGAACAACTTTTTTTGAAAAAATCCCTAAGCCGCGCGGTCACAATTTCAGCAAAAATCTGACGTTCTGCAATTCACTCAAAAATGGTGCCAAGCTGTTGCAAACGATGCGCTGAAAGGTTTTTCGATGGAAACAGATGTGTTTTTATCATCGGAAACAGAATTAGCCCTCGACGTCTGCACAACTTTTTTTGAAAGAATCCCTAAGCCGCGCAGTCACAATTTCAGCAAAAATCTGACGTTCTGCAATTCACTCAAAAATGGTGCCAAGCTGTAGCAAACGATCCGCTGAAAGGTTTTTCGGTGGAAACAGATGTGTTTTTATCATCGGAAACAGAATTAGCCCTCGACGTCTGCACAACTTTTTTTGAAAGAATCCCTAAGCCGCGCGGTCACAATTTCAGCAAAAATCTGACGTTCTGCAATTCACTCAAAAATGGTGCCAAGCTGTACCAAACGATCCGCTGAAAGGTTTTTCGGTGGAAACAGATGGGTTTTTATCATCGGAAACAGAAGTAGCCCTCGACGTCTGAACAACTTTTTTTGAAAAAATCCCTAAGCCGCACGGTCACAATTTCAGCAAAAATCTGACGTTCTGCAATTCACTCAAAAATGGTGCCAAGCTGTTGCAAACGATCCGCTGAAAGGTTTTTCGGTGGAAACAGATGGGTTTTTATCATCGGAAACAGAAGTAGCCCTCGACGTCTGAACAACTTTTTTTGAAAAAATCCCTAAGCCGCGCGGTCACAATTTCAGCAAAAATCTGACGTTCTGCAATTGACTCAAAAATGGTGCCAAGCTGTTGCAAACGATGCGCTGAAAGGTTTTTCGATGGAAACAGATGTGTTTTTATCATCGGAAACAGAATTAGCCCTCGACGTCTGCACAACTTTTTTTGAAAGAATCCCTAAGCCGCGCGGTCACAATTTCAGCAAAAATCTGACGTTCTGCAATTCACTCAAAAATGGTGCCAAGCTGTTGCAAACGATCCGCTGAAAGGTTTTTCGGTGGAAACAGATGGGTTTTTATCATCGGAAACAGAAGTAGCCCTCGACGTCTGAACAACATTTTTTTAAAAAATCCCTAAGCCGCGCGGTCAAAATTTCAGCAAAAATCTGAAGTTCTGCAATTCACTCAAAAATGGTGCCAAGCTGTTGCAAAACATCCCCTGAAAGGTTTTTCGGTGGAAACAGATGGGTTTTTATAATCGGAAACAGAATTAGCCCTCGACGTCTGAACAACTTTTTTTGAAAAAATCCCTAAGGCGCAGTCACAATTTCAGCAAAAATCTGACGTTCTGCAATTCACTCAAAAATGGTGCCAAGCTGTTTCAAACGATCCGCTGAAAGGTTTTTCGGTGGAAACAGATGTGTTTTTATCATCGGAAACAGAATTAGCCCTCGACGTCTGCACAACTTTTTTTGAAAGAATCCCTAAGCCGCGCGGTCACAATTTCAGCAAAAATCTGACGTTCTGCAATTCACTCAAAAATGGTGCCAAGCTGTACCAAACGATCCGCTGAAAGGTTTTTCGGTGGAAACAGATGGGTTTTTATCATCGGAAACAGAAGTAGCCCTCGACGTCTGAACAACTTTTTTTGAAAAAATCCCTAAGCCGCACGGTCACAATTTCAGCAAAAATCTGACGTTCTGCAATTCACTCAAAAATGGTGCCAAGCTGTTGCAAACGATCCGCTGAAAGGTTTTTCGGTGGAAACAGATGGGTTTTTATCATCGGAAACAGAAGTAGCCCTCGACGTCTGAACAACTTTTTTTGAAAAAATCCCTAAGCCGCGCGGTCACAATTTCAGCAAAAATCTGACGTTCTGCAATTGACTCAAAAATGGTGCCAAGCTGTTGCAAACGATGCGCTGAAAGGTTTTTCGATGGAAACAGATGTGTTTTTATCATCGGAAACAGAATTAGCCCTCGACGTCTGCACAACTTTTTTTGAAAGAATCCCTAAGCCGCGCGGTCACAATTTCAGCAAAAATCTGACGTTCTGCAATTCACTCAAAAATGGTGCCAAGCTGTTGCAAACGATCCGCTGAAAGGTTTTTCGGTGGAAACAGATGGGTTTTTATCATCGGAAACAGAAGTAGCCCTCGACGTCTGAACAACATTTTTTTAAAAAATCCCTAAGCCGCGCGGTCAAAATTTCAGCAAAAATCTGAAGTTCTGCAATTCACTCAAAAATGGTGCCAAGCTGTTGCAAAACATCCCCTGAAAGGTTTTTCGGTGGAAACAGATGGGTTTTTATAATCGGAAACAGAATTAGCCCTCGACGTCTGAACAACTTTTTTTGAAAAAATCCCTAAGGCGCAGTCACAATTTCAGCAAAAATCTGACGTTCTGCAATTCACTCAAAAATGGTGCCAAGCTGTTTCAAACGATCCGCTGAAAGGTTTTTCGGTGGAAACAGATGGGGTTTTGTCATCGGAAAGAGAATTAGCCCTCGACGTCTGAACAACTTTTTTTGAAAAAATCCCTAAGCCGCGCGGTCACAATTTCAGAAAAAATCTGACGTTCTACAATTCACTCAAAAATGGTGCCAAGCTGTTGCAAACGATCCGCTGAAAGGTTTTTCGGTGGAAACAGATGGGTTTTTATCATCGGAAACAGAATTAGCCCTCGACGTCTGAACAACTTTTTTTGAAAAAATCCCTAAGCCGCGCGGTCACAATTTCAGCAAAAATCTGACGTTCTGCAATTCACTCAAAAATGGTGCCAAGCTGTTGCAAACGATGCGCTGAAAGGTTTTTCGATGGAAACAGATGTGTTTTTATCATCGGAAACAGAATTAGCCCTCGACGTCTGCACAACTTTTTTTGAAAGAATCCCTAAGCCGCGCGGTCACAATTTCAGCAAAAATCTGACGTTCTGCAATTCACTCAAAAATGGTGCCAAGCTGTAGCAAACGATCCGCTGAAAGGTTTTTCGGTGGAAACAGATGTGTTTTTATCATCGGAAACAGAATTAGCCCTCGACGTCTGCACAACTTTTTTTGAAAGAATCCCTAAGCCGCGCGGTCACAATTTCAGCAAAAATCTGACGTTCTGCAATTCACTCAAAAATGGTGCCAAGCTGTACCAAACGATCCGCTGAAAGGTTTTTCGGTGGAAACAGATGGGTTTTTATCATCGGAAACAGAAGTAGCCCTCGACGTCTGAACAACTTTTTTTGAAAAAATCCCTAAGCCGCACGGTCACAATTTCAGCAAAAATCTGACGTTCTGCAATTCACTCAAAAATGGTGCCAAGCTGTTGCAAACGATCCGCTGAAAGGTTTTTCGGTGGAAACAGATGGGTTTTTATCATCGGAAACAGAAGTAGCCCTCGACGTCTGAACAACTTTTTTTGAAAAAATCCCTAAGCCGCGCGGTCACAATTTCAGCAAAAATCTGACGTTCTGCAATTGACTCAAAAATGGTGCCAAGCTGTTGCAAACGATGCGCTGAAAGGTTTTTCGATGGAAACAGATGTGTTTTTATCATCGGAAACAGAATTAGCCCTCGACGTCTGCACAACTTTTTTTGAAAGAATCCCTAAGCCGCGCGGTCACAATTTCAGCAAAAATCTGACGTTCTGCAATTCACTCAAAAATGGTGCCAAGCTGTTGCAAACAATCCGCTGAAAGGTTTTTCGGTGGAAACAGATGGGTTTTTATCATCGGAAACAGAAGTAGCCCTCGACGTCTGAACAACATTTTTTTAAAAAATCCCTAAGCCGCGCGGTCAAAATTTCAGCAAAAATCTGAAGTTCTGCAATTCACTCAAAAATGGTGCCAAGCTGTTGCAAAATATCCCCTGAAAGGTTTTTCGATGGAAACAGATGTGTTTTTATCATCGGAAACAGAATTAGCCCTCGACGTCTGCACAACTTTTTTTGAAAGAATCCCTAAGCCGCGCGGTCACAATTTCAGCAAAAATCTGACGTTCTGCAATTCACTCAAAAATGGTGCCAAGCTGTTGCAAACGATCCGCTGAAAGGTTTTTCGGTGGAAACAGATGGGTTTTTATCATTGGAAACAGAAGTAGTCCTCGACGTCTGAACAACTTTTTTTGAAAAAATCCCTAAGCCGCGCGGTCACAATTTCAGCAAAAATCTGATGTTCTGCAATTCACTCAAAAATGGTGCCAAGCTGTTGCAAAATATCCCCTGAAAGGTTTTTCGGTGGAAACAGATGGGTTGTTATCATCGGAAACAGAATTAGCCCTCGACGAAGGCACTACTTTTTTTGAAAAAATCCCTAAGCCGCGCGGTCACAATTTCAGCAAAAATCTGACGTTCTGCAATTCACTCAAAAATGGTGCCAAGCTGTTTCAAACGATCCGCTGAAAGGTTTTTCGGTGGAAACAGATGGGTTTTTGTCATCGGAAACAGAATTAGACCTCGACGTCTGTACAACTTTTTTTGAAAAAATCCCTAAGCCGCGCGGTCACAATTTCAGCAAAAATCTGACGTTCTGCAATTCACTCAAAAATGGTGCCAAGCTGTTGCAAAATATCCCCTGAAAGGTTTTTCGGTGGAAACAGATGGGTTTTTATCATCGGAAACAGAATTAGCCATCGACGTCTGAACAACTTTTTTTGAAAAAATCCCTAAGCCGCGCGGTCACAATTTCAGCAAAAATCTGACGTTCTGCAATTCACTCAAAAATGGTGCCAAGCTGTTGCAAAATATCCCCTGAAAGGTTTTTCGGTGGAAACAGGTGGGTTTTTATCATCGGAAACAGAATTAGCCCTCGACGTCGGCACTACTTTTTTTGAAAAAATCCCTAAGCCGCGCGGTCACAATTTCAGCAGAGATCTGACGTTCTGCAATTCACTCAAAAATGGTGCCAAGCTGTTGCAAACGATCCGCTGAAAGGTTTTTCGGTGGAAACAGATGGGTTTTTATCATCGGAAACAGAATTAGCCCTCGACGTCTGCACAACTTTTTTTGAAAGAATCCCTAAGCCGCGCGGTCACAATTTCAGCAAAAATCTGACGTTCATCAATTCACTCAAAAATGGTGCCAAGCTGTTGCAAACGATCCGCTGAAAGGTTTTTCGGTGGAAACAGATGTGTTTTTATCATCGGAAACAGAATTAGCCCTCGACGTCTGCACAACTTTTTTTGAAAGAATCCCTAAGCCGCGCGGTCACAATTTCAGCAAAAATCTGACGTTCTGCAATTCACTCAAAAATGGTGCCAAGCTGTACCAAACGATCCGCTGAAAGGTTTTTCGGTGGAAACAGATGGGTTTTTATCATCGGAAACAGAAGTAGCCCTCGACGTCTGAACAACTTTTTTTGAAAAAATCCCTAAGCCGCACGGTCACAATTTCAGCAAAAATCTGACGTTCTGCAATTCACTCAAAAATGGTGCCAAGCTGTTGCAAACGATCCGCTGAAAGGTTTTTCGGTGGAAACAGATGGGTTTTTATCATCGGAAACCGAATTAGCCCTCGACGTCTGAACAACTTTTTTTGAAAAAATTCCTAAGCCGCACGGTCACAATTTCAGCAAAAATCTGACGTTCTGCAATTCAATCAAATATGGTGCCAAGCTGTTGCAAACGATCCGCTGAAAGCTTTTTCGGTGGAAACAGATGGGTTTTTATCATCGGAAAAAGAATTAGTCCTCGACGTCTGAACAACTTTTTTTGAAAAAATCCCTAAGCCGCGCGGTCACAATTTCAGCAAAAATCTGACGTTCTGCAATTCACTCAAAAATGGTGCCAAGCTGTTGCAAAACATCCCCTAAAAGGTTTTTCGGTGGAAACAGATGGGTTGTTATCATCGGAAACAGAATTAGCCCTCGACGTCGGCACTACTTTTTTTGAAAAAATCCCTAAGCCGCGCGGTCACAATTTCAGCAAAAATCTGACGTTCTGCAATTCACTCAAAAATGGTGCCAAGCTGTTTCAAACGATCCGCTGAAAGGTTTTTCGGTGGAAACAGATGGGTTTTTGTCATCGGAAACAGAATTAGCCCTCGAAGTCTGAACAACTTTTTTTGAAAAAATCCCTAAGCCGCGCCGTCACAATTTCAGCAAAAATCTGACGTTCTGCAATTCACTCAAAAATGCTGTCAAGCTGTTGCAAACGATCCGTTGAAAAGTTTTTCGGTGGAAACAGATGGGTTTTTATCATCGGAAACAGAATTAGCCCTCGACATCTGAACAACTTTTTTTGAAAAAATCCCTAAGGCGCGCGGTCACAATTTCAGCAAAAAATCTGACGTTCTGCAATTCACTCAAAAATGGTGCCAAGCTGTTGCAAACAATCCGCTGAAAGGTTTTTCGATGGAAACAGATGTGTTTTTATCATCGGAAACAGAATTAGCCCTCGGCGTCTGAACAACTTTTTTTGAAAAAATCCCTAAGCCGCGCGGTCACAATTTCAGCAAAAATCTGACGTTCTGCAATTCACTCAAAAATGGTGCCAAGCTGTTGCAAACGATCCGCTGAAAGGTTTTTCGGTGGAAACAGATGGGTTTTTATCATCGGAAACAGAAGTAGCCCTCGACGTCTGAACAACTTTTTTTGAAAAAATCCCTAAGCCGCGCGGTCAAAATTTCAGCAAAAATCTGAAGTTCTGCAATTCACTCAAAAATGGTGCCAAGCTGTTGCAAAATATCCCCTGAAAGGTTTTTCGGTGGAAACAGATGGGTTTTTATCATCGGAAACCGAATTAGCCCTCGACGTCTGAACAACTTTTTTTGAAAAAATCCCTAAGCCGCGCGGTCACAATTTCAGCAAAAATCTGACGTTCTGCAATTCAATCAAATATGGTGCCAAGCTGTTGCAAACGATCCGCTGAAAGCTTTTTCGGTGGAAACAGATGGGTTTTTATCATCGGAAAAAGAATTAGTCCTCGACGTCTGAACAACTTTTTTTGAAAAAATCCCTAAGCCGCGCGGTCACAATTTCAGCAAAAATCTGACGTTCTGCAATTCACTCAAAAATGGTGCCAAGCTGTTGCAAAACATCCCCTGAAAGGTTTTTCGGTGGAAACAGATGGGTTTTTATCATCGGAAACAGAATTAGCCCTCGACGTCTGAACAACTTTTTTTGAAAAAATCCCTAAGGCGCAGTCACAATTTCAGCAAAAATCTGATGTTCTGCAATTCACTCAAAAATGGTGCCAAGCTGTTGCAAAATATCCCCTGAAAGGTTTTTCGGTGGAAACAGATGGGTTTTTATCATCGGAAACAGAATTAGCCCTCGACGTGTGAACAACTTTTTATGAAAAAAACCCTAAGCCGTGCGGTCACAATTTCAGCAAAAATCTGACGTTCTGCAATTCACTCAAAAATGGTGCCAAGCTGTTTCAAACGATCCCCTGAAAGGTTTTTCGGTGGAAACAGATGGGTTTTTATCATCGGAAACAGAAGTAGCCCTCGACGTCTGAACAACTTTTTTTTAAAAAATCCCTAAGCCGTGCGGTTACAATTTCAGCAAAAATCTGACGTTCTGCAATTCACTCAAAAATGGTGCCAAGCTGTTGCAAAATATCCCCTGAAAGGTTTTTCGGTGGAAACAGATGGGTTTTTATCATCGGAAACAGAATTAGCCCTCGACGTCTGAACAACTTTTTTTCAAAAAATCCCTAAGCCGCGCGGTCACAATTTCAGCAAAAATCTGACGTTCTGCAATTCACTCAAAAATGGTGCCAAGCTGTTGCAAAATATCCCCTGAAAGGTTTTTCGGTGGAAACAGATGGGTTTTTATCATCGGAAACAGAATTAGGCCTCGACGTCTGAACAACTTTTTTTTAAAAAATCCCTAAGCCGCGCGGTCACAATTTCATCAGAAATCTGACGTTCTGCAATTCACTCAAAAATGGTGCCATGCTGTTGCAAACGATCCGCTGAAAGGTTTTTCGGTGGAAACAGATGGGTTTTTATCATCGGAAACAGAATTAGCCCTCGAAGTCAGCACAACTTTTTTTGAAAAAATCCCTAAGCCGCGCGGTCACAATTTCAGCAAAAATCTGACGTTCTGCAATTCACTCAAAAATGGTGCCAAGCTGTTGCAAAATATCCCCTGAAAGGTTTTTCGGTGGAAACAGATGGGTTTTTATCATCGGAAACAGAATTAGCCCTCGACGTGTGAACAACTTTTTATGAAAAAATCCCTAAGCCGTGCGGTCACAATTTCAGCAAAAATCTGACGTTCTGCAATTCACTCAAAAATGGTGCCAAGCTGTTTCAAACGATCCGCTGAAAGGTTTTTCGGTGGAAACAGATGGGTTTTTATCATCGGAAACAGAATTAGCCCTCGGCGTCTGAACAACTTTTTTTGAAAAAATCCCTAAGCCGCGCGGTCACAATTTCAGCAAAAATCTGACGTTCTGCAATTCACTCAAAAATGGTGCCAAGCTGTGGCAAAATATCCCCTGAAAGGTTTTTCGTTGGAAACAGATGGGTTTTTATCATCGGAAACAGAATTAGCCCTCGACGTCTGAACAACTTTTTTTGAAAAAATCCCTAAGCCGCGCGGTCACAATTTCAGCAAAAATCTGACGTTCTGCAATTCACTCAAAAATGGTGCCAAGCTGTGGCAAAATATCCCCTGAAAGGTTTTTCGTTGGAAACAGATGGGTTTTTATCATCGGAAACAGAATTAGCCCTCGACGTCTGAACAACTTTTTTTGAAAAAATCCCTAAGCCGCGCGGTCACAATTTCAGCAAAAATCTGACGTTCTGCAATTCACTCAAAAATGGTGCCAAGCTGTTGCAAAATATCCCCTGAAAGGTTTTTCGGTGGAAACAGATGGGTTTTTATCATCGGAAACAGAATTAGCCCTCGACGTCTGCACAACTTTTTTAAAAAAAATCCCTAAGCCGTGCGGTTACAATTTCAGCAAAAATCTGACGTTCTGCAATTCACTCAAAAATGGTGACAAGCTGTTGCAAAATATCCCCTGAAAGGTTTTTGGGTGGAAACAGATGGGTTTTTATCATCGGAAACAGAATTAGGCCTCGACGTCTGCACAACTTTTTTTGAAAGAATCCCTAAGCCGCGCGGTCAGAATTTCAGCAAAAATCTGACGTTCTGCAATTCACTCAAAAATGGTGCCAAGCTGTTGCAAACGATCCGCTGAAAGCTTTTTCGGTGGAAACAGATGGGTTTTTATCATCGGAAAAAGAATTAGTCCTCGACGTCTGAACAACTTTTTATGAAAAAATCCCGAAGCCGTGCGGTCACAATTTCAGCAAAAATCTGACGTTCTGCAATTCACTCAAAAATGGTGCCAAGCTATTTCAAACGATCCGCTGAAAGGTTTTTCGGTGGAAACAGATGGGTTTTTGTCATCGGAAACAGAATTAGCCCTCGACGTCTGAACAACTTTTTTTGAAAAAATCCCTAAGCCGCGCAGTCACAATTTCAGCAAAAATCTGACGTTCTGCAATTCACTCAAAAATGGTGCCAAGCTGTTGCAAACGATCCGCTGAAAGGTTTTTCGGTGGAAACAGATGGGTTTTTATCATCGGAAACAGAAGTAGCCCTCGACGTCTGAACAACTTTTTTTGAAAAAATCCCTAAGCCGCGCGGTCAAAATTTGAGCAAAAATCTGAAGTTCTGCAATTCACTCAAAAATGGTGCCAAGCTGTTGCAAAATATCCCCTGAAAGGTTTTTCGGTGGAAACAGATGGGTTTTTATCATCGGAAACCGAATTAGCCCTCGACGTCTGAACAACTTTTTTTGAAAAAATCCTTAAGCCGCGCGGTCACAATTTCAGCAAAAATCTGACGTTCTGCAATTCAATCAAATATGGTGCCAAGCTGTTGCAAACGATCCACTGAAAGCTTTTTCGGTGGAAACAGATGGGTTTTTATCATCGGAAAAAGAATTAGTCCTCGACGTCTGAACAACTTTTTTTGAAAAAATCCCTAAGCCGCGCGGTCACAATTTCAGCAAAAATCTGACGTTCTGCAATTCACTCAAAAATGGTGCCAAGCTGTTGCAAAACATCCCCTGAAAGGTTTTTCGGTGGAAACAGATGGGTTTTTATCATCGGAAACAGAATTAGCCCTCGACGTCTGAACAACTTTTTTTGAAAAAATCCCTAAGGCGCAGTCACAATTTCAGCAAAAATCTGACGTTCTGCAATTCACTCAAAAATGGTGCCAAGCTGTTGCAAAATATCCCCTGAAAGGTTTTTCGGTGGAAACAGATGGGTTTTTATCATCGGAAACAGAATTAGCCCTCGACGTGTGAACAACTTTTTATGAAAAAATCCCTAAGCCGTGCGGTCACAATTTCAGCAAAAATCTGACGTTGTGCAATTCACTCAAAAATGGTGCCAAGCTGTTTCAAACGATCCGCTGAAAGGTTTTTCGGTGGAAACAGATGGGTTTTTGTCATCGGAAACAGAATTAGCCCTCGACGTCTGAACAACTTTTTTTGAAAAAATCCCTAAGCCGCGCAGTCACAATTTCAGCAAAAATCTGACGTTCTGCAATTCACTCAAAAATGCTGTCAAGCTGTTGCAAACGATCCGTTGAAAAGTTTTTCGGTGGAAACAGATGGGTTTTTATCATCGGAAACGGAATTAGCCCTCGACATCTGAACAACTTTTTTTGAAAAAATCCCTAAGGCGCGCGGTCACAATTTCAGCAAAAAATCTGACGTTCTGCAATTCACTCAAAAATGGTGCCAAGCTGTTGCAAACAATCCGCTGAAAGGTTTTTCGATGGAAACAGATGTGTTTTTATCATCGGAAACAGAATTAGCCCTCGGCGTCTGAACAACTTTTTTTGAAAAAATCCCTAAGCCGCGCGGTCACAATTTCAGCAAAAATCTGACGTTCTGCAATTCACTCAAAAATGGTGCCAAGCTGTTGCAAACGATCCGCTGAAAGGTTTTTCGGTGAAAACAGATGGGTTTTTATCATCGGAAGCAGAATTATCCCTCGATGTCTGAACAACTTTTTTTGAAAAAATCCCTAAGCCGCGCGGTCACAATTTCAGCAAAAATCTGACGTTCTGCAATTCACTCAAAAATGGTGCCAAGCTGTTGCAAAATATCCCCTGAATGGTTTTTCGGTGGAAACAGATGGGTTTTTATCATCGGAAACAGAATTAGGCCTCGACGTCTGAACAACTTTTTTTGAAAAAATCCCTAAGCCGCGCGGTCACAATTTCATCAGAAATCTGACGTTCTGCAATTCACTCAAAAATGGTGCCAAGCTGTTGCAAACGATCCGCTGAAAGGTTTTTCGGTGGAAACAGATGGGTTTTTATCATCGGAAACAGAATTAGCCCTCGACGTCTGAACAACTTTTTTTGAAAAAATCCCTAAGCCGCGCGGTCACAATTTCAGCAAAAATCTGACGTTCTGCAATTCACTCAAAAATGGTGCCAAGCTGTTGCAAACGATCCGCTGAAATGTTTTTCGATGGAAACAGATGGGTTTTTATCATCGGAAACAGAATTAGCCCTCGACGTCTGAAGAACTTTTTTTGAAACAATCCCTAAGCCGCGCGGTCACAATTTCAGCAAAAATCTGACGTTCTGCAATTCACTCAAAAATGGTGCCAAGCTGTTGCAAAATATCCCCTGAAACGTTTTTTGGTGGAAACAGATGGGTTTTTATCATCGGAAACAGAATTAGCCCTCGACGTCTGAACAACTTTTTTTTAAAAAATCCCTAAGCCCGGCGGTCTCAATTTCAGCAAAAATCTGACGTTCTGCAATTCACTCAAAAATGGTGCCTAGCTGTTGCAAACGATCCGCTGAAAGGTTTTTCGATGGAAACAGATGTGTTTTTATCATCGGAAACAGAATTAGCCCTCGACGTCAGCACAACTTTTTTTGAAAAAATCCCTAAGCCGCGCGGTCACAATTTCAGCAAAAATCTGACGTTCTGCAATTCACTCAAAAATGGTGCCTAGCTGTGGCAAACAATCCGCTGAAAGGTTTTTCGGTGGAAACAGATGGGTTTTTATCATCGGAAGCAGAATTAGCCCTCGACGTCTGAAGAACTTTTTTTGAAAAAATCCCTAAGCCGCGCGGTCACAATTTCAGCAAAAATCTGACGTTCTGGAATTCACTCAAAAATGGTGCCAAGCTGTTGCAAACGATCCGCTGAAAGGTTTTTCGGTGGAAACAGATGGGTTTTTATCATCGGAAACAGAAGTAGCCCTCGACGTCTGAACAACTTTTTTTGAAAAAATCCCTAAGCCGCGCGGTCACAATTTCAGCAAAAATCTGACGTTCTGCAATTCACTCAAAAATGGTGCCAAGCTGTTGCAAACGATGCGCTGAAAGGTTTTTCGATGGAAACAGATGTGTTTTTATCATCGGAAACAGAATTAGCCCTCGACGTCTGCACAACTTTTTTTGAAAGAATCCCTAAGCCGCGCGGTCACAATTTCAGCAAAAATCTGACGTTCTGCAATTCACTCAAAAATGGTGCCAAGCTGTAGCAAACGATCCGCTGAAAGGTTTTTCGGTGGAAACAGATGGGTTTTTATCATCGGAAACAGAAGTAGCCCTCGACGTCTGAATAACTTTTTTTGAAAAAATCCCTAAGCCGCACGGTCACAATTTCAGCAAAAATCTGACATTCTGCAATTCACTCAAAAATGGTGCCAAGCTGTTGCAAACGATCCGCTGAAAGGTTTTTCGGTGAAAACAGATGGGTTTTTATCATCGGAAACAGAAGTAGCCCTCGACGTCTGAACAACTTTTTTTTAAAAAATCCCTAAGCCGCGCGGTCTCAATTTCAGCAAAAATCTGACGTTCTGCAATTCACTCAAAAATGGTGCCTAGCTGTTGCAAACGATCCGCTGAAAGGTTTTTCGATGGAAAAAGATGTGTTTTTATCATCGGAAACAGAATTAGCCCTCGACGTCAGCACAACTTTTTTTGAAAAAATCCCTAAGCCGCGCGGTCACAATTTCAGCAAAAATCTGACGTTCTGCAATTCACTCAAAAATGGTGCCTAGCTGTGGCAAACAATCCGCTGAAAGGTTTTTCGGTGGAAACAGATGGGTTTTTATCATCGGAAGCAGAATTAGCCCTCGACGTCTGAAGAACTTTTTTTGAAAAAATCCCTAAGCCGCGCGGTCACAATTTCAGCAAAAATCTGACGTTCTGGAATTCACTCAAAAATGGTGCCAAGCTGTTGCAAACGATCCGCTGAAAGGTTTTTCGGTGGAAACAGATGGGTTTTTATCATCGGAAACAGAATTAGCCCTCGACGTCTGAACAACTTTTTTTTAAAAAATCCCTAAGCCCGGCGGTCTCAATTTCAGCAAAAATCTGACGTTCTGCAATTCACTCAAAAATGGTGCCTAGCTGTTGCAAACGATCCGCTGAAAGGTTTTTCGATGGAAACAGATGTGTTTTTATCATCGGAAACAGAATTAGCCCTCGACGTCAGCACAACTTTTTTTGAAAAAATCCCTAAGCCGCGCGGTCACAATTTCAGCAAAAATCTGACGTTCTGGAATTCACTCAAAAATGGTGCCAAGCTGTTGCAAACGATCCGCTGAAAGGTTTTTCGGTGGAAACAGATGGGTTTTTATCATCGGAAACAGAAGTAGCCCTCGACGTCTGAACAACTTTTTTTGAAAAAATCCCTAAGCCGCGCGGTCACAATTTCAGCAAAAATCTGACGTTCTGCAATTCACTCAAAAATGGTGCCAAGCTGTTGCAAACGATGCGCTGAAAGGTTTTTCGATGGAAACAGATGTGTTTTTATCATCGGAAACAGAATTAGCCCTCGACGTCTGCACAACTTTTTTTGAAAGAATCCCTAAGCCGCGCGGTCACAATTTCAGCAAAAATCTGACGTTCTGCAATTCACTCAAAAATGGTGCCAAGCTGTAGCAAACGATCCGCTGAAAGGTTTTTCGGTGGAAACAGATGGGTTTTTATCATCGGAAACAGAAGTAGCCCTCGACGTCTGAATAACTTTTTTTGAAAAAATCCCTAAGCCGCACGGTCACAATTTCAGCAAAAATCTGACATTCTGCAATTCACTCAAAAATGGTGCCAAGCTGTTGCAAACGATCCGCTGAAAGGTTTTTCGGTGAAAACAGATGGGTTTTTATCATCGGAAACAGAAGTAGCCCTCGACGTCTGAACAACTTTTTTTTAAATAATCCCTAAGCCGCGCGGTCTCAATTTCAGCAAAAATCTGACGTTCTGCAATTCACTCAAAAATGGTGCCTAGCTGTTGCAAACGATCCGCTGAAAGGTTTTTCGATGGAAAAAGATGTGTTTTTATCATCGGAAACAGAATTAGCCCTCGACGTCAGCACAACTTTTTTTGAAAAAATCCCTAAGCCGCGCGGTCACAATTTCAGCAAAAATCTGACGTTCTGCAATTCACTCAAAAATGGTGCCTAGCTGTGGCAAACAATCCGCTGAAAGGTTTTTCGGTGGAAACAGATGGGTTTTTATCATCGGAAGCAGAATTAGCCCTCGACGTCTGAAGAACTTTTTTTGAAAAAATCCCTAAGCCGCGCGGTCACAATTTCAGCAAAAATCTGACGTTCTGGAATTCACTCAAAAATGGTGCCAAGCTGTTGCAAACGATCCGCTGAAAGGTTTTTCGGTGGAAACAGATGGGTTTTTATCATCGGAAACAGAAGTAGCCCTCGACGTCTGAACAACTTTTTTTGAAAAAATCCCTAAGCCGCGCGGTCACAATTTCAGCAAAAATCTGACGTTCTGCAATTCACTCAAAAATGGTGCCAAGCTGTTGCAAACGATGCGCTGAAAGGTTTTTTGATGGAAACAGATGTGTTTTTATCATCGGAAACAGAATTAGCCCTCGACGTCTGCACAACTTTTTTTGAAAGAATCCCTAAGCCGCGCGGTCACAATTTCAGCAAAAATCTGACGTTCTGCAATTCACTCAAAAATGGTGCCAAGCTGTAGCAAACGATCCGCTGAAAGGTTTTTCGGTGGAAACAGATGGGTTTTTATCATCGGAAACAGAAGTAGCCCTCGACGTCTGAACAACTTTTTTTGAAAAAATCCCTAAGCCGCACGGTCACAATTTCAGCAAAAATCTGACGTTCTGCAATTCACTCAAAAATGGTGCCAAGCTGTTGCAAACGATCCGCTGAAAGGTTTTTCGGTGAAAACAGATGGGTTTTTATCATCGGAAACAGAAGTAGCCCTCGACGTCTGAACAACTTTTTTTGAAAAAATCCCTAAGCCGCACGGTCACAATTTCAGCAAAAATCTGACGTTCTGCAATTCACTTAAAAATGATGCCAAGCTGTTGCAAACGATCCGCTGAAAGGTTTTTCGGTGGAAACAGATGGGTTTTTATCATCGGAAACAGAAGTAGCCCTCGACGTCTGAACAACTTTTTTTGAAAAAATCCCTAAGCCGCGCGGTCACAATTTCAGCAAAAATCTGACGTTCTGGAATTCACTCAAAAATGGTGCCAAGCTGTTGCAAACGATCCGCTGAAAGGTTTTTCGGTGGAAACAGATGGGTTTTTATCATCGGAAACAGAAGTAGCCCTCGACGTCTGAACAACTTTTTTTGAAAAAATCCCTAAGCCGCGCGGTCACAATTTCAGCAAAAATCTGACGTTCTGCAATTCACTCAAAAATGGTGCCAAGATGTTGCAAACGATGCGCTGAAAGGTTTTTCGATGGAAACAGATGTGTTTTTATCATCGGAAACAGAATTAGCCCTCGACGTCTGCACAACTTTTTTTGAAAGAATCCCTAAGCCGCGCGGTCACAATTTCAGCAAAAATCTGACGTTCTGCAATTCACTCAAAAATGGTGCCAAGCTGTAGCAAACGATCCGCTGAAAGGTTTTTCGGTGGAAACAGATGGGTTTTTATCATCGGAAACAGAAGTAGCCCTCGACGTCTGAACAACTTTTTTTGAAAAAATCCCTAAGCCGCACGGTCACAATTTCAGCAAAAATCTGACGTTCTGCAATTCACTCAAAAATGGTGCCAAGCTGTTGCAAACGATCCGCTGAAAGGTTTTTCGGTGAAAACAGATGGGTTTTTATCATCGGAAACAGAAGTAGCCCTCGACGTCTGAACAACTTTTTTTGAAAAAATCCCTAAGCCGCACGGTCACAATTTCAGCAAAAATCTGACGTTCTGCAATTCACTCAAAAATGGTGCCAAGCTGTTGCAAACGATCCGCTGAAAGGTTTTTCGGTGGAAACAGATGGGTTTTTATCATCGGAAACAGAAGTAGCCCTCGACGTCTGAACAACTTTTTTTGAAAAAATCCCTAAGCCGCGCGGTCACAATTTCAGCAAAAATCTGACGTTCTGCAATTCACTCAAAAATGGTGCCAAGCTGTTGCAAACGATCCCCTGAAAGGTTTTTCGGTGGAAACAGATGGGTTTTTATCATAGGAAACAGAATTAGCCTTCGACGTCTGCACAACTTTTTTTGAAAAAATCCCTATGCCGCGCGGTCAGAATTTCAGAAAAAATCTGACGTTCTGCAATTCACTCAAAAATGGTGCCAAGCTGTTGCAAACGATCCGCTGAAAGGTTTTTCGATGGAAACAGATGGGCTTTTCTCATCGGAAACAGAATTAGCCCTCGGCGTCTGAACAACTTTTTTTGAAAAAATCCCTAAGCCGCGCGGTCACAATTTCAGCAGAAATCTGACGTTCTGCAATTCACTCAAAAATGGTGCCAAGCTGTTGCAAAATATCCCCTGAAAGGTTTTTCGGTGGAAACAGATGGGTTTTTATCATCGGAAACAGAATTAGCCCTCGACGTCTGAAGAACTTTTTTTGAAAAAAATCCCTAAGCCGCGCGGTCACAATTTCAGCAGAAATCTGACGTTCTGCAATTCACTCAAAAATGGTGCCAAGCTGTTGCAAAATATCCCCTGAAAGGTTTTTCGGTGGAAACAGATGGGTTTTTATCATCGGAAACAGAATTAGCCTTCGACGTCTGAACAACTTTTTTTGAAAAAATCCCTAAGCCGCGCGGTCACAATTTCAGCAAAAATCTGACGTTCTGCAATTCACTCAAAAATGGTGCCAAGCTGTTGCAAACGATCCGCTGAAAGGTTTTTCGATGGAAACAGATGTGTTTTTATCATCGGAAACAGAATTAGCCCTCGACGTCTGAAGAACTTTTTTTGAAAAAATCCCTAAGCCGCGCGGTCACAATTTCAGCAAAAATCTGACGTTCTGCAATTCACTCAAAAATGGTGCCAAGCTGTTGCAAAATATCCCCTGAAAGGTTTTTCGGTGGAAACAGATGGGTTTTTATCATCGGAAACAGAATTAGCTTTCGACGTCTGAAGAACTTTTTTTGAAAAAATCCCTAAGCCGCGCGTTCACAATTTCAGCAAAAATCTGACGTTGTGCAATTCACTCAAAAATGGTGCCAAGCTGTTGCAAACGATCCGCTGAAAGGTTTTTCGGTGGAAACAGATGGGTTTTTATCATCGGAAGCAGAATTAGCCCTCGACATCTGAACAACTTTTTTTGAAAAAATCCCTAAGCCGCGCGGTCACAATTTCAGCAAAAATCTGACGTTCTGCAATTCACTCAAAAATGGTGCCAAGCTGTGGCAAAATATCCCCTGAAAGGTTTTTCGGTGGAAACAGATGGGTTTTTATCATCGGAAACAGAATTAGCCCTCGACGTCTGTACAACTTTTTTTGAAAAAATCCCTAAGCCGCGCGGTCACAATTTCAGCAAAAATCTGACATTCTGCAATTCACTCAAAAATGGTGCCAAGCTGTTGCAAAATATCCCCTGAAAGGTTTTTCGGTGGAAACAGATGGGTTTTTATCATCGGAAACAGAATTAGCCTTCGACGTCTGAACAACTTTTTTTGAAAAAATCCCTAAGCCGCGCGGTCACAATTTCAGCAAAAATCTGACGTTGTAAAATTCACTCAAAAATGGTGCCAAGCTGTTGCAAACGATCCGCTGAAAGGTTTTTCGGTGGAAACAGATGGGTTTTTATCATCGGAAGCAGAATTAGCCCTCGACGTCTGAACAACTTTTTTTGAAAAAATCCCTAAGCCGCGCGGTCACAATTTCAGCAAAAATCTGACGTTCTGCAATTCACTCAAAAATGGTGCCAAGCTGTGGCAAAATATCCCCTGAAAGGTTTTTCGGTGGAAACAGATGGGTTTTTATCATCGGAAACAGAATTAGCCCTCGACGTCTGTACAACTTTTTTTGAAAAAATCCCTAAGCCGCGCGGTCACAATTTCAGCAAAAATCTGACATTCTGCAATTCACTCAAAAATGGTGCCAAGCTGTTGCAAAATATCCCCTGAAAGGTTTTTCGGTGGAAACAGATGGGTTTTTATCATCGGAAACAGAATTAGCTTTCGACGTCTGAAGAACTTTTTTTGAAAAAATCCCTAAGCCGCGCGTTCACAATTTCAGCAAAAATCTGACGTTGTGCAATTCACTCAAAAATGGTGCCAAGCTGTTGCAAACGATCCGCTGAAAGGTTTTTCGGTGGAAACAGATGGGTTTTTATCATCGGAAGCAGAATTAGCCCTCGACGTCTGAACAACTTTTTTTGAAAAAATCCCTAAGCCGCGCGGTCACAATTTCAGCAAAAATCTGACGTTCTGCAATTCACTCAAAAATGGTGCCAAGCTGTGGCAAAATATCCCCTGAAAGGTTTTTCGGTGGAAACAGATGGGTTTTTATCATCGGAAACAGAATTAGCCCTCGACGTCTGTACAACTTTTTTTGAAAAAATCCCTAAGCCGCGCGGTCACAATTTCAGCAAAAATCTGACATTCTGCAATTCACTCAAAAATGGTGCCAAGCTGTTGCAAAATATCCCCTGAAAGGTTTTTCGGTGGAAACAGATGGGTTTTTATCATCGGAAACAGAATTAGCCTTCGACGTCTGAACAACTTTTTTTGAAAAAATCCCTAAGCCGCGCGGTCACAATTTCAGCAAAAATCTGACGTTCTGCAATTCACTCAAAAATGGTGCCAAGCTGTTGCAAACGATCCGCTGAAAGGTTTTTCGATGGAAACAGATGTGTTTTTATCATCGGAAACAGAATTAGCCCTCGACGTCTGAAGAACTTTTTTTGAAAAAATCCCTAAGCCGCGCGGTCACAATTTCAGCAAAAATCTGACGTTCTGCAATTCACTCAAAAATGGTGCCAAGCTGTTGCAAAATATCCCCTGAAAGGTTTTTCGGTGGAAACAGATGGGTTTTTATCATCGGAAACAGAATTAGCTTTCGACGTCTGAAGAACTTTTTTTGAAAAAATCCCTAAGCCGCGCGTTCACAATTTCAGCAAAAATCTGACGTTGTAAAATTCACTCAAAAATGGTGCCAAGCTGTTGCAAACGATCCGCTGAAAGGTTTTTCGGTGGAAACAGATGGGTTTTTATCATCGGAAGCAGAATTAGCCCTCGACGTCTAAACAACTTTTTTTGAAAAAATCCCTAAGCCGCGCGGTCACAATTTCAGCAAAAATCTGACGTTCTGCAATTCACTCAAAAATGGTGCCAAGCTGTGGCAAAATATCCCCTGAAAGGTTTTTCGGTGGAAACAGATGGGTTTTTATCATCGGAAACAGAATTAGCCCTCGACGTCTGAAGAACTTTTTTTGAAAAAATCCCTAAGCCGCGCGGTCACAATTTCAGCAAAAATCTGACGTTCTGCAAATCACTCAAAAATGGTGCCAAGCTGTTGCAAACGATCCGCTGAAAGGTTTTTCGATGGAAACAGATGTGTTTTTATCATCGGAAACAGAATTAGCCCTCGACGTCTGAAGAACTTTTTTTGAAACAATCCCTAAGCCGCGCGGTCACAATTTCAGCAAAAATCTGACGTTCTGCAATTCACTCAAAAATGGTGCCAAGCTGTTGCAAAATATCCCCTGAAAGGTTTTTCGGTGGAAACAGATGGGTTTTTATCATCGGAAACAGAATTAGCCCTCGACGTCTGAACAACTTTTTTTGAAAAAATCCCTAAGCCGCGCGGTCACAATTTCAGCAAAAATCTGACGTTCTGCAATTCACTCAAAAATGGTGCCAAGCTGTTGCAAACGATCCGCTGAAAGGTTTTTCGGTGGAAACAGATGGGTTTTTATCATCGGAAACAGAATTAGCTTTCGACGTCTGAAGAACTTTTTTTGAAAAAATCCCTAAGCCGCGCGGTCACAATTTCAGCAAAAATCTGACGTTCTGCAATTCACTCAAAAATGGTGCCAAGCTGTGGCAAAATATCCCCTGAAAGGTTTTTCGGTGGAAACAGATGGGTTTTTATCATCGGAAACAGAATTAGCCCTCGACGTCTGTACAACTTTTTTTGAAAAAATCCCTAAGCCGCGCGGTCACAATTTCAGCAAAAATCTGACATTCTGCAATTCACTCAAAAATGGTGCCAAGCTGTTGCAAAATATCCCCTGAAAGGTTTTTCGGTGGAAACAGATGGGTTTTTATCATCGGAAACAGAATTAGCTTTCGACGTCTGAAGAACTTTTTTTGAAAAAATCCCTAAGCCGCGCGTTCACAATTTCAGCAAAAATCTGACGTTGTGCAATTCACTCAAAAATGGTGCCAAGCTGTTGCAAACGATCCGCTGAAAGGTTTTTCGGTGGAAACAGATGGGTTTTTATCATCGGAAGCAGAATTAGCCCTCGACGTCTGAACAACTTTTTTTGAAAAAATCCCTAAGCCGCGCGGTCACAATTTCAGCAAAAATCTGACGTTCTGCAATTCACTCAAAAATGGTGCCAAGCTGTGGCAAAATATCCCCTGAAAGGTTTTTCGGTGGAAACAGATGGGTTTTTATCATCGGAAACAGAATTAGCCCTCGACGTCTGTACAACTTTTTTTGAAAAAATCCCTAAGCCGCGCGGTCACAATTTCAGCAAAAATCTGACATTCTGCAATTCACTCAAAAATGGTGCCAAGCTGTTGCAAAATATCCCCTGAAAGGTTTTTCGGTGGAAACAGATGGGTTTTTATCATCGGAAACAGAATTAGCCTTCGACGTCTGAACAACTTTTTTTGAAAAAATCCCTAAGCCGCGCGGTCACAATTTCAGCAAAAATCTGACGTTCTGCAATTCACTCAAAAATGGTGCCAAGCTGTTGCAAACGATCCGCTGAAAGGTTTTTCGATGGAAACAGATGTGTTTTTATCATCGGAAACAGAATTAGCCCTCGACGTCTGAAGAACTTTTTTTGAAAAAATCCCTAAGCCGCGCGGTCACAATTTCAGCAAAAATCTGACGTTCTGCAATTCACTCAAAAATGGTGCCAAGCTGTTGCAAAATATCCCCTGAAAGGTTTTTCGGTGGAAACAGATGGGTTTTTATCATCGGAAACAGAATTAGCTTTCGACGTCTGAAGAACTTTTTTTGAAAAAATCCCTAAGCCGCGCGTTCACAATTTCAGCAAAAATCTGACGTTGTAAAATTCACTCAAAAATGGTGCCAAGCTGTTGCAAACGATCCGCTGAAAGGTTTTTCGGTGGAAACAGATGGGTTTTTATCATCGGAAGCAGAATTAGCCCTCGACGTCTAAACAACTTTTTTTGAAAAAATCCCTAAGCCGCGCGGTCACAATTTCAGCAAAAATCTGACGTTCTGCAATTCACTCAAAAATGGTGCCAAGCTGTGGCAAAATATCCCCTGAAAGGTTTTTCGGTGGAAACAGATGGGTTTTTATCATCGGAAACAGAATTAGCCCTCGACGTCTGAAGAACTTTTTTTGAAAAAATCCCTAAGCCGCGCGGTCACAATTTCAGCAAAAATCTGACGTTCTGCAAATCACTCAAAAATGGTGCCAAGCTGTTGCAAACGATCCGCTGAAAGGTTTTTCGATGGAAACAGATGTGTTTTTATCATCGGAAACAGAATTAGCCCTCGACGTCTGAAGAACTTTTTTTGAAACAATCCCTAAGCCGCGCGGTCACAATTTCAGCAAAAATCTGACGTTCTGCAATTCACTCAAAAATGGTGCCAAGCTGTTGCAAAATATCCCCTGAAAGGTTTTTCGGTGGAAACAGATGGGTTTTTATCATCGGAAACAGAATTAGCCCTCGACGTCTGAACAACTTTTTTTGAAAAAATCCCTAAGCCGCGCGGTCACAATTTCAGCAAAAATCTGACGTTCTGCAATTCACTCAAAAATGGTGCCAAGCTGTTGCAAACGATCCGCTGAAAGGTTTTTCGGTGGAAACAGATGGGTTTTTATCATCGGAAACAGAATTAGCTTTCGACGTCTGAAGAACTTTTTTTGAAAAAATCCCTAAGCCGCGCGGTCACAATTTCAGCAAAAATCTGACGTTGTGCAATTCACTCAAAAATGGTGCCAAGCTGTTGCAAACGATCCGCTGAAAGGTTTTTCGGTGGAAACAGATGGGTTTTTATCATCGGAAGCAGAATTAGCCCTCGACGTCTGAACAACTTTTTTTGAAAAAATCCCTAAGCCGCGCGGTCACAATTTCAGCAAAAATCTGACGTTCTGCAATTCACTCAAAAATGGTGCCAAGCTGTGGCAAAATATCCCCTGAAAGGTTTTTCGGTGGAAACAGATGGGTTTTTATCATCGGAAACAGAATTAGCCCTCGACGTCTGTACAACTTTTTTTGAAAAAATCCCTAAGCCGCGCGGTCACAATTTCAGCAAAAATCTGACATTCTGCAATTCACTCAAAAATGGTGCCAAGCTGTTGCAAAATATCCCCTGAAAGGTTTTTCGGTGGAAACAGATGGGTTTTTATCATCGGAAACAGAATTAGCCTTCGACGTCTGAACAACTTTTTTTGAAAAAATCCCTAAGCCGCGCGGTCACAATTTCAGCAAAAATCTGACGTTCTGCAATTCACTCAAAAATGGTGCCAAGCTGTTGCAAACGATCCGCTGAAAGGTTTTTCGATGGAAACAGATGTGTTTTTATCATCGGAAACAGAATTAGCCCTCGACGTCTGAACAACTTTTTTTGAAAAAATCCCTAAGCCGCGCGGTCACAATTTCAGCAAAAATCTGACGTTCTGCAATTCACTCAAAAATGGTGCCAAGCTGTTGCAAAATATCCCCTGAAAGGTTTTTCGGTGGAAACAGATGGGTTTTTATCATCGGAAACAGAATTAGCGCTCGACGTCTGAACAACTTTTTTTGAAAAAATCCCTAAGCCGCTTGGTCACAATTTCAGCAAAAATCTGACGTTCTGCAATTCACTCAAAAATGGTGCCAAGCTGTTGCAAAATATCCCCTGAAAGGTTTTTCGGTGAAAACAGATGGGGTGAAAACAGATGGGTTTTTATCATTGGAAGCAGAATTAGCCCTCGACGTCTGAACAACTTTTTTTGAAAAAATCCCTAAGCCGCGCGGTCAAAATTTCAGCAAAAATCTGAAGTTCTGCAATTCACTCAAAAATGGTGCCAAGCTGTTGCAAAATATCCCCTGAAAGGTTTTTCGGTGGAAACAGATGGTTTTTTATCATCGGAAACAGAATTAGCCCTCGACGTCTGAACAACTTTTTTTTTGAAAAAATCGTTAAGCCGCGCGGTCACAATTTCAGCAAAAATCTGACCTTCTGCAATTGACTCAAAAATACTGCCAAACTGTTGCAAACGATCCCATCAAAGGTTTTTCGGTGAAAACAGATGGGTTTTATCATCCGAAACCGAATTAGCCCTTGATGTCTGAACAACTTTTTTTTGAAAAAATCCCTAAGCCGCGCGGTCACAATTTCAGCAAATATCTGACCTTCTGCAATTCACTCAATAATGCTGCCAAACTTTGCAAACGATCCCCTGAAAGTGTTTTCAGTGGAAACAGATGGGTTTTTATCATCAGAAACAGAATTAGCCCTCGACGTCTCAACAACTTTTTTTTGAAAAAACCGCTAAGCCGCGCGGTCACAATTTCAGGAAATATCTGTACTAGTGCAATTCACTCAAAAATGGTGGCAAACTGTTGCAAACGTTCTCCTGAAAGCTTTTTCGGTGGAAACAGATGGGTTTTTATCATCGGAAACCGAATTAGCCCTCGACGTCTGAACAACTTTTTTTGAAAAAATCCCTAAGCCGCGCGGTCACAATTTCAGCAAAAATCTGAGGTTCTGCAATTCACTCAAAAATGGTGCCAAGCTGTTGCAAAACATCCCCTGAAAGGTTTTTCGGTGGAAACAGATGGGTTTTTATCATCGGAAACAGAATTAGCCCTCGACGTCTGAACAACTTTTTTTGAAAAAATCCCTAAGGCGCAGTCACAATTTCAGCAAAAATCTGACGTTCTGCAATTCACTCAAAAATGGTGCCAAGCTGTTGCAAACGATCCGCTGAAAGGTTTTTCGGTGGAAACAGATGGGTTTTTATCATCGGAAACAGAATTAGCCCTCGACGTGTGAACAACTTTTTATGAAAAAATCCCTAAGCCGTGCGGTCACAATTTCAGCAAAAATCTGACGTTCTGCAATTCACTCAAAAATGGTGCCAAGCTGTTTCAAACGATCCGCTGAAAGGTTTTTCGGTGGAAACAGATGGGTTTTTGTCATCGGAAACAGAATTAGCCCTCGACGTCTGAACAACTTTTTTTGAAAAAATCCCTAAGCCGCGCAGTCACAATTTCAGCAAAAATCTGACGTTCTGCAATTCACTCAAAAATGCTGTCAAGCTGTTGCAAACAATCCGCTGAAAGGTTTTTCGGTGGAAACAGATGGGTTTTTATCATCGGAAACAGAATTAGCCCTCGACATCTGAACAACTTTTTTTGAAAAAATCCCTAAGCCGCGCGGTCACAATTTCAGCAAAAATCTGACGTTCTGCAATTCACTCAAAAATGGTGCCAAGCTGTTGCAAACGATCCGCTGAAAGGTTTTTCGATGGAAACAGATGGGTTTTTATCATCGGAAACAGAATTAGCCCTCGACGTCTGAACAACTTTTTTTGAAAAAATCCCTAAGCCGCGCGGTCACAATTTCAGCAAAAATCTGACGTTCTGCAATTCACTCAAAAATGGTGCCAAGCTGTTGCAAACGATCCCCTGAAAGGTTTTTCGGTGGAAACAGATGGGTTTTTATCATAGGAAACAGAATTAGCCTTCGACGTCTGCACAACTTTTTTTGAAAAAATCCCTATGCCGCGCGGTCAGAATTTCAGAAAAAATCTGACGTTCTGCAATTCACTCAAAAATGGTGCCAAGCTGTTGCAAACGATCCGCTGAAAGGTTTTTCGATGGAAACAGATGGGCTTTTCTCATCGGAAACAGAATTAGCCCTCGGCGTCTGAACAACTTTTTTTGAAAAAATCCCTAAGCCGCGCGGTCACAATTTCAGCAGAAATCTGACGTTCTGCAATTCACTCAAAAATGGTGCCAAGCTGTTGCAAACGATCCGCTGAAAGGTTTTTCGGTGGAAACAGATGGGTTTTTATCATCGGAAGCAGAATTAGCCCTCGACGTCTGAAGAACTTTTTTTGAAAAAATCCCTAAGCCGCGCGGTCACAATTTCAGCAAAAATCTGACGTTCTGCAATTCACTCAAAAATGGTGCCAAGCTGTTGCAAACGATCCGCTGAAAGGTTTTTCGATGGAAACAGATGTGTTTTTATCATCGGAAACAGAATTAGCCCTCGACGTCTGAAGAACTTTTTTTGAAAAAATCCCTAAGCCGCGCGGTCACAATTTCAGCAAAAATCTGACGTTCTGCAATTCACTCAAAAATGGTGCCAAGCTGTTGCAAACGATCCGCTGAAAGGTTTTTCGATGGAAACAGATGGGTTTTTATCATCGGAAACAGAATTAGCCCTCGACGTCTGAACAACTTTTTTTGAAAAAATCCCTAAGCCGCGCGGTCACAATTTCAGCAAAAATCTGACGTTCTGCAATTCACTCAAAAATGGTGCCAAGCTGTTGCAAACGATCCCCTGAAAGGTTTTTCGGTGGAAACAGATGGGTTTTTATCATAGGAAACAGAATTAGCCTTCGACGTCTGCACAACTTTTTTTGAAAAAATCCCTATGCCGCGCGGTCAGAATTTCAGAAAAAATCTGACGTTCTGCAATTCACTCAAAAATGGTGCCAAGCTGTTGCAAACGATCCGCTGAAAGGTTTTTCGATGGAAACAGATGGGCTTTTCTCATCGGAAACAGAATTAGCCCTCGGCGTCTGAACAACTTTTTTTGAAAAAATCCCTAAGCCGCGCGGTCACAATTTCAGCAGAAATCTGACGTTCTGCAATTCACTCAAAAATGGTGCCAAGCTGTTGCAAAATATCCCCTGAAAGGTTTTTCGGTGGAAACAGATGGGTTTTTATCATCGGAAACAGAATTAGCCCTCGACGTCTGAAGAACTTTTTTTGAAAAAAATCCCTAAGCCGCGCGGTCACAATTTCAGCAGAAATCTGACGTTCTGCAATTCACTCAAAAATGGTGCCAAGCTGTTGCAAAATATCCCCTGAAAGGTTTTTCGGTGGAAACAGATGGGTTTTTATCATCGGAAACAGAATTAGCCTTCGACGTCTGAACAACTTTTTTTGAAAAAATCCCTAAGCCGCGCGGTCACAATTTCAGCAAAAATCTGACGTTCTGCAATTCACTCAAAAATGGTGCCAAGCTGTTGCAAAGGATCCGCTGAAAGGTTTTTCGATGGAAACAGATGTGTTTTTATCATCGGAAACAGAATTAGCCCTCGACGTCTGAAGAACTTTTTTTGAAAAAATCCCTAAGCCGCGCGGTCACAATTTCAGCAAAAATCTGACGTTCTGCAATTCACTCAAAAATGGTGCCAAGCTGTTGCAAAATATCCCCTGAAAGGTTTTTCGGTGGAAACAGATGGGTTTTTATCATCGGAAACAGAATTAGCTTTCGACGTCTGAAGAACTTTTTTTGAAAAAATCCCTAAGCCGCGCGTTCACAATTTCAGCAAAAATCTGACGTTGTAAAATTCACTCAAAAATGGTGCCAAGCTGTTGCAAACGATCCGCTGAAAGGTTTTTCGGTGGAAACAGATGGGTTTTTATCATCGGAAGCAGAATTAGCCCTCGACGTCTGAACAACTTTTTTTGAAAAAATCCCTAAGCCGCGCGGTCACAATTTCAGCAAAAATCTGACGTTCTGCAATTCACTCAAAAATGGTGCCAAGCTGTGGCAAAATATCCCCTGAAAGGTTTTTCGGTGGAAACAGATGGGTTTTTATCATCGGAAACAGAATTAGCCCTCGACGTCTGAAGAACTTTTTTTGAAAAAATCCCTAAGCCGCGCGGTCACAATTTCAGCAAAAATCTGACGTTCTGCAAATCACTCAAAAATGGTGCCAAGCTGTTGCAAACGATCCGCTGAAAGGTTTTTCGATGGAAACAGATGTGTTTTTATCATCGGAAACAGAATTAGCCCTCGACGTCTGAAGAACTTTTTTTGAAACAATCCCTAAGCCGCGCGGTCACAATTTCAGCAAAAATCTGACGTTCTGCAATTCACTCAAAAATGGTGCCAAGCTGTTGCAAAATATCCCCTGAAAGGTTTTTCGGTGGAAACAGATGGGTTTTTATCATCGGAAACAGAATTAGCCCTCGACGTCTGAACAACTTTTTTTGAAAAAATCCCTAAGCCGCGCGGTCACAATTTCAGCAAAAATCTGACGTTCTGCAATTCACTCAAAAATGGTGCCAAGCTGTTGCAAACGATCCGCTGAAAGGTTTTTCGGTGGAAACAGATGGGTTTTTATCATCGGAAACAGAATTAGCTTTCGACGTCTGAAGAACTTTTTTTGAAAAAATCCCTAAGCCGCGCGTTCACAATTTCAGCAAAAATCTGACGTTGTGCAATTCACTCAAAAATGGTGCCAAGCTGTTGCAAACGATCCGCTGAAAAGTTTTTCGGTGGAAACAGATGGGTTTTTATCATCGGAAGCAGAATTAGCCCTCGACGTCTGAACAACTTTTTTTGAAAAAATCCCTAAGCCGCGCGGTCACAATTTCAGCAAAAATCTGACGTTCTGCAATTCACTCAAAAATGGTGCCAAGCTGTGGCAAAATATCCCCTGAAAGGTTTTTCGGTGGAAACAGATGGGTTTTTATCATCGGAAACAGAATTAGCCCTCGACGTCTGTACAACTTTTTTTGAAAAAATCCCTAAGCCGCGCGGTCACAATTTCAGCAAAAATCTGACATTCTGCAATTCACTCAAAAATGGTGCCAAGCTGTTGCAAAATATCCCCTGAAAGGTTTTTCGGTGGAAACAGATGGGTTTTTATCATCGGAAACAGAATTAGCCTTCGACGTCTGAACAACTTTTTTTGAAAAAATCCCTAAGCCGCGCGGTCACAATTTCAGCAAAAATCTGACGTTCTGCAATTCACTCAAAAATGGTGCCAAGCTGTTGCAAACGATCCGCTGAAAGGTTTTTCGATGGAAACAGATGTGTTTTTATCATCGGAAACAGAATTAGCCCTCGACGTCTGAAGAACTTTTTTTGAAACAATCACTAAGCCGCGCGGTCACAATTTCAGCAAAAATCTGACGTTCTGCAATTCACTCAAAAATGGTGCCAAGCTGTTGCAAAATATCCCCTGAAAGGTTTTTCGGTGGAAACAGATGGGTTTTTATCATCGGAAACAGAATTAGCCCTCGACGTCTGAACAACTTTTTTTGAAAAAATCCCTAAGCCGCGCGGTCACAATTTCAGCAAAAATCTGACGTTCTGCAATTCACTCAAAAATGGTGCCAAGCTGTTGCAAACGATCCGCTGAAAGGTTTTTCGGTGGAAACAGATGGGTTTTTATCATCGGAAACAGAATTAGCTTTCGACGTCTGAAGAACTTTTTTTGAAAAAATCCCTAAGCCGCGCGTTCACAATTTCAGCAAAAATCTGACGTTGTGCAATTCACTCAAAAATGGTGCCAAGCTGTTGCAAACGATCCGCTGAAAGGTTTTTCGGTGGAAACAGATGGGTTTTTATCATCGGAAGCAGAATTAGCCCTCGACGTCTGAACAACTTTTTTTGAAAAAATCCCTAAGCCGCGCGGTCACAATTTCAGCAAAAATCTGACGTTCTGCAATTCACTCAAAAATGGTGCCAAGCTGTGGCAAAATATCCCCTGAAAGGTTTTTCGGTGGAAACAGATGGGTTTTTATCATCGGAAACAGAATTAGCCCTCGACGTCTGTACAACTTTTTTTGAAAAAATCCCTAAGCCGCGCGGTCACAATTTCAGCAAAAATCTGACATTCTGCAATTCACTCAAAAATGGTGCCAAGCTGTTGCAAAATATCCCCTGAAAGGTTTTTCGGTGGAAACAGATGGGTTTTTATCATCGGAAACAGAATTAGCCTTCGACGTCTGAACAACTTTTTTTGAAAAAATCCCTAAGCCGCGCGGTCACAATTTCAGCAAAAATCTGACGTTCTGCAATTCACTCAAAAATGGTGCCAAGCTGTTGCAAACGATCCGCTGAAAGGTTTTTCGATGGAAACAGATGTGTTTTTATCATCGGAAACAGAATTAGCCCTCGACGTCTGAAGAACTTTTTTTGAAAAAATCCCTAAGCCGCGCGGTCACAATTTCAGCAAAAATCTGACGTTCTGCAATTCACTCAAAAATGGTGCCAAGCTGTTGCAAAATATCCCCTGAAAGGTTTTTCGGTGGAAACAGATGGGTTTTTATCATCGGAAACAGAATTAGCTTTCGACGTCTGAAGAACTTTTTTTGAAAAAATCCCTAAGCCGCGCGTTCACAATTTCAGCAAAAATCTGACGTTGTAAAATTCACTCAAAAATGGTGCCAAGCTGTTGCAAACGATCCGCTGAAAGGTTTTTCGGTGGAAACAGATGGGTTTTTATCATCGGAAGCAGAATTAGCCCTCGACGTCTGAACAACTTTTTTTGAAAAAATCCCTAAGCCGCGCGGTCACAATTTCAGCAAAAATCTGACGTTCTGCAATTCACTCAAAAATGGTGCCAAGCTGTGGCAAAATATCCCCTGAAAGGTTTTTCGGTGGAAACAGATGGGTTTTTATCATCGGAAACAGAATTAGCCCTCGACGTCTGAAGAACTTTTTTTGAAAAAATCCCTAAGCCGCGCGGTCACAATTTCAGCAAAAATCTGACGTTCTGCAAATCACTCAAAAATGGTGCCAAGCTGTTGCAAACGATCCGCTGAAAGGTTTTTCGATGGAAACAGATGTGTTTTTATCATCGGAAACAGAATTAGCCCTCGACGTCTGAAGAACTTTTTTTGAAACAATCCCTAAGCCGCGCGGTCACAATTTCAGCAAAAATCTGACGTTCTGCAATTCACTCAAAAATGGTGCCAAGCTGTTGCAAAATATCCCCTGAAAGGTTTTTCGGTGGAAACAGATGGGTTTTTATCATCGGAAACAGAATTAGCCCTCGACGTCTAAACAACTTTTTTTGAAAAAATCCCTAAGCCGCGCGGTCACAATTTCAGCAAAAATCTGACGTTCTGCAATTCACTCAAAAATGGTGCCAAGCTGTTGCAAACGATCCGCTGAAAGGTTTTTCGGTGGAAACAGATGGGTTTTTATCATCGGAAGCAGAATTAGCCCTCGACGTCTGAACAACTTTTTTTGAAAAAATCCCTAAGCCGCGCGGTCACAATTTCAGCAAAAATCTGACGTTCTGCAATTCACTCAAAAATGGTGCCAAGCTGTGGCAAAATATCCCCTGAAAGGTTTTTCGGTGGAAACAGATGGGTTTTTATCATCGGAAACAGAATTAGCCCTCGACGTCTGAAGAACTTTTTTTGAAAAAATCCCTAAGCCGCGCGGTCACAATTTCAGCAAAAATCTGACGTTCTGCAAATCACTCAAAAATGGTGCCAAGCTGTTGCAAACGATCCGCTGAAAGGTTTTTCGATGGAAACAGATGTGTTTTTATCATCGGAAACAGAATTAGCCCTCGACGTCTGAAGAACTTTTTTTGAAACAATCCCTAAGCCGCGCGGTCACAATTTCAGCAAAAATCTGACGTTCTGCAATTCACTCAAAAATGGTGCCAAGCTGTTGCAAAATATCCCCTGAAAGGTTTTTCGGTGGAAACAGATGGGTTTTTATCATCGGAAACAGAATTAGCCCTCGACGTCTAAACAACTTTTTTTGAAAAAATCCCTAAGCCGCGCGGTCACAATTTCAGCAAAAATCTGACGTTCTGCAATTCACTCAAAAATGGTGCCAAGCTGTTGCAAACGATCCGCTGAAAGGTTTTTCGGTGGAAACAGATGGGTTTTTATCATCGGAAACAGAATTAGCTTTCGACGTCTGAAGAACTTTTTTTGAAAAAATCCCTAAGCCGCGCGTTCACAATTTCAGCAAAAATCTGACGTTGTGCAATTCACTCAAAAATGGTGCCAAGCTGTTGCAAACGATCCGCTGAAAGGTTTTTCGGTGGAAACAGATGGGTTTTTATCATCGGAAGCAGAATTAGCCCTCGACGTCTGAACAACTTTTTTTGAAAAAATCCCTAAGCCGCGCGGTCACAATTTCAGCAAAAATCTGACGTTCTGCAATTCACTCAAAAATGGTGCCAAGCTGTGGCAAAATATCCCCTGAAAGGTTTTTCGGTGGAAACAGATGGGTTTTTATCATCGGAAACAGAATTAGCCCTCGACGTCTGTACAACTTTTTTTGAAAAAATCCCTAAGCCGCGCGGTCACAATTTCAGCAAAAATCTGACATTCTGCAATTCACTCAAAAATGGTGCCAAGCTGTTGCAAAATATCCCCTGAAAGGTTTTTCGGTGGAAACAGATGGGTTTTTATCATCGGAAACAGAATTAGCCTTCGACGTCTGAACAACTTTTTTTGAAAAAATCCCTAAGCCGCGCGGTCACAATTTCAGCAAAAATCTGACGTTCTGCAATTCACTCAAAAATGGTGCCAAGCTGTTGCAAACGATCCGCTGAAAGGTTTTTCGATGGAAACAGATGTGTTTTTATCATCGGAAACAGAATTAGCCCTCGACGTCTGAAGAACTTTTTTTGAAACAATCCCTAAGCCGCGCGGTCACAATTTCAGCAAAAATCTGACGTTCTGCAATTCACTCAAAAATGGTGCCAAGCTGTTGCAAAATATCCCCTGAAAGGTTTTTCGGTGGAAACAGATGGGTTTTTATCATCGGAAACAGAATTAGCCCTCGACGTCTAAACAACTTTTTTTGAAAAAATCCCTAAGCCGCGCGGTCACAATTTCAGCAAAAATCTGACGTTCTGCAATTCACTCAAAAATGGTGCCAAGCTGTTGCAAACGATCCGCTGAAAGGTTTTTCGGTGGAAACAGATGGGTTTTTATCATCGGAAACAGAATTAGCTTTCGACGTCTGAAGAACTTTTTTTGAAAAAATCCCTAAGCCGCGCGTTCACAATTTCAGCAAAAATCTGACGTTGTGCAATTCACTCAAAAATGGTGCCAAGCTGTTGCAAACGATCCGCTGAAAGGTTTTTCGGTGGAAACAGATGGGTTTTTATCATCGGAAGCAGAATTAGCCCTCGACGTCTGAACAACTTTTTTTGAAAAAATCCCTAAGCCGCGCGGTCACAATTTCAGCAAAAATCTGACGTTCTGCAATTCACTCAAAAATGGTGCCAAGCTGTGGCAAAATATCCCCTGAAAGGTTTTTCGGTGGAAACAGATGGGTTTTTATCATCGGAAACAGAATTAGCCCTCGACGTCTGTACAACTTTTTTTGAAAAAATCCCTAAGCCGCGCGGTCACAATTTCAGCAAAAATCTGACATTCTGCAATTCACTCAAAAATGGTGCCAAGCTGTTGCAAAATATCCCCTGAAAGGTTTTTCGGTGGAAACAGATGGGTTTTTATCATCGGAAACAGAATTAGCCTTCGACGTCTGAACAACTTTTTTTGAAAAAATCCCTAAGCCGCGCGGTCACAATTTCAGCAAAAATCTGACGTTCTGCAATTCACTCAAAAATGGTGCCAAGCTGTTGCAAACGATCCGCTGAAAGGTTTTTCGATGGAAACAGATGTGTTTTTATCATCGGAAACAGAATTAGCCCTCGACGTCTGAAGAACTTTTTTTGAAAAAATCCCTAAGCCGCGCGGTCACAATTTCAGCAAAAATCTGACGTTCTGCAATTCACTCAAAAATGGTGCCAAGCTGTTGCAAAATATCCCCTGAAAGGTTTTTCGGTGGAAACAGATGGGTTTTTATCATCGGAAACAGAATTAGCTTTCGACGTCTGAAGAACTTTTTTTGAAAAAATCCCTAAGCCGCGCGTTCACAATTTCAGCAAAAATCTGACGTTGTAAAATTCACTCAAAAATGGTGCCAAGCTGTTGCAAACGATCCGCTGAAAGGTTTTTCGGTGGAAACAGATGGGTTTTTATCATCGGAAGCAGAATTAGCCCTCGACGTCTGAACAACTTTTTTTGAAAAAATCCCTAAGCCGCGCGGTCACAATTTCAGCAAAAATCTGACGTTCTGCAATTCACTCAAAAATGGTGCCAAGCTGTGGCAAAATATCCCCTGAAAGGTTTTTCGGTGGAAACAGATGGGTTTTTATCATCGGAAACAGAATTAGCCCTCGACGTCTGAAGAACTTTTTTTGAAAAAATCCCTAAGCCGCGCGGTCACAATTTCAGCAAAAATCTGACGTTCTGCAAATCACTCAAAAATGGTGCCAAGCTGTTGCAAACGATCCGCTGAAAGGTTTTTCGATGGAAACAGATGTGTTTTTATCATCGGAAACAGAATTAGCCCTCGACGTCTGAAGAACTTTTTTTGAAACAATCCCTAAGCCGCGCGGTCACAATTTCAGCAAAAATCTGACGTTCTGCAATTCACTCAAAAATGGTGCCAAGCTGTTGCAAAATATCCCCTGAAAGGTTTTTCGGTGGAAACAGATGGGTTTTTATCATCGGAAACAGAATTAGCCCTCGACGTCTGAACAACTTTTTTTGAAAAAATCCCTAAGCCGCGCGGTCACAATTTCAGCAAAAATCTGACGTTCTGCAATTCACTCAAAAATGGTGCCAAGCTGTTGCAAACGATCCGCTGAAAGGTTTTTCGGTGGAAACAGATGGGTTTTTATCATCGGAAACAGAATTAGCCCTCGACGTCTGAACAACTTTTTTTGAAAAAATCCGTAAGCCGCGCGGTCACAATTTCAGCAAAAATCTGACGTTCTGCAATTCACTCAAAAATGGTGCCAAGCTGTTGCAAACGATCCGCTGAAAGGTTTTTCGGTGGAAACAGATGGGTTTTTATCATCGGAAACAGAATTAGCCCTCGACGTCAGCACAACTTTTTTTAAAAAAATCCCTAAGCCACGCGGTCACAATTTCAGCAAAAATCTGACGTTCTGCAATTCACTCAAAAATGGTGCCAAGCTGTTGCAAAATATCCCCTGAAAGGTTTTTCGGTGGAAACAGATGGGTTTTTATCATCGGAAACAGAATTAGCCCTCGACATCTGAACAACTTTTTTTGAAAAAATCCCTAAGCCGCGCGGTCACAATTTCAGCAAAAATCTGACGTTCTGCAATTCACTCAAAAATGGTGCCAAACTGTTGCAAACGATCCGCTGAAAGGTTTTTCGATGGAAACAGATGGGTTTTTATCATCGGAAACAGAATTAGCCCTCGACGTCTGAAGAACTTTTTTTGAAAAAATCCCTAAGCCGCGCGTTCACAATTTCAGCAAAAATCTGACGTTCTGCAATTCACTCAAAAATGGTGCCAAGCTGTTGCAAAATATCCCCTGAAAGGTTTTTTGGTGGAAACAGATGGGTTTTTATCATCGGAAACAGAATTAGCCCTCGACGTCTGTACAACTTTTTTTGAAAAAATCCCTAAGCCGCGCGGTCCCAATTTCAGCAAAAATCTGACATTCTGCAATTCACTCAAAAATGGTGCCAAGCTGTTGCAAAATATCCCCTGAAAGGTTTTTCGGTGGAAACAGATGGCTTTTTATCATCGGAAACAGAATTAGCCCTCGACGTCTGCACAACTTTTTTTGAAAAAATCCCTAAGCCGCGCGGTCACAATTTCAGCAAAAATCTGACATTCTGCAATTCACTCAAAAATGGTGCCAAGCTGTTGCAAAATATCCCCTGAAAGGTTTTTCGGTGGAAACAGATGGGTTTTTATCATCGGAAACAGAATTAGCCCTCGACGTCTGAAGAACTTTTTTTGAAAAAATCCCTAAGCCGCGCGTTCACAATTTCAGCAAAAATCTGACGTTCTGCAATTCACTCAAAAATGGTGCCAAGCTGTTGCAAAATATCCCCTGAAAGGTTTTTCGGTGGAAACAGATGGGTTTTTATCATCGGAAACAGAATTAGCCCTCGACGTCTGTACAACTTTTTTTGAAAAAATCCCTAAGCCGCGCGGTCCCAATTTCAGCAAAAATCTGACATTCTGCAATTCACTCAAAAATGGTGCCAAGCTGTTGCAAAATATCCCCTGAAAGGTTTTTCGGTGGAAACAGATGGGTTTTTATCATCGGAAACAGAATTAGCCCTCGACGTCTGTACAACTTTTTTTGAAAAAATCCCTAAGCCACGTGGTCACAATTTCAGCAAAAATCTGACGTTCTGCAATACACTCAAAAATGGTGCCAAGCTGTTGCAAAATATCCCCTGAAAGGTTTTTCGGTGGAAACAGATGGGTTTTTATCATCGGAAACAGAATTAGCCTTCGACGTCTGAACAACTTTTTTTGAAAAAATCCCTAAGCCGCGCGGTCACAATTTCAGCAAAAATCTGACGTTCTGCAATTCACTCAAAAATGGTGCCAAGCTGTTGCAAACGATCCGCTGAAAGGTTTTTCGATGGAAACAGATGTGTTTTTATCATCGGAAACAGAATTAGCCCTCGACGTCTGAAGAACTTTTTTTGAAAAAATCCCTAAGCCGCGCGGTCACAATTTCAGCAAAAATCTGACGTTCTGCAATTCACTCAAAAATGGTGCCAAGCTGTTGCAAAATATCCCCTGAAAGGTTTTTCGGTGGAAACAGATGGGTTTTTATCATCGGAAACAGAATTAGCTTTCGACGTCTGAAGAACTTTTTTTGAAAAAATCCCTAAGCCGCGCGTTCACAATTTCAGCAAAAATCTGACGTTGTAAAATTCACTCAAAAATGGTGCCAAGCTGTTGCAAACGATCCGCTGAAAGGTTTTTCGGTGGAAACAGATGGGTTTTTATCATCGGAAGCAGAATTAGCCCTCGACGTCTGAACAACTTTTTTTGAAAAAATCCCTAAGCCGCGCGGTCACAATTTCAGCAAAAATCTGACGTTCTGCAATTCACTCAAAAATGGTGCCAAGCTGTGGCAAAATATCCCCTGAAAGGTTTTTCGGTGGAAACAGATGGGTTTTTATCATCGGAAACAGAATTAGCCCTCGACGTCTGAAGAACTTTTTTTGAAAAAATCCCTAAGCCGCGCGGTCACAATTTCAGCAAAAATCTGACGTTCTGCAAATCACTCAAAAATGGTGCCAAGCTGTTGCAAACGATCCGCTGAAAGGTTTTTCGATGGAAACAGATGTGTTTTTATCATCGGAAACAGAATTAGCCCTCGACGTCTGAAGAACTTTTTTTGAAACAATCCCTAAGCCGCGCGGTCACAATTTCAGCAAAAATCTGACGTTCTGCAATTCACTCAAAAATGGTGCCAAGCTGTTGCAAAATATCCCCTGAAAGGTTTTTCGGTGGAAACAGATGGGTTTTTATCATCGGAAACAGAATTAGCCCTCGACGTCTGAACAACTTTTTTTGAAAAAATCCCTAAGCCGCGCGGTCACAATTTCAGCAAAAATCTGACGTTCTGCAATTCACTCAAAAATGGTGCCAAGCTGTTGCAAACGATCCGCTGAAAGGTTTTTCGGTGGAAACAGATGGGTTTTTATCATCGGAAACAGAATTAGCCCTCGACGTCTGAACAACTTTTTTTGAAAAAATCCGTAAGCCGCGCGGTCACAATTTCAGCAAAAATCTGACGTTCTGCAATTCACTCAAAAATGGTGCCAAGCTGTTGCAAACGATCCGCTGAAAGGTTTTTCGGTGGAAACAGATGGGTTTTTATCATCGGAAACAGAATTAGCCCTCGACGTCAGCACAACTTTTTTTAAAAAAATCCCTAAGCCACGCGGTCACAATTTCAGCAAAAATCTGACGTTCTGCAATTCACTCAAAAATGGTGCCAAGCTGTTGCAAAATATCCCCTGAAAGGTTTTTCGGTGGAAACAGATGGGTTTTTATCATCGGAAACAGAATTAGCCCTCGACATCTGAACAACTTTTTTTGAAAAAATCCCTAAGCCGCGCGGTCACAATTTCAGCAAAAATCTGACGTTCTGCAATTCACTCAAAAATGGTGCCAAACTGTTGCAAACGATCCGCTGAAAGGTTTTTCGATGGAAACAGATGGGTTTTTATCATCGGAAACAGAATTAGCCCTCGACGTCTGAAGAACTTTTTTTGAAAAAATCCCTAAGCCGCGCGTTCACAATTTCAGCAAAAATCTGACGTTCTGCAATTCACTCAAAAATGGTGCCAAGCTGTTGCAAAATATCCCCTGAAAGGTTTTTTGGTGGAAACAGATGGGTTTTTATCATCGGAAACAGAATTAGCCCTCGACGTCTGTACAACTTTTTTTGAAAAAATCCCTAAGCCGCGCGGTCCCAATTTCAGCAAAAATCTGACATTCTGCAATTCACTCAAAAATGGTGCCAAGCTGTTGCAAAATATCCCCTGAAAGGTTTTTCGGTGGAAACAGATGGCTTTTTATCATCGGAAACAGAATTAGCCCTCGACGTCTGCACAACTTTTTTTGAAAAAATCCCTAAGCCGCGCGGTCACAATTTCAGCAAAAATCTGACATTCTGCAATTCACTCAAAAATGGTGCCAAGCTGTTGCAAAATATCCCCTGAAAGGTTTTTCGGTGGAAACAGATGGGTTTTTATCATCGGAAACAGAATTAGCCCTCGACGTCTGAACAACTTTTTTTGAAAAAATCCCTAAGCCGCGCGGTCACAATTTCAGCAAAAATCTGACGTTCTGCAATTCACTCAAAAATGGTGCCAAACTGTTGCAAACGATCCGCTGAAAGGTTTTTCGATGGAAACAGATGGGTTTTTATCATCGGAAACAGAATTAGCCCTCGACGTCTGAAGAACTTTTTTTGAAAAAATCCCTAAGCCGCGCGTTCACAATTTCAGCAAAAATCTGACGTTCTGCAATTCACTCAAAAATGGTGCCAAGCTGTTGCAAAATATCCCCTGAAAGGTTTTTCGGTGGAAACAGATGGGTTTTTATCATCGGAAACAGAATTAGCCCTCGACGTCTGTACAACTTTTTTTGAAAAAATCCCTAAGCCGCGCGGTCCCAATTTCAGCAAAAATCTGACATTCTGCAATTCACTCAAAAATGGTGCCAAGCTGTTGCAAAATATCCCCTGAAAGGTTTTTCGGTGGAAACAGATGGGTTTTTATCATCGGAAACAGAATTAGCCCTCGACGTCTGTACAACTTTTTTTGAAAAAATCCCTAAGCCACGCGGTCACAATTTCAGCAAAAATCTGACGTTCTGCAATTCACTCAAAAATGGTGCCAAGCTGTTGCAAAATATCCCCTGAAAGGTTTTTCGGTGGAAACAGATGGGTTTTTATCATCGGAAACAGAATTAGCCCTCGACGTCTGAACAACTTTTTTTGAAAAAATCCCTAAGCCGCGCGGTCACAATTTCAGCAAAAATCTGACGTTCTGCAATTCACTCAAAAATGGTGCCAAACTGTTGCAAACGATCCGCTGAAAGGTTTTTCGGTGGAAACAGATGGGTTTTTATCATCGGAAACAGAATTAGCCCTCGACATCTGAACAACTTTTTTTGAAAAAATCCCTAAGCCGCGCGGTCACAATTTCAGCAAAAATCTGACGTTCTGCAATTCACTCAAAAATGGTGCCAAACTGTTGCAAACGATCCGCTGAAAGGTTTTTCGATGGAAACAGATGGGTTTTTATCATCGGAAACAGAATTAGCCCTCGACGTCTGAAGAACTTTTTTTGAAAAAATCCCTAAGCCGCGCGTTCACAATTTCAGCAAAAATCTGACGTTCTGCAATTCACTCAAAAATGGTGCCAAGCTGTTGCAAAATATCCCCTGAAAGGTTTTTCGGTGGAAACAGATGGGTTTTTATCATCGGAAACAGAATTAGCCCTCGACGTCTGTACAACTTTTTTTGAAAAAATCCCTAAGCCGCGCGGTCCCAATTTCAGCAAAAATCTGACATTCTGCAATTCACTCAAAAATGGTGCCAAGCTGTTGCAAAATATCCCCTGAAAGGTTTTTCGGTGGAAACAGATGGGTTTTTATCATCGGAAACAGATTTAGCCCTCGACGTCTGAACAACTTTTTTTGAAAAAATCCCTAAGCCGCGCGGTCACAATTTCAGCAAAAATCTGACGTTCTGCAATTCACTCAAAAATGGTGCCAAGCTGTTGCAAACGATCCGCTGAAAGGTTTTTCGGAGAAAACAGATGGGTTTTTATCATCGGAAGCAGAATTATCCCTCGACGTCTGAACAACTTTTTTTGAAAAAATCCCTAAGCCTCGCGGTCACAATTTCAGCAAAAATCTGACGTTCTGCAATTCACTCAAAAATGGTGCCAAGCTGTTGCAAACGATCCGCTGAAAGGTTTTTCGGTGGAAACAGATGGGTTTTTATCATCGGAAACAGAATTAGCCCTCGACGTCTCAACAACTTTTTTTGAAAAAATCCGTAAGCCGCGCGGTCACAATTTCAGCAAAAATCTGACGTTCTGCAATTCACTCAACAATGGTGCCAAGCTGTTGCAAACGATCCGCTGAAAGGTTTTTCGGTGGAAACAGATGGGTTTTTATCATCGGAAACAGAATTATCCCTCGACGTCTGAACAACTTTTTTTGAAAAAATCCCTAAGCCTCGCGGTCACAATTTCAGCAAAAATCTGACGTTCTGCAATTCACTCAAAAATGGTGCCAAGCTGTTGCAAAATATCCCCTGAAAGGTTTTTCGGTGGAAACAGATGGGTTTTTATCATCGGAAACAGAATTAGCTTTCGACGTCTGAAGAACTTTTTTTGAAAAAATCCCTAAGCCGCGCGTTCACAATTTCAGCAAAAATCTGACGTTGTGCAATTCACTCAAAAATGGTGCCAAGCTGTTGCAAACGATCCGCTGAAAGGTTTTTCGGAGAAAACAGATGGGTTTTTATCATCGGAAGCAGAATTATCCCTCGACGTCTGAACAACTTTTTTTGAAAAAATCCCTAAGCCGCGCGGTCACAATTTCAGCAAAAATCTGACGTTCTGCAATTCACTCAAAAATGGTGCCAAGCTGTGGCAAAATATCCCCTGAAAGGTTTTTCGGTGGAAACAGATGGGTTTTTATCATCGGAAACAGAATTAGCCCTCGACGTCTGTACAACTTTTTTTGAAAAAATCCCTAAGCCGCGCGGTCACAATTTCAGCAAAAATCTGACATTCTGCAATTCACTCAAAAATGGTGCCAAGCTGTTGCAAAATATCCCCTGAAAGGTTTTTCGGTAGAAACAGATGGGTTTTTATCATCGGAAACAGAATTAGCCCTCGACGTCTGAACAACTTTTTTTGAAAAAATCCCTAAGCCGCGCGGTCACAATTTCAGCAAAAATCTGACGTTCTGCAATTCACTCAAAAATGGTGCCAAGCTGTTGCAAACGATCCGCTGAAAAGTTTTTCGATGGAAACAGATGGGTTTTTATCATCGGAAACAGAATTAGCCCTCGACGTCTGAAGAACTTTTTTTGAAACAATCCCTAAGCCGCGCGGTCACAATTTCAGCAAAAATCTGACGTTCTGCAATTCACTCAAAAATGGTGCCAAGCTGTTGCAAAATATCCCCTGAAAGGTTTTTCGGTGGAAACAGATGGGTTTTTATCATCGGAAACAGAATTAGCCCTCGACGTCTGAACAACTTTTTTTGAAAAAATCCCTAAGCCGCGCGGTCACAATTTCAGCAAAAATCTGACGTTCTGCAATTCACTCAACAATGGTGCCAAGCTGTTGCAAACGATCCGCTGAAAGGTTTTTCGGTGGAAACAGATGGGTTTTTATCATCGGAAACAGAATTAGCCCTCGACGTCAGCACAACTTTTTTTAAAAAAATCCCTAAGCCACGCGGTCACAATTTCAGCAAAAATCTGACGTTCTGCAATTCACTCAAAAATGGTGCCAAGCTGTTGCAAAATATCCCCTGAAAGGTTTTTCGGTGGAAACAGATGGGTTTTTATCATCGGAAACAGAATTAGCCCTCGACGTCTGAACAACTTTTTTTGAAAAAATCCCTAAGCCGCGCGGTCACAATTTCAGCAAAAATCTGACGTTCTGCAATTCACTCAAAAATGGTGCCAAACTGTTGCAAACGATCCGCTGAAAGGTTTTTCGATGGAAACAGATGGGTTTTTATCATCGGAAACAGAATTAGCCCTCGACGTCTGAAGAACTTTTTTTGAAAAAATCCCTAAGCCGCGCGGTCACAATTTCAGCAAAAATCTGACGTTCTGCAATTCACTCAAAAATGGTGCCAAGCTGTGGCAAAATATCCCCTGAAAGGTTTTTCGGTGGAAACAGATGGGTTTTTATCATCGGAAACAGAATTAGCCCTCGACGTCTGTACAACTTTTTTTGAAAAAATCCCTAAGCCGCGCGGTCACAATTTCAGCAAAAATCTGACGTTCTGCAATTCACTCAAAAATGGTGCCAAGCTGTTGCAAACGATCCGCTGAAAGGTTTTTCGATGGAAACAGATGTGTTTTTATCATCGGAAACAGAATTAGCCCTCGACGTCTGAAGAACTTTTTTTGAAAAAATCCCTAAGCCGCGCGGTCACAATTTCAGCAAAAATCTGACGTTCTGCAATTCACTCAAAAATGGTGCCAAGCTGTTGCAAAATATCCCCTGAAAGGTTTTTCGGTGGAAACAGATGGGTTTTTATCATCGGAAACAGAATTAGCTTTCGACGTCTGAAGAACTTTTTTTGAAAAAATCCCTAAGCCGCGCGTTCACAATTTCAGCAAAAATCTGACGTTGTAAAATTCACTCAAAAATGGTGCCAAGCTGTTGCAAACGATCCGCTGAAAGGTTTTTCGGTGGAAACAGATGGGTTTTTATCATCGGAAGCAGAATTAGCCCTCGACGTCTGAACAACTTTTTTTGAAAAAATCCCTAAGCCGCGCGGTCACAATTTCAGCAAAAATCTGACGTTCTGCAATTCACTCAAAAATGGTGCCAAGCTGTGGCAAAATATCCCCTGAAAGGTTTTTCGGTGGAAACAGATGGGTTTTTATCATCGGAAACAGAATTAGCCCTCGACGTCTGAAGAACTTTTTTTGAAAAAATCCCTAAGCCGCGCGGTCACAATTTCAGCAAAAATCTGACGTTCTGCAAATCACTCAAAAATGGTGCCAAGCTGTTGCAAACGATCCGCTGAAAGGTTTTTCGATGGAAACAGATGTGTTTTTATCATCGGAAACAGAATTAGCCCTCGACGTCTGAAGAACTTTTTTTGAAACAATCCCTAAGCCGCGCGGTCACAATTTCAGCAAAAATCTGACGTTCTGCAATTCACTCAAAAATGGTGCCAAGCTGTTGCAAAATATCCCCTGAAAGGTTTTTCGGTGGAAACAGATGGGTTTTTATCATCGGAAACAGAATTAGCCCTCGACGTCTGAACAACTTTTTTTGAAAAAATCCCTAAGCCGCGCGGTCACAATTTCAGCAAAAATCTGACGTTCTGCAATTCACTCAAAAATGGTGCCAAGCTGTTGCAAACGATCCGCTGAAAGGTTTTTCGGTGGAAACAGATGGGTTTTTATCATCGGAAACAGAATTAGCCCTCGACGTCTGAACAACTTTTTTTGAAAAAATCCGTAAGCCGCGCGGTCACAATTTCAGCAAAAATCTGACGTTCTGCAATTCACTCAAAAATGGTGCCAAGCTGTTGCAAACGATCCGCTGAAAGGTTTTTCGGTGGAAACAGATGGGTTTTTATCATCGGAAACAGAATTAGCCCTCGACGTCAGCACAACTTTTTTTAAAAAAATCCCTAAGCCACGCGGTCACAATTTCAGCAAAAATCTGACGTTCTGCAATTCACTCAAAAATGGTGCCAAGCTGTTGCAAAATATCCCCTGAAAGGTTTTTCGGTGGAAACAGATGGGTTTTTATCATCGGAAACAGAATTAGCCCTCGACATCTGAACAACTTTTTTTGAAAAAATCCCTAAGCCGCGCGGTCACAATTTCAGCAAAAATCTGACGTTCTGCAATTCACTCAAAAATGGTGCCAAACTGTTGCAAACGATCCGCTGAAAGGTTTTTCGATGGAAACAGATGGGTTTTTATCATCGGAAACAGAATTAGCCCTCGACGTCTGAAGAACTTTTTTTGAAAAAATCCCTAAGCCGCGCGTTCACAATTTCAGCAAAAATCTGACGTTCTGCAATTCACTCAAAAATGGTGCCAAGCTGTTGCAAAATATCCCCTGAAAGGTTTTTTGGTGGAAACAGATGGGTTTTTATCATCGGAAACAGAATTAGCCCTCGACGTCTGTACAACTTTTTTTGAAAAAATCCCTAAGCCGCGCGGTCCCAATTTCAGCAAAAATCTGACATTCTGCAATTCACTCAAAAATGGTGCCAAGCTGTTGCAAAATATCCCCTGAAAGGTTTTTCGGTGGAAACAGATGGCTTTTTATCATCGGAAACAGAATTAGCCCTCGACGTCTGCACAACTTTTTTTGAAAAAATCCCTAAGCCGCGCGGTCACAATTTCAGCAAAAATCTGACATTCTGCAATTCACTCAAAAATGGTGCCAAGCTGTTGCAAAATATCCCCTGAAAGGTTTTTCGGTGGAAACAGATGGGTTTTTATCATCGGAAACAGAATTAGCCCTCGACGTCTGAACAACTTTTTTTGAAAAAATCCCTAAGCCGCGCGGTCACAATTTCAGCAAAAATCTGACGTTCTGCAATTCACTCAAAAATGGTGCCAAACTGTTGCAAACGATCCGCTGAAAGGTTTTTCGATGGAAACAGATGGGTTTTTATCATCGGAAACAGAATTAGCCCTCGACGTCTGAAGAACTTTTTTTGAAAAAATCCCTAAGCCGCGCGTTCACAATTTCAGCAAAAATCTGACGTTCTGCAATTCACTCAAAAATGGTGCCAAGCTGTTGCAAAATATCCCCTGAAAGGTTTTTCGGTGGAAACAGATGGGTTTTTATCATCGGAAACAGAATTAGCCCTCGACGTCTGTACAACTTTTTTTGAAAAAATCCCTAAGCCGCGCGGTCCCAATTTCAGCAAAAATCTGACATTCTGCAATTCACTCAAAAATGGTGCCAAGCTGTTGCAAAATATCCCCTGAAAGGTTTTTCGGTGGAAACAGATGGGTTTTTATCATCGGAAACAGAATTAGCCCTCGACGTCTGTACAACTTTTTTTGAAAAAATCCCTAAGCCACGTGGTCACAATTTCAGCAAAAATCTGACGTTCTGCAATACACTCAAAAATGGTGCCAAGCTGTTGCAAAATATCCCCTGAAAGGTTTTTCGGTGGAAACAGATGGGTTTTTATCATCGGAAACAGAATTAGCCTTCGACGTCTGAACAACTTTTTTTGAAAAAATCCCTAAGCCGCGCGGTCACAATTTCAGCAAAAATCTGACGTTCTGCAATTCACTCAAAAATGGTGCCAAGCTGTTGCAAACGATCCGCTGAAAGGTTTTTCGATGGAAACAGATGTGTTTTTATCATCGGAAACAGAATTAGCCCTCGACGTCTGAAGAACTTTTTTTGAAAAAATCCCTAAGCCGCGCGGTCACAATTTCAGCAAAAATCTGACGTTCTGCAATTCACTCAAAAATGGTGCCAAGCTGTTGCAAAATATCCCCTGAAAGGTTTTTCGGTGGAAACAGATGGGTTTTTATCATCGGAAACAGAATTAGCTTTCGACGTCTGAAGAACTTTTTTTGAAAAAATCCCTAAGCCGCGCGTTCACAATTTCAGCAAAAATCTGACGTTGTAAAATTCACTCAAAAATGGTGCCAAGCTGTTGCAAACGATCCGCTGAAAGGTTTTTCGGTGGAAACAGATGGGTTTTTATCATCGGAAGCAGAATTAGCCCTCGACGTCTGAACAACTTTTTTTGAAAAAATCCCTAAGCCGCGCGGTCACAATTTCAGCAAAAATCTGACGTTCTGCAATTCACTCAAAAATGGTGCCAAGCTGTGGCAAAATATCCCCTGAAAGGTTTTTCGGTGGAAACAGATGGGTTTTTATCATCGGAAACAGAATTAGCCCTCGACGTCTGAAGAACTTTTTTTGAAAAAATCCCTAAGCCGCGCGGTCACAATTTCAGCAAAAATCTGACGTTCTGCAAATCACTCAAAAATGGTGCCAAGCTGTTGCAAACGATCCGCTGAAAGGTTTTTCGATGGAAACAGATGTGTTTTTATCATCGGAAACAGAATTAGCCCTCGACGTCTGAAGAACTTTTTTTGAAACAATCCCTAAGCCGCGCGGTCACAATTTCAGCAAAAATCTGACGTTCTGCAATTCACTCAAAAATGGTGCCAAGCTGTTGCAAAATATCCCCTGAAAGGTTTTTCGGTGGAAACAGATGGGTTTTTATCATCGGAAACAGAATTAGCCCTCGACGTCTGAACAACTTTTTTTGAAAAAATCCCTAAGCCGCGCGGTCACAATTTCAGCAAAAATCTGACGTTCTGCAATTCACTCAAAAATGGTGCCAAGCTGTTGCAAACGATCCGCTGAAAGGTTTTTCGGTGGAAACAGATGGGTTTTTATCATCGGAAACAGAATTAGCCCTCGACGTCTGAACAACTTTTTTTGAAAAAATCCGTAAGCCGCGCGGTCACAATTTCAGCAAAAATCTGACGTTCTGCAATTCACTCAAAAATGGTGCCAAGCTGTTGCAAACGATCCGCTGAAAGGTTTTTCGGTGGAAACAGATGGGTTTTTATCATCGGAAACAGAATTAGCCCTCGACGTCAGCACAACTTTTTTTAAAAAAATCCCTAAGCCACGCGGTCACAATTTCAGCAAAAATCTGACGTTCTGCAATTCACTCAAAAATGGTGCCAAGCTGTTGCAAAATATCCCCTGAAAGGTTTTTCGGTGGAAACAGATGGGTTTTTATCATCGGAAACAGAATTAGCCCTCGACATCTGAACAACTTTTTTTGAAAAAATCCCTAAGCCGCGCGGTCACAATTTCAGCAAAAATCTGACGTTCTGCAATTCACTCAAAAATGGTGCCAAACTGTTGCAAACGATCCGCTGAAAGGTTTTTCGATGGAAACAGATGGGTTTTTATCATCGGAAACAGAATTAGCCCTCGACGTCTGAAGAACTTTTTTTGAAAAAATCCCTAAGCCGCGCGTTCACAATTTCAGCAAAAATCTGACGTTCTGCAATTCACTCAAAAATGGTGCCAAGCTGTTGCAAAATATCCCCTGAAAGGTTTTTTGGTGGAAACAGATGGGTTTTTATCATCGGAAACAGAATTAGCCCTCGACGTCTGTACAACTTTTTTTGAAAAAATCCCTAAGCCGCGCGGTCCCAATTTCAGCAAAAATCTGACATTCTGCAATTCACTCAAAAATGGTGCCAAGCTGTTGCAAAATATCCCCTGAAAGGTTTTTCGGTGGAAACAGATGGCTTTTTATCATCGGAAACAGAATTAGCCCTCGACGTCTGCACAACTTTTTTTGAAAAAATCCCTAAGCCGCGCGGTCACAATTTCAGCAAAAATCTGACATTCTGCAATTCACTCAAAAATGGTGCCAAGCTGTTGCAAAATATCCCCTGAAAGGTTTTTCGGTGGAAACAGATGGGTTTTTATCATCGGAAACAGAATTAGCCCTCGACGTCTGAACAACTTTTTTTGAAAAAATCCCTAAGCCGCGCGGTCACAATTTCAGCAAAAATCTGACGTTCTGCAATTCACTCAAAAATGGTGCCAAACTGTTGCAAACGATCCGCTGAAAGGTTTTTCGATGGAAACAGATGGGTTTTTATCATCGGAAACAGAATTAGCCCTCGACGTCTGAAGAACTTTTTTTGAAAAAATCCCTAAGCCGCGCGTTCACAATTTCAGCAAAAATCTGACGTTCTGCAATTCACTCAAAAATGGTGCCAAGCTGTTGCAAAATATCCCCTGAAAGGTTTTTCGGTGGAAACAGATGGGTTTTTATCATCGGAAACAGAATTAGCCCTCGACGTCTGTACAACTTTTTTTGAAAAAATCCCTAAGCCGCGCGGTCCCAATTTCAGCAAAAATCTGACATTCTGCAATTCACTCAAAAATGGTGCCAAGCTGTTGCAAAATATCCCCTGAAAGGTTTTTCGGTGGAAACAGATGGGTTTTTATCATCGGAAACAGAATTAGCCCTCGACGTCTGTACAACTTTTTTTGAAAAAATCCCTAAGCCACGCGGTCACAATTTCAGCAAAAATCTGACGTTCTGCAATTCACTCAAAAATGGTGCCAAGCTGTTGCAAAATATCCCCTGAAAGGTTTTTCGGTGGAAACAGATGGGTTTTTATCATCGGAAACAGAATTAGCCCTCGACGTCTGAACAACTTTTTTTGAAAAAATCCCTAAGCCGCGCGGTCACAATTTCAGCAAAAATCTGACGTTCTGCAATTCACTCAAAAATGGTGCCAAACTGTTGCAAACGATCCGCTGAAAGGTTTTTCGGTGGAAACAGATGGGTTTTTATCATCGGAAACAGAATTAGCCCTCGACATCTGAACAACTTTTTTTGAAAAAATCCCTAAGCCGCGCGGTCACAATTTCAGCAAAAATCTGACGTTCTGCAATTCACTCAAAAATGGTGCCAAACTGTTGCAAACGATCCGCTGAAAGGTTTTTCGATGGAAACAGATGGGTTTTTATCATCGGAAACAGAATTAGCCCTCGACGTCTGAAGAACTTTTTTTGAAAAAATCCCTAAGCCGCGCGTTCACAATTTCAGCAAAAATCTGACGTTCTGCAATTCACTCAAAAATGGTGCCAAGCTGTTGCAAAATATCCCCTGAAAGGTTTTTCGGTGGAAACAGATGGGTTTTTATCATCGGAAACAGAATTAGCCCTCGACGTCTGTACAACTTTTTTTGAAAAAATCCCTAAGCCGCGCGGTCCCAATTTCAGCAAAAATCTGACATTCTGCAATTCACTCAAAAATGGTGCCAAGCTGTTGCAAAATATCCCCTGAAAGGTTTTTCGGTGGAAACAGATGGGTTTTTATCATCGGAAACAGATTTAGCCCTCGACGTCTGAACAACTTTTTTTGAAAAAATCCCTAAGCCGCGCGGTCACAATTTCAGCAAAAATCTGACGTTCTGCAATTCACTCAAAAATGGTGCCAAGCTGTTGCAAACGATCCGCTGAAAGGTTTTTCGGAGAAAACAGATGGGTTTTTATCATCGGAAGCAGAATTATCCCTCGACGTCTGAACAACTTTTTTTGAAAAAATCCCTAAGCCTCGCGGTCACAATTTCAGCAAAAATCTGACGTTCTGCAATTCACTCAAAAATGGTGCCAAGCTGTTGCAAACGATCCGCTGAAAGGTTTTTCGGTGGAAACAGATGGGTTTTTATCATCGGAAACAGAATTAGCCCTCGACGTCTCAACAACTTTTTTTGAAAAAATCCGTAAGCCGCGCGGTCACAATTTCAGCAAAAATCTGACGTTCTGCAATTCACTCAACAATGGTGCCAAGCTGTTGCAAACGATCCGCTGAAAGGTTTTTCGGTGGAAACAGATGGGTTTTTATCATCGGAAACAGAATTATCCCTCGACGTCTGAACAACTTTTTTTGAAAAAATCCCTAAGCCTCGCGGTCACAATTTCAGCAAAAATCTGACGTTCTGCAATTCACTCAAAAATGGTGCCAAGCTGTTGCAAAATATCCCCTGAAAGGTTTTTCGGTGGAAACAGATGGGTTTTTATCATCGGAAACAGAATTAGCTTTCGACGTCTGAAGAACTTTTTTTGAAAAAATCCCTAAGCCGCGCGTTCACAATTTCAGCAAAAATCTGACGTTGTGCAATTCACTCAAAAATGGTGCCAAGCTGTTGCAAACGATCCGCTGAAAGGTTTTTCGGAGAAAACAGATGGGTTTTTATCATCGGAAGCAGAATTATCCCTCGACGTCTGAACAACTTTTTTTGAAAAAATCCCTAAGCCGCGCGGTCACAATTTCAGCAAAAATCTGACGTTCTGCAATTCACTCAAAAATGGTGCCAAGCTGTGGCAAAATATCCCCTGAAAGGTTTTTCGGTGGAAACAGATGGGTTTTTATCATCGGAAACAGAATTAGCCCTCGACGTCTGTACAACTTTTTTTGAAAAAATCCCTAAGCCGCGCGGTCACAATTTCAGCAAAAATCTGACATTCTGCAATTCACTCAAAAATGGTGCCAAGCTGTTGCAAAATATCCCCTGAAAGGTTTTTCGGTAGAAACAGATGGGTTTTTATCATCGGAAACAGAATTAGCCCTCGACGTCTGAACAACTTTTTTTGAAAAAATCCCTAAGCCGCGCGGTCACAATTTCAGCAAAAATCTGACGTTCTGCAATTCACTCAAAAATGGTGCCAAGCTGTTGCAAACGATCCGCTGAAAGGTTTTTCGATGGAAACAGATGGGTTTTTATCATCGGAAACAGAATTAGCCCTCGACGTCTGAAGAACTTTTTTTGAAACAATCCCTAAGCCGCGCGGTCACAATTTCAGCAAAAATCTGACGTTCTGCAATTCACTCAAAAATGGTGCCAAGCTGTTGCAAAATATCCCCTGAAAGGTTTTTCGGTGGAAACAGATGGGTTTTTATCATCGGAAACAGAATTAGCCCTCGACGTCTGAACAACTTTTTTTGAAAAAATCCCTAAGCCGCGCGGTCACAATTTCAGCAAAAATCTGACGTTCTGCAATTCACTCAACAATGGTGCCAAGCTGTTGCAAACGATCCGCTGAAAGGTTTTTCGGTGGAAACAGATGGGTTTTTATCATCGGAAACAGAATTAGCCCTCGACGTCAGCACAACTTTTTTTAAAAAAATCCCTAAGCCACGCGGTCACAATTTCAGCAAAAATCTGACGTTCTGCAATTCACTCAAAAATGGTGCCAAGCTGTTGCAAAATATCCCCTGAAAGGTTTTTCGGTGGAAACAGATGGGTTTTTATCATCGGAAACAGAATTAGCCCTCGACGTCTGAACAACTTTTTTTGAAAAAATCCCTAAGCCGCGCGGTCACAATTTCAGCAAAAATCTGACGTTCTGCAATTCACTCAAAAATGGTGCCAAACTGTTGCAAACGATCCGCTGAAAGGTTTTTCGATGGAAACAGATGGGTTTTTATCATCGGAAACAGAATTAGCCCTCGACGTCTGAAGAACTTTTTTTGAAAAAATCCCTAAGCCGCGCGTTCACAATTTCAGCAAAAATCTGACGTTCTGCAATTCACTCAAAAATGGTGCCAAGCTGTTGCAAAATATCCCCTGAAAGGTTTTTCGGTGGAAACAGATGGGTTTTTATCATCGGAAACAGAATTAGCCCTCGACGTCTGTACAACTTTTTTTGAAAAAATCCCTAAGCCGCGCGGTCCCAATTTCAGCAAAAATCTGACGTTCTGCAATTCACTCAAAAATGGTGCCAAGCTGTTGCAAAATATCCCCTGAAAGGTTTTTCGGTGGAAACAGATGGGTTTTTATCATCGGAAACAGAATTAGCCCTCGACGTCTGTACAACTTTTTTTGAAAAAATCCCTAAGCCGCGCGGTCACAATTTCAGCAAAAATCTGACGTTCTGCAATTCACTCAAAAATGGTGCCAAACTGTTGCAAACGATCCGCTGAAAGGTTTTTCGATGGAAACAGATGGGTTTTTATCATCGGAAACAGAATTAGCCCTCGACGTCTGAAGAACTTTTTTTGAAAAAATCCCTAAGCCGCGCGTTCACAATTTCAGCAAAAATCTGACGTTCTGCAATTCACTCAAAAATGGTGCCAAGCTGTTGCAAAATATCCCCTGAAAGGTTTTTCGGTGGAAACAGATGGGTTTTTATCATCGGAAACAGAATTAGCCCTCGACGTCTGTACAACTTTTTTTGAAAAAATCCCTAAGCCGCGCGGTCCCAATTTCAGCAAAAATCTGACATTCTGCAATTCACTCAAAAATGGTGCCAAGCTGTTGCAAAATATCCCCTGAAAGGTTTTTCGGTGGAAACAGATGGCTTTTTATCATCGGAAACAGAATTAGCCCTCGACGTCTGTACAACTTTTTTTGAAAAAATCCCTAAGCCGCGCGGTCACAATTTCAGCAAAAATCTGACGTTCTGCAATTCACTCAAAAATGGTGCCAAACTGTTGCAAACGATCCGCTGAAAGGTTTTTCGATGGAAACAGATGGGTTTTTATCATCGGAAACAGAATTAGCCCTCGACGTCTGAAGAACTTTTTTTGAAAAAATCCCTAAGCCGCGCGTTCACAATTTCAGCAAAAATCTGACGTTCTGCAATTCACTCAAAAATGGTGCCAAGCTGTTGCAAAATATCCCCTGAAAGGTTTTTCGGTGGAAACAGATGGGTTTTTATCATCGGAAACAGAATTAGCCCTCGACGTCTGTACAACTTTTTTTGAAAAAATCCCTAAGCCGCGCGGTCCCAATTTCAGCAAAAATCTGACATTCTGCAATTCACTCAAAAATGGTGCCAAGCTGTTGCAAAATATCCCCTGAAAGGTTTTTCGGTGGAAACAGATGGGTTTTTATCATCGGAAACAGAATTAGCCCTCGACGTCTGTACAACTTTTTTTGAAAAAATCCCTAAGCCACGCGGTCACAATTTCAGCAAAAATCTGACGTTCTGCAATTCACTCAAAAATGGTGCCAAGCTGTTGCAAAATATCCCCTGAAAGGTTTTTCGGTGGAAACAGATGGGTTTTTATCATCGGAAACAGAATTAGCCCTCGACGTCTGAACAACTTTTTTTGAAAAAATCCCTAAGCCGCGCGGTCACAATTTCAGCAAAAATCTGACGTTCTGCAATTCACTCAAAAATGGTGCCAAACTGTTGCAAACGATCCGCTGAAAGGTTTTTCGATGGAAACAGATGGGTTTTTATCATCGGAAACAGAATTAGCCCTCGACGTCTGAAGAACTTTTTTTGAAAAAATCCCTAAGCCGCGCGTTCACAATTTCAGCAAAAATCTGACGTTCTGCAATTCACTCAAAAATGGTGCCAAGCTGTTGCAAAATATCCCCTGAAAGGTTTTTCGGTGGAAACAGATGGGTTTTTATCATCGGAAACAGAATTAGCCCTCGACGTCTGTACAACTTTTTTTGAAAAAATCCCTAAGCCGCGCGGTCCCAATTTCAGCAAAAATCTGACATTCTGCAATTCACTCAAAAATGGTGCCAAGCTGTTGCAAAATATCCCCTGAAAGGTTTTTCGGTGGAAACAGATGGGTTTTTATCATCGGAAACAGAATTAGCCCTCGACGTCTGAACAACTTTTTTTGAAAAAATCCCTAAGCCGCGCGGTCACAATTTCAGCAAAAATCTGACGTTCTGCAATTCACTCAAAAATGGTGCCAAGCTGTTGCAAACGATCCGCTGAAAGGTTTTTCGGAGAAAACAGATGGGTTTTTATCATCGGAAGCAGAATTATCCCTCGACGTCTGAACAACTTTTTTTGAAAAAATCCCTAAGCCTCGCGGTCACAATTTCAGCAAAAATCTGACGTTCTGCAATTCACTCAAAAATGGTGCCAAGCTGTTGCAAACGATCCGCTGAAAGGTTTTTCGGTGGAAACAGATGGGTTTTTATCATCGGAAACAGAATTAGCCCTCGACGTCTCAACAACTTTTTTTGAAAAAATCCGTAAGCCGCGCGGTCACAATTTCAGCAAAAATCTGACGTTCTGCAATTCACTCAACAATGGTGCCAAGCTGTTGCAAACGATCCGCTGAAAGGTTTTTCGGTGGAAACAGATGGGTTTTTATCATCGGAAACAGAATTATCCCTCGACGTCTGAACAACTTTTTTTGAAAAAATCCCTAAGCCTCGCGGTCACAATTTCAGCAAAAATCTGACGTTCTGCAATTCACTCAAAAATGGTGCCAAGCTGTTGCAAAATATCCCCTGAAAGGTTTTTCGGTGGAAACAGATGGGTTTTTATCATCGGAAACAGAATTAGCTTTCGACGTCTGAAGAACTTTTTTTGAAAAAATCCCTAAGCCGCGCGTTCACAATTTCAGCAAAAATCTGACGTTGTGCAATTCACTCAAAAATGGTGCCAAGCTGTTGCAAACGATCCGCTGAAAGGTTTTTCGGAGAAAACAGATGGGTTTTTATCATCGGAAGCAGAATTATCCCTCGACGTCTGAACAACTTTTTTTGAAAAAATCCCTAAGCCGCGCGGTCACAATTTCAGCAAAAATCTGACGTTCTGCAATTCACTCAAAAATGGTGCCAAGCTGTGGCAAAATATCCCCTGAAAGGTTTTTCGGTGGAAACAGATGGGTTTTTATCATCGGAAACAGAATTAGCCCTCGACGTCTGTACAACTTTTTTTGAAAAAATCCCTAAGCCGCGCGGTCACAATTTCAGCAAAAATCTGACATTCTGCAATTCACTCAAAAATGGTGCCAAGCTGTTGCAAAATATCCCCTGAAAGGTTTTTCGGTAGAAACAGATGGGTTTTTATCATCGGAAACAGAATTAGCCCTCGACGTCTGAACAACTTTTTTTGAAAAAATCCCTAAGCCGCGCGGTCACAATTTCAGCAAAAATCTGACGTTCTGCAATTCACTCAAAAATGGTGCCAAGCTGTTGCAAACGATCCGCTGAAAGGTTTTTCGATGGAAACAGATGGGTTTTTATCATCGGAAACAGAATTAGCCCTCGACGTCTGAAGAACTTTTTTTGAAACAATCCCTAAGCCGCGCGGTCACAATTTCAGCAAAAATCTGACGTTCTGCAATTCACTCAAAAATGGTGCCAAGCTGTTGCAAAATATCCCCTGAAAGGTTTTTCGGTGGAAACAGATGGGTTTTTATCATCGGAAACAGAATTAGCCCTCGACGTCTGAACAACTTTTTTTGAAAAAATCCCTAAGCCGCGCGGTCACAATTTCAGCAAAAATCTGACGTTCTGCAATTCACTCAACAATGGTGCCAAGCTGTTGCAAACGATCCGCTGAAAGGTTTTTCGGTGGAAACAGATGGGTTTTTATCATCGGAAACAGAATTAGCCCTCGACGTCAGCACAACTTTTTTTAAAAAAATCCCTAAGCCGCGCGTTCACAATTTCAGCAAAAATCTGACGTTGTGCAATTCACTCAAAAATGGTGCCAAGCTGTTGCAAACGATCCGCTGAAAGGTTTTTCGGTGGAAACAGATGGGTTTTTATCATCGGAAACAGAATTATCCCTCGACGTCTGAACAACTTTTTTTGAAAAAATCCCTAAGCCGCGCGGTCACAATTTCAGCAAAAATCTGACGTTCTGCAATTCACTCAAAAATGGTGCCAAGCTGTGGCAAAATATCCCCTGAAAGGTTTTTCGGTGGAAACAGATGGGTTTTTATCATCGGAAACAGAATTAGCCCTCGACGTCTGTACAACTTTTTTTGAAAAAATCCCTAAGCCGCGCGGTCACAATTTCAGCAAAAATCTGACATTCTGCAATTCACTCAAAAATGGTGCCAAGCTGTTGCAAAATATCCCCTGAAAGGTTTTTCGGTAGAAACAGATGGGTTTTTATCATCGGAAACAGAATTAGCCCTCGACGTCTGAACAACTTTTTTTGAAAAAATCCCTAAGCCGCGCGGTCACAATTTCAGCAAAAATCTGACGTTCTGCAATTCACTCAAAAATGGTGCCAAGCTGTTGCAAACGATCCGCTGAAAGGTTTTTCGATGGAAACAGATGGGTTTTTATCATCGGAAACAGAATTAGCCCTCGACGTCTGAAGAACTTTTTTTGAAACAATCCCTAAGCCGCGCGGTCACAATTTCAGCAAAAATCTGACGTTCTGCAATTCACTCAAAAATGGTGCCAAGCTGTTCCAAAATATCCCCTGAAAGGTTTTTCGGTGGAAACAGATGGGTTTTTATCATCGGAAACAGAATTAGCCCTCGACGTCTGAACAACTTTTTTTGAAAAAATCCCTAAGCCGCGCGGTCACAATTTCAGCAAAAATCTGACGTTCTGCAATTCACTCAACAATGGTGCCAAGCTGTTGCAAACGATCCGCTGAAAGGTTTTTCGGTGGAAACAGATGGGTTTTTATCATCGGAAACAGAATTAGCCCTCGACGTCAGCACAACTTTTTTTAAAAAAATCCCTAAGCCACGCGGTCACAATTTCAGCAAAAATCTGACGTTCTGCAATTCACTCAAAAATGGTGCCAAGCTGTTGCAAAATATCCCCTGAAAGGTTTTTCGGTGGAAACAGATGGGTTTTTATCATCGGAAACAGAATTAGCCCTCGACGTCAGCACAACTTTTTTTGAAAAAATCCCTAAGCCGCGCGGTCACAATTTCAGCAAAAATCTGACGTTCTGCAATTCACTCAAAAATGGTGCCTAGCTGTTGCAAACAATCCGCTGAAAGGTTTTTCGGTGGAAACAGATGGGTTTTTATCGTCGGAAACAGAATTAGCCCTCGACGTCTGAAGAACTTTTTTTGAAAAAATCCCTAAGCCGCTCGGTCACAATTTCAGCAAAAATCTGACGTTCTGCAATTCACTCAAAAATGGTGACAAGCTGTTGCAAAATATCCCCTGAAAGGTTTTTCGGTGGAAAATGATGGGTTTTTATCATCGGAAGCAGAATTAGCCCTCAACGTCTGAACAACTTTTTTTGAAAAAATCCCTAAGCCGCGCGGTCACAATTTCAGCAAAAATCTGACGTTCTGCAATTCACTCAAAAATGGTGCCAAGCTGTTGCAAACGATGCGCTGAAAGGTTTTTCGGTGGAAACAGATGTGTTTTTATCATCGGAAGCAGAATTAGCCCTCGACGTCTGCACAACTTTTTTTGAAAAAATCCCTAAGCCGCGCGGTCTCAATTTCAGCAAAAATCTGACGTTCTGCAATTCACTCAAAAATGGTGCCAAGCTGTTGCAAATGATCCGCTGAAAGGTTTTTCGATGGAAACAGATGTGTTTTTATCATCGGAAGCAGAATTAGCCCTCGACGTCTGAACAACTTTTTTTGAAAAAATCCCTAAGCCGCGCGGTCACAATTTCAGCAAAAATCTGACGTTCTGCAATTCACTCAAAAATGGTGCCAAGCTGTTGCAAACGATCCGCTGAAAGGTTTTTCGGTGGAAACAGATGGGTTTTTATCATCGGAAACAGAAGTAGCCCTCGACGTCTGAACAACTTTTTTTGAAAAAATCCCTAAGCCGCGCGGTCACAATTTCAGCAAAAATCTGACGTTCTGCAATTCACTCAAAAATGGTGCCAAGCTGTTGCAAACGATGCGCTGAAAGGTTTTTCGATGGAAACAGATGTGTTTTTATCATCGGAAACAGAATTAGCCCTCAACGTCTGCACAACTTTTTTTGAAAGAATCCCTAAGCCGCGCGGTCACAATTTCAGCAAAAATCTGACGTTCTGCAATTCACTCAAAAATGGTGCCAAGCTGTTGCAAACGATCCGCTGAAAGGTTTTTCGGTGGAAACAGATGGGTTTTTATCATCGGAAACAGAAGTAGCCCTCGACGTCTGAACAACTTTTTTTGAAAAAATCCCTAAGCCGCACGGTCACAATTTCAGCAAAAATCTGACGTTCTGCAATTCACTCAAAAATGGTGCCAAGCTGTTGCAAACGATCCGCTGAAAGGTTTTTCGATGGAAACAGATGTGTTTTTATCATCGGAAATAGAATTAGCCCTCGACGTCTGAGCAACTTTTTTTGAAAAAATCCCTAAGCCGCGCGGTCACAATTTCAGCAAAAATCTGACATTCTGCAATTCACTCAAAAATGGTGCCAAGCTGTTGCAAAATATCCCCTGAAAGGTTTTTCGGTGGAAACAGATGGGTTTTTATCATCGGAAACAGAATTAGCGCTCGACGTCTGAACAACTTTTTTTGAAAAAATCCCTAAGCCGCTTGGTCACAATTTCAGCAAAAATCTCACGTTCTGCAATTCACTCAAAAATGGTGCCAAGCTGTTGCAAAATATCCCCTGAAAGGTTTTTCGGTGAAAACAGATGGGGTGAAAACAGATGGGTTTTTATCATCGGAAGCAGAATTAGCCCTCGACGTCTGAAAAACTTTTTTTGAAAAAATCCCTAAGCCGCGCGGTCACAATTTTAGCAAAAATCTGAAGTTCTGCAATTCACTCAAAAATGGTGCCAAGCTGTTGCAAACGATCCGCTGAAAGGTTTTTCGGTGAAAACAGATGGGTTTTATCATCCGAAACCGAATTAGCCCTTGATGTCTGAACAACTTTTTTTTGAAAAAATCCCTAAGCCGCGCGGTCACAATTTCAGCAAATATCTGACCTTCTGCAATTCACTCAATAATGCTGCCAAACTTTGCAAATGATCCCCTGAAAGTGTTTTCAGTGGAAACAGATGGGTTTTTATCATCAGAAACAGAATTAGCCCTCGACGTCTCAACAACTTTTTTTTGAAAAAAACCGCTAAGCCGCGCGGTCACAATTTCAGGAAATATCTGTACTTCTGCAATTCACTCAAAAATGGTGGCAAACTGTTGCAAACGTTCTCCTGAAAGATTTTTCGGTGGAAACAGATGGGTTTTTATCATCGGAAACCGAATTAGCCCTCGACGTCTGAACAACTTTTGTTGAAAAAATCCCTAAGCCGCGCGGTCACAATTTCAGCAAAAATCTGACGTTCTGCAATTCACTCAAAAATGGTGTCAAGCTGTTGCAAACGATCCGCTGAAAGGTTTTTCGGTGGAAACAGATGGGTTTTTATCATCGGAAACAGAAGTAGCCCTCGACGTCTGAACAACTTTTTTTGAAAAAATCCCTAAGCCGCGCGGTCACAATTTCAGCAAAAATCTGACGTTCTGCAATTCACTCAAAAATGGTGCCAAGCTGTTGCAAAACATCCCCTGAAAGGTTTTTCGGTGAAAACAGATGGGTTTTTATCATCGGAAACAGAATTAGCCCTCGACGTCTGAACAACTTTTTTTGAAAAAATCCCTAAGGCGCGGTCACAATTTCAGCAAAAATCTGACGTTCTGCAATTCACTCAAAAATGGTGCCAAGCTGTTGCAAACGATCCGCTGAAAGGTTTTTTGGTGGAAACAGATGGGTTTTTATCATCAGAAACAGAATTAGCCCTCGACGTGTGAACAACTTTTTATGAAAAAATCCCTAAGCCGCGCGGTCACAATTTCAGCAAAAATCTGACGTTCTGCAATTCACTCAAAAATGGTGCCAAGCTGTTGCAAACAATCCCCTGAAAGGTTTTTCAGTGGAAACAGATGGGTTTTTATCATCGGAAACAGAATTAGCCCTCGACGTCTAAACAACTTTTTTTGAAAAAATCCCTAAGACGCGCGGTCACAATTTCAGCAAAAATCTGACGTTCTGCAATTCATTCAAAAATGGTGCCAAGCTGTATCAAACGATTCGCTGAAAGGTTTTTCGATGGAAACAGATGGGTTTTTATCATCGAAAACAGAATTAGCCCTCGACGTCTGAACAACTTTTTTTTCAAAAAATCCCTAAGCCGCGCGGTCACAATTTCAGCAAATATCTGACCTTCTGCAACTCACTCAAAAATGGTGGCAAACTGCTGCAAACGATCCCCTGAAAGGTTTTTCGGTGGAAACAGATGGGTTTTTATCATCAGAAACAGAATTTGCCATCGACATCTGAACAACTTTTTTTTTGCAAAAATCCATAAGCCGCGCGTTCACAATTTCAGCAAAAATCTGACGTTCTGCAATTGAATCAAAAATGCTGCCAAACTGTTGCAAACGATCACCTGAAAGGTTTTTCGGTGGAAACAGATGGGTTTTTATCATCAGAAAAAGAATTAGCCCTCCACCTCTGCACAACTGTTTTTTGGAAAAATGCCTAAGACGCGCGGTCACAATTTCAGCAAATATCTGAGATTCTGCAATTCACTCAAAAATGCTGCCAAACTATTGCAAACGATCCCCTGCAAAGTTTCTCGGTGGAAACAGATGGGTTTTTATCATCGGAAACAGAATTATCCCTCTACGTCTGAACAACTTTTTTTGAAAAAATCCCTAAGACGCGCGGTCACAATTTCAGCAAAAATCTGACCTTCTGCAATTCACTCAAAAATGCTGCCAAACTGTTGCAAAGGTTCTCCTGAAAGCTTTTTCGGTGGCAACAGATGGGTTTTTATCATCCGAAACCGAATTTGCCCTCGACGTCTGAAGAACTTTTTTTTGAAAAAATCCCTAAGCCGCGCGGTCACAATTTCAGCAAAAATCTGATGTTCTGCAATTGACTCAAAAATGCTGCCAAACTGTTGCAAACGATCCCATGAAAGGTTTTTCGGTGGAAACAGATGGGTTTTATCATCCGAAACCGAATTAGCCCTCGACGTCTGAAAAACTTTTTTTTGAAAAAAACCCTAAGCCGCGCGGTCACAATTTCAGCAAAAATCTGACGTTCTACAATTGACTCAAAAATGCTGCCAAACTGTTGCAAACGATCCCCTGAAAGGTTTTTCGGTGGAAACAGATGGGTTTTTATCGTCAGAAAAAGAATTCGCCCTCCACCTCTGCAGAACTTTTTTTTTAAAAAAATCCCTAAGACGCGCGGTCACAATTTCAGCAAATATCTGACGTTCTGCAATTCACTCAAAAATGCTGCCAAACTGTTGCAAACGATCCCCTGCAAAGTTTCTCGGTTGAAACAGATGGGTTTTTATCATCGGAAACAGAATTATCCCTCGACGTCTGAACAACCTTTTTTGAAAAAATCCTTAAGTCGCGCGGTCACAATTTCAGCAAATATCTGACCTTGCGCAATTCACTCAAAAATGCTGCCAAACTGTTGCAAACGATCCCATGAAAGGTTTTTCGGTGGAAACAGATGGGTTTTATCATCCGAAACCGAATTAGCCCTCGACGTCTGAACAACTTTTTTTTGAAAAAACCCCTAAGCCACGCGGTCACAATTTCAGCAAAAATCTGACGTTCTACAATTGACTCAAAAATGCTGCCAAACTGTTGCAAACGATCCCCTGAAAGGTTTTTCGGTGGAAACAGATGGGTTTTTATCATCAGAAAAAGAATTCGCCCTCCACCTCTGCACAACTTTTTTTTTGAAAAAATCCCTAAGATGCGCGGTCACAATTTCAGCAAAAATCTGACGTTCTGCAATTCACTCAAAAATGGTGCCAAGCTGTTGCAAACGATCCGCTGAAAGGTTTTTCGATGGAAACAGATGTGTTTTTATCATCGGAAATAGAATTAGCCCTCGACGTCTGAACAACTTTTTTTGAAAAAATCCCTAAGCCGCGCGGTCACAATTTCAGCAAAAATCTGACGTTCTGCAATTCACTCAAAAATGGTGCCAAGCTGTTGCAAACGATCCGCTGAAAGGTTTTTCGATGGAAACAGATGTGTTTTTATCATCGGAAACAGAATTAGCGCTCGACGTCTGAACAACTTTTTTTGAAAAAATCCCTAAGCCGCTTGGTCACAATTTCAGCAAAAATCTCACGTTCTGCAATTCACTCAAAAATGGTGCCAAGCTGTTGCAAAATATCCCCTGAAAGGTTTTTCGGTGAAAACAGATGGGGTGAAAACAGATGGGTTTTTATCATCGGAAGCAGAATTAGCCCTCGACGTCTGAAAAACTTTTTTTGAAAAAATCCCTAAGCCGCGCGGTCACAATTTTAGCAAAAATCTGAAGTTCTGCAATTCACTCAAAAATGGTGCCAAGCTGTTGCAAACGATCCGCTGAAAGGTTTTTCGGTGGAAACAGATGGGTTTTTATCATCGGAAACCGAATTAGCCCTCGACGTCTGAACAACTTTTTTTTTGAAAAAATCGTTAAGCCGCGCGGTCACAATTTCAGCAAAAATCTGACCTTCTGCAATTGACTCAAAAATACTGCCAAACTGTTGCAAACGATCCCATGAAAGGTTTTTTGGTGAAAACAGATGGGTTTTATCATCCGAAACCGAATTAGCCCTTGATGTCTGAACAACTTTTTTTTGAAAAAATCCCTAAGCCGCGCGGTCACAATTTCAGCAAATATCTGACCTTCTGCAATTCACTCAATAATGCTGCCAAACTTTGCAAATGATCCCCTGAAAGTGTTTTCAGTGGAAACAGATGGGTTTTTATCATCAGAAACAGAATTAGCCCTCGACGTCTCAACAACTTTTTTTTGAAAAAACCGCTAAGCCGCGCGGTCACAATTTCAGGAAATATCTGTACTTCTGCAATTCACTCAAAAATGGTGGCAAACTGTTGCAAACGTTCTCCTGAAAGCTTTTTCGGTGGAAACAGATGGGTTTTTATCATCGGAAACCGAATTAGCCCTCGACGTCTGAACAACTTTTTTTGAAAAAATCCCTAAGCCGCGCGGTCACAATTTCAGCAAAAATCTGACGTTCTGCAATTCAATCAAATATGGTGCCAAGCTGTTGCAAAATATCCCCTGAAAGGTTTTTCGGTGGAAACAGATGGGTTTTTATCATCGGAAAAAGAATTAGTCCTCGACGTCTGAACAACTTTTTTTGAAAAAATCCCTAAGCCGCGCGGTCACAATTTCAGCAAAAATCTGACGTTCTGCAATTCACTCAAAAATGGTGCCAAGCTGTTGCAAAACATCCCCTGAAAGGTTTTTCGGTGAATACAGATGGGTTTTTATCATCGGAAACAGAATTAGCCCTCGACGTCTGAACAACTTTTTTTGAAAAAATCCCTAAGGCGCGGTCACAATTTCAGCAAAAATCTGACGTTCTGCAATTCACTCAAAAATGGTGCCAAGCTGTTGCAAACGATCCGCTGAAAGGTTTTTTGGTGGAAACAGATGGGTTTTTATCATCAGAAACAGAATTAGCCCTCGACGTGTGAACAACTTTTTATGAAAAAATCCCTAAGCCGCGCGGTCACAATTTCAGCAAAAATCTGACGTTCTGCAATTCACTCAAAAATGGTGCCAAACTGTTGCAAACAATCCCCTGAAAGGTTTTTCAGTGGAAACAGATGGGTTTTTATCATCGGAAACAGAATTAGCCCTCGACGTCTAAACAACTTTTTTTGAAAAAATCCCTAAGACGCGCGGTCACAATTTCAGCAAAAATCTGACGTTCTGCAATTCATTCAAAAATGGTGCCAAGCTGTTGCAAACGATTCGCTGAAAGGTTTTTCGATGGAAACAGATGGGTTTTTATCATCGAAAACAGAATTAGCCCTCGACGTCTGAACAACTTTTTTTTCAAAAAATCCCTAAGCCGCGCGGTCACAATTTCAGCAAATATCTGACCTTCTGCAACTCACTCAAAAATGGTGGCAAACTGCTGCAAACGATCCCCTGAAAGGTTTTTCGGTGGAAACAGATGGGTTTTTATCATCAGAAACAGAATTTGCCATCGACATCTGAACAACTTTTTTTTTGCAAAAATCCATAAGCCGCGCGTTCACAATTTCAGCAAAAATCTGACGTTCTGCAATTGAATCAAAAATGCTGCCAAACTGTTGCAAATGATCACCTGAAAGGTTTTTCGGTGGAAACAGATGGGTTTTTATCATCAGAAAAAGAATTAGCCCTCCACCTCTGCACAACTGTTTTTTGGAAAAATGCCTAAGACGCGCGGTCACAATTTCAGCAAATATCTGACATTCTGCAATTCACTCAAAAATGCTGCCAAACTATTGCAAACGATCCCCTGCAAAGTTTCTCGGTGGAAACAGATGGGTTTTTATCATCGGAAACAGAATTATCCCTCTACGTCTGAACAACTTTTTTTGAAAAAATCCCTAAGCCGCGCGGTCACAATTTCAGCAAAAATCTGACGTTCTGCAATTCACTCAAAAATGGTGCCAAGCTGTTGCAAAACATCCCCTGAAAGGTTTTTCGGTGAAAACAGATGGGTTTTTATCATCGGAAACAGAATTAGCCCTCGACGTCTGAACAACTTTTTTTGAAAAAATCCCTAAGGCGCGGTCACAATTTCAGCAAAAATCTGACGTTCTGCAATTCACTCAAAAATGGTGCCAAGCTGTTGCAAACGATCCGCTGAAAGGTTTTTTGGTGGAAACAGATGGGTTTTTATCATCAGAAACAGAATTAGCCCTCGACGTGTGAACAACTTTTTATGAAAAAATCCCTAAGCCGCGCGGTCACAATTTCAGCAAAAATCTGACGTTCTGCAATTCACTCAAAAATGGTGCCAAACTGTTGCAAACAATCCCCTGAAAGGTTTTTCAGTGGAAACAGATGGGTTTTTATCATCGGAAACAGAATTAGCCCTCGACGTCTAAACAACTTTTTTTGAAAAAATCCCTAAGACGCGCGGTCACAATTTCAGCAAAAATCTGACGTTCTGCAATTCATTCAAAAATGGTGCCAAGCTGTTGCAAACGATTCGCTGAAAGGTTTTTCGATGGAAACAGATGGGTTTTTATCATCGAAAACAGAATTAGCCCTCGACGTCTGAACAACTTTTTTTTCAAAAAATCCCTAAGCCGCGCGGTCACAATTTCAGCAAATATCTGACCTTCTGCAACTCACTCAAAAATGGTGGCAAACTGCTGCAAACGATCCCCTGAAAGGTTTTTCGGTGGAAACAGATGGGTTTTTATCATCAGAAACAGAATTTGCCATCGACATCTGAACAACTTTTTTTTTGCAAAAATCCATAAGCCGCGCGTTCACAATTTCAGCAAAAATCTGACGTTCTGCAATTGAATCAAAAATGCTGCCAAACTGTTGCAAATGATCACCTGAAAGGTTTTTCGGTGGAAACAGATGGGTTTTTATCATCAGAAAAAGAATTAGCCCTCCACCTCTGCACAACTGTTTTTTGGAAAAATGCCTAAGACGCGCGGTCACAATTTCAGCAAATATCTGACATTCTGCAATTCACTCAAAAATGCTGCCAAACTATTGCAAACGATCCCCTGCAAAGTTTCTCGGTGGAAACAGATGGGTTTTTATCATCGGAAACAGAATTATCCCTCTACGTCTGAACAACTTTTTTTGAAAAAATCCCTAAGACGCGCGGTCACAATTTCAGCAAAAATCTGACCTTCTGCAATTCACTCAAAAATGCTGCCAAACTGTTGCAAAGGTTCTCCTGAAAGCTTTTTCGGTGGCAACAGATGGGTTTTTATCATCCGAAACCGAATTTGCCCTCGACGTCTGAAGAACTTTTTTTTGAAAAAATCCCTAAGCCGCGCGGTCACAATTTCAGCAAAAATCTGATGTTCTGCAATTGACTCAAAAATGCTGCCAAACTGTTGCAAACGATCCCATGAAAGGTTTTTCGGTGGAAACAGATGGGTTTTATCATCCGAAACCGAATTAGCCCTCGACGTCTGAACAACTTTTTTTTGAAAAAACCCCTAAGCCACGCGGTCACAATTTCAGCAAAAATCTGACGTTCTACAATTGACTCAAAAATGCTGCCAAACTGTTGCAAACGATCCCCTGAAAGGTTTTTCGGTGGAAACAGATGGGTTTTTATCATCAGAAAAAGAATTCGCCCTCCACCTCTGCACAACTTTTTTTTTGAAAAAATCCCTAAGATGCGCGGTCACAATTTCAGCAAATATCTGACGTTCTGCAATTCACTCAAAAATGCTGCCAAACTGTTGCAAACGATCCCCTGCAAAGTTTCTCGGTGTAAACAGATGGGTTTTTATCATCGGAAACAGAATTATCCCTCTACGCCTGAACAACCTTTTTTTGAAAAAATCCCTAAGCCGCGCAGTCACAATTTCAGCAAAAATCTGATGTTCTGCAATTGACTCAAAAATGCTGCCAAACTGTTGCAAACGATCCCATGAAAGGTTTTTCGGTGGAAACAGATGGGTTTTATCATCCAAAACCGAATTAGCCCTCGACGTCTGAACAACCTTTTTTGAAAAAACCCCTAAGCCACGCGGTCACAATTTCAGCAAAAATCTGACGTTCTACAATTGACTCAAAAATGCTGCCAAACTGTTGCAAACGATCCCCTGAAAGGTTTTTCGGTGGAAACAGATGGGTTTTTATCATCAGAAAAAGAATTCGCCCTCCACCTCTGCACAACTTTTTTTTTGAAAAAATCCCTAAGATGCGCGGTCACAATTTCAGCAAATATCTGACGTTCTGCAATTCACTCAAAAATGCTGCCAAACTGTTGCAAACGATCCCCTGCAAAGTTTCTCGGTGTAAACAGATGGGTTTTTATCATCGGAAACAGAATTATCCCTCTACGCCTGAACAACCTTTTTTTGAAAAAATCCCTAAGCCGCGCAGTCACAATTTCAGCAAAAATCTGATGTTCTGCAATTGACTCAAAAATGCTGCCAAACTGTTGCAAACGATCCCATGAAAGGTTTTTCGGTGGAAACAGATGGGTTTTATCATCCAAAACCGAATTAGCCCTCGACGTCTGAACAACCTTTTTTGAAAAAACCCCTAAGCCACGCGGTCACAATTTCAGCAAAAATCTGACGTTCTACAATTGACTCAAAAATGCTGCCAAACTGTTGCAAACGATCCCCTGAAAGGTTTTTCGGTGGAAACAGATGGGTTTTTATCATCAGAAAAAGAATTCGCCCTCCACCTCTGCACAACTTTTTTTTTGAAAAAATCCCTAAGATGCGCGGTCACAATTTCAGCAAATATCTGACGTTCTGCAATTCACTCAAAAATGCTGCCAAACTGTAGCAAACGATCCCCTGCAAAGTTTCTCGGTGGAAACACATGGGTTTTTATCATCGGAAACAGAATTATCCCTCGACGTCTGAACAACCTTTTTTGAAAAAATCCTTAAGTCGCGCGGTCACAATTTCAGCAAATATCTGACCTTGTGCAATTCACTCAAAAATCCTGCCAAACTGTTGCAAACTTTCTCCTGAAAGCTTTTTCGGTGTAAACAGATGGGTTTTTATCATCGGAAACAGAATCAGCCCTCGACATCTGAACAAATTTTTTTTGAAATGATCCCTAAGCCGCGCGGTCACATTTTCAGCAAATATCTGACCTTCTGCAATTCACTCAAAAATGGTGGCAAACTGTTGCAAACGATCCCATGAAAGCTTTTTCGGTGGAAACAGATGGGTTTTTATCATCAGAAACAGAATTTTCCCTCGACGTCTGAACAACCTTTTTTTGAAAAAATCCTTAAGTCACAATTTCAGCAAATATCTGAGCTTCTGCAATTCACTCAAAAATGCTGCCAAACTGTTGCAAACGTTCTCCTGAAAGCTTTTTCCGTGTGAACAGATGGGTTTTTATCATCGGAAACAGAATCAGCCCTCGACGTCTGAACAACTTTTTTTTGAAAAAATCCCTAAGCAGCGCGATCACAGTTTCAGCAAAAATCTGACCTTCTGCAATTCACTCAAAAATGGTGGCAAACTTTTGCAAACGTTCTCCTGAAAGCTTTTTCGGTGGAAACATATGGGTTTTTATCATCAGAAACAGAATTTGCCCTCGACGTCTGAACAACTTTTTATTGAAAAAATCCCTAAGCCGCGCGGTCACATTTTCAGCAAATATCTGACCTTTTGCAATTCACTCAAAAATGGTGGCAAACTGTTGCAAACGATCCCCTGAAAGGTTGTTCGGTGGAAACAGATGGGTTTTTATCATCAGAAAAAGAATTTGCCCTCGACATCTGAACGACTTTTTTTTGCAAAAATCCCTGAGCCGCGCGCGGTCACAATTTCAGCAAATATCTGACCTTCTGCAATTCACTCAAAAATGGTGGCAAACTTTTGCAAACGTTCTCCTGAAAGGCTTTTCGGTGGAAACAGATGGGTTTTTATCATCGGAAACCGAATTAGCCCTCGACGTCTGAACAACTTTTTTTGAAAAAATCCCTAAGCCGCGCGGTCACAATTTCAGCAAAAATCTGACGTTCTGCAATTCAATCAAATATGGTGCCAAGCTGTTGCAAAATATCCCCTGAAAGGTTTTTCGGTGGAAACAGATGGGTTTTTATCATCGGAAAAAGAATTAGTCCTCGACGTCTGAACAACTTTTTTTGAAAAAATCCCTAAGCCGCGCGGTCACAATTTCAGCAAAAATCTGACGTTCTGCAATTCACTCAAAAATGGTGCCAAGCTGTTGCAAAACATCCCCTGAAAGGTTTTTCGGTGAAAACAGATGGGTTTTTATCATCGGAAACAGAATTAGCCCTCGACGTCTGAACACCTTTTTTTGAAAAAATCCCTAAGGCGCTGTCACAATTTCAGCAAAAATCTGACGTTCTGCAATTCACTCAAAAATGGTGCCAAGCTGTTGCAAACGATCCGCTGAAAGGTTTTTTGGTGGAAACAGATGGGTTTTTATCATCAGAAACAGAATTAGCCCTCGACGTGTGAACAACTTTTTATGAAAAAATCCCTAAGCCGCGCGGTCACAATTTCAGCAAAAATCTGACGTTCTGCAATTCACTCAAAAATGGTGCCAAACTGTTGCAAACAATCCCCTGAAAGGTTTTTCAGTGGAAACAGATGGGTTTTTATCATCGGAAACAGAATTAGCCCTCGACGTCTAAACAACTTTTTTTGAAAAAATCCCTAAGACGCGCGGTCACAATTTCAGCAAAAATCTGACGTTCTGCAATTCATTCAAAAATGGTGCCAAGCTGTTGCAAACGATTCGCTGAAAGGTTTTTCGATGGAAACAGATGGGTTTTTATCATCGAAAACAGAATTAGCCCTCGACGTCTGAACAACTTTTTTTTCAAAAAATCCCTAAGCCGCGCGGTCACAATTTCAGCAAATATCTGACCTTCTGCAACTCACTCAAAAATGGTGGCAAACTGCTGCAAACGATCCCCTGAAAGGTTTTTCGGTGGAAACAGATGGGTTTTTATCATCAGAAACAGAATTTGCCATCGACATCTGAACAACTTTTTTTTTGCAAAAATCCATAAGCCGCGCGTTCACAATTTCAGCAAAAATCTGACGTTCTGCAATTGAATCAAAAATGCTGCCAAACTGTTGCAAATGATCACCTGAAAGGTTTTTCGGTGGAAACAGATGGGTTTTTATCATCAGAAAAAGAATTAGCCCTCCACCTCTGCACAACTGTTTTTTGGAAAAATGCCTAAGACGCGCGGTCACAATTTCAGCAAATATCTGACATTCTGCAATTCACTCAAAAATGCTGCCAAACTATTGCAAACGATCCCCTGCAAAGTTTCTCGGTGGAAACAGATGGGTTTTTATCATCGGAAACAGAATTATCCCTCTACGTCTGAACAACTTTTTTTGAAAAAATCCCTAAGACGCGCGGTCACAATTTCAGCAAAAATCTGACCTTCTGCAATTCACTCAAAAATGCTGCCAAACTGTTGCAAAGGTTCTCCTGAAAGCTTTTTCGGTGGCAACAGATGGGTTTTTATCATCCGAAACCGAATTTGCCCTCGACGTCTGAAGAACTTTTTTTTGAAAAAATCCCTAAGCCGCGCGGTCACAATTTCAGCAAAAATCTGATGTTCTGCAATTGACTCAAAAATGCTGCCAAACTGTTGCAAACGATCCCATGAAAGGTTTTTCGGTGGAAACAGATGGGTTTTATCATCCGAAACCGAATTAGCCCTCGACGTCTGAACAACTTTTTTTTGAAAAAACCCCTAAGCCACGCGGTCACAATTTCAGCAAAAATCTGACGTTCTACAATTGACTCAAAAATGCTGCCAAACTGTTGCAAACGATCCCCTGAAAGGTTTTTCGGTGGAAACAGATGGGTTTTTATCATCAGAAAAAGAATTCGCCCTCCACCTCTGCACAACTTTTTTTTTGAAAAAATCCCTAAGATGCGCGGTCACAATTTCAGCAAATATCTGACGTTCTGCAATTCACTCAAAAATGCTGCCAAACTGTTGCAAACGATCCCCTGCAAAGTTTCTCGGTGTAAACAGATGGGTTTTTATCATCGGAAACAGAATTATCCCTCTACGCCTGAACAACCTTTTTTTGAAAAAATCCCTAAGCCGCGCAGTCACAATTTCAGCAAAAATCTGATGTTCTGCAATTGACTCAAAAATGCTGCCAAACTGTTGCAAACGATCCCATGAAAGGTTTTTCGGTGGAAACAGATGGGTTTTATCATCCAAAACCGAATTAGCCCTCGACGTCTGAACAACCTTTTTTGAAAAAACCCCTAAGCCACGCGGTCACAATTTCAGCAAAAATCTGACGTTCTACAATTGACTCAAAAATGCTGCCAAACTGTTGCAAACGATCCCCTGAAAGGTTTTTCGGTGGAAACAGATGGGTTTTTATCATCAGAAAAAGAATTCGCCCTCCACCTCTGCACAACTTTTTTTTTGAAAAAATCCCTAAGATGCGCGGTCACAATTTCAGCAAATATCTGACGTTCTGCAATTCACTCAAAAATGCTGCCAAACTGTTGCAAACGATCCCCTGCAAAGTTTCTCGGTGTAAACAGATGGGTTTTTATCATCGGAAACAGAATTATCCCTCTACGCCTGAACAACCTTTTTTTGAAAAAATCCCTAAGCCGCGCAGTCACAATTTCAGCAAAAATCTGATGTTCTGCAATTGACTCAAAAATGCTGCCAAACTGTTGCAAACGATCCCATGAAAGGTTTTTCGGTGGAAACAGATGGGTTTTATCATCCAAAACCGAATTAGCCCTCGACGTCTGAACAACCTTTTTTGAAAAAACCCCTAAGCCACGCGGTCACAATTTCAGCAAAAATCTGACGTTCTACAATTGACTCAAAAATGCTGCCAAACTGTTGCAAACGATCCCCTGAAAGGTTTTTCGGTGGAAAACAGATGGGTTTTTATCATCAGAAAAAGAATTCGCCCTCCACCTCTGCACAACTTTTTTTTTGAAAAAATCCCTAAGATGCGCGGTCACAATTTCAGCAAATATCTGACGTTCTGCAATTCACTCAAAAATGCTGCCAAACTGTAGCAAACGATCCCCTGCAAAGTTTCTCGGTGTAAACAGATGGGTTTTTATCATCGGAAACAGAATTATCCCTCGACGTCTGAACAACCTTTTTTGAAAAAATCCTTAAGTCGCGCGGTCACAATTTCAGCAAATATCTGACCTTGTGCAATTCACTCAAAAATCCTGCCAAACTGTTGCAAACTTTCTCCTGAAAGCTTTTTCGGTGTAAACAGATGGGTTTTTATCATCGGAAACAGAATCAGCCCTCGACATCTGAACAAATTTTTTTTGAAATGATCCCTAAGCCGCGCGGTCACATTTTCAGCAAATATCTGACCTTCTGCAATTCACTCAAAAATGGTGGCAAACTGTTGCAAACGATCCCATGAAAGCTTTTTCGGTGGAAACAGATGGGTTTTTATCATCAGAAACAGAATTTTCCCTCGACGTCTGAACAACCTTTTTTTGAAAAAATCCTTAAGTCACAATTTCAGCAAATATCTGAGCTTCTGCAATTCACTCAAAAATGCTGCCAAACTGTTGCAAACGTTCTCCTGAAAGCTTTTTCCGTGTGAACAGATGGGTTTTTATCATCGGAAACAGAATCAGCCCTCGACGTCTGAACAACTTTTTTTTGAAAAAATCCCTAAGCAGCGCGATCACAGTTTCAGCAAAAATCTGACCTTCTGCAATTCACTCAAAAATGGTGGCAAACTTTTGCAAACGTTCTCCTGAAAGCTTTTTCGGTGGAAACATATGGGTTTTTATCATCAGAAACAGAATTTGCCCTCGACGTCTGAACAACTTTTTATTGAAAAAATCCCTAAGCCGCGCGGTCACATTTTCAGCAAATATCTGACCTTTTGCAATTCACTCAAAAATGGTGGCAAACTGTTGCAAACGATCCCCTGAAAGGTTGTTCGGTGGAAACAGATGGGTTTTTATCATCAGAAAAAGAATTTGCCCTCGACATCTGAACGACTTTTTTTTGCAAAAATCCCTGAGCCGCGCGCGGTCACAATTTCAGCAAATATCTGACCTTCTGCAATTCACTCAAAAATGGTGGCAAACTTTTGCAAACGTTCTCCTGAAAGGCTTTTCGGTGGAAACAGATGGGTTTTTATCATCGGAAACCGAATTAGCCCTCGACGTCTGAACAACTTTTTTGAAAAAATCCCTAAGCCGCGCGGTCACAATTTCAGCAAAAATCTGACGTTCTGCAATTCAATCAAATATGGTGCCAAGCTGTTGCAAAATATCCCCTGAAAGGTTTTTTCGGTGGAAACAGATGGGTTTTTATCATCGGAAAAAGAATTAGTCCTCGACGTCTGAACAACTTTTTTTGAAAAAATCCCTAAGCCGCGCGGTCACAATTTCAGCAAAAATCTGACGTTCTGCAATTCACTCAAAAATGGTGCCAAGCTGTTGCAAAACATCCCCTGAAAGGTTTTTCGGTGAAAACAGATGGGTTTTTATCATCGGAAACAGAATTAGCCCTCGACGTCTGAACACCTTTTTTTGAAAAAATCCCTAAGGCGCTGTCACAATTTCAGCAAAAATCTGACGTTCTGCAATTCACTCAAAAATGGTGCCAAGCTGTTGCAAACGATCCGCTGAAAGGTTTTTTGGTGGAAACAGATGGGTTTTTATCATCAGAAACAGAATTAGCCCTCGACGTGTGAACAACTTTTTATGAAAAAATCCCTAAGCCGCGCGGTCACAATTTCAGCAAAAATCTGACGTTCTGCAATTCACTCAAAAATGGTGCCAAACTGTTGCAAACAATCCCCTGAAAGGTTTTTCAGTGGAAACAGATGGGTTTTTATCATCGGAAACAGAATTAGCCCTCGACGTCTAAACAACTTTTTTTGAAAAAATCCCTAAGACGCGCGGTCACAATTTCAGCAAAAATCTGACGTTCTGCAATTCATTCAAAAATGGTGCCAAGCTGTTGCAAACGATTCGCTGAAAGGTTTTTCGATGGAAACAGATGGGTTTTTATCATCGAAAACAGAATTAGCCCTCGACGTCTGAACAACTTTTTTTTCAAAAAATCCCTAAGCCGCGCGGTCACAATTTCAGCAAATATCTGACCTTCTGCAACTCACTCAAAAATGGTGGCAAACTGCTGCAAACGATCCCCTGAAAGGTTTTTCGGTGGAAACAGATGGGTTTTTATCATCAGAAACAGAATTTGCCATCGACATCTGAACAACTTTTTTTTTGCAAAAATCCATAAGCCGCGCGTTCACAATTTCAGCAAAAATCTGACGTTCTGCAATTGAATCAAAAATGCTGCCAAACTGTTGCAAACGATCACCTGAAAGGTTTTTCGGTGGAAACAGATGGGTTTTTATCATCAGAAAAAGAATTAGCCCTCCACCTCTGCACAACTGTTTTTTGGAAAAATGCCTAAGACGCGCGGTCACAATTTCAGCAAATATCTGACATTCTGCAATTCACTCAAAAATGCTGCCAAACTATTGCAAACGATCCCCTGCAAAGTTTCTCGGTGGAAACAGATGGGTTTTTATCATCGGAAACAGAATTATCCCTCTACGTCTGAACAACTTTTTTTGAAAAAATCCCTAAGACGCGCGGTCACAATTTCAGCAAAAATCTGACCTTCTGCAATTCACTCAAAAATGCTGCCAAACTGTTGCAAAGGTTCTCCTGAAAGCTTTTTCGGTGGCAACAGATGGGTTTTTATCATCCGAAACCGAATTTGCCCTCGACGTCTGAAGAACTTTTTTTTGAAAAAATCCCTAAGCCGCGCGGTCACAATTTCAGCAAAAATCTGATGTTCTGCAATTGACTCAAAAATGCTGCCAAACTGTTGCAAACGATCCCATGAAAGGTTTTTCGGTGGAAACAGATGGGTTTTATCATCCGAAACCGAATTAGCCCTCGACGTCTGAACAACTTTTTTTTGAAAAAAACCCTAAGCCGCGCGGTCACAATTTCAGCAAAAATCTGACGTTCTACAATTGACTCAAAAATGCTGCCAAACTGTTGCAAACGATCCCCTGAAAGGTTTTTCGGTGGAAACAGATGGGTTTTTATCGTCAGAAAAAGAATTCGCCCTCCACCTCTGCAGAACTTTTTTTTTTAAAAAATCCCTAAGACGCGCGGTCACAATTTCAGCAAATATCTGACGTTCTGCAATTCACTCAAAAATGCTGCCAAACTGTTGCAAACGATCCCCTGCAAAGTTTCTCGGTTGAAACAGATGGGTTTTTATCATCGGTAACAGAATTATCCCTCGACGTCTGAACAACCTTTTTTGAAAAAATCCTTAAGTCGCGCGGTCACAATTTCAGCAAATATCTGACCTTGCGCAATTCACTCAAAAATGCTGCCAAACTGTTGCAAACGATCCCATGAAAGGTTTTTCGGTGGAAACAGATGGGTTTTATCATCCGAAACCGAATTAGCCCTCGACGTCTGAACAACTTTTTTTTGAAAAAACCCCTAAGCCACGCGGTCACAATTTCAGCAAAAATCTGACGTTCTACAATTGACTCAAAAATGCTGCCAAACTGTTGCAAACGATCCCCTGAAAGGTTTTTCGGTGGAAACAGATGGGTTTTTATCATCAGAAAAAGAATTCGCCCTCCACCTCTGCACAACTTTTTTTTTGAAAAAATCCCTAAGATGCGCGGTCACAATTTCAGCAAATATCTGACGTTCTGCAATTCACTCAAAAATGCTGCCAAACTGTTGCAAACGATCCCCTGCAAAGTTTCTCGGTGTAAACAGATGGGTTTTTATCATCGGAAACAGAATTATCCCTCTACGCCTGAACAACCTTTTTTTGAAAAAATCCCTAAGCCGCGCAGTCACAATTTCAGCAAAAATCTGATGTTCTGCAATTGACTCAAAAATGCTGCCAAACTGTTGCAAACGATCCCATGAAAGGTTTTTCGGTGGAAACAGATGGGTTTTATCATCCAAAACCGAATTAGCCCTCGACGTCTGAACAACCTTTTTTGAAAAAACCCCTAAGCCACGCGGTCACAATTTCAGCAAAAATCTGACGTTCTACAATTGACTCAAAAATGCTGCCAAACTGTTGCAAACGATCCCCTGAAAGGTTTTTCGGTGGAAACAGATGGGTTTTTATCATCAGAAAAAGAATTCGCCCTCCACCTCTGCACAACTTTTTTTTTGAAAAAATCCCTAAGATGCGCGGTCACAATTTCAGCAAATATCTGACGTTCTGCAATTCACTCAAAAATGCTGCCAAACTGTAGCAAACGATCCCCTGCAAAGTTTCTCGGTGGAAACACATGGGTTTTTATCATCGGAAACAGAATTATCCCTCGACGTCTGAACAACCTTTTTTGAAAAAATCCTTAAGTCGCGCGGTCACAATTTCAGCAAATATCTGACCTTGTGCAATTCACTCAAAAATCCTGCCAAACTGTTGCAAACTTTCTCCTGAAAGCTTTTTCGGTGTAAACAGATGGGTTTTTATCATCGGAAACAGAATCAGCCCTCGACATCTGAACAAATTTTTTTTGAAATGATCCCTAAGCCGCGCGGTCACATTTTCAGCAAATATCTGACCTTCTGCAATTCACTCAAAAATGGTGGCAAACTGTTGCAAACGATCCCATGAAAACTTTTTCGGTGGAAACAGATGGGTTTTTATCATCAGAAACAGAATTTTCCCTCGACGTCTGAACAACCTTTTTTTGAAAAAATCCTTAAGTCACAATTTCAGCAAATATCTGAGCTTCTGCAATTCACTCAAAAATGCTGCCAAACTGTTGCAAACGTTCTCCTGAAAGCTTTTTCCGTGTGAACAGATGGGTTTTTATCATCGGAAACAGAATCAGCCCTCGACGTCTGAACAACTTTTTTTTGAAAAAATCCCTAAGCAGCGCGATCACAGTTTCAGCAAAAATCTGACCTTCTGCAATTCACTCAAAAATGGTGGCAAACTTTTGCAAACGTTCTCCTGAAAGCTTTTTCGGTGGAAACATATGGGTTTTTATCATCAGAAACAGAATTTGCCCTCGACGTCTGAACAACTTTTTATTGAAAAAATCCCTAAGCCGCGCGGTCACATTTTCAGCAAATATCTGACCTTTTGCAATTCACTCAAAAATGGTGGCAAACTGTTGCAAACGATCCCCTGAAAGGTTGTTCGGTGGAAACAGATGGGTTTTTATCATCAGAAAAAGAATTTGCCCTCGACATCTGAACGACTTTTTTTTGCAAAAATCCCTGAGCCGCGCGCGGTCACAATTTCAGCAAATATCTGACCTTCTGCAATTCACTCAAAAATGGTGGCAAACTTTTGCAAACGTTCTCCTGAAAGGCTTTTCGGTGGAAACAGATGGGTTTTTATCATCAGAAACAGCATTTGCCCTCGACGTCTGAACAACTTTTAAAAAAAAAAAATCCCTAAGCCGCGCAGTCACAATTTCAGTATAAATCTGACGTGCAATTCATTTAAAAATGCTACCAAACTGTTGCAAATGATCCCCTGAATGGTTTTTCGGTCGAAAGAGATGGATTTTTATCATCGGAAACAGAATTAGCCCTCGACATCTGAACTTGCGGAAAAACATTTTTTGAAAACATCCCTAAGCCGCGCGGTCACAATTTCAGCAAAAATCTGAGGTTCTGCAATTCACTCAAAAATGGTGCCAAACTGTTGCAAATGCTCCCCTGAAAGGTTTTTCTGTCGAAATAGAAAGGTTTTTCATCATCGGAAACAGAATTAGGCCTTGACTTCTGATCTTGCGGAAAAACTTTTTTTTGAAAAAATCCCTAAGCCAATTTGAACAAAAATCTGAGGTTCTGCAATTCAGTCAGAGATCTTGCCAAACTGTTGCAAATGATCCCGTAAAAGGTTTTTCGGTCGAAACAGATGGATTTTTTTGATCGGAAACAGAATTAGCCCTTGGCATCTGAACTTGTGAAAAATTTTTTTTGGGAAAATATCCCTAAGCCGCGCGGTCACAATTTCAGAAAAAAGATGAGGTTCTGCGAATTCACTCAAAAATGTTGCCAAACTGTTGCAAATGTTCCCCTGAAAGTTTTTTCGGTCAAAACAGTTGGATTTTATCATCGGAAACAGAATTAGCTTTTGACATCTCAACTTGCGAAAAAACTATTTTTTAAAAAAATCCCAAAGCCGCGCGGTCACAATTTCAGCATAAATCTGACGTTCTGCAAATTCACTCAAAAATGTTGCCAAACTGTTGCAAATGCTCCCCTGAAAGGTTTTTCAGTCGACACATAAAGCATTTTATCATCGGAAACAGAATTAGCCCTTGACGTCTGAACTTGCTGAAAAACCTTTTTTTGAAAAAATCCATAAGCCGCGCGGTCACAATTTCAGTATAAATCTCATGTTGTGCACTTCACTCACACATGGTGCCAAACTGTTGCAAATGCTCTCCTGAAAGGTTTTTCGGTCGAAACAGATGGATTTTTTTGATCGGAAACAGAATTAGCCCTTGGCATCTGAACTTGTGAAAAAATTTTTTTTTTGGAAAATATCCCTAAGACGCGCGGTCACAATTTCAGAAAAAATATGAGGTTCTGCAAATTCACTCAAAAATGTTGCCAAACTGTTGCAAATGTTCCCCTGAAAGGTTTTTCGGTCAAAACAGTTGGATTTTATCATCGGAAACAGAATTAGCCCTTGACTTCTGATCTTGCAGAAAAACTTTTTTTAAAAAAAATCCCAAAGCCGCGCGGTCACAATTTCAGCAAAAATATGAGGTTCTGCAAATTCACTCAAAAATGGAGCCAAACTGTTGGAATTGCTCCACTGAAAGGTTTTTCGGTGGAAAGAGATGGATTTTAACATTGGAAACAGAATTAGCCCTCGACATCTGAACTTGCGGAAAAACTTTTTTTTGAAAAAATCCATAAGCCGCGCGGTCACATTTTCAGCAAAAATCTGACGTTCTTCAATTCACTCAAAAATGGTGCCAAACTGTTGCAAATGCTCCCCTGAAAGGTTTTTCGGTCGAAACAGATGGATTTTTTTGATCGGAAACAGAATTAGCCCTCGACGTCTGAAATTGCGGAAAAACGTTTTTTTCAAAAAATCCCTGATGTCACAATTTCAGCAAAAATCTGATGTTCTGCAAATTCACTCAAAAATGGTGCCAAACTCCTGCAAATGATCCCCTGAAAGGTTTTTCAGTCGACACATAAAGCATTTTATCATCGGAAACAGAATTAGCCCTCGACGTCTGAACTTGCGGATTTTTATTATTTTTTTTAATCCCTAAGCGGCGCGGTCACAATTTTATCAAAAATCTGACGTTCTGCAATTCACTCAAAAATGGTGCCAAACTGTTGCAAATGCTCCCCTGAAAGGCTTTTCGGTGGAAACAGATGTGTTTTATCATCAGAAACACAATAAGCCCTCGACGTCTGAACTTGTGGAAAAACTTTTTTTTGAAAAAATCTGTAAGCCGCGCGTTCACATTTTCAGCAAAAATCTGACGTTCTGCAATTCACTCAAAAATGGTGCCAAACTGTTGCAAATGCTCCCCTGAAAGGTTTTTCGGTCGAAACAGATGGATTTTTATCATCGGAAACAGAATTAGCCCTTGACGTCTGAACTTGCTGAAAAACCTTTTTTTGAAAAAATCCCTAAGCCGCGCGGTCACAATTTCAGCAAAAATCTGACGTTCTGCAATTCACTCAAAAATGGTGCCAAACTGTTGCAAATGCTCCCCTGAAAGGTTTTTCGGTCGAAACAGATGGATTTTTATCATCGGAAACAGAATTAGCCCTCGATGTCTGAGCTTGCGGAATTTTAATTTTTTTTTTTTTTATCCCTAAGCGGCGCGGTCACAATTTTATCAAAAATCTGACGTTCTGCAAATCACTCAAAAATGGTGCCAAACTGTTGCAAATGCTCCCCTGAAAGGCTTTTCGGTGGAAACAGATGTGTTTTTATCATCAGAAACACAATAAGCCCTCGACGTCTGAACTTGTGGAAAAACTTTTTTTTGAAAAAATCTCTAAGCCGCGCGATCACAATTTCAGGAAAAATATGAGGTTCTGCAAATTCACTCAAAAATGTTGCCAAACTTTTGCAAATGTTCCCCTGAAAGGTTTTTCGGTGGAAACAGATGGATTTTTATCATCGGAAACAGAATTAGCCCTCGACGTATGAACTTGCGGGAAAACGTTTTTTTTCAAAAAATCCCTGAGCCGCGCGGTCATAATTTCAGCAAAAATCTGATGTTCTGCAATTCACTCAAAAACGGTGCCAAACTGCTGCAAATGATCCCTTCGAAAGGTTTTTCAGTTGACACATAAAGCATTTTATCATCGGAAACAGAATTAGCCCTCGACGTCTGAACTTGCGGATATTTTTTTATTTTATTTTTTTAAAAATCCCTAAGCGGCGCGGTCACAATTTTATCAAAAATCTGACGTTCTGCAATTCACTCAAAAATGGTGCCAAACTGTTGCAAATGCTCCCCTGAAAGGCTTTTCGGTGGAAACAGATGTGTTTTTATCATCAGAAACACAATAAGCCCTCGACGTCTGAACTTGTGGAAAAACTTTTTTTTGAAAAAATCTGTAAGCCGCGCGGTCACATTTTCAGCAAAAAATCTCACGTTCTGCAATTCACTCAAAAATGGTGCCAAACTGTTGCAAATGCTCCCCTGAAAGGTTTTTCGGTCGAAACAGATGGATTTTTATCATCGGAAACAGAATTAGCCCTTGACGTCTGAACTTGCTGAAAAACTTTTTTTTGAAAAAATCCCTAAGCCGCGCGGTCACAATTACAGGAAAAATATGAGGTTCTGCAAAATCACTCAAAAATGGTTCCAAACTGTTGCAATTACTGCACTGAAAGGTTTTTCGGTGTAAACAGATGGATTTTTATCATCGGAAACAGAATTAGCCCTCGACGTCTGACCTTGCGGATAAACTTTTTTTTGAAAAAACCCATAATCCGCGCAGTCACAATTTCAGTATAAATCTGACGTTGTGCAATTCATTTAAAAATGCTACCAAACTGTTGCAAATGATCCCCTGAATGGTTTTTCGGTCGAAACAGATAGATTTTTATGATTGGAAACAGAATTAGCCCTTGGCATCTGAACTTGCGGATAAACTTTTTTTAAAAAAAATCCCTAAGCCACACGGTCACAATTTCAGCATAATTCTGACGTTCTGCAATTCACTCAAAAATGGTGCCAAACTGTTGCAAATGCTCCCCTGAAAGGTTTTTCGGTGGAAACAGATGGGTTTTTATCATCGGAAACAGAATTAGCGCTCGACGTCTGAACAACGTCATAAAGTTCACGGCATGTAATGCCTTGAGAGAGAACATCATGAAAATGATTTATAGGTGGTACATGACCCCAGTCAAGCTTGCAAAAATTTACCATATGCCCAGTAATAAATGCTGGAAATGTAAGGAAACTGAAGGCACTTTCTACCACCTTTGGTGGACGTGCCCAAGGATTAAGGTATTCTGGGAAATGATTTATAATGAAATGAAAAAGGTGCTTAAATGCACGTTCGTGAAGAAACCAGAAGCCTTTCTCCTGGGCATAGTAGGCCAATTGGTGTCAAGGAAAGATAGGACGTTTTTTATGTACGCTACAACAGCAGCAAGAGTACTGTTAGCAAAGTATTGGAAGACACAAGAACTACCCACACTGGAAGAATGGCAGACCAAGGTAATAGACTACATGGGACTGGCGGAGATGACCGGTAGAATCCGAGACCAAGGGAAAGAGACGGTGGAAGAAGATTGGAAGAAATTTAAAATCTATCTTAAGAACTGTTGTAAAATTAATGAATGCTAAAATGTTTTGGGTAATGTAAAATAGAATTGCAGCGATTAACAATTGGATATGAGAAATAAGATCTAAAGAAAGTGTTATATTGAAATTAGGGGATGCTGAAAAGATTGATAACAGGGATGCAGAAAGGGGAGGTATGGGGAAGTCGCTGAAAGAAGGTTCAAGAAAAGAAAGGTTAAGAAAGTATACGTGTTTATATGTTTGTATGTCTATGTATTGTGTTGTATTGTTTTGTATTATGTGTGGAAAAACCAATAAAAAATTTATTAATTAAAAAAAAAAAAACAAATGCTCCCCTGAAAGGTTTTTCTGTCGAAACAGAAAGGTTTTTCATCATCGGAAAGAGAATTAGCCCTTGACTTCTGATCTTGCGGAAAAACTTTTTTTTGAAAAAATACCTAAGCAGCGCGGTCACAATTTGAACAAAAATCTGAGGTTCTGCAATTCATTCCAAAATGGTGCCGAACTGTTGCAAATGCTCCCCTGAAAGGTTTTTTGGTCAAAACAGATGGATTTTTTCATCGGAAACAGAATTAGGCCTCGACGTCTGAACTTGCGAAAAAAAATTTTGGGAAAAAATCCCTAAGCCGCGCGGTCACAATTTCAGCAAAAATCTGAGGTTCTGCAATTCACTCAAAAATAGTGCCAAACTGTTGCAAATGATCCCCTGAAAGATTTTTCGATCGACACATAAAGTTTTCTATCATCGGAAACAGAATTAGGCCTCGACGTCTGAACTTGCGAAATTTTTTTTTTGAAAAAATCCCTAAGCCGCGCGGTCACAATTTCAGCATAAAACTGATGTTGTGCAATTCACTCCAAAATGGTGCCAAACTGTTGCAATGATCCCCTGAAACGTTTTTCGGTCAAAACAGATGGATTTTTATCATCGGAAACAGAATTAGCCCTCGATGTCTCAACTTGCGGAAAAAACTTTTTTTGAAAAAATCCCTAAGCCGCGCGGTCACAATTTCAGCATAAATATGAGGTTCTGCAAATTCACTCAAAAATGGTGCCAAACTGTTGCAATTGCTCCACTGAAAGGTTTTTCGGTCAAAACAGATGGATTTTTATCATTGGAAACAGAATTAGGCCTCGACGTCTGAACTTGCGGAAAAATGTTTTTTTTCAAAAAATCCCTAAGCCGCGCAGTCACAATTTCAGCAAAAATCTGACGTTTTGCAATTTAATCAAAAATGGTGCCAAACTGTTGCTAATGATCCCCTGAAAGGTTTTTCGGTCAAAACAGATGGATTTTTTCATCGGAAACAGAATTAGGCCTCGACGTCTGAACTTGCGAAAAACTTTTTTGGGAAAAAATCCCTAAGCCGCGCGGTCACAATTTCAGCAAAAATCTGAGGTTCTGCAAATTCACTCAAAAATGGTGCCAAACTGTTGCAATTGCTCCACTGAATGGTTTTTCGGTGGAAACAGATGGATTTTTATCATCGGAAACAGAATTAGCCCTCAACACCTGAACTTGCAGAAAAACTTTTTTTAAAAAAAAACTCCCTAAGCCGCGCGGTCACAATTTTAGCATAAATCTGACGTTCTGCAATTCACTCAAAAATGGTGCCAAAATCTTGCAAACCCTCCCCTGAGAGGTTTTTTGGTCGACACATAAAGTTTTTCATCATCGGAAACAGAATTAGCCCTTGAATTCTGATCTTGAGGAAAAACTTTTTTTAAAAAAAATCCCTAAGCCGCGCGTTTTGCAATTCACTCAAAAATGGTGCCAAACTGTTCCAAATGATCCCCTGAAAGGTTTTTTGGTCAAAACAGATGGATTTTTATCATCAGAAACACAATAAGCCGTCAAAGTCTGAACTGGCGGAAAAACTATTTTTTGAAAACATTCCTAAGCCGCGCGGTCACAATTTGAGCAAAAATTTGACGTTTTGCAATTCACTCAAAAATGATGCCAAAATGTTGCAAATCCTCCCCTGAAAGGTTTTTCGGTCGACACGTAAAGTTTTTTATCATCGGAAACAGAATTAGCCATCGAAGTCTAAACTTGTCGGATTTTTTTTAAAAAAAAAAACACCCGCAAGCCGCGCGGTCACAATTTTAGCAAAAATATGAGGTTCTGCAAATTCACTCAAAAATGGTGCCAAACGCTCCCCTGAAAGGTTTTTTGGTCGAAACAAATGGATTTTTATCATCGGAAACAGAATTAGGCCTCGACGTCTGACCTTGCGAAAAAATTTTTTTAAAAAAAAAATCCATAAGCCGCGCGGTCACAATTTCAGCATAAATCTGATGTTCTGCAAATTCACTAAAAAATGTTGCCAAACTGTTGCAAATGTTCCCCTGAAAGGTTTTTCAGTCAAAACAGATGGATTTTTATCATCGGAAACAGAATTAGCCCTTGGCGTTTGAGCTTGTGAAATTTTTTTTTTAAAAAAAAATATCCCTAAGCCGCGCGGTCACAATTTTAGCAAAAATCTGACGTTTTGCTGTTCACTCAAAAATGGTGCCAAACTGCTGCGAATAATCCCCTGAAAGGTTTTTCAGTCGACACATAAAGCTTTTTATCATCGGAAACAGAATTAGCCCTCGACGTCTGAACTTGCGGAATATTTTTTTTTGGAAAAAATCCCTAAGCCGCCCGGTCACAATTTCAACAAAAATCTGATGTTGTGCAATTCACTCCAAAATGGTGCCAAACTGTTGCAAATGATCCCCTGAAAGGTTTTTCGGTCAAAACAGATGGATTTTTATCATCGGAAACAGAATTAGCCCTCGGCGTCTGAACAACTTTTTTTGAAAAAATCCCTAAGCCGCACGGTCACAATTTCAGCAAAAATATGAGGTTCTGCAAATTCACTCAAAAATGGTGCCAAACTGTTGCAATTGCTCCACTGAAAGGTTTTTCGGTGGAAACAGATGGATTTTTATCACCGGAAACAGAATTAGCCCTCGACACCTGAATTTGCGGGAAAACGTTTTTTTTCAAAAAAGATCCCTAAGCCGCGCGGTCACAATTTCAGCAAAAATCTGACGTTCTGCAATTCACTCAAAAATGGTGCCAAACTGTTGCTAATGATCCCCTGAAAGGTTTTTCGGTCAAAACAGATGGATTTTTTCATCGGAAACAGAATTAGGCCTCGACGTCTGAACTTGCGAAAAACTTTTTTTGGAAAAAATCCCTAAGCCGCGCGGTCACAATTTCAGCAAAAATCTGACGTTCTGCAATTCACTCAAAAATGGTGCCAAACTGTTGCTAATGATCCCCTGAAAGGTTTTTCGGTCAAAACAGATGGATTTTTTCATCGGAAACAGAATTAGGCCTCGACGTCTGAACTTGCGAAATTTTTTTTTTAAAAAAATCCCTAAGCCGCGCGGTCACAATTTCAGCATAAATCTGATGTTGTGCAATTCACTCAAAAATGGTGCCAAACTGTTGCAATTGCTCCACTGAATGGTTTTTCGGTGGAAACAGATGGATTTTTATCATTGGAAACAGAATTAGCCCTCGACACCTGAACTTGCGGAAAAACTTTTTTTTAAAAAAAACTCCCTAAGCCGTGCGGTCACAATTTTAGCATAAATCTGAAACAGATGGATTTCTATGATCGGAAAGAGAATAAGCCCTTGACTTCTGAACTTGTGACAAAATTTAAAACTAATCTGAACTGGTTCCAACCAGTGTGAACCGGTTCAAACCGGCTTGGACCGGTTCAAACCAACTTGGACCGGTTCCAACTGGCTTTTACCGATTCCAACAGGTTTGGATTTGTTCTAACCGGTCTGAACTGGTTCCAACCAGTCTGGACCTTTTCCAACCAGCTTAGACCAGTTCTAACCGGCTTGGACCAGTTCAAACAGGCTTGGACCGGTTTCAACCGGCTTGAATTGGTTCTAACCAGCCTCAATTGCTTCCAACCAGCTTAGAGAAGTTCAAACCAGCTTTGACTGGTTCCAACAGGCTTGAACTCGTTCAAACAGGCTTGAATTGGGTCCAACCAGCTTGGACCAGTTCCAAGCAGCTTGAACCGCTTCCACCTAGTTGTGACTGCTTCCAACCAGTCTGAAGTGGTTCAAACCAGCTGGGACCAGTTCAAACCATTCTGAACTGGTTACAACTAGTCTGGACCTGTTCCAATCACCTTGGACTGGTTACAACTGGCTGGGACTGGTTCCAACCAGCTTTGACCGGTTCCAACCAACTTGAACCGGTTCCAACCAGTCGGAATGGGCTGTATCCATCGGACACTGGTTCAAACCAGTCTGAACCGGTTCCAGCTGGTCTGGACCTGTTACAACCAGCTTGAACCGGTTCTTACCAGTCTGAACTGGTTTCAACCAGCTTGGACCGGTTGCAACTAGTCTGGACCGGTTCCAACCGGTCTGAACCGGTTTAAACCGGCTGGACAGTTTCAAACCGTCTGAACACATTCCAAATGGTCTGGACCTGTTCCAACCAGCTTGGACCGGTTCCAACTAGTCTGGACTGGTTCAAACCAGTCTGAACTGCTTCCAACTGGTCTGAACCGGTTTGAACCGGCTGGACCTGTTCAAACTGGTCTGAACTGGTTCCAACCAGTTTGGATCGGTTCCAACTAGTCTGGACCGGTTCAAACTGGTCTGAACTGGTTCCAACCGGCTGGGACCGGTTCCAACCAGCTTGGACCTGTTCCAACTGGTTTTGACCGGTTTCAACGAGTCTAGACTGCTTCCAACCAGTCTGGAGCGGTTCCAACCAGCTTGTACCGGTTTTAACCGGTCTGAACTGATTCCAACCAACTTGGACCAGTTCAAACAGGCTTGGACCTGTTCCAAGCGGTTTGAACCGGTTCTAACCAGTCGGAACAGTTTCCAAGCAGCTTGGACCAGTTCAAAGCAGCTTTGGCTGGTTCAACTGGCTTGGACCACTTCCAAGAAGCTTAGATCAGTTTCAACTAGTCTGGACCGATTCAAACTGGTCTGAACCAGTTCCAACTGGCTGAGATGAGTTCAAACCAGCTTGGACTGGTTTGAACCGGTCTGGACCTGTTCCAAACAGCTTGGACCAGTTCTAACCAGCTTGGACCAGTTCCAACCGGTCTGGACCTGTTCCAACCAGCTTGGAGTGGTTCTGAACTGTCTGAATCAGTTCCAAACAGCTTGGACTGGTCCAAACTGGTCTGAACCAGTTCCAACTTGCTGGGATGAGTTCAAACCAGCTTTGACCGGTTCCAACTGGCTTGGACCGGTTCAAACAGGATTGGACTGGTTCCAAACAGCTTGGACCGGTTCCAACCAGTCTGAACCGGTTCCAACCAGTCTGGACCTTTTCCAACCAGCTTGGACCAGTTCTAACTGGTCTGAAGTGGTTCCAACCAGCTGGGACCAGTTCAAACCGGCTTTAGCTGGTTCCAACCGGCTTGGACCGGTTCAAACTGGTCTGAACCGGTTCCAACTGGCTGCGACGGTTTCAACCAGCTTGGATCGGTTTCAACTAGTCTGGACCTATTCCAACCGGTCTGGACCGGTTCCAACTAGCTTTGACCGGTTTCAACCAGCTTGGACCGATTCTAACCGGTCTGAACTGGTTCCAACCAGCTTGGACCAGTTCAAACAGGCTTGAACCATTTCCAACCGGCTTGGACTGGTTCAAACAGTCTTGGACCGGTTCCAACTGGCTGGGACTGGTTCCAACCAGCTTGGACCGGTTCCAACAGGCTTGGACCGGTTCAAACCGGTCTGAATCGGTTCCAACTGGTCTGAAGTGGTTCCATCCAGCTTGGACCGGTTCCAACCAGCTTGGAACGGTACAAACAGGTCTGGAGCTGTTCCAACCAGCTTGGACCAGTTCTAACTGGAATGTGCAAATTTAGCAGGGGATCAAATACTTCCCCCCCCCTCACAATAAGCCCTCGACGTCTGAACTTGTGGAAAAACTTTTTTTTGAAAAAATCTGTAAGCCGCGCGGTCACATTTTCAGCAAAAATCTCACGTTCTGCAATTCACTCAAAAATGGTGCCAAACTGTTGCAAATGCTCCCCTGAAAGGTTTTTCGGTCGAAACAGATGGATTTTTATCATCGGAAACAGAATTAGCCTTTGACGTGTGAACTTGCTGAAAAACTTTTTTTTGAAAAAATCCCTAAGCCGCGCGGTCACAATTTCAGGAAAAATATGAGGTTCTGCAAAATCACTCAAAAATGGTTCCAAACTGTTGCAATTACTGCACTAAAAGGTTTTTCGGTGCAAACAGATGGATTTTTATCATCAGAAACAGAATGAGCCCTCGACGTCTGAACTTGCGAAAAAATTTTTTTGAAAAAAATCCCTAAGACGCGCGGTCACGATTTCAGCAAAAATCTGACGTTCTGCAATTCAGTCAAAAATGGTGCCAAACTGTTGCAAATGATCCCCTGAAAGATTTTTTGGTCGACACATAAAATTTTCTATCATCGGAAACAGAATTAGCCCTCGACATCTGACCTTGCGGATAAACTTTTTTTGAAAAAACCCATAATCCGCGCAGTCACAATTTCAGTATAACAATTAATTCTACGGGGCTTATCCCTAGGTCATGGAAGGAGGCCGTGATCGTGCCAGTCCATAAAAAGGGTCCCCCTGCTGACCCGGAGAACTATCGGAACATCAGCCTTTTGTCTATCATCGGGAAAATTTATGCAAAATTTTTGCTGTCCAAGCTTTCCCATTGGGCAAACGACTCAAATTTGATTGGCCATGAGCAAGCGGGTTTTAGGAACAATTACTCGACCTCTGACCATATGGTAATCATGTATCATCTTGCCAGAAAATATTCTGCCCCGAGTCGGGGGCGCCTATGTGTCGCTTTTATAGACCTAAAGGCTGCCTTCGACAGTATCCCAAGAAATTGCCTATGGAAGAAATTAGAGAGATGGCGCATAGATAGAAGGCTGTTATGGCTTATAACCCAATTACACCATGGGTCGTCGGCTAGAGTGAGACTCACACCGGCAGGAAACCTATCCAACGAGGTCCCAATAAATAGAGGTGTGCGCCAAGGCTGCATTTTGGCCCCACTCCTCTTCAACCTGTTTATTAGCGATATGAAGCTCTTTCTGAACGAGTCTCAAGCCAACATTCATGCCCCCCGCCTAGCTGATTTTCGCTGCCCTTTGCTCCTATATGCCGACGATGCAGCGATCCTTTCCTACTCTAGAGTTGGTTTATGCAGAGCTCTAAAGATTTGTGCGGCTTATTGCAAACTTAACCATCTGACAATTAATCATGGGAAATCTAAAGTCCTGGTCTTTTCCAGGTCTCGGAAAACTTACAGCTGGAAGTTAGATGGAGTCCAATTAGAACAGGTTTTCAAATTTAAATACCTGGGAGTCTTTTTTCATTACAATCTAAGCTGGAAGCCACAGATACAGTATTTACTAAACAAAGGGAAAACAATACTTTATACTCTACTCCAATTTCTTGCGGCCGACGGAGCCTCTCACATCCCTTCTGCATTGAAGGTATACCACGCAAAAGTGGTTTCCACCCTCTGTTATGCTGCCCCGCTCTGGGCCCCAGGGTCCAATTTAACATCACTGGGGACATTGCAGAATCAGTTTCTCCGTCGCCTTCTGAAACTCCCCATGTGTGTGAGCAATGCAGCCATACGTCTGGAGTTAAGGATTGCATCATTGGAGACTGTCATCTGGAAGCGAGTCTTTGGCTATTTGCTGTCCAGCTGGCATAGGCTTCCCGACCATTACCTTTTTCAGTGCCTCTGGCGGGACGTCTTTGTCAATCCGTAGGTAGGAAAAATCCATGCCAAACTTCTGAGCATCGGAATTTCCCCAGCGGACTCCTTAAAGATGAACTTACGCTCAGCCAAAAGCCTTATTGAGCAAAGATTAGCGGACATTGAAAATCAACACAACCTCGCCAGGGGTGGGGGTGTCTGCTCCCCCAGGTATCACGGAATAACCCCACCACTTGGCCTTCCATCATACATGTCATCTCTTTCATCAGTACCACACCGACGTGCATTTATTCGTGCAAGGTTCAATGTCTTTCCATCAAACCTGCTGAACCACAGATTTTCCAATGGTTTGGTGTCTCCGCTATGCGTGTGTGACGGGGAAACTGTTGAATCTCTTTCACATATAATGTTCAACTGTCCCCTACATAGCATAGCCAGGGCTAAATTCCTGGGCCCTGCTTTACTGCGCTTGGTTGGCAGGCCTGTTGAGTCACACGCCGCACTGCTTTTGCAGGATACAGATCCTTCTGTAACTCTGCAGGTGGCGAGATTTCTGAATGCGGTTATCTCACACTCAAAAACCACCAAAAAACAACAACAACATCAAAACTAATTGGACTGTTACGTTGAGAGTGCACGTCGGAGTTCGTCTTTAGTTTTCCTTTTCTGTGTTCCATCCCTTGGAGCTCTCCTGGCCCCAAGCCGTCACTTGGCTCTGCTCAATGACCCACCCTTGCATCGTGGTGTTCACCTTCTGTTGTCGGATATATCTGTTTTTATGTCCCCGTGTTTTTATGTTTGTACATATTTTATGGGCTAATAGCCGTAAATAAATAAATAAATTTCAGTATAAATCTGACGTTGTGCAATTCATTTAAAAATGCTACCAAACTGTTGCAAATGATCCCCTGAATGGTTTTTCGGTCGAAACAGATAGATTTTTATGATTGGAAACAGAATTAGCCCTTGGCATCTGAACTTGCGAATTTTTTTTTTAAAAAAAAAAAAATCCCTAAGCCGCGCGGTCACAATTTCAGCAAAAATCTGACGTTTTGCAATTCACTCAAAAATGGTGCCAAACTGTTGCTAATGATTCCCTGAAAGGTTTTTCGGTCAAAACAGATGGATTTTTTCATCGGAAACAGAATTAGGCCTCGACGTCTGAACTTGCGAAATTTTTTTTTTGAAAAAATCCCTAAGCCGCGCGGTCACAATTTCAGCATAAATCTGATGTTGTGCAATTCACTCAAAAATGGTGCCAAACTGTTGCAATTGCTCCACTGAAAGGTTTTTCGGTGGAAACAGATGGATTTTTATCATCGGAAACAGAATTAGCCCTCGACACCTGAACTTGCGGAAAAACTTTTTTTAAAAAAAAACTCCCTAAGCCGCGCGGTCACAATTTTAGCATAAATCTGAAACAGATGGATTTCTATGATCGGAAAGGGAATAAGCCCTTGACTTCTGAACTTGTGACAAAATTTAAAACTAGTCTGAACTGGTTCCAACCAGTGTGAACCGGTTCAAACCGGCTTGGACCGGTTCAAACCAACTTGGACTGGTTCCAACTGGTTTTTACCGATTCCATCAGGTTTGGATTTGTTCTAACCGGTCTGAACTGGTTCCAACCAGTCTGGACCTTTTCCAACCAGCTTAGACCAGTTCTAACCGGCTTGGACCAGTTCAAACAGGCTTGGACCGGTTTCAACCGGCTTGAATTGGTTCTAACCAGCCTCAACCGCTTCCAACCAGCTTAGAGAAGTTCAAACCAGCTTTGACTGCTTCCAACAGGCTTGAACTCGTTCAAACAGGCTTGAATTGGGTCCAACCAGCTTGGACCAGTTCCAAGCAGCTTGAACCGCTTCCACCTAGTTGTGACTGCTTCCAACCAGTCTGAAGTGGTTCAAACCAGCTGGGACCAGTTCAAACCATTCTGAACCGGTTACAACTAGTCTGGACCTGTTCCAATCACCTTGGACTGGTTACAACTGGCTGGGACTGGTTCCAACCAGCTTTGACCGGTTCCAACCAACTTGAACCGGTTCCAACCAGTCGGAATGGGCTGTATCCATCGGACACTGGTTCAAACCAGTCTGAACCGGTTCCAGTTGGTCTGGACCTGTTACAACCAGCTTGAACCGGTTCTTACCAGTCTGAACTGGTTTCAACCAGCTTGGACCGGTTGCAACTAGTCTGGACCGGTTCCAACCGGTCTGAACCGGTTTAAACCGGCTGGACAGTTTCAAACCGTCTGAACACATTCCAAATGGTCTGGACCTGTTCCAACCAGCTTGGACTGATTCCAACTAGTCTGGACTGGTTCAAACCAGTCTGAACTGCTTCCAACTGGTCTGAACCGGTTTGAACCGGCTGGACCTGTTCAAACTGGTCTGAACTGGTTCCAACCAGTTTGGATCGGTTCCAACTAGTCTGGACCGGTTCAAACTGGTCTGAACTGGTTCCAACCGGCTGGGACCGGTTCCAACCAGCTTGGACCTGTTCCAACTGGTTTTGACCGGTTTCAACTAGTCTAGACTGCTTCCAACCAGTCTGGAGCGGTTCCAACCAGCTTGTACCGGTTTTAACCGGTCTGAACTGATTCCAACCAACTTGGACCAGTTCAAACAGGCTTGGACCTGTTCCAAGCGGTTTGAACCGGTTCTAACCAGTCGGAACAGTTTCCAAGCAGCTTGGACCAGTTCAAAGCAGCTTTGGCTGGTTCAACTGGCTTGGACCACTTCCAAGAAGCTTAGATCAGTTTCAACTAGTCTGGACCGATTCAAACTGGTCTGAACCAGTTCCAACTGGCTGAGATGAGTTCAAACCAGCTTGGACTGGTTTGAACCGGTCTGGACCTGTTCCAAACAGCTTGGACCAGTTCTAAGCAGCTTGGACCAGTTCCAACCGGTCTGGACCTGTTCCAACCAGCTTGGAGTGGTTCTGAACTGTCTGAATCAGTTCCAAACAGCTTGGACTGGTCCAAACTGGTCTGAACCAGTTCCAACTTGCTGGGATGAGTTCAAACCAGCTTTGACCGGTTCCAACTGGCTTGGACCGGTTCAAACAGGATTGGACTGGTTCCAAACAGCTTGGACCGGTTCCAACCGGTCTGTACCGGTTCCAACCAGTCTGGACCTGTTCCAACCAGCTTGGACCAGTTCTAACTGGTCTGAAGTGGTTCCAACCAGCTGGGACCAGTTCAAACCGGCTTTAGCTGGTTCCAACCGGCTTGGACCGGTTCAAACTGGTCTGAACCGGTTCCAACTGGCTGCGACGGTTTCAACCAGCTTGGATCGGTTTCAACTAGTCTGGACCTATTCCAACCGGTCTGGACCGGTTCCAACTAGCTTTGACCGGTTTCAACCAGCTTGGACCGATTCTAACCGGTCTGAACTGGTTCCAACCAGCTTGGACCAGTTCAAACAGGCTTGAACCATTTCCAACCGGCTTGGACTGGTTCAAACAGTCTTGGACCGGTTCCAACTGGCTGGGACTGGTTCCAACCAGCTTGGACCGGTTCCAACAGGCTTGGACCGGTTCAAACCGGTCTGAATCGGTTCCAACTGGTCTGAAGTGGTTCCATCCAGCTTGGACCGGTTCCAACCAGCTTGGAACGGTACAAACAGGTCTGGAGCTGTTCCAACCAGCTTGGACCAGTTCTAACTGGAATGTGCAAATTTAGCAGGGGATCAAATACTTTCCCCCCTCACTGTACATACATACCTACATACATACATATGTATGCCATAATTTTGTCCGCAATGATAGAAGGAGACCCACACAAAAAGCACACACACACACACACACACACACACATGTATGTATGTATGTAGATCCCCCAGCTTTTTTCTAATGCTTGTAATTATATCCAAATGTCACTAGACGGCAATCTTTCCTTTATTATAGGGAAATACTTAGAAAGAAAGAACAAACACCCTGCAATTATTTTTTCAGCCACACTGTGTCACTATTTCCGATCTTTGTCTCTCTCTAGACGGCATCTTGAAAAGCAGAGATACCACCTTGCCAACAAAGGTCCATATAGTTAAAACTATGGTTTCCCCAGTAGTGATGTATGGAAGTGAGAGCTGGACCATAAAGAAGACTGATCGCCAAAGAATTGATGCTTTCGAATTATGAGAGTCCCATGGACTGCAAGAAGAGCAAACCGATCCATTTTTAAGGAAATCAGCCCTGAGTGCTCACTGGAAGGACAGATCGTGAAGCTGAGGCTCCAAGACTTTGGCCACCTCAAGAGAAGAGAAGACTCCCTGGAAAAGACCCTGATGTTGGGAAAGATGGAGGGCACAAGGAGAAGGGGACGACAGAGGATGAGATGGTTGGACAGTGTTCTCGAAGCTACCAGCATGAGTTTGACCAAACTGCAGGAGGCAGTGGAAGACAGGAGTGCCTGGCGTGCTCTGGTCCATGGGGTCATGAAGAGTCGGACACGACTAAACAACAAATAGATATAGATATGCCTACCTTGAAATGTGGCATTTGCGCTGCCAAACCATGGGGTCAATTTGCAGGTGTTTGGCGCAGTTTTTGAGAGACTCGGATGATGCTGGCATAACCACCCCACAGGCACTGAGGGCTCATTTTATGACCAACTGTGAAACGTGTGTTTTGCACAGTCAAACGTTGCAGGAGACAATTTTCAGGGGGTTGTTTTCGACAGAATCAGATGATGTCGGATTTTCAGCCAAGGGGACACCAAAGAGTCTTTTGTGGGCCCCTGTGAAACATATTGTTTTAACCACCAAAGGTTGCAGGGGGCCTTCTCCTGGATAGATAGATAGATAGATTTATTTATTGCGGCCATTGGCCCATATCGAAAACAATACATCAGAATTTATCCATAAACAATACAATTTAAACGCTTCCAAATTAAAACACCCATATAAAACCAATTTTACTTCAGTTAAGTAAACACTATACACAATAAGCTCCCTCTATGTAAACTGCAATTCAAATCCATCAGATTTTGGGGGGTATGCGTCTTAGTTCTGGCACTTATTGATGGTACTTAAGTTTAGCTAAGCTGTCAGAGTCATACAGTGATCCATTTCTCCTCTTTTGAAATAAAACATTAATCAGGTATCTAGCGACTGCAAGGGATCTACTTATATCTTCGTCATTTAATAAGTATATTATTTGGGCTTCCTGAGGTCTATCAGCAATTCTCGATAAATATGGGGCCAGAAACTTGGACCGTGAAGCCGAATATAATGGACAACAGACGATTATATGGTATAACGATTCTATAGATCCACTTTTACAGTCACAGAGGAGTGAGATCTGTCCTTTGGAGAGTCTGTTACCCAACACGTTTGATGGGAAAACATTGAATCTAGCCTTTATAAAGGCATACCTGTGCGTCACCACAGATAAGGTAGTTAAATAAGATGGAAGTTTCGTTGGTGGTGTTAAGCCAAGGTTTATCGGCGAACAGGTGCCACCACCTGTCACAATATTAAATTGTAAATCCATCTCCTCTAATTTGTGAGTTATAATTCTCTTGGCAGAAATTAAATCCAATTTTAATAGTTCAGATGGAGATAGTCCTAGGGACACAAGTTTCCCATGTAATATTTTTGCCCAGGGGCTAAGGAAGTCATCTCTCCAGAGACACTGTATCAAGAGGAGATTTGGAAGTTTATGCCATAATGCCAACCAGTAACAGAGTATGCATTTCCATAATGTGGTTTCTAGAGATGTAACATTTAGTTCCAGACGTATAGCAGTATTGCTTACACACCTGGGTAATTTTAGCAACCTTCTTAGAAGCTGGTTTTGGATTACCTCCAAATGGGTTAGATTAACAAAGGGCCCCCATATTGGGATTGCATATGCTATTGTTGCAATCACCTTTGCCTTGAAAACTTTTAACACTGACGGAATATGGAAAGCCCCATCTGAAAAGAAAAAACGCAGTAGCGCAAAGGAAAGAGCTTTAGCTCTGTTTAATACATATGCAAGATGGACCTTCCAGCCCATGTTGTGTTGGAGAAGGACTCCCAAGTACTGAAATTTAAAGACTTGGTCAATAGCTTTTCCGTCTATTCTCCAATTATAGGTTTTTCGACTCTTGGAGAAAATTAGGACTTTGGACTTAACATGGTTAATTGTAAGAAAATTTGATTTGCAGTAAACATCAAAAAATTTTAATGCCCTCCTAAGGCCGACTCTTGAGAAGGAAAGGATCACTGCGTCGTCTGCGTAGAGTAGAAGGGGGCAACGATATTGGGCAAGACGGGGGGCGTGGATCGTTTCTTGAGAATCTATCAGAGGCACCCTCATATCACTTATAAATAGATTAAAAAGGGTCGGAGCAAGGATACATCCTTGACGAACACCTCTATTGATAGTTACTGAATTTGAGAGGTTGCCGGCCGGAGTGATTCTCACCCTAGCGGCCGATCCGTCGTGCAATTTAGTTATTAGCCACAAAAGTCTTTTGTCTATTCCCCAACGGGCTAATTTTCCCCAAAGTAATCCTCTGGGGATGCTGTCAAAAGCGGCCTTTAAATCAATAAAGGCCACACAAAGTTGGCCTCTATTTGGGGAGGAATATTTCCGGGCAAGGTGGTATAAAACTAAGACATGATCAACCGCTGACTGATTCGGTCTAAAACCAGCCTGTTCAGGCCCAATCAGGTTGTTCTCTTCGGCCCACTTAGTAAGCTTAGTTAACAAGAACCGTGCATATATTTTCCCAATTAATGACAATAAATTGATATTCCTGTAATTTCCCGGATCATCTGTCGAGCCCTTTTTATGAATTGGAACAATAATCGCATCCTTCCATATTCTTGGTACCTTCCCACTGTTATTTATGGCATCAAAAGTAGCGGCCAGGATTTCCGCCCACCAGTCTGAATGAAGTTTTATAGCTTCCGCCGGGACTAGGTCAGGACCGGGGGCTTTTCCGATTTTAAGATTAGAAATGAGTCCGTGGATTTCTTCCGGGTCAGTGGGTGGCCAAAGAGGGAGCTGCTCATCAAATCCATCGATTGTATTAATATTAAGGTCTGGTAAGGCAAAATAGTTCCTTAGAAAGGATTCCTAAACTGGGGCCGGAATAACTGTTAAGGGGTATCTTTTAGATTTTCTGTTAACCAACAGCCAGAATTTTCGGGAATTACGGGTACTTGAGGCAGCTATAAGTGCTTGCCAGCGGTTCAGTTGCCATTCCTGTTTGGCCTTTTTTTGCACATATTTGTAAGCTGATTTTGCCTGATAGTACTCCTTGGGAAGCGTAGTCGCCCCTGAGGATTTGTAATCATTATAAATAGCACAAAGATGTTGTTTGGCTTGTTTACAATCACGGTTAAACCACAGTGCACCTGTCTTAAAGTGGGCCCAATTTGCCTGGTGGGTTGGGACAGTAAAGAATGACGTGAGGTCATTCAACAGATTGGCAAATAGATTAATAGTTTGGTCGTGTTCATATGAGGTTATGCCAAGGGCTGAATAGGTTTGTATGATCTCCTGCTGAAAAAATTCGGAATATTTTTGAGCCTGCGTTACAGACCACTTTATACCCTTCACTCGTAATGCCGTATTAATACCCTCTACTGGGTTTTCTGCGTTAGTATCTAATTGAGTTGGATGACTGTGCTCATCCCCATGCCAGTCTAGGTCAAACGTAGCAGCAAGTGGAAGGTGGTCACTGAGCTGAATATTGCCAATCTTAAAAGAGAGAGCTTTCGAAATCAGGTCACTCGAGGCTAAAAGGTAATCTAGTACACTGTTTGATTTTATACCTAGGTGGGTATACTCCCCCGGTATATCAGGAGGGCAGCAACCATTCAGGGGTACTAGGTTTAAGCGAATAGCCATTTGGTAAAGAAGTACTCCAGCCTCGTTTACTTTAGAGTCTTTTGAGGCTCTCCCTAAGGCATGTCTCAAATCATAGTTGTCGAGGCATGGAGCAGTCCACCATTTAGCTTTAGTTAAATCGACCCAATTTGCTGCTATACGTGCGTTAAAGTCACCACCAATTAAGGATTGGCTATTGGAATATTTGACTCGGCATGATACTAGATGATCTTCTAATATTTCCCATCTATCATGCAGTTCAAGGGACGAACCCCCTGGTGGGAGATAGACATTGGAGATTAACAGTGATACTTTCCCCCCCGACATCAACCCGGATAAAGCATAAGGGGGAGCAGTCAAAACTAATGAAAATTTGAGATGCAGCTTCAGTGAGATACCAATTACTAGACCACCTTTCGGCCGTCCTCCTTTCTGGGAGGGGCAAGCTGGAAGGGATAGTAGGTCAAATCCGTTTATGACAATTTCACCCTCCTCCCAAGTTTCTTGCAATAGAATGATATGAAACGAGTTGATATACGAGTGGAATTCTGGGTCACATTTTTTCCTACGCCAGCCAGCGATGTTCCAACAAAGGATCAATATTGGTGGTTTTCTGGGTTGTCCGGCTAACCGTCATTTAAATTCTTGTGGGGGGCTCTTATACGGCAAAGTCGCTCCCTTAAAGAAGTCTGTTATTTTCCTTTGCTGAAAGTTGTCGTCCTGGTGTGGTGAGTCTTTTGCTCTAGTGCGCACCGGTTGTGATGACTCTTTTGCTCTAGTGCGAGCTGGTTGTGGCACGATCAAATCGCGAGGGCCAGAATTTTTGGGGGGCAGAAGAGAGTTAACATCCTGGTGAGTAGAGATACTATTTGGCGTTTTTAGCTGTCGGGCCCAACTAGGCTCTGAAGAGGCTCCTACCAAGTCTGCTGGAGCCGTCCTCTTTGGGGATCTAACCGATACACGTGTGATCATTTGATTTATATGTCCTGCTGGGTCTTCAATCCACTCTGTGGTGACTCTCGACACTGTAGTGTCTTCCTCACGTAATTTTTGGATTTTTGGTGGAGAAGCCTGACTTGGAGTGGCCATTACCGTCTCGGGTCGTGGATGGTCTTCGATGTATGTTGATTCCAAGTCCGGCATGGAGGGGTGAAGGGACAACGATTTATCCAGGGGAGTGTTATCCTGAGTTCCATTCTTTGATCGGTTAATCAGGGAGGGAACAGATAAGTCTATTAGAAGCAGGGATGAGTTGCCAGCGTGAAGGGGAGGAGAAGAGTCTGCCTCCAGCAGTGAGACCTTCCCATCCAATGCAGAAGGCACCTTATGTGCTGGGTATTGGGGAATTGTTGTTTCCACCTCCATGGGGCATGGCACCGCTAGATTAGCGTGAGTATTATTCGTAGGAACTCCGTTGCAGGCGATACTTAGGAGCTGAAGTTTAAGTAAGTCCAGCCTGTTTATAATTTCTTGTTGTTCCATCGCTGATAACTCTCCAAAGGAGGCGATAAGCTCTCTTTCCTCCTGGGGTGTCAAAGAGTTACTGGCACAATCGTAGTGTTTAGTTGTAGGAGTGGAGGTACTATGGGACTGGCCCAAACATGGGGTGCACAGCTCAGCCCTCTTTTGTGGTTCAGGACGGGAAGGTTGTACCGTCTCCTTGATTAATCCCTCCGATAGGAGGGGTCTAATTATGGAATCCATGAAAACTCTCGTTGGAAAAAGGCCAAGACTATTCAAGAACACTTTTTGCTTAATAATAAGAGAGGGGATTTTTGCAGAGTGGAAAGCCAGCATCATTCTCTGATATTTGTTCTGGCGAACTAAGGGAAGCACAGCACAAAGATCTATTTGTGATGTCTCGAGTTTTAGAAGCCATCTGAGGTGCTCTTTAGCCCCTTGTAGTGTTGCCCAACTTGGGTCCCTTTCCCGGAAGGTTAGGGAAATCTTCCTTGGATGTAGAGTCAGGGATTGGCGATTCAGTGAGGGGTTGAGATTGTATTTGCAGTTCTTCATACGATCAGTGTTTGGTGGAGCTTTCTGCCGGCACATTGGAACATCTACTGCCCCATCTTGGGCTGTCTGTACCGGCTGGTCATCCAGTTTTTGCTGAAGGCTATGCAGCTGAGAGGATAGGCCATCAATTCTCTTAAATATACAATTTAGAGTTCTAATTATTAGATGGAGTTGCTCGCATCCTGTGCAGTCCGCAGATTCGGCTACCAACACCTCCTTCGGATAGGGACCATCCCCATTTGTGTTACCATTAGCGTTTCCAATTTGTAGCGTCTCAGAGGTCCTCATCTTTTGATGTTGTTTCAAGGGCAGTTAGAGGATCGAAACGATTTTGAATTGCTATTGAGTAAGTACATTCCTCGGGGCCTCTCCCTCCTTTAGGTGAACCCTTCCTTGATTGCTTAGGCCTCGGAGAGGATAATGCCTCGTCAGAGTCTCTTGGGCGTTTTCCATGGCCCATAAATCAATTTTGCAGGGGAACCGTCGTGGGCACTGTGCTGGGGAGCTCGTTAAATCCTTTAGTCTTCCTCACAAGAATGCTACCACTTCCAGGAGAGTGGTGCCATAAAATTACTCACAGTAAGGCAGCCAGTTCAAGCCTCTTCCTTCCCCTCTTCCTTGTTCCTAGGATTTTTGAGGCAGCCCAGTTCCAGCAGTCGGGCAAACTTCACTTCGCACTATGCAGTAAGCTAAAAGCTAAAAGGAAAGAGCTGGTCGACAGGGCAGAGGATTTATGCCCAGGAGAACCTTTCACTTATCTCTCCCAATTAGGGAGGCGGCGGCAGCCGTGGCGGCGAGTCCGGGGCGTCGGAGCAACCCAAATAAAAACAAAGATAACACAAGTGGAGAAATATTAAAAGACAGCCAGCACAGCCAGCAGATCATTCAAACTCTCGGATAAAACAAGGGAGGATAAAAGCCGCTTAAAACCACTTAAAACTTTGATAAGGGTAAGCGAAATTACTTAGTAACTACCTTCGTCGCCATGTTGGATCCCCTAGCGGCAATTCACTGGCCTTCTCCTGGCATTTGGCGCTGCTTTGGAGTAAATCGTATGACGTCGGTGTTTCGGCAAAATCTTGACCCTGCGAGTTAGAGTACCGAGGGCTCATTTTGTGGGGCTTGTGTTTTAGCAATAAAACTGCTTTTCAAGGTACAGACAAAAACTGGATGCTTGTCATGTGGAAAAACAGGAGATTTTGCAAGGAACTGTACAAAACAAAGTGGCATTCATAAAGAAAGTTCCGGGGTGGTGACATAAAGCAAACTAAAACTGCAGTTCATCAGAAACATCTAGCAATATCAAGTTATAGGAAAACTGGTGCTATTAACAGTAACCCTTCTAGCTGGTTAATTGATTCGGCAGCTTCCATGCCCATGACGTGCGATGCCATTTTTTTTCAGAGAGTTAAATGAAAACTCATAAGAGACAGTTACAGTTGCAAATGGCAACAAAATATATGTGCAAGGAAAAGGAGCTACAAGTGCAAACTGTGTTCATCTCTGGCACCAAAGGCTTGGACACAGAGGCTTCAGGATTAGAGCATACCTGACAAAGAAAGGTTTGTTGAGAGGAAATGAAACCATGTCGTTGGCCTGGATAGTGAAATATGTGAAAGTTGTTTGGTGGGCAAAGCCAGGAAAGAGCCTTTGCAACTTATTCATACTGATATATGTGCTCCAATTCAACCGACGTCTCATGGGAAAACAACAAAATGGGAAAATAACTTTCCTGCTTATATATGTTGACAATATAATTTTGGTTGCTGAGAACAAACAAGATTGTTCAAAAATTCTTGATTTTCCCAAAAAGAAAGTTTTGAGAATTTACAAGGTAGATCAAAATTGATGAATTAAAATTAGGCACACTGAGAAGGGGATTGTAAGAAAAACACTGCGGCCTATTTTGAATAGTAGAGTGCTTGGTATCTGGTGGGCGGAGCTTGTGTGCTTGGTTCTGCAATCAGCCCCTCTCTTCAGTGTGTGTTCAGTTAAGAATGTCAGTTAAGAGGGAACCAACTCTCTCATTTTGTTTCTTGCCTCAGGCTTGCCTCCTATTGCTGTATTTAGTTTCTCTTGTTATGTCCTTTTGTTCAAGCGCAACCTGTGTTCATCTGTGGCACCAAAGGCTTGGACGCAGAGGCTTCAGGATGAGAGCAAACCTGCCAAAGAAAGGTTTGGTGAGAGGAATGGAAATGAAACCTTGTAAAGTGGTAAAGTGACTTTTACAGAAGTGGAAATAGCCCAGATAGGGCTCACAAGCTTGTGAAGTAGGCGTGTGATGCCTCAGTTGGAATAGGCTCAGGTGAGGGTCATATGCCTTGTAAAGCCCAGAGAATATAACAGGAAGACCGTCCTGGCCAGGCCTGCGCATCCTGGCCTACAGTGAAATGTGGGGTTTGCACCACCAAATGTTGCAGAGGACAATTTGTAGGTGTTTGGCATCGTTTGTGAGTGAATTGGATGACGCCAAGTTTTTGGCAAAACCATGACCGTGCGGGTTAGGGCGACGAGGGCTCTTTTTATGGCCTGTTCTGAAATGTGGTTGTTGTTAAGGTGTGAAACCTAAGACGCTGGCAAGTTAGCAATGTCATGTGACTTTAAGTAGTCAAGCTCGTTAAGTTGTTAAGTTGCTCAGTATATAAAGAGTGTTTGTTTTCTCTGCCTGTGGGGCGTGAAGCAAAAATGTCTGAAAGCTCCGGAGGTGTTTCTGTTATCTTTCTGCAATAAACCTGTCTTTGGAAAGACAGGCTTCCCTGTGTTGTTATTTCTTTGCTGCTGAGACTTTGAAGCTTGTACTGCAACAAGAATCTCTGCACTGGACTTAATTAATGCTCTGCAAAGAGAACTGTTGCTGGTGGCGCAGCGGAAGCGTTTACTGGACCAGTACACAGACTCTCTTAGGTTATGGATCCTTCTACGTTTCTACAGCTGTATTGTGTGCACAGAAAGTGAAAGCAGCTTTCGGATGAGAGAAGACCGGCTTGGTCGTAAATCCAGCTCTTAAAGGAACTGAGAGGCTGCAGAAAGTTGAGAGAGCTGCGTAAGTGAAGATTTACAGCTTCATTAGCTGCAAAAGGCTAGCTTGACCTCCCGTTGTGTTTTTGTTTTGTTAATAAAAACAGAAGACGGTGGTAGGTTGCTAGTGAAGAGACGGAGGGAAAAAGTTTAAAAGGCGTCAGAGGAGGCTGGAGGAGTCTGAAAAGTGAGTAAAACAAATCCCAAGGGGAAAGAGAAGCAAGGGCACACAGAGGGAGTAGCAGCAGACCCCAAGAATGGCAGTGGAAAATTTCCAGGTTCCCTTTACAAAGTTGAACTCTGCTAATTACGTGCAGTGGTCTAAGAGGGCTCAAGTCTGGTTGGAAGCCAAAGAAGTGTGGGCTGACTATGTCCAGAGGCGAAAGCCGTTTGTGGCTGTTGCAGCAGATGCCACAGCAGAGCAACAGGCTGCTGCACATGCTCAGAACAGGGAACATGATAAAATGGACACTAAAGCTAGATGCATGTTGATGGTATCGATAGACGATTCCCAATTACCTCATGTGGAAAATTTAAGGTCTGCATTTGAAATTTGGGAAGCTCTTAGGCGAATTCACCATAGAGCCACGCCCGGAGAGAAGGTGAACATTATACGTGCTTTGTATGAGTTGAAACTGAAGCCAGGGGATAGTGTGGTTGAACACACATCACAGATGACTGAGTATTTCAACCGACTGTCATCTCTAGGTGTGAATTTTCCTGAAAATATTAAAGTTTATACTCTGCTTAGCAGCCTGTATGCAGGGTTTGAAAACTTAGTACTAACTTTACAAGTTTTGACAGAGGACCAGCTGAATATGAATTATGTGACTGGTAGATTGTGTGAGCAAGAATATCAACATCATCGAAAACGTATTGATAATTCAAATACCCCAAGGGTTGGATGTTCAGATAATTCCCAGTGGGGGGGAACTAGCAGGCAGAGCTGTAAGGAAGCCTCACAAGTGTCTGCTATGGCCAGCAAGTCATGTTTTCGATGTGGCAGCAGGTTTCATTTGATAGCAAAGTGTCCAGAAAAGCAACAGGAATTTCAACAGTCCAAGGCCAGTTTCCGGAGCTACAGGGGAAGTCGACGTGAGAACTACAAGAATCAACGATCCAGAGGGGGAGCAGGTGCTGATAAGGGACTATCTGCAATGGCAGCACAACAGAGTCCTAAACGGAGCCAACAAACCTTGAAGTGGATAATTGACAGTGGAGCAAGTCACAGTTTAGTTCCAGCGACATCTGGTGGCAGCTTGATGAACTGCAAGACATTGCCAGTTGCAAAAACCGTGACTATAGCAGACAATAGTAAACGAGAAATGAACCTTAAAGGCACAATTTATGTTAACTGTTTGCAAACTAACCTTCCTGTTTTTGTTCTTCCAGGAATGAAGAATGGACTTTTGAGCGTGTCATGCCTGGTAAAAAGTGGTTTTAAGGTTGAGTTTGAAAATGATGTGTGCACTATTTCGAAACAGGGGAAGGAGCTAGTTAAAATTCCCTGTGAGGATGGGCTTTTTGTTTTGGATGAAGAGCAGTTAGCAGCAGGTAGATGTTCAACAGGTGAAGCGCAAGCTAAGTGTGTAAATAAGGCTCCTCATACAGGTTGTGCACATCTACTACACAGAAGGTTAGCTCATATATGCTTTAAGTATGTAAGCAAGATGCCAGATTTAGCTGAGGAGTGTAACATTAAACCCTGTCCAAATTTTCTGGATTGTTGTGCTTGTAAACATGCTAAGGTTAAGACATGTAACTATCCTAGATCTGATAGAGTAAGCAAAAAACCCTTTGAACTTGTGCACACAGACGTGTGTGGCCCTATGCCAGTCAAATCGCTTGGAGGTGCGAGATTTATGCAAATTTTGGTGGATGATTTTTCAAGGGCTATTTGGGTTTTCTTTCTGAAAGAAAAATCACAAGCAGCTTCCATCCTGATGGATTGGATTGAAGAAGTCGAATGTAAATTTGACACCAGAGTACGTAAAATACAATCAGATCGTGGTGGGGAATATGTGAACCACACGCTGGAGACGTGGTTAAAAAGGAAAGGTATAGTTCATAGACTTACCAATCCCTTTTTTTTAAAATAAAATATTTATTGAAGTTTTCAAAAAGTTTAAAGAAAAACAAAAAACAAAAAAGAACAAAACACAGACATATAACTTTCAATCACATATTTCCTTGACTTCCCCACATCTCCCCTTCTTGCATTCCAATTCAGTTTTTAATTCAACAAGTTCCTATCCCCAAATTTTACCTTATTATATTTAAATCCTTTTGCTTAACCAATTTTAACATAAACCTCAATCTTTATACATCAAAACTTATTCTTAATACCTTTTTCTAAAGTCAACCCCAATTCCATTTCACGAATTCCCCATTTTAATCTAAATAGCAAAACAAAATATTTACAAGAAAAAACCAAATATATTTGTACCGCCTTTGGATACCCAAAACCCCACTCCCCGCCTTTCCCGGTTTCAATCTCCAACCGATGTCCTTCAATCCATCTGGTGTCAGCCTGGTGACCTCACGTCCGAGGCCCTTAAATCTCTCTCCTTTCCTCTCTGCCGGTTTTTTTTGATAGTCCTTTATGATAAACACCAAATCTCGGAGAAGCTCTGTCCCAATAAGGTCCATGTTTCTTCCTGCCAGGCCTCCATATTTAGAATTGTAATCCAAATCTTGTTTTTTACTTCTTTTAAGTCCAAGTGTCTCAGAAACTCCTGCTTCCACTTTAATCAGGTTTGTCTTTTCCTTTATATCCATCTTTGCAGGCCTTTGGCTCTCTTTAATCCTCTGCTGCATTATAGCTCCTCCTTCCTTTCCCTCTAAATTGTCATGTGTATCTTCTCCCACTTTTTCAAGTTTCTCAAATTTCTTTTCTTGTTCAGCTGCAAGAGTTTTTAGCCCAGATGCAAAGTCTTTTTGTTCTGGCACAAAGGCTTGAGTCAGGTCCCTTCCAATTTCCGCAAGTTTGTTTGCTTTTTCATTCAATGTTGTAGCATTTCTAGCCAAAACAATGCTTTGTTCTTGAAATTTTCCCAGACGAAGAAAGATTTTCTCCAGTTCCATCTGTATTTTTCCACTTACAGCCATTCTGTAATGTCCCAGAGCCCCCTCTAGGGGAGTACTGGTTACTTAGTATTCCTTCCAGTTCTAATCCAAAAGTCCTTTATTTTCCTTTGTTTTCGACAATTTGTTGCCTAAATGTAACAAATATAGCCAGCCGAGGCAATAGAAACAAAGTTCTCTCTCTTTTTTTTTTCCTCTCAGCTTTGACAGCTAGTTTGACAGCTGTCAAAGTCTTCTATATCTCTTCAACAGGCTCCCTCACGGATCGCTCCCAGGTCCTGGGGGGGGGGTAGCAATTCCACTCTCAAAGTTAACTCTTATCCTCCAGCACATTCACTTATACTGCCAAAACGTGAAATTAATTACTTTTAACTTCTCACGAAGACGTTCTTTTCAACCTTAGTTATCTAGTCCTTGCTTTAAAATGTTTACAAAAGGGGGAGACGGACTTCCTCTTTGCGCCTTCCCCGCTCGTGCCGAATCACAAAGTAAATTTTTGATATCCAAATTCCGTATTACTCACGGGTTGTTACTTTTAGTCCAAATGTTCAAAGGAAGAAGTCAGCGCTCTCCAACCATAGCATGCGGCTTCGCTTCGCGGAGACGGGTAAACAGCTCTCAGCTCCGCGCCGCTCACCCCCGGTCTGTTCCGGAGCCTTTAAAAAGGCTCCTTTGCAGCGCGGGGGGGGGACGCAAATGGAGCCCGCCGAGCCTTCAGTTCACAGGCTTCCCCGCCTGTGATTTTTTTCGGGTCCCCGCTTCGCCGTAGCGGTAGAACCCTAGCTCCACGAAGCAGATTTCCTCCGGAGATTGGAGGAAATCCGCCATTACAGTTGCTGGCGCTGACCGGAAGTCAACTTACCAATCCCTATTCACCACAGGAGAATGCAGTTGCCGAAAGAAAATTTAGAACATTACAGGAAGCCATTGCTGCTTTGCTGTTTGATTCTGGACTTCCACAGCGTTTTTGGGCTGAGGCTGCACTGTATGCAAATTATACTTTTAACAGAGTATACAATAGCACAGTAGGCAACACTCCTTACTTCATGCTATTTGGGAAAAAACCAAAAATTGATCATCTAAGAGTTTTTGGATGTCGTGCTTATGTGCTGGTGCCTAGGGCACAACGTAGGAAAGGCGATCCTAGATCTAAAGAAATGTTTTTCTGTGGTTATCAAGCAAACACAAAAGGTTGGAGATTTGTGAATGTAGAAGGCAATCAAACGAAAATCACAATCAGCAGAAGTGCAGAATTTTGTGAACAGGATGGTTGGAATAAAATTCATGGAAATCCTGACATACTATTTGATGTGGTGAACAGTAACAATGAAACTCAGGCCCCCCCCCCGCAGGTATTAGTTCCAGAACAGGCTGAGGAATTTGAGTCTAAGGACGAGGGTGAGAAATCGTCTAGTTCACCCAAGTCTGTAAAGTCAGAATCTTCTAGCTCTAAAAGTTCACCTGTACAGCAAGAGAGACGTGTAAAGTCAGAATCAGAAAGTTCTTCAACTACTAGTGACAAACAGGTGACGACTAGTGATTCTGGGTCAGAGGGAGAAACTGAAGGAACATCGCAGGAACTGTTAAGGCGTTCTAAGCGTACCAACAAAGGTAAACCTCCTGAAAGGTACCAAGCTATTAGTGTTTGGGCTGGTTTGGCAAATTGCGAACCTGAAAGTTTTGAGGAGGTTGAGCAATTACCCCAGGAGGAGGCCAGTAGGTGGCGTGAGGCCATGCAAAAAGAGTTGAATTCTATGAAAGAACTGGGTGTGTTTTCCATCACCAAACTGCCAGAAGGTACCAAGGCAGTAAGTTGTAGGTGGGTGTACAGGATAAAGACAACAGCGATGGGGAAACCAGAGTACAAAGCAAGGCTTGTAGCTCGAGGTTTTACGCAAAGAAAGGGGTTACATTATTCCGAAGTCTATGCACCCACTTCAAGGAGTGAAACCCTATGGGCACTATTAGCAGTTGCTGCTCAGAAAGGGTTCAAAGTGAATCAATTTGATGTCTCTACAGCTTATCTTCATTCAGACTTGGCTGAAGAGCTCTATATGGAGCTACCGCCAGGATTGAAAGTTGGTAAATCAAATCAGGTATGGAAACTACATAAATCTATTTATGGACTGAAGCAATCTGCTCATAATTGGAATGAGTGTTTGAATGACGTTTTGGTAGGCATTGGTTTTAGCAGGAGCAAGGCTGACAATTGCTTATATTTCAGAGGTTCAGGAGATGCTCAAGAATCTTTGCTTGTTTATGTAGATGACCTGATTTATACTTCAAAGACACAAGAACAAGTAAAAAAACTAGCCAAAGAGTTAAATAAACACTTCAAAGTTAAGAATCTTGGTGATGTGAAGGTCTATCTTGGTGTTCAGATAGATAGGACCAAAAATGGCAGTTTTCTACTGAATCAAAAAGGCAAGATATTGCAAATGTTGAAAAAATTTGGCATGACGGAGTGTGCAGGTGTTAGAACACCAATGGAAATGGGTTTTGTAAAAGACAATGAGTTCAAGGACAGTGCTGAATTCAAGCGTGATGAAATCTTTCAGTCAGCACTGGGAAGCTTACTTCATCTTTCGCAATGGAGTAGACCAGATATTGCTTACACTGTTAACTTACTCAGCAGAGAAGCTTCAAAACCTAGTGTAAATGCATGGAAAGGAATTCAAAGAGTGTTAAGATATTTACAATACACCAAAGATTTTTGCCTTGAATTATCTTCTGAAGGACAAGCACAGATTACTTGTTGGGCAGATAGTGATTGGGCAAATTTAAAAGATAGAAAATCAGTGTCTGGCTGTGTAATAAAATTTGGTAACTCTCTGATTGGGTGGAGATCCAAGAAACAGAACCTGATTGCTTTGTCGTCAACAGAAGCTGAGTTCTGTGCCTTATCTGAGTTATGTAGAGATCTAGAATTTTACAAATGCTTGGCACAAGAGATGTATGAAAAGGCCATCACTCCAATCACTGTATGGGGTGATAATCAACCGTGTCTTAAGTTAGCACAAAATGGGCAGTTTAAAGGTCGTACAAAACATTTGGATATTCGCTTTCAAAATGTTTGTCAAACGGTAAAAGCAGGAATTGTTAAATTAAATTACTGTCCCAGTCATGAAAATCAAGCTGATGGTTTTACAAAACCGCTTGGGTTTCAGCGGCATGAAAACTTTTGTGAAGAAATGGGTCTGAAGTAATTTTGTTTTTGTATTGCCAGCGAGAGGGGGTGTTAAGGTGTGAAACCTAAGACGCTGGCAAGTTAGCAATGTCATGTGACTTTAAGTAGTCAAGCTCGTTAAGTTGTTAAGTTGCTCAGTATATAAAGAGTGTTTGTTTTCTCTGCCTGTGGGGCGTGAAGCAAAAATGTCTGAAAGCTCCGGAGGTGTTTCTGTTATCTTTCTGCAATAAACCTGTCTTTGGAAAGACAGGCTTCCCTGTGTTGTTATTTCTTTGCTGCTGAGACTTTGAAGCTTGTACTGCAACAAGAATCTCTGCACTGGACTTAATTAATGCTCTGCAAAGAGAACTGTTGCTGGTGGTGCAGCGGAAGCGTTTACTGGACCAGTACACAGACTCTCTTAGTTGTGACACCACCAAACATTGTAGGGGGCCATTTCCAGGCTTTTGGCGCCGCTTTCAAGTGATGGCCCCCTGCAACATTTGGCAGTGAAAATAATAATAATTTCTTATTTGTACCCAGCCACTCTGGACATCTTCCAACAAAGATTTAAAATACATTAAAATGTTACACATTAAAAACTTCCCTGAGCAGGGCTACCTTCAGATGTCTTCTAAATGTCAGGTAGTTGTTTTTCTCTTTGACATCTGGTGGGAGGGCGTTCCACAGGGTGGGCGCCACTACCGAGAAGGCCCTCTGCCTGGTTCTCTGTAGCTTTGCTTCTCGCAGTGAGGGAACTGCCAGAAGGCCCTCGGCGCTGGACCTCAGCGTCCGGGCAGAATGATGGGGGTGTTTCGGTGCATTCCACAACATGAGCCCTGGGTCATGATTTCGCTGAAAACCAGATGTTATCCTGTTCACTTCAAAGCAGTGCCAAACACTGGCAAAAACACCCCTGCAACGTTTGGCAGTGAAAACCCCACGTTTCACAGTGCCCGTCAAAATGTGGCCTCGGCACCCTAACCCGCTGTCATGGTTTTGCCTGCAAACTCTGGCAAAAGGCCGCCTGGAATGTGTGTCTCAGGAAAGGATGAATGAAGAGATAACCAATACAATGAACAGGCTTCAAAAGGAAGTTGACATAATCAAGACATAGATTACACCAGCAATTTTCAAAATAAATATGCCTAATAAAATTACGTGTCTGGGTAAGGTAAAGGTAAAGGGACCCCTGACTGTTAGGTCCAGTTGCAGACGACTCTGGGGTTGCGGCACTCAACTTGGTTTATTGGCTGAGGGAGCCGGCGTACAGCTTCTGGGTCATGTGGCCAGCATGACTAAGCCTCTTATGGTGAACCAGAGTAGAGCAAGGAAACACCGTTTACCTTTTTATCTACTTGCACTTTGACGTGCTTTCGAACTGCTAGGTTGGCAGAAGCAGGGACCAAGCAACGGGAGCTCACCCCGTTGCAGTGATTCGAACCACCGACCTTCTGATCGGCAAGCCCTAGGCTCTGTGGTTTAACCCACAGTGCCACCCGCATCTGGTGGGTAGGCATGTCTGGGTAGGCATAGCTAAACAAAAATATTATTAGCAGGTATTGAAAGCAGAAATTGTTACAGGGCTAGAGAGAATCTTTGCATAGGAAGAACCACGAAAGGCAAAATAGCTTGTACCATCTGGTTCCTTAAAGCACCTAGCGTGCAAATTTTAAGGGCTTAGGCCAAGAGTTTTCAAACTTTGTGGCAGTGAGCCTCCTTAGATCAAGGCTGACGTTGCCACTCATAGCAGCAGCCTCAAGGAGGCAGCAAAGTACTTCTTTGCTTGTTACTTTCCTCTGTTACTCAGATGGAGAAGCTCACAACAAGGAAAGTACAGTAAGGGATTATAGCTGGATCCTAAGGCTGGTTGGTTCCTTCACCTCTCTCTCTCTCTCTCTCTCTCTCTCTCTCTCTCTCTCACACACACACACACACACACACACACACAGTGCCAAGCTTCACTCTCCATTACATGACAGATACTTGCAGTCTCATCATAAAGTCCTTTACAGCAGAACATGATTGGCAGCTGTTGCAATATGCGACCTTACTCGAACACAGCATAACTTATCTGAGGGGATAGGCAGTGACCTTGCAGAGAACCCACTTGGCACAGTTAATCTGATGAGGCTAAATAGATTAATTTCCCCCTTCTCTATGGTCTGGTTCTGTGCACCTCACCCCACCCCCAGGTTAATGGGAAAAGAAAAGACAGGTTTGCCAAAACATTTTTGCTTTTAATAGAGATTGCCAGAGCAAGTAAAATTGAGAGTGCAAGCAATCTTTTAATAAATTCGCCAAAATGCCTTCTGTACTGCTGCCCTGGTTTTTGCATCTAATCCGGCAAGGGATGATATGAACAGATTATTAGGATTTCTGCTGACCTTTTGGGCACCCTGTGCCATGTATAGGCTATAAATGGAGGAAAAGTTGATGTGCTTAGAGAGCAGATCTGTCTTTGTATAGAAGTATTGAGAAGGTATAGAAGTATTGAGAAGGAGGCACTCCAAAGTGTCTCAAGAAAGTGCTGAGCAGGGCCGGAGGCAGCTGCTTCGGGCATCATATCTGAGGGGGGCAGAGTGCACAGAGCTATGTATGTTATGTGGCCTGGCCTGGACCTAGCCTCAGAAAGCACGCCAGTGCAAGTAGATAAATACAGGTGAAACCCGGAAAATTAGAATATCATGGAAAAGTTCATTTATTTCAGTAATTCAACTTAAAAGGTGAAACTAATATATGAGATACTCATGACATGCAAAGCGAGATATGTCAAGCCTTTATTTGTTATAATTGTGATGATCATGGCATACAGCTGGTGAAAACCCCAAATTAACAATCTTAGAAAATTAGACTATTAAATGAACTCAGCAAAAGAAGGATTGCAAATAGAGCAATATTGGGCCTCTGAGAAGTAGAAGCATGCATATGTACTCAGTACTTGGTTTGGGCCCCTTTTGCATCAATTACTGCCTCAATGCGGTATGGCATGGATGCTATCAGCCTGTGGCACTGCTGAGGTGTTATGGGAGACCAGGATGCTTCAGTAGCAGCCTTCAGCTCTTCTGCATTGCTCGGTCTCTAGTCTCTCATCTTTCTCTTGGCAATGCCCCATAGATTCTCTATGGGGTTCAGGTCAGGCGAGTTTGCTGGCCAATCAAGCACAGTAATGCCATGGGCACTGAACCAGGTTTTGGTACTTTGGACAGTGTGGGCAGGTGCCAAAGTCCTGCTGGAAAATGAAGTCAGCATCCCCATAAAGCTCATCTGCGGAAGGAAGCATGAAGTGCTCCAAAATCTCCTGGTAGACAGCTGCGTTGACCCTGGACTTAATGAAGCACAATGGACCAACACCAGCTGATATGGCTCCCCAAATCTCTTTTCTGATGAGAGCAGCTGTTGCATCTCATTTGGAAACCAAGGACCCAGAGTCTGGAGGAAGAATGGGGAGGCACACAATGCCAGATGCTTGAAGTCCAGTGTGAAGTTTCCACAGTCTGTGTTGATTTGGGGAGCCGTGTCATCAGATGGATCCAATATCATCATTTGAACGAAGTATTTAAGGAAGATAGGATACAAGGGTTTGGGGAACAAACATCACGACTGGAGAGAGACCTGTTAGAATATAAAGTAAAAATGTTGTTTAAAATGTAGGAGATGTTATTGGAATGGGAGACAAAGGATGAACAAGTAAAATCCTCAATGATACATTGGGCAATAGATATTGGTCATAATATAGATATGGAAGCATAAGAACGATAGTGGAATATCACCCAGAGATGGAAAGAAGATAAAGTCCCTACCAGAGAAGAATGGCAGATCAAGTTGATGGATTATGCCCAAATTGGCTAAAATGACCAGAGGAATCAGAAATCAGGAAGACCAAAATTTTAATAAGGAATGGGGGAAATTCATAACCTCTCTTAAAAACCATTGTAAACAGTTAAAATTGTTAGTAGGATAGGAATATCACTTGTAACTTAATGGTGAATTTTGGACACAATGGAGAAGTAAAAGATTTGGATTATCATAAAAGATGCAGGAGGAAATGATTAACAATAGGACCCACAAATGGGAGGAGGGAAGTCCAAGAAATTCCTTGGAATCTTGTTTTTATGATTTATGTTGGACATGTGACTGTAAAATTTTAATCTGAAAAACAACACACACACACACACACACACAGAGAGAGAGAGAGAGAGAGAGAGAGAATTGTGCAAGACCAGCTTTAACTTTCATTTTTCTGACATTGCACTCCACAACAAGCACTTTTGGACAGGCTAGTGTAGCAGATCTCAGGTTCAGGCTGTTAATCGACCATCACAATAGCCCTGGAGCAAGCAGGCCTTTCTGAATTGCTCTTATGGCTTTTCGTTCTACCTGGAGCTCTTAATTTAATTCTCCAGACACCTCTCTAAGGAAATCAATTAAGCTTGCAGAATTGCCGTTTCGCTCTTGGCTCACAAAGGGCTGGAGTTGCCTTCCTGATGCTTGTGTGCAGCTTCCACGAACGACAAAAGATAGTGGGCTTTCAGAGACCTTTGTTCCCTGTAAAGCCTTCACTTGGACACATGAAGGCATAAGTCATGCAGGGGGGTGCGCTTGAATATTCTTAGGAGATTCCTTGTGTGCAGGAATCCCGACAGCTCAGGGTTCCAAATAGCAGGGAGACGTGTTTAGTTTGTTAAGTTGAGCACTGAATTTGAAGCCTCCTTCAGACATTTCCACTCAATGTGGGGAGATTGTGGCTGGGGTGGATGGTTTGTGTCTTTTGTATAGATTGATTTTGGAGTTGCATACTAAGGGTGCGTTAAATATGTCGTGATATATTGGGCAAGGGATTTGGGGCATAATATCTAACTTTCAAGGGACGCGGGTGGCGCTGTGGGTAAAACCTCAGTGCCTAGGACTTGCCGATCGTATGGTCGGTGGTTCAAATCCCCGCAGCGGGGTGAGCTCCCATCTTTCGGTCCCAGCTCCTGCCCACCTAGCAGTTCAAAAGCACCCCTAAGTGCAAGTAGATAAATAGGTACCGCTTTATAGCGGGAAGGTAAACGGCGTTTCCGTGTGCTGCACTGGTGCTGGCTCGCCAGAGCAGCTTCGTCACGCTAGCCACGTGACCCGGAAGTGTCTCTGGACAGCGCTGGCCCCCGGCCTCTAGAGTGAGATGGGCGCACAACCCTAGAGTCAGACACGACTGGCCCGTACGGGCAGGGGTACCTTTACCTTTTTATCTAACTTTCATCTTGGGAAAGGTTATGGAAAATTGATTTGATATTTTCGGCATGCTGTACGTTGAAAGAAAATTATATGAAAATGATGTAACGTTGGTATCTGACTCCTAGTAAGTTAGCAAAAATGTTTAAGATAGGTACAAATATCTGCTGGAAATGTAAAGAAAAAGAAGGCACCTTTTATCATATGTGGTGGTCTTGCAAGGTAATAAAAGCATTCTGGGAAATTATATATAATGAATTAAAAAATATGTTTAAAATAACTTTTATTTTAAAAAAAACCAGAGGCTTTTTTATTAGGAATTGTTGGTGCTGATATTCCATGGATGGAGGAAAGACTTTTTATGTATGCGAGATAGCTGCTCGGATGCTGTTGGCCCAGAGATGGAAAAAAGATAAAGTCCCTATCAGAGAAGAATGGCAAATTAAACTGATGGACGATGCTGAAATGGCAAAATTGACCAGAAAGCTCAAGAACCAAAAAGATAAGGAATGGGAAATTTTTTACAATATATCTTGGAGACCACTGTAAACAGATGAAAACATTAGCAGGATTGCAATAACACTTGTAATGCAATGAGAACTATGGAGACAATAGAGTTATAAAAAATAAGGATTGCTGAAAAAGATGCAGTAGAAAAGGTTCAATAACGGAACCCATGGAGGGGAAGGTGGGAAGTCCGGAGATTCGGAGGAATATTTTAATTGTGAATGTGTGTTGTGGCACTACTGTGCAACGGAACACCATGACAAAAGCCAGAGCGCACAGAAACACCGTTTACCTTCCCGCCATAGCAGTACCTATTTATCTACTTGCACTGGCATGTTTTCGAACTGCTAGGTTGGCAGGAGCTGGGACAGAGCAATGGGCGCTCACCCTGTTGCAGGGATTCGAACTGCTGACCTGTCAGGATTTACAGTCTCCCTTTCACACCAAGAGACAGCAGGCTGACGGTTTTATGGCTTTTCAGATTTATTGCATTTACACAGAAGCTCAGTCGGAGCACACAATCCAATTGTCATCATTCAAACTTGCAGCTGAGCCGACTAAAGTGCCTGTTCTTCCTGCCTTCTGTCTCCCTGTGAATTAATTAATTAATTAGCATTCTAGGAGAGGAGGGGTTCGATTCCCCCTCTGCCTGCACAGAAAGCAAGCCTCTGTCCCTTTCTGCCTCCCCTCCCCCTATCTCCTCGTCTTCTCCGCTTTCACTCTGGGAAGGAACATTCCTGACATGACCTTCTGATCGGCAAGCGCAAGAGGCTCAGTGGTTTAGACCACAGCGCCACCCACATCCCATGCTAGCAGCAGTAGCAACATGTGGAGAACCCAAGTTTTCCCACACTTGTCTTAGAATTAAGTGGAAGCCATAGAGCCAGGTGTGATGGCCTGGGACTCGGGCTCGGACTCGGAACCGGAGGAGTCTCAGTCTGCACTGGATCCTTTGCTTCATCTGAACCAAGTCTGGGGCCTGGTCCTGAAGAGTTCCAGTCTGCACAGGTTCCCCTGCAACAAACACCAGCTGGGCTGAGTCAGGGGCCTGAGCCTGCCCTGGCTCCAGATGCAGGGATTACCTCGTTGCCTTCAGATGGACAATCACTTACAGCTGCTCCTCTACTGGTTTGGTCAGGGGAGGCTGAGGCGGCCCCTGGGTCTAATAACCCACCGACGTCTCCCGAGCTGCAGAGACTAAGGTCTGAGAGAAGGAGAGACTGAGTACTCGCAGGAGGAGTGCTCGCCCTCAGGTGAAACAGGAAGGTGAGTCGCTGGGGGATCAGGACCGGCCGCTACCCCGACAAAGATAAAAGGCTGTTGGACCCCACCCCAGGTTGCAGGAGCAACGCTGCCGAGAGCACATAACACAGTCCTGAAAGACCTACATTGACTCCCGGTACTTTTCCAAGCACAATTCAAAGTGTTGGTGCTGACCTTTAAAGCCCTAAACGCCCTCGGCCCTGCAGATCTGAAGGAGCATCTCCACCCCCATCATCCAGCCCGGACACTGAGGTCCAGCTCCGAGGGCCTTCTGGTGGTTCCCTCACTGTGAGAAATGAAGCTACAGGGAACCAGGAAGAGGACCTTCTCGGTAGTGGTGCCCTCCCTGTGGAACACCTTCCCATCAGATGTTAAAGAAATAAGCAACTATCTGACTTTTAGAAGACATCTGAAGGCAGCCCTATTTAGGGAAGTTTTTGATGTTTGATGGTGTTTTAACATTCTGTTGGGAGCCGTCCAGAGTGGCTGGGGAGACCCAGCCAGATGGGTGGGGTATAAATAAATTATTATTATTATTATTATTATTATTATTATTATTATTAGGCAAGGGGAGGGTTGTGCTCTTACTTCTCCTTCCCCCTCTACATTCCCTGGAGCCCACTGAAGAGTTTCTCCTGTTCTAAATTGGCCACTGAGATAGTGACACAAGCGTTGATGTACAACATGGGATTTTGGCTTAGCATGTGAACAGAGAAGCAAGTGAGAGAGGCAAGTCACTTTGCCCAGTGTTCCTTGGAGCAGACAATGTTTCGTGTATACTGTATGCCATGGATAGCCAACCTAAGGCCCGGGGGCCAGATGCGGCCCAATTGCCTTCTCAATCCGACCCGCAGAGGGTTCAGGAATCAGCATGTTTTTACTTTAGTAGAATGTGTCCTTTTATTTAAAATGCATCTTTGGGTTTTTTGTGGGGCCTGCCTGGAGTTTTTACATGAGTAGAGTATGTGCTTTTATTTAAAATGCACCTCTGGGTTATTTGTGGGGCATAGGAATTTGTTCATTTCTCCCCCCCCCAAAAAAAAATATAGTCTGGCCCCCCACAAGGTCTGAGGGACATTGGACAGGCCCCCTGCTGAAAAGGTTTGCTGATTCCTGCTGTATGCTTTGCAGATACCTAGACATCTGGAGGAACCAAGGTCATATTTAGGACTCCTGTCTATATTCTGAGGAATTTAGCTGCAGGCAAAAACAGCACTGGCAGTTCTCTTCTCTGCAGCTGCCTCTTGTGAACCATTTCTTAGTGAAGAGCTCTAATTAAGGATCCACAAATGCCATCATGATATCTAACCAATTGGGTACTTATCAGATCCCATTTAACACAATTCCTGTTCTTTATGAAACAAAACACTCACACAATGCTGTATAATAGGGATGCGCTTCAGACTCAGGTGAATTTCAAATCCCAAGTCAAGGCAGAGAGCCTCAGAGGGATGGGGGCTTGCCAGAGGCAAATCAGAATCAGTGCAAGACAGCTTTCTCCCCCAAAATGAAAATTATAGATTCCTTAAAACAAACAAAAACTACCAACCACCCAGCTTTAAAGGTGCCCAACAAAAAAAGCTTCTAAACCCATTTGCCTGTACTCTTTGGGCTGGCATTCTTCAGAGACGCTAGAAAGCCTGAAAGTATAGTCCACATCTGTCAAAATGGCGGGAAAGCTATAGTCATTTTTAACTGTCCAAATGCAGGGGAATGAAATGAGACAAACTCAGATTGACGCTGAGTCAAATTGGGTAGCCCACAAAGCACCTTGGGCTGAGGTGGGCTGTTTTCTGAAGTGCTTAATCAGGGTGAGAGAGAGAGAGAAATTTACTAAATTTTCTGTTTTACATTTAAAAATATTCATTTAAACAGCCTTAAAATATCAATGACTTCCCTTCTTCTCTTTCCATGGTTCATTTTGCATAACATAAATCCCTGCATATTTTACATAAACCAAACCATTCAGTATTCCATTATTACATCCATCAAAACTTATTTACACTGTTGAATTTGTAATGAATTGGGGGGGGGTTCATTACTTTCCCCCCAAAAAACAGGTTCCTTTTTGATGGGGATAATTCAGAAGGAAATTCCCAGGTGTTGGAAAAGGTTATTTATGTATGCCACTACTGCAGCCTGTGTCTTGTTAGCCCCAAAATGGAAAACGGTTGAGGTCCTAACTAAAGAAGAATGGCAACTTAAATTGATGGAATATGCGCAACTTGTGGACCTAACATATAGAATAAGAGAACAATAAGAACGTATGTTTAAAGAAGATTGGAAAATGTTTCTTGAATATATGGGGGGAAATTGTGTACACTTGGAAACGTGGGCAGCATAAAGATGACTTCAACTGAATCAGGCTTCTTAACCAGGGCTGGAGGTTTTTTTTTTTTTTTTCAACAGTGCAGTACGTAACCGGCATCATATGTAAACTGCCCCAAGCTCATCTCCAGTTCCTTTCCAGCAGGTGGAAAAGCAAAGAGAGAAACATTATATATTACAGAAAAATAAAGGGGAGAGGGAAAGAAAGCCCCAAGCTTTTAACTCTGAAATCCAATTTCTGAGCAATTTCCTTTCCCTACAAATTGGGGTGCTCAAAAAATCCAGGCTTCCTCAGCCTGACCTCTTAAGCCCTTAGTATTGAGATGATAAATGGCTTTTCATTCACTAAACACCAGTGATAGAAGATGCTACTCCCAATGATAGCACAGCGGTTTATCACGAAACCTCCCACAAACTTCGGACTGAACCTACGCAACTGAAAGAAGAAGCTTGTCTTTCTGCCCCCGCATGACACAGTCCTAGATGGGATTCCGAAATCACGCTGTCTCTAACAGAACTGCAGTATAATTCTCCAGCAGAGACGGAAACCTATGCAGAGATAATTGTGCATGTAGCAACTTGGAGCAGGCAGGTATGATGCATTTGTGACTCACGATAATCCTAAGTATGGTCAAGAGACAAAACAAAAAGACCACGGAGTTTTTATTCTTCTTTATTAAATTTGTATACTGTCCTGTCCCTGCAGGTATTATTATGTCAAGAGACACAACTAGCATACTATCTGTGCTAACAGTATCATGAAAGCGACACAAATTATTTTTGGGGAGTGGATCCAGCCTCCAAGGAATGCATGGCCTGCTGCTGTGGTGGCAGTACTGCCGTGGCATGCTCCTTCGAGGCCAGAGCTGCTGCCTCTGTAGCAGCCTAATGGAGATGTGGAGGTTTCATTATATATTAGGCTTCCTCAACCTTGGCCCTCCAGATGGTTTTGGCCTACAACTCCCATGATCCCTAGCTAGCAGGACCAGTGGTCAGGCATGATGGGAATTGCAGTCTCAAAACATCTGGAGGGCCAAGGTTGAGGAAGCCTGTTATATATCATTTCCCAGAACGCTTTTGTTATTTTACATGTCCACCACATATGATAAACCACCACATCTTTACATTTCCAGCAGATCTTTGTACCTGTGTTCTACATTTTTGCTAACTTACTAGGAGTTAAATGAGGGACATGGGTGGCACTGTGGGTTAAACTACAGAGCTTGCCGATCAGAAGGTTGGCGGTTCAAATCCCCGCGACGGGGTGAGCTCCCGTTGCTCGGTCCCTGCTCCTGCCAACCTAGCAGTTCGAAAGCACGTCAAAGTGCAAGTAGATAAATAGGTACCGCTCTGGCGGGAAGGTAAACGGTGTTTCCGTGTGCTGCTCTGGTTCGCCAGAAGCAGCTTAGTCATGCTGGCCACATGACCCAGAAGCTGTACGCCGGCTCCCTCAGCCAATAAAGCGAGATGAACACCACAACCCCAGAGAGCCACGACTGGACCTAATGGTCAGGGGTCCCTTTACCTTTACCTAGGAGTTAAATACCAACGGTACATCATTTTCACTTAATTCTCTTTCAACCTACAGCACTGGTTTCCTTCCACCCCTAGGTGGGAAATGTCGCCTGCCTTTACAGAACAATATGATTGATTGATTGATTGATGCTGCCACATTGGGAATACTGGGTAGAGTGTAGGGTGGCGCTGTGGTCTAAACCACTGAGCCTCTTGGGCTTGCCAATCAGAAGGTTGGTGGTTCAAATCCGTGCAACGGGGTGAGCTCCCGTTCTTCTGTCCCAGCTCCTGCAGTTCAAAAGCACACCAGTGCAAGTAGATAAATAGGTATCGCTGTGGTGGGAAGGTAAACGGCATTTCTGTGCGCTCTGGTTTCCGTCACGGTGTCCCGTTGTGCCACAAGCGGTTTAGTCATCCTGGCCACATGACCCAGAAAGCTGTCTCTGGACAAACGCTGGCTCCCTTGGCCTGAAAACAAGATGAGCGGCGCAACCCCATAGTCACCTTTGACTGGACTTAACCATCCAGGGTCCTTTACTTTTACCTTACCTATATGGCTTCCACTTAATTCTAAGACAAGTGTGGGAAAACATGGGCTCTCCAGATGTTGCTGCTGCTACTATTCCTATTATCCCCAGGAAGCATGGCCGATGGGAACAATTCTTTTCACTGGTGCTAGAAATAAAAGGAAGCATCTGTTTTTCCCCACACTTCTAAACCAACCCCTCATATATTTTCCTCAGACAGATGGACCATCCAAATAACTAAGTTAAATTACATAGTTCTGACTGTTCAAAAGGGATGTTATTGGAGCTAAATACACACCTGCAATGAATTTTGTTTAAACCTGTCAAATCCCTCTCCGAATTTCATTGACACACCTAACATCTGAAGGAGGTGCTTCATCCTCTTCTGTAGTGTGATGGAATATTCATGATATGGCTTTGCGAAGAAGCAAGTCAAAAGTATTTCATGATGAATGACTGCTACGGTGTCCTGATTTCATTCAGCTGAAATTGACCATGAACTGCCCAATTTCATGCTGCCCGTGTGCATTTCAGGCTGTGTCTGATGTGCGGGCAGCAACTAGGCGAGATGCTCACAATCAGGTGCCGAAGGAGTGCAGGTGACTCCTCTGAAAAGCCTTCTGTGGGCCAGTCACACGGACTGAGTGTTACAATGCTTATTGGGTTGCTTTTGTTTGATACTATGTTACCGTATTGACCCGAATATAAGCCGTACCCAAATATAAGTTGCAGCTTTAAAATTGGAGGGGGAGGGAGAGGAAAAAAAGAAAAAAAATACCCCCATACCAGCTGCTTCCTTCCTCGCTGCTCCTGGCTGCATACTGGGGGCGGGGGGGAGCCACGCTGCCTTACCGGCAGCCTTTTCCCTTCCTCGCCCTCTGTCCCTTCCCATCCTTGGGGAAGAGAACGGGGAACTACGCGTGCAGCAGGCACAGTTTGCCCCGCGCTCCTGGCTGCAGCCCGTAAGGTCGCGAATATAAGCCGCATTTTAACTTTTCATGATCAGAATTTGGGGGGGAAGTGTGGCTTATATCCGGGCCAATACGATATGTATTTTTGTGTTTTTATATTGTGAACCACCCAGTGAAGTGCGGTTTAGACATTATTATTATTATTATTATTATTACTATTACTATTACTATTATAGTGGTACCTCGGGTTATAGACGCTTCAGGTTACAGACTCCACCAACCCAGAAATAGTACCTTGGGTTAAGAACTTTACCTCAGGATGAGAACAGAAATCACGTGGCGGCAGTGCGGCAGCAGCAGGAGACCCCATTAGCTAAAGTGGTACCTCAGGTTAATAACAGTTTCAGGTTAAGAACGGACCTGCAGAACAAATTAAGTTCTTAACCCGAGGTACCACTGTATTATTATTATTATTATTATTATTATTATTATTATTATTATTGACAATGAGCAGCAATCTCTGAATCCTTACCTGTAGAAGTGCCCGTTGAGACCGACACTGCAAAATCTAGAATAAATTCAGAGGTAGGCAAAAGCTTCCTCCAGGTTTCCTGATCACCAGTTCTGAGATGGGGAGAGTGTGGCAAGTATGTCCCATTGCGTCAGATTGCTCTCAAATGACCCCCTACAAATGCTCCCACTCACAAATAATTCCTTAAAAATTGCCTGCTGCTTCTGCCAGCTTGTTATGTCACATCATTTTATTGAGCAATAAGAGCTTTCTCTCCCGCATAGATTCAGGAATAGACAAAACCATGTACAAAAGTTCCACTGACTTCAAAAGTAGATACTGTCACACATTTTACAAAAGGACAAATGTAGCAGTACAGTACAAAAGTCTTATCTTGTAACAAACAGAGCAAAACAATCCTGTTTAGGTTAATGTACTTTGTCGATCCGATATAGCTGTGTTAATTCATTTAAAAGCTGGTCATAGAGGAATATAATAATTGTAATGACAACAGACTTCCAGAAGGTTGTGCAGAGTTAATCAGACTCAGATTACGCAAACCTGTTATGGTCTGAACCTAAACTAAAACAGACAATTAACAATGCAATAAGATGCATGTCTGCTAGGAAGTAAGCCCTAATGAGTGTGATAGGACTTTCTTCCAAGTGTGAATAGTCTGAAACTACACAGTCTGAATCCAAGTCCTAATAGATTCTGTGGCATCGTTCTGGGTAAACTTGCACAGACGCCACAGCGAATGTTCAGGGATGATGGAAATCCAAGAGCATTTTCCCCATCCTTGTTTTAGGAGCTCAAGGTCCAAATATGGCCCTATCTTTAAGCCAGCTTGGAAAGTTAGACTAAACAGGGATCAAACCCAGATCTCTTCTGCCCAAGTGCAGAAACCCCTCTTTGGGTTGCTTGTGCATAATGCACATTAAAACATGCATCTTATAAAGCACAGCTTTAAGGGAAGTTTGAAGAACACAGTAAAGTAATGCCTACGTAGCCAGGGAAACATTTTGATCTGCCATATCATGAATTTCCTATTAAAAGAGTTACCGGTACTTTAGATGTATGGATTTGAGTCTAAAATGTGAAGGCTCAGTGCAGCCACATTCTCATATAAATCCAGTCCTGTGAATAAATCAATTTCACCAGCCCAAAGATTATTCTTACCAAAAGGAAAGCACTTTTCAACTGCAAGAAAGCACTATGTTTCCAGCAATTTTAGTTCAGAGAGATGCTGCAAAAGTGAGCAAAAGGCAAAAGCTCATTCAGAGCAAGGTCATTGTCCTCACTTTGTTATGTCAGGACATCTTGACATAACAAAAATTTGATGGATTTACCACATGACTTTGTGAAATCACATTCACAAAGTCTCCGATTTGTTAGGACCACTTCTTCAAGAAGATGTTAAAGCCCTATGTTGAATACAGCAATGAAACATTTGCCAATTGCCACTAACCCAGAAATAGTACCTCGGGTTAAGAACTTTACCTCAGGATGAGAACAGAAATCACGCGGCGGCAGTGAGGCAGCAGCAAACAGCCCCCAAATCACTGGCAAGAAAAGGTAGGCAACGTTGGGGGGGGGATTATTTTTACTGTCTCTGAAAGCACTCTTTGTGGTTGTACATTTGCATAGCCCTAATCCTTTGAACAAAACCCAAAAATAATTATCTCTCTAGAGGTCCTCTGAAGATGAGGTATTTTTTTCTTTTAAGGATTGGTGCTGGCCAATGCAAAGTACCACTATCATAGCTACGGTATTTTATACAAGAAGGTTTCGTTCTGGATCTCTGTCTTTCTTACTACAGTAGCCATTGGTCCTTGCAATCCTGTTGGATCTTAAGTTCCTAGGACAAGCTCCTGGCTGGCACCCTTGGTCCAGATTGAAAAAGTTAACAATAGGGGGTTTCAGACAACCTTCCCACCATACGTTAAAAGACCACATGAGAGGGGGTGTAAGCAGGAGCCACACAGCCCCACCATACACAGCAACCACATTGTCCGTGCCTTCTTGGTAGTGGCGCCCGCCCTGTGGAACGCCCTCCCATCAGATGTCAAAGAGATAAACAACTACCTGACATTTAGAAGACATCTGAAGGCAGCCCTATTCAGGGAAGTTTTTAATGTGTGGCATTTTAATGTATTCTTAATCTTTGTTGGAAGCCACCCAGAGTGGCTGGGGAAACCCAGCCAGATGGGCGGGGTACAAATAATAAATTATTATTATTATTATTATTATTATTATTATTATTATTATTAGACTGGCATTTGGGAGCTCCCTGTTAGTATATAGTTCTGTTCCACCGTTTACATCCTCCCGCTTTCCGTGTAACCTGTAGTACCTGTGGTTCAACCCAATTGCAACTTCTGTACATAAACCTTAAGTTGTTCTCTGTTAACAACCTTAGAGAACAACTTAAGGTTTATGTACAGAGGTTGCAACTGGGCTGAACCACAGGTACTACAGGTTACACGGAAAGGGGGAGGATGTTAGAATATAGTTCCGTTCCACCTTAAATGGTGGAAGCAAGCAGTCATGTTTTTCCTTTGTTCTGAACTACGTTGAATAAAATGGTGGAACGGAGCTATTTCCTAACACTCCTCCCATGGTGTCTCCCCCCATAAAGAAGCTCTCCACAAATAGATCAAAGTGTGCATGAAACCCCTTCACACACCAACCAGATAAGTGAATGGCAAGGTGTTTAGCCACTGCCTACATAGGAAATAGGGCTAGCCTGCAGTCCTGGTCACTCCATCAATCCTTCACTCCCCATGTATGTGTGGCATTGTGTAACCCTCAACATCTGGTCCTTTGCTGAATATTTGAAGCTGCCATATACCTTGGTTCTCGAACGGTTTAGTTGTTGAACAACTAAGTGTTCTGGTTTGTGAACGTTTTTTCGGAAGCCAAATGTCAAGCATGGCTTCCGCTTGAGTGCAGGAAGCTCCTGCAGCCAATTGGAAGCCACATCTTGGTTTTCGAACAGATTAAGTTCGAGAACCAAGGTACCACTGTACTGAGTCAGATCACTGATACATCTTTTTCACTATAGTCCATTTTGACTCACAGTGTCTCCCCAAGGTTTCAAGAGAGAGATCTTTCTCTATCCTGCTGTTAGCTAAAGGTGTTAAGGGTTGAACCTTCTGAATGCAAGCATGACCATTTTACACCACTGAACTCTGGCCCTCCCCTGTTCAGGAATAATTTTTTACACCCAGAACAATATGTGTGCATGTTAACTAAATGACCATTCTCCCCATGCCCAGGTCTGTGTACCCACAAGAATCACCCAGGGCTTGAAATATTGGCACAGTGTGTTTGTGTGTTGGTCAGAGGTAGAGATGGACAAACCTGTCCATTTGGGTTTCTCATTTTCCCCATCTTGAGTCCCGTTCTCCACAGTTCTGTGTCGGTGTGTGATGGTTTAGTGCTCATTTTCTCCTAAACTGAATGTTTTCATATGCAATGTTGCCTACAACATACATTTTTGCAAGCAATTTCCCCTAATACGTATTTGAACATGTTGCTTTCGCTAATAAATGCACTTTTTGGTACTCGTTATTCGGTTGGAGAACCAACCAAAACTCAAAACTTGGAGGAGTGTGAATTGCGAAGGAGGGTTGTGTTTTGGTTCACACATTGTTTCAGGAAGTGTTTTATCCGGTAGGTTTGCATGAAAAAGCCAATGGAACCAAATTACTCCCCCATCTCTTGGAGGGCTCTGCCTCCCGACCTGTTGAGCCAGTACCCAGTTTTGAAGACTCCAAGTGGGGGCCTGATTTGGTTAAAATTTGGGGGAGTCTGGAGGTGGGCTTACTTCACCACCCCCAATTTAAGCACCACCTCAGCTACCTCTAAAACATCTTACCTGGTGCTTTAAAAAAATAAATAAATTCAGGGATACTCTCATTTTCCTACTCATATTGAAATAACGGCCCTTCAAGGAGGTCAAACCTAGATTCACAAAATGTTTAGGGGTATGTGTGCCCCTGTGTATCCCCAGAAAAAAAGCACTGATCTTACCCCAAGTCCATAACTCCCTAGTAAGAGCAGATGCACTGCAATTATAAAGTCCCAGGTGCCATCTCCACCAAAAGGACATAAGTTCATGTGAACCTGTCTCTGCTTAAGGTAAACGTAAAGGTACCCCTGCCCGTATGGGCCAGTCGTGTCTGACTCTAGGGTTGTGCACTCATCTCACTTAAGAGGCCGGGAGCCAGCGCTGTCCGAAGACACTTCCGGGTCACGTGCCCAGCGTGCCAAAGCTGCTCTGGCGAGCCAGCACCAGCGCAGCACACAGAAACACCATTTACCTTCCCGCTAGTAAGCGGTCCCTAGTTATCTACTTGCACCCAGGGGTGCTTTCGAACTGCTAGGTTGGCAGGCACTGGGACTGAGCAACGGGAGCTCACCCCGCCGTGGGGATTCGAACCGCCAACCATACGATCGGCATGTCCTAGGTACTGAGGTTTTACCCACAGCGCTACCCGCATCCCTTGTCTCTGCTTAGATATCCTGTAATAATATAAGCCAAGCAGCCTAAAACAGCAGACAGACCCCACTGATTAAGTAATGACCACAAGCATAAAATAATACCACGGTACTGAAAACTTTGGGACATGTGATTTACAGATGTAGGAATCCAACTTCCCCCTCATTTGCACAGGTAAGTTAGCATATATCCATCACTAAAAATCCGAAGAACTCAAGAGACCGATTACGGCAACATGTCACTGCTCCATTTATCAAGAACATGAAGATACAAGAAAAAATAACATTCCACCCATGAGTCCGAACTGGGCCAAAGTACTGCAAAAATAATATATATATATATTGTTGTAATAAAAGAACATTATTCAAGTGGGGAACACTATTGCGGAAGAGATTATTTTTTGACAGAAAGCGAGCTTGGTTCCAGAAATGCTAGTGTCCATCAGGAAGAAACATATGGAGTTGCTTGGGCATGTTCAGAAAATACAGGAAGCATATGTGAAGCATAAATATTTGATCCATAAAACATCTTGCTGATCTTAGACATTCGTCTGCCTTCTGTTTGTCTTAGATAAACCATGAGTTTTCTTGCAGTTATCCTAAGAAAAAACCAAAACAAAATCGGGAAATTCTGGCGAGAGTCAAGATAGAATCCTGTGTTTGTAAGAATAACATTTTATTTGATTAAGGACTTGCGGGGGGGGGGGGAGCTTTTAGAGTGCCAAGTGTAAATAGTATAGTCTCATAAAAGGGAAACTGGGATGTAGCAAAATCGGGTGGCTTGTGTGGCTACACAATTTCATTTCCCAGTGGTCTGTCCAAAGTCCGTTTTGGGGTCCTAATCTGGCCCGCTGGTCGGTTTAATCTGGCCCCTGTGGCAGTTCATTTCCTGGGGTAAAATACCTAAAAATACCTCAACAACTTTGGTTGGCCCTTTGGTTGGCCTCCACAGCCCTTCACTTCATCAAATCTGGCCCTCTTTGAAAAGTTTGGACACCACTAGCCTAAGAGAACATGGAAGGTTCTTCTGCCCATGTGAAGAAAGAAAAGAAAGTCAGATGAAATCATGAGGCCACACACATCTTTGCTGTGAGGAGATTTCTGCCCAAATTTCACTTTAGCCTAATGCAATCCACCTCTGTCACAGGCATGGCACTAGTTCTGATGTCGGTATCTACGCTAGACTTGGCTCCATGGTAGGTGGACCTCCATCTGAGCAACATGATCTTCTTGAAGTACTTCATGGTGTTGTTCTTTACGGTTACGAAGCACATGGTGTTTATCATGCTGTTGCTCATGGCTATGCATTCCACTATGTAAAAGGCGGTAAGGTAATGCTTCTCTTTCACAAACACGGTGGGGAAAAAATCACGGACGATTGTGAATCCGTAGAAAGGTGCCCAGCAGAGGACATAGGCCGTCAGGATACACATCAGAACCAGTACCGTTTTCCTCCGGCAACGGAGCCTCTTCCGGATCTGTTCCGTCTGAAAGCCCGGGACCGTTTTGAACCAAAGTTCCCGCGAGATCCTGGCATAGCAGAGGGTCATGGTGAGAACGGGTCCGACAAACTCGATGCCAAAGATGAAGAGGAAATAGGATTTGTAATACATCTGCTGGTCGACAGGCCAAATCTGGCCACAGAAAATTTTCTTTTGGTTTTTGATCATGAATAATACTGTTTCCGTCGCAAAATACGCGGATGGGATGGCAATGATTAGAGAGACGATCCAGACAATGGCAATCAGAAAGGTTGCTGTTTGGTAGTTCATCCTGGGTTTCAGTGGGTGAACGATGGCAAGGTACCTGCAAAAGACAGATGTTTCCAAATTCTTGTTAGGAAAGGCTTGCAATTAAATCATATTTACTTGTTACTGGGTAGAAATAGCAAGTCTTTTTCTTAACTCCCACCACCACTATAATCAATGTTGAGGAAATACCCTTGGGCTGGCAGGCAAAGGTAAAGATAAAGGACCCCTGGGCGGTTATGTCCAGTCAAAGGCAACTATGGGGTTGTAGCGCTCATCTCGCTTTCAGGCCGAGGGAGACGACATTTGCCCACAGACAGTTTTCCGAGTCATGTGGCCAGCATGACTAAATCGCTTCTGGTGCAACAGGACACTGTGACAGAAACCAGAGCGCATGGAAATGCTGTTTACCTTCCTGCTGCAGTGGTACCTATTTATCTACATGCATTGGTGTGCTTTCGAACTGCTAGGTTGACAGGAGCTGGGACCAAGCAACGGGAGCTCACCCTGTCACAGGGATTTGAATTGCCGACCTTCCAATTGGCACAGCTCAAGTGGCTCAGTGGTTTGGACCACAGCATCACCCACATCCCTTCTTGGGCTGGCATAATATTGATGGTGGTGCATAGCCCTGCAATCGAAACCCAAACCCCTGATCCTGAGAGTGTCTCTGCTGATGGTGCAAAGCAGCATATCAGACTGTAAGTCTTAAAGTATAATGACATGAGGTTTTAGAGTTATTATTACGATTATTATTAAAAATCTAGATTGCTTCTGGGTGGTTTTTTTTAGCAATGATTTTATTTACTGCTGTTATTTTAATGTTACTTAATGTTGTCTGTAATCTTATCGTATTGTTGCTTTACTGATTGCTTGAGAGGGTAAGCACCCGAAAAGGCAAAATAATATATATATTATAAATACAAACTATGTTTTTAAAAAATACAAGCCCTGTGACATCAGGAAAGTGAAAAGGTTATAGGGCTTACTCAGCCAATGCCCTGATTTTCTCTTGTATTAATCAGTGGATCCCAAGGTCACCCGGGGCCGTCTCTTTAGATTTCAGAGTAGTGTTACAGTCGTGGCTCATCATAACGCAATATCATGTTTTCCATACCATTTCTTTCAGCAACAATTGGCTGCAAACTACTTTCCTGCACTGAAAAAGGTTGTAGGCAAACTCCTAATTATACCTGATGCTTTCCTGTAACGTGAATTGTTTTCAGTACTTCTTATCTGTAGCTGCCCAGCTACTCAGATGGGAAGTTGAAACACATTCTGTCTGCATGTATTGACAGTTTGTTCTTATTCAAGATTAATGTTTTTAATCAACTGAGAATGCAGTGCGTTCATATTTCCACATGAAGGCAAACGCAAGAGGTTTGCATTGATTCCTAACAGCGTCTGTGAATTAAGGGCCTGATAGGAATGCGAGAATTCCTCTGGAAGAAAGACACTGGGAATTAAGATTGCATGCACAGCTTCCCATAAGCATCAGTGCTTTGGTTGACAAGAGTGAAAGCTATTTTGCTTCTCTTATTTGCAGAGCTGGTGGGAGTGAGCATGAAACTTCCCCTCCTTTGATAACAGCTGGTGGAAGCCCAAGATAAATAAGCATTCACCCTGATCTAGACAGAGAAATCTGCAGGAAGGAGTAACAGTATATCAGGATTCATGTTCCCAAAGTGGACCTCTATTGAAGTGGTTGGATGTGGCTTTAAATCAAGAGGGGCTAATCTGTGGCCTGCAGGCTGCGTACAGTCCCTTAAATGTTTTAATGTGGCCCCAAGGACCCGCCCTCCAAATTTGCTTCTATTTTTAAAGCCTATTTGATGCTTGCTCTTCACACACATAACACTTCTTAGATGTTTGGGGTATCCAGATCGGGAGCCACTTTTTACCTTTAAAGGGGGACTTGGGTGGTGCTGTGGGTTAAACCACAAAGCCTAGGGCTTGACAATCAGAAGGTTGGCGGTTCGAATCCCCGCGATGGGGTGAGCTCCCATTGCTCAGTCCCAGCTCCTGCCAACCTAGCAGTTCGAAAGCATGAAGTGCAAGTAGATAAATAGGTACCACTCTGGCAGGAAGGTAAACGGCGTTTCCGTGCGCTGCTCTGGTTCACCAGAAGTGGCTTAGTCATGCTGGCCACATGACCCGGAAGCTGTACGCCGGCTCCCTCGGCTAATAAAGCGAGATGAGCGCCGCAACCCCAGAGTCATCCGCAACTGGACCTAACAGTCAGGGGTCCCTTTACCTTTACCTTTTCCCGTCTTTGGGGCAGCACCATTGTAAGAAGGTCTTATAGCTGAGGAACCAAGAAGGAGAGATCATTCAAGACTATCTTGCAATGGCTCTTCCAGAGGTCATTTGTTAAGGTAAAAAGAGGGCTTCGCTCCCCCTTGTTTCCTACCTCATTCAAGTGCAGCAGAATCTCTCCCTGCTCCTCAGCTGATTGGTAGAAGAGCAGGGATTGGGGCTGTGAAGTATATATATGTTTCACTGTATCATTAGTAGTATCATTACTAATATTATTCATTTCCTTCCATATCTATATCTATATATTGTATTAAATGCCATCCCAATCTCCACGCAGTGAGAGATTCCAGGGGTTCCAGGCACCTACCTAGGGTTTGTGTTTCCTTCTGGAAATGAGGATCTGCAGAGACTGTGGTGTCTTTGTGATATATGATTTATTAAAAGGTAAAAAGGTAAAGAACCCCTGGATGGTTAAGTCCAGTCAAAGGCGACTATGTGGTGAGGTGCTCATCTCATTTTTTCAGGCCGAGGGAGCTGGTGTTTGTCCACAGACAGCTTTCCAGGTCATGTGACCAGCATGACTAAACCGCTTCTGGCACAACGGGACACCATGACAGAAACCAGAGCGCACAGAAATGCCGCTTACCTTCCCACCAGAGTGGTACCTATTTATCTACTTGCACTGGCGTGCTTTTGAACTGCTAGGTTGGCAGGAGCTGGGACAGAGCAATGGGAGCTTACCCTGTCATGGGGATTCGAACTGCCAGCCTTCCAATCGGCAAGCACAAGAGGGCGCGTCCCATTCCCTTTACCTTATTTACACATATATACAACCTGAGTCTAGATAGAGGAGCTCCCAGCATTACACTCTAAGGGGGTCCCTTGCTTCTCCCATAGGCACAGCATGAGAAATCACCCATGCTCTGTGTCTCCTTCTACAGCCCCCACTCTCGCTTGTCACCTCTAACAATTCCCCTCTGTACACAACAATTCCCCTCTGTACACAAGGGATTGCATCACAGGAGTTAGACCATATGGGACTGCATAGTAAAGGTAAAGGGACCCCTGACCATTAGGTCCAGTCGTGGCCGACTCTGGGGTTGCGATGCTCATCTCGCTTTATTGGCCAAGGGAGCCGGAGTACAGCGTCTGGGTCATGTGGCCAGCATAACTAAGCCGCTTCTGGCGAACTAGAGCAGCACACAGAAACGCCGTTTACCTACCCATCGGAGCGATACCTATTTATCTGCTTGTACTTTGACATGCTTACAAACTGCTAGGTGGGCAGGAGCTGGGACCAAGTAACGGGAGCTCACCCCGTCACTGGGATTCGAACCGCCGACCTTCTGATCGGCAAGCCCTAGGCTCTGTTGCTTAAACCACAGCGCCACGTGTCCCTGGAACTGCATAGAGCTTCATGCATTTTTTTATAGCTCAGTCAGAAAAGCATGAGACTCTTAATCTCAGGGTAACGAGTTTGAGCCCCATGTTGGGCAAAAGATTCCTACATTGCAGGGGTTGGACTAGATGACCCTTGTGGTCTCTTCATGATGCTATGATTAACCTTTTCATATGTGCTTTTCACCAACGCACACATTTTTGCAAGCAAAATTTCCCCTAACATAATGCATTTTCGTATGCTATTTTCTATTATACACACTTTCCTCTAACGTTTTGCAAACACCATTGGGCTGGAGCATTGCAAAATTCTGATGAGTCCAAATTTTGAAGGCTAGCTGTGCTCGGTTCTCATATTGTTTCGGAAAGTGTAAATTCGATAGCGCAAATTTGGCTTTAAAGGAGTACCAAATTGAATTTCTCTTCTACAAGGACTTGACTATCCAGGTGTCGGTGAAGATAGAAGCTGAGTTTGGGTAACTGGAGAACAGGGGAAGAGGAAGGAAGTGGGGGGGGGGAGAGATAAAATCCACGGGTATATGAAAATAGCATATTTTAAAACTTTTTTAAAAAAAAAAATCCAGATGGAAAAATGCTTAAGATGAAATATTTCAGCTTCTGTGACTTTAGTTTCTTAAAAATTGCTCTGCAGGTGAACTGGTAATAGACAACAAGCGCTGCATGGAAGTGACAATGAGGATGGTGACAGTTCCATCAGTGCTTGCAATTGACTTCTACTAGCTCTTGAAGAAGTATCAGAATGCACTGTGATTTTTAATTCCCTTTCTAGGTTACCACGGGCCTCTTATCAGAGAAGAGAATGCTACATAAAACCATTTTCAAAGCTACATTGGTGTTTTACAAAGCCAAACTGCCCATTAAGCTACTAGGTTCCCCCCCTTAAACTTTCACCTCTACTGAATTCTCTTCCCGAAGCCTAATACTTTGCATTCTACTAGTCTCACTACTTGAGAAGCATGTTGTTACTCTTTATTTCTACTTCAGAATTAAAATCTTGGACATTTCTCAGTGTAGTTCTTTTTCCCCCTGATATGTGGCTGTATACTAAAAACATTTCTTATATATTAGTGTGTCCTATTACAATGGAGGAGCATTAACTGTAGATTTTCCATTGCTGTTACAAGCCTACGTTTTTATATAAAACATTCAGAAAATAAATTTCCTTGACACAAAACATAGTTGCAAAAATAATACTGGTCTCTCCAGAGCTGAGTCAGGCTAAGAGAGAGAGAGAGAGAGAGAGAGAGAGAGAGAGAGAGAAGATTGCCGCTCTTCCAGATTACGATCCCATATTGCAAAGATACGGCCATTATATGATCACTAAACAATAATAGTCTGTAGAAATGGATTCGTCAAAGGCCGTTTATGTTTGTGCGCCAACAAGTCTGCCATATTATTGGTAATTTCAAAAGACGCCGTAAACCCCAAAGACGCCGTTCTGACATTGTCAAAATTAGGTTGTTATGCAAAGAGGAGGCAAAGTTTATTTGGCTTTGGGGCACTTTCAGACTGTTGAGTGGGATTTGACCACATGCCAGGAAATTCAGATTGCACAACCACAGTTGATTAGGAGGTCTTGTACAACAAATCTGCTTTCACTTCTTTGCACTGGAAAAAGTGCTTTGAGGCAACATGGTCTAAATCAGGATAGATGCTCAATAAGCAAGCTGCTTGGAAGTGCCCTTCAGTACAAATACTAGTTGTGTGACCCTCAAGCTCAGGATGTTTTTAATGTTTGCCATTTTTTATATGTTTTTATATGTGCTGGAAGCTGTCCAGAGTGGCTGGGGAAACCCAGCCAGATGGGCGACGTATAAATAATAAAATGATTATTGTTATTCTTTTTATAAAGGAGCATAGACTCTGCCAATTGCTGCGTGCTTCTGGTTCTGCTTGTCAATTTTGTATATTAATGGCATACACTATCCCCACCAGCTACTTAATAATAATTATTGCTAGTTCTCTTTCAAATCATGCTCAGGTTTCACACTCAGAGAGGATATTGTTTTAAAACTTCAAGATGACTAGAAACTCGTTTATGAAATAAGAGGATGGCTGGATAAGCCACATGCAGCAAAAGCTAGCTTTGATTGCAGACGTTTGACCCCAGGACTGAAATTCTTTGCAGTGATTATGAAGCAGTGCTTCAACCTAAATTTTCTCATAAATTGAAAAAGAAATCTTTTTTGCTTCTGCTGAATCATGCTTTGAATTGGAAACAAAAGATAATCCACTCTAATGCATCCTTGCATGCTCACAAGCTAACCTGCAGAGCGATTTTTAATATTAAATAGTAATGAAATGAAATAAATCCTAGGCATTTATTTATCTGGATTTTTGTTTAAATAAAAGATTAAGAGATGAGGTATTTCTTTCATGGCTTTTAAACCTGCTTTTGGTACCCCTTCTCTCTCTTTCCCCACAACTGATGGCTAAAACAGCCTGGAAAGATAGAGCACAGGGACCTGGAAGGATAATTCGTGTCCAGATCAGAGGTGCAAAACAATGGGCTGCCTGAGAAGGTGTGCAAGGAAAAGGAAATCCTTCTATTGTATTACAGTATTACAAGCCCCAGGGCTGAAACAGGTTGCCCTTCTGCCACAAGAATGTTGATAGCCAAATGGTGGAAGGGAGATACAATGCCAACTAAAATGGAGTGGCAAGCGAAATTATTTGATCATGCAGAATTGGCAAAGATGACAGGAAAAATTAGGAACCAGACAAACCAAAAGTTCAGTGCTTTTTTCTAAAAATAAATAAATGTTTAGAGGTACTCTCATTTTCCTACTCATATTGAAATACTGCCCCTCAATGAGGCCAAACTTAGATTCATAAAATGTTAAGAGGTATGCGTCCCCCCAGAAAAAAAGGTTTAATAAAGAATGGGATATATACCAATTATATTTAAAAGAACATTGTCCATATATGAAATCTTTGACATGCTTTGATTAACTTCTGCAATGTTATATGGTAATTTATAGGTAATTTATAGGTAATTTATGATAAGTTAAAGGTCATACAATATGCAGACAACAAGGAAATGAAGGACCCATACTGAGGAAGAGGGAGGTCTTAACGTATGGAATGATTTTATTTTATATGTAACGTTTTCTTTGTATTTGATGGGCTTTGTTTTTCCTTTTGTTCTTTTCGTGGTGAATGGACTTAATATGCAAAATCAATAAAGATTAAATTGCAAAAAAATGAAAAAGAAGAAACAGGTTCCCCTTTGCTGGGAAAACAGTCTGCATCATCCACTCTGCTAAGCCAAAATGTCACAAAGTCCTTTCACCTCAAGCCTCTGAGACGTTGTGAAGTGTGTACACTGTGAAGTGTGTTGCATTTTGGAGCACGATGTACATAGATTCTGAAGCGGAGAGAAGTGCCTAATTAACTGTTCAGTATTTAAATTGCTAATGTGTTTTTAAAGGGAAAATCTGTTTGGATAATGAGGATCTTAAGCAGGAATATAGAATTCTTGGTGACTGGTAGGGATGAGGGAGAGACTGGATTCCATTCACATTTAAAGGTGAATCTATCTTCTCTTTCTGAAACAACCTAGAACCATAATGAGCATGCCTTAGAAGCTCTCACAATTTTGCAATGCAGTTCTCCAGGCAATCGGTGTTGATAAAAATGCATATATTAGGGAAAAGTGTGCATGAAATATATTCTAAAATATATTCTACAATATAGAACCAAAATACACATCCCTTAGAAGTTCACGCAATTTTGCCATATGGTTCTCCAAGGAATCGTTGTTGATAAAAATGCATATATTAGGGAATGGTGCACATAAAAATCAATACATTAGTGAAAATAACATACAAGATTGCATTCTCTTAAGGAAATTTGCTTGCACAAATGTATACATCAGTCAAAATTGCATATAAAAATGAGTTTATTAGGAGGAATTTGCACCAAAATGCCGAGGCTTTTGAAGAAGAAAACAAAAACAAAAGTTAGGTAGAGAACTGAATTTAAGACGTGGGAAATGAGAGACTGGCAGATCCCACCCTCTCTAGCTACAGGCAAACCCAGTTCCAATTATCCTCCTTACCTGTCCACAGCAATCGCCAAGAGCGCATTGGTGGAGACGTAGAGTGAGACAGTGCGCAAGTAGTTGACCGAGGCGCAGAGCACATGGCCATGCTCCCACGACAGCTGCCGGACCACATAGTAGTCCATCTCAAAAGGGCAGCAGACGATGGCCACAATGAAGTCAGAGATAGCCAGGTTTGCAATGAGAAGGTTGGTGAGATTGCGCAGCTTCTTATATCGGGCCAGAGCAGCGATGAAGACAAAGTTGCCGATGCCACAGACCAGCATGATACCAACCAGCGCCACACCGATGACGATCTTGGCGGCGAAGAAAGTGCGGGTCTTGGTCACGTCATCGCCGTCGTCCAAGGGTAGATCATAGTCGTTGTAGCTGAAGTTGAAGGGGAAAGTGTAGTTTGGGGAGAAGGAAAAGTCTCTGCTGAAGTGGCTGTATATCGCAGCAAAGTTGGTGCTCGCGAGCGTGTCGTTGGTAGGGTGCCATTCATGCCTCATGATGTTGCTCTGGTCAGTCTCTTCTTATCTCACGAGGAAGCTGTTGTGAGCTTTTGTCTTCTCAGTATCTCCCAGGAAGGTCCAGCCAGGGAAGAGAGCTTGCACTTCTGCAAATTGGGATCTTTGACAGCAACCAAGCCATTCCACACCTTTTAAAATCAGAATAGAAAAGAGAATCAGAGGGAGCAGCAAATGTATGGGAAAGCAGAGGTACTCCTGTGCTAAAGACTTCTGCTTGAGAGCCATAGATCGGGAAATGAATAACGCTTTGGCAGCCCATGTGTAAATATTTCCAACTGCTCTGCATTTACCGGTATATCACTCGCAATAAATATTTGAGATGCAGTGCTTTACAGTAGCATTTTGAAATAACATATCGGGGTAGGTGAGAGAGGTAAAAGCAAATATTTTCCAGGTTAGGTTATGCTCCTTCTATTCTATCTATTTGTGTAGCAATTATATAGAGCTGGGTAAAGCTACCAGATGTTTGTGTTGTCACCAATACTGCCTTGTTAATGGCTGCCAACACAGTAACAAATTTACTCAGTTGCCTCTCTGGAAATTGCCACTAGACTGTGTCACCTCACTTCAGAGCACATGTCATGGACTTTTCCTTCAATTCTTTTACAGTCTGCTAAGGGCTCAGAGAGAAACTGCGTCTTGAGAGAAAGTGCATCTTGTGCACTTTGGAATGTTATAAGTAATTAAATTGAGTGGAAGCAATCTCACGCCAACAAGGCTTTTTATTATTATTTTGGAAATGGTTAAACAGATACACAGTGCCAGATTTCTAAACTGTGCAATGCCATAAGCTTTGGTTTGGGTCAATCAGCAGAACTGATGTTCAGCATGCATCTGAGGATAGGCTCAGGGATGCTAGGAAGTCTAGCTTGCAAGGGAGCAGAACAACAAATCTGAAACCACAAACCGCAGGGGATTGTTTGTTTTTTGCAGGTTCACATTTGTGTGTTGAGGACCCCCAAGACATCCCCGAAAAAAAACACAGTTCACACATAATTTTGGTTTTGGTTTTTGGCATAATTTTGGCCACAACCTTATTGAATTACAGTATGTGAGTGGTTGCTTAGGCATTGGTTAGTGACTACCTTTTCCCACTTGGAGGTAGGAACAGAACAAACAACCACACCCGTGCGGAAGTCAGTAAGGGTAAACCATTTTGGGGAGAGAATAAAGCTGGGCGCCAGGCTCTGACCTCTCCCCAAATGCTCCCTGGGGCTCTTGCGTGGCCCTAGCCCTTTGCCAGGGATTCGGACAAAGGCATGGCGAGCCCCTGTTTTCCTTTACTGGAATACCCTTCCAGCAGCAGCATTGGAGGGGCAAGCACAGCCAATCCATGCCCCCTCCACCAACCAAAAATTAACCAATGCCTAACCGCAACCTTGGGACGTGGGTGGCGCTGTGGGTTAAACCACAGAGCCTAGAACTTGCCGATCAGAAGTAGGTACCTCTCCGGCGGGATGGTAAACGGCATTTCCGTGCGCTGCTCTGGTTCGCCAGAAGCGGCTTCGTCATGCTGACCACATGACCCGGAAGCTGTACACCGGCTCCCTTGGCCAATAAAGCAAGATGAGCACTGCAACCCTAGAGTCGGCCACGACTGGACCTAATGGTCCGGGGTCCCTTTACCTTTACCTAACCGCAACCTTACATGTTGTGTCGATTTGCTACGAAGTAGGCAGAACCCAAATGGCACCAGCCAATTAGCCAAATGGTAAAAATTCCTACCAGGCCCCTGCCCCAAAGCAGACAACCCCATGACAAGCATAGCAAGGTCAGCGCGAACAAACCCTAAATAAAGGGAGGGGGGTAATCCGATGTGCGCAGCAAAAAGTGGAAGCTCAACGCTGCACACAGGGAACATATATAGCACCCCCATCAATCAAATAAAATTGCAACAATAAATTTCCCCCAGCAACAACTGAAGGTGTCCAATCAAATACATGGCCATCCAAACTAACCCGCCCAGCAACAGGGGATGTCATGGTTGCTCCCACCGCAACACGTGCTCTCCATGAAGGAGAACCCGCTTTGGCAGATAAAGGAGTTGTATCCATGTCTGCATATGTCGATGGGCTGTGGCTCAGCCATAGAGCATCTGGTTTGCATGCAGAAGGTTCCAGGTTCAATTCCCAGCCCCTCCAGGTTCAATTCTCCAGCCTCTCCTCGATAAAATATAAATGCTCCGAAGTTTTGTGTATGGCTCTGATTCATTCACCGAGCCCTGCCTAGGGGAAGGTTTCCCCATTCCCAACAGTGATGATGGACATCTGCAGCACTGGATGGGCACATAAATCCTGGAGCAGTTATTTGGCGGCAGTTGCGTGGATGCGCAATGCACAGAACCGACTGACCTGTGCAATTCAGGCTTTGTTTATAACCTGTGCATTGCTAATTCACATGGTACGTATCATTTACTTCTGCGGATGGGTCAGAAATTTTTCTTGCATTCGCAAACGTATGAGATGCAAACTTCTGAGTCTGGTTTGGTCACATTGAAAGCAACACAATAAAGGGCCACTTTATTTACGATGCAGACTGGCAAAGTGCTGCCTTTTGTCAGCTTCTCCTGGTTGGAGACCATGCCAGCTTCACCAGGAAAAGGGGGAAAGGACAGAGAGGCATTTAAATGAGCTTTATCTGCTTAATGATTGGAGGGTAAAGTATAATTAGAAATAATAATCATCAAGATTATTATTGCAACCTCTGGTTGCAAGGTTTATTTATTTACATGTAGCAAGCAACACAATTTCTTTTGGTCTCCGTACCCGCTTTGCCTCGAAGCACACCATCATACTTTTAAAGACTCTGAACCCATCTCTGGAAATGGACCTGCTTCTGGGTTCATAATATTAGGATGCCAAGCTGTGCGCACAAAAATGCCAAAAAGCAACTGAGAAAAGCAGCTGTTGGCAGTAGCTGCTTAACAATGTCCACTAAACAGCATGACTTTTTTTTTAGACAGCAAAGGAAAGCCTGCACAACAGGGGAGATCAGCTCCCGCTTGCAACCATCAAACAGTGTTTTTGAAGAAGCACATCAGTGTTCACAAGGCAGCTGTGCTGATGGATTTTTTCTTCCCTTCCAGAGGAAACTTCTTCGGGCAAAGTTCAATTCTTTATCCTGTTTCAGAGGAACAAATGCACGCTTACCATTTATGTTAGCAAACCTCACCAAAATCAGCCTGAAGATGCTAACAACAGTGATGATTGATGATAACATAGCATAGAATCTTTGAGGATTTTTGGCGGTTCACAGAGACATCGGTTTTTGTGGGCAGCCCAATAAACTGATGTCTCTGAGGTCCCACAATGCTTATTGCCTTTTTGTTGCTGGCGACTAGCATAAATCTTGTAATTGAAAAGTCTTCAGAATGCCAGCTGAAGCAGCTTTATCTGGAAGTAAGTTTCACGAAAAACAATGAGACCTTCGCCACCCCCACCAAGGAAATGTGTTAGGATCAGGGTGTAAATAATTTCTAGAAATCAATCCAGGACAATGTTTAGGGAGGTGTGTGTGCCAAATTGCTGCAGAAGAACAGCAGAAAACATCCAAGCTCAAAATCAATTGATAGGTACAGCTATTTATTTATTTTAAAAAAGCAAATTAGGAGTTTATAAATTTTCCAAATCAGCTTCCTGTACCTTGCAAAATAATTAACGCAGCATTTTTTAAAAGTACAAATCAGACGTTACCTGTTCCAAGGCTATGCTTCGTCTCTTTGATGCCGTGCAGAGATGCTGAGTTCTTAGTATGCTACGCTCCACAGAATGCTTGCAGTCCTGCTGGAAGCACAGCACTGAAGGTTATCTAGTGATGCTGTGCAGGACTAAAGACGGAATCGCACATCTGCCTTGTAGCTGAGAGAAATCAGAAGCCTGCCTCCCTCTGTGGCTGAATCTAAATCCTTTTCTCTGTGGGAGGCATCTCTACGCTTCCTGTGCAGATCTAATTTTAAAGAGCCAGTCTGCAATAAGTCACACACCCCTTCCCTATGTGTGTCTGGGTATGTGCGTAGACATGCATAAGATTCCGTTTCTATATTCAGAACGATCTTCCAGAACACAAGCAGAGCTCTTTATCTCTGAATTCGTTATACGAAAGCATATTGCAAAACCTGATCACCTGATCACCGATCATTTCATCGGACAAATACAAATGGACTGGATCACTAGGCTCAATGTTGTCAGCTGTGATACCCTTCTCCCTTCTCCCTTCCCCCAAAACAATTACCCTTCTCACAGCAGCTTTGACTGTGATATGATTTCCCCAACCACAATTCTCAGCGACTGAAACCATTTTAGAGAAGCACTGAGATTTCTAGGGTTTCTGTATGTTGGTATTCACTTGGAATATGGGGCGACTGGGCATCCGGCATAAACTGTATTCTTGACCTGAATCACCTAAATAAATATATATTAGGGTACAGAATATGTATGTGAACTATGGGCACAATCCAGCTGAAAACAAGAATTTTAGAAAAACAAACAAACCTTGAGAGTTATGCATATTGGCCTCCACAGTCAATTACGGACCTACTGTTAAGACTATGTTCATGGAAGACAATCTTTCTCTCTTTTTTAATTCAATCTATATTGATTTAAAATCAACATAGACACACACAAAAACACTTAGAAAAAGAATAAAGAAAACAGAACAAAAAACACATAGCACATCTCTTACAAATAAAAATAAAGAAGAAAATAGAACAGTACATCGCGAATACACAAAAGTATTTCAGCCATCAACTTCTGACTTCCTTGATGTGGGTTCTTTGTTTCCTTAATTACTTGCCTCTATTTTTTTTAATAAACTTAGTCTTTATTAAATCTTTTTTGTGTTCTTTATACCTTATTCAATTCCAAGAGTTATTCAAGGCATTCTAAAGTTTTAATATGGGGACACTGTTCTTTTAAATATTGTCTATAGATTTCCCATTCCCTTTTAAACTTCTGGGTCGGTCGATCTCTGATCTTTTCCATCATATATGCTAGTTCCATATATTCAAGCAGTTTTGCTTGCCACTCCTCTTTCCTTTATTATTATTATTATTATTATTATTATTTACGTTTAGAGGGGATTCTGATTTAGTCATAATCCAGTCATAATCCCACAGATGGTAGCTTTGCCCCACTGGCTCCTCAGCCAAGCACATACACCAGAGGTCTGAACCTGCAGTTCCTCTCATACTGAGCAGGATTTTGATTGCAACAACACATCACCAGTAGGGTAAAACTAACCTGTCTCACGATGGTCTAACTGCCACTCTTCTTTTGATGGAATTTTATCTCCTTTCCACAATCTTACTCGGCTACGAGTTACAGTGGTAACCTTCAGCTTATATATGCTTCAGGTTACAGACTCAGCTAACACAGAAATAGTACCTCGGGTTAAGAACTTTGCTTCAGGATGAGAACAGAAATCGTGCTCCAGTGGTGCAGCGGCAGCAGGAGGCCCCATTAGCTAAAGTGGTGCTTCAGGTTAAGAACAGTTTCAGGTTAAGAATGGACCTCCGGAACGAATTAAGGACTTAACCCGAGGTACCACTGTATTGCCAAAGTAGAAGAAGAAATTGCAAATAACACAGAGGAAAGAGAGAAGCGCCAGTCACTTGAAAGGGCCATCCCTGTTTGGATGCATCAGTCTGGAGCAGTGTCTATGGGGGTGGGGAAATGGGGAGGGTGCAATTGCCCTTAGTTGCTAGGAAGCCAGTCTCAGTGACTTTATCTACAACTGCCTGTACAAAATTGCTGTCCTCCAGATGTTTCGGACTCCCAGACTGGGGAAAGCTAATCTTCAGCAAAGCTGTTAGTGCGAGCTCCATTCAAGAACAGGAATGAACAGCATCGTCCCAATGGCTGAATGGGATTATGCTATAAAACACCTGCTGTGAATATTAGGAAAACAGTACATTTCCCCCTGGTTGTGTGTGTGTATGTGGGGGGGTGCTTTTCAAAAATACAGGCATACCTCAGGTTGAATGTGCTTCAGGTTGAGCGTTTTCAAGTTATGCTCCACAGCAACCCAGAAGTAACGGATGGCATTACTTCTGGGTTTCGCCACTTGCGCATGCACAGACACTCAAAATGATGTCACACGCATGCGCAGAAGCGGCAAAATGCAGCACGCGCAGACACGCAGATGTGTCCTACGTTCTATTCAGGATACAAATGGGGCTCTGGAATGGATCCCATTCACATCCAGAGGTACCACTGTATTTGAAATTCTGTCGACCTGCTATTTCATACCCATGGCTAGCTCAGTTCATATGGAAGAGGGAGGAAGGTGCCTCTGATGACAGATACTGGACAGTGTTGATGAGCTACAGAGCCATTGGTCTTTTCTGTGCTCTGTCCTGCCACCTGTCAGGCTTCAGGGAATCTGATTCCTCCCATGGTGGCAGCCAATAAGCAGATAAACAAGAGGAGTTCTTACCAAGTAATTTATTTCATAATTTACATAGAGAGAAAATAACAACAACAACAACAATTTATTATTTGTACCCCGCCCATCTGGCTGGGTTTCCCCAGCCACTCTGGGCGGCTTCCAACAAAGATTAAAAATACATTAAAATGTCACACATTAAAAACTTCCCTGAACAGGACTGCCTTCAGATGTCTTCTAAATGTCAGGTAGTTGTTTATCTCTTTGACATCTGATGGGAGGGTGTTCCACAGGGAGGGTGCCACTACCAAGAAGGCCCTCTGCCTGGTTCCCTGTAGCTTTGCTTCTCGCAGTGAGGGAACTGCCAGAAGGCCCTCGGCGCTGGACCTCAGCGTCCGGGCAGAACGATTGGGGTGGAGACGCTCCTTCAGGTATACTGGGCTGAGGCTGTTTAGGGCTTTAAAGGTCAACACCAACACTTTGAAGGAATGCTGCCTCCCTAAGATAATGGCGTTGCTCCGAGTAAAGTCCAGCCCCCTCCATCTCTCCTATTCTACGTCACTCTTGCATCGGCTAATCTGAGCCTTCTGCCTCTGAGCTGTCTGCTCTACTACCCTCAATGCTCGCCTGGTCCAAGGGCACTGAGTCTGTCAGCTGTCTCTCCTCTGGTGTTCCTTCTTCCTGCTGTTCCTTGTGGGAATGTTAAGGATAGTAGGAAAGGATATATTGGATAAGTATGATCCTTCCTTCACTCACGCTAGTAATTGATGTAGCAGAGCAGATTCCCCTTGAATATAACTGGAAGCTAGTTTGCGGATTCGTTTGAATCTCTTACTAAATATTATTTCCTGGTGAACCCTTTAATCCCTCTTAAAAAAATAAAGACACAAGAGTCTTTCTGAGTAAAGTAACAAAAGGTTTACTCACATTTTAGTTCACAGTTTGATCCCTGAAAGGCAGACTTTTATTTGGCAGTTACACAATAAACTGTGAGTTCATTTCATATGGAGACTGAACTCATGTGCTGCTGGCTGAGAGCCAGCAGTTAGCAAAATTACATTAAGACAACAAAACGGCAGCAAGACACCAGCATGGCAGCAAAAGAGCAGCAAGACAATAGAAAGTCAAAACAGACTGATAAAATGGCTGCATGACTCGGCTCTTTTATGGAGTCAGCCAGGGCCACACCCATCACATGCAGGGGGAGGAAGCTCCAGACCAATGGAACAGGAAGTTACACTGACTGGATTCCCCCCTGCCTGTGCCCGCTCTAGGGAAACAAGGAATGTTGCATTTGACTGCACCAATGGATTACATCCCACATTCCTCTCCCAATATTTCCCAGCTTCTCCCCTCTGCAGCCTCTGAACTATGACCTTCTGCAAACCTCTGTTCTAAATCTATACTGTCTTCCTGTTCTCGGGAAGGTTCAGGAGGGGGCGGCAGCCCCCACCATTCCTCCTCAGTCCAGCCCCTGACACCACCACTGTTTAAACAATAATCAACTTGCAGACCCTCCAGCTTGTATGCACAGAACAGGAAGGGGCAATACTGTGTTCTTTTTCTCGGTTGGCCAATGCTTTGGCCCAGCACAAATAAGAGCCCTGGTGGCCCATCTAGTCCAACACACTGTTCTCATAGTGGCCAGTGTGATGACCGTGGGAGGCCTGCAGGCCAGAACTGTGCACAACAGCCTTCTCCCTTCCTGTGGTTTCTGACAACTGGCATTCAGAAGCACATTGTTTTCATCAGCGAAGGTTAGGGGTGGGTATTGCAGTCACGCATCTGTTCATTTCCCCCCTCACTGAACGGTACTAATTGAGCTACACAATTAGAATCATTAAGCATTAAGATCTCCCTCCTTCCCTTCCACGATCATAGCAGGAGACAGGATTAGATACAAAACATTGAATGACAATGGCTGCTGTCCTCACCTCAATTAAATGGAGTTCAAGGGAATGCACTTTCAGCAACACAACTGCACAGTTATAATTGGTCGGCTTTGATAAGTTGCCACTTGCTTCATTGTTTTTTCATAATGGAATAAATTTGTACCAGTAAACATTGCTTAACACGTGCATGAAAGCTGATTGGCTCGGAGAGCTCCTGAACAACCATGAGTGGGGCTCCGCACAATGACTGCAAAAATTGTCACCATCTCTAGTGGAGGTAGAACATAGCTATCAGTTAGGAAAGCTGTCATGACAAAGGGACACGGCTGGCACTGTGCTCTAAACCACTGAGGTTCTTGGGCTTGCCAATTGGAAGGTCGGCGGTTCAAATCCACGCGATGGAGTGAGCTCTCATTGCTCTGTCTCAGCTCCTGCCAACTTAGCAGTTCAAAAGCATGCCAGTGCAAGTCGATAAATAGATACTACTACTGTGGTGAGAAGGTAGACAGTGTTTCTGTGTGCTCTGGCTCCTGTCACCAGAAGTGGTTTAGTCATGCTGGCCATGTGACCTGGAAAGCTGTCTGTGGACAAATGCCGGCTCCCTTGGCGTGAAAGTGAGATGAGTGCCAAAGTCGCCTTGGACTTAATCATCCAGGGGTCCTTTACCTTTACCTTTTACCATGACAAAGGGGAAAGGGAGGCAATTGAATGAACCTGCTTCCTGCTTCCCCTTGGAGCAGTAGACCGTTGAATTTTTTTTAATGTTCAATATGTGCAACCCCAGCTGCGTGACTGGAGAAGGGGGCCGAACAGAGTGAGGGAAGAAGACAGGAAGACAGATGGATTGATGGAGGAGGAGAGGAGGCTGAGCAGAACAAACTTGACTCCAATGGCTGTGGAGGAAGAATCTGGTGGAGCACAAAAGGCAATGAAAAGCAACCTTTTTGAATTTCTGGTCCATGGTCTCTCTTGGTTTCGGAGGCACTGGTACATCTCCTTACCAAGGGTGCAAGGGAGCCATTGCCCAGACTGTCCCCTATCCTGCTAGGTATACACATGAGGAGCAAAATGAGTTTAGCCTCATATTATCATGCATACTTCACTCCATCAGAAAGAGCATTCATACTGTAAACATCAGTCCATTACAGCTGGATGCCTTTTGATATTAAAAATAGTAGGCTGAATAGATCTCTGTGTACTCACTTGAAAGGTCAATCTTTTAATTTTTTTTCATGGTGCAACAATTCTTGACAGCTCATATGAATAAACAAGAAAATGGTTGATGGGACTGGGATTGAGGAGCTGTCAGAATCTGAAAAGAACTGTTTATTTCTTCTGCCACTGGGGATTCTAATATTATGTTACCTTAAGATGAATTCTTTAGCACACTGACGTCAGTGACAAAGGCTTCATTCCTGCTCCCCCCGCCCTCTTTTGCCTTTAGATCAGCTCTGAGTTTGCCATGTTCAATAATTCCTGGTGACTAGTGAGATTGGATATGGGATGCGGGTGGCGCTGTGGGTAAAACCTCAGTGCCTAGGACTTGCCGACCGCATGGTCGGCGGTTTGAATCCCCGGAAGTGTCTGCGGACAGCGCTGGCTCCCGGCCTATAGAGTGAGATGAGCGCACAACCCTAGAGTCTGGCAAGACTGGCCCGTACGGGCAGGGGTACCTTTACCTTTACTAGTGAGATTGGATAGCTGTTTTCTGAAGGCTTAGCTAGAGATGTTTTGCAAAGGTTTGTAAAGGCAGCCCTCCAGGCAATTTTGGGCAGGTACCAAGATAAATTAGTGTTCTCCAAGTGAACTCCTGCATATTTGGGCCATAGGTGTGCAAGGCACTGTGCCAACTAAAAAACACACGAGACTTTCCTCAGATGGCTTAGAACAGTGATGGTCCTCCAGATATCGTTGAACTCCTATTCCTGGCAGCCTGAGCCAGGGATAATGGGAGTTGTGTTCCAATAACATGGAGAAGGGACAAAAGTTGTGCATCCCTGGCTTAGACCAACCTTCTACCACTTGGTGCCCTTCAAGCTGTTGTTGAATTGCAACCTCCATCAGCTCCAGCCAGCCTGGCTATTGAGAAGAGATGATGGGAGTTGTAGTCCAGCAACAGGAGCCGGTTGGCCCTGAAGGTACAAGTAATGGTAAGGCTAGTGTTATGACAGCTAGGAAGTGGAAGGGGCAAGCAGAATATAAAATGGAAGAATGGTATAAAGAGGTGTGGGATATACTGTAGCTATTAATGATAAATTAACATGTGCCATTAAGGTAAGACAGGGAATATTCAGGAAAAATGATTTTGAGGAGAGATAGAGGGTGCTTGTAGAATTTGTACTGTTAAAACAGAAAGGTGTCAAACCATCGCAAGAGGTGTTGAAATTTTGGGAGGGTGGATAGTTACAATGGAATGGTCTTGGTGGTAGGGTGCACATTTTTATTCTTATTTATTTATGATTATTACTTTGTCATTTTTTTTAAAAAAAGGATGTATAAAATGTAAATAAATGTATAAAATATAAATAAATAAATAAATAAATAACAACCAAGAAAAGCATGCTAATAACGATTTTTTTTAAATTGGGCAAAACCCCATTCATACCATCTCAAAATCCAATGCTTTTTAATGAAATCCATCATGCATATCTGTGATTAGGGGCCTGATTGGAGGGTATGGCTTCTAGGCAGACCTAGAATTATCGAATGGTAGAGTTGGGAAGGATTCTAAGGCTCATCTAATCCAACATCCCATAATGCAGGAATATGCGGGTGGCCCATAAGGAGATTGAACCTGTGATCCTGGTGTTATCAGCACCATGCTCTAACCAATGGAGCTAAACCCGAGCACCTCTTTCTTTAGAATTACCCCACAGTTTCTGATCCATTTGTTCATGCTAAATTAACTCTACAGCGTAGCCAAGATTAAAAGATAGAGGGACAGTCCATTCTTGTGGAAGAAATGGGTTGGTAATGGGGTTTAAATGTACATTAAATCAATTGACAGGATCAGGTAGAGAATTTGTGTCATTTTCTATGCTATGGTTTAGATGTCACCTAACTGTCAGTGGTGTTCAACCATTATAGCACCTTTGGGTGTCTGTTTATGGATCATTAGATTTGAGTGCTTCAGTATCTTTATGGAAAAGTAAACCCATAAATGTTTATACAGTGGTACCTTGGTTCTCAAACTTAATCCATTCTGGAAGTCCGTTCCAAAACCGAAGTGTGACTGAGAATCATGCAAGATCGTTAACAGGCAGGATAGTAAATTGTTTTTATATGCAATAACAGCAGCAAGAGTATTATTGGCACAGAAATGGAAACAAGAAGAATTGTCGACGAAAGAAGAATGGCAGACGAAATTAATGGACCATGCAGAATTAGATAAGATGACAGGAAGGATTCAAAACCTGCGGGACCAGAGGTTCTCAGAGGACTGGAATAAATATCTGAACTATTTGAAAAGCAATTGTAATAAACAGATAAAGCTAATTAGGACTGCAAGAAGTTTTGTAAGGAGGACTATGCGAAATAGTGCAGAGAAGATTATGAAGAGAATTGTTAGTTATGGATAATTAAAAGTAATAAGGAAATTAAGAAATGTAGATTAAGTGATAAAGACTGAAAAATCTTCAGATGTGGTTGATGGAAGTCCAAAACATTGTATAAGATAAGAAATTATGTTATATGATTGTTGGGAATGATATGCAAATAATAATAATAATAATAATAATAATAATAATAATAATAATAGAGAATCATGCAATATTGGGGTTCCTGATCCCCAGGGAGGACCTTGTTCAGATGAATGTGCTTCCAAAGTGCATAATGTTTGCTGCATCTACACCATAAATGTAAGGCACATTTGAAACACACCCACCCAGTAATTCTAGGAACTGCATCTTATTCCTGACAGAGCTACAATTCCAAGCACACTTAACAAAAAATCCCAGGACACTTTGGCGGAAGCCATGTGCTCTAAATTCTGGGACGTGGGTGGTGCTGTGGGTAAAACCTCAGCGCCTAGGACTTGCCGATCGCATGGTCAGCGGTTCGAATCCCCGCGGCGGGGTGCGCTCCCGTTGTTCGGTCCCAACGCCTGCCAACCTAGCAGTTCGAAAGCACCCCCGGGTGCAAGTAGATAAATAGGGACCGCTTTATAGTGGGAAGGTAAACGGCGTTTCCGTGTGCTGCGCTGGCTTGCCAGATGCAGCTTGTCACGCTGGCCACGTGACCCGGAAGTGTCTGCGGACAGCACTGGCTCCCGGCCTTTAGAGTGAGATGAGCACACAACCCTAGAGTCTGTCAAGACTGGCCCGTACGGGCAGGGGTACCTTTACCTTTTATGTGCTCTAAATTACTTTAAACGTATGGTGTTTATGCAGCCACCGAGAAGGGTTATTGATATAACTGGATCTATCAGTGTATTTTAAAGAAACTGAGGTTTATTTAAAATGGCAGGCGTACAAAGAAATGGCAAACGCAAACACAAATTCTTAGTTAACTGTTTTCAGGAAGCAGAATGGATTATGCTTATTGAATGTTCTGTGAATTGCTGCATGTTTAGGGATAGCAATTTTTCTAAGGATAACTAAATTGCACCAGGCAATCTAGGGAAACTGTTGATCCTTTAAATTTCTAGCAGAACTGGAAGTGGTTGACCATCTTATTATCACGAAGAAACGACAAATCCCAGTGCACGCTAGTAATTGATATAAAATACAATTGCCATCATTTCAGTGGCATTATTCTGAATTCTTAAAATTTCAAAGCACAGGGAAGAATGCTGGTACAATATGCTGAATGCTCAATACAAGAGTGAATAAAATATATTGATTGTTCAGCAAATGTGAGGCAGTGAGGGAAATTAATGTGCAGCTGCATTATTTTGTGCTTATCCCATCCACCATAAATATCAAGTTGTCTTTCCTCCTGGTTTATTGTTCATCCACAATGCTTTCTTCTTTGTTTTTAATCCTTCTTTGTTACACAAGAGCAAAGTGCTGGTGACTTTAAAGATTCCATCAAGTGCAACTCTGTAAACGAAATGAGACTATATTGTACACCAGGTATAGGCAAACTCGGCCCTCCAGATGTTTTGGGACTACAACTCCCATCATCCCAAGGTAACAGGACCAGTGGTCAGGGATGATGATGATAATAATAATAATAATAATAATAATAATAATAATAATAATAATTTTTTATTTATACCCCGCCCTCCCCAGCCAAGGCCGGGCTCAGAGCGGCTTACAAGCAATAATAAAACAAGATTAATGATTACAACTTAAAAACAAAAATAAAATACAACATTAAAATAATGGAACATTAAAATATTAAAATGTAGCCTCATCGCAGGAGGAGAAGGAAAAGAAAAAAGAAAGAGAGCGAGGGAGGGAGGGAGGGAATCAAATTGGCTCCAAGCAAAAGGCCAGGCGGAACAACTCTGTCTTACAGGCCCTGCGGAAAGAAATCAGATCCTGCAGGGCCCTGGTCTCATGAGGCAGAGGGTTCCACCAGGCCGGAGCCAGAGTTGAAAAGGCCCTGGCTCTGGTTGAGGCCAATCTAACTTCCTTAGGGCCTGGGACCACTAGGGTGTTGTTATTTATGGACCTTGAGGCTCTCCGTGGGGCATACCAGGAGAGGCGGTCCCGTAGGTACAAGGGTCCTAGGCTGTGAAGGGCTTTAAAGGTCAAAAGCAGCACCTTAAATCTGACCCTGTACTCCACCGGGAGCCAGTGCAGCTTGAAAAGCACTGGGTGAATATACTCCCATGGCAGAGACCCCGTGAGGAGCCTCGCTGCAGCATTCTGTACCCGCTGGAGTTTCTGGGACAGCTTCAAGGGCAGCCCCGCGTAGAGCGAATTACAGTAGTCAAGCCTGGAGATGACCGTCGCATGGATCACTGTGGCCAGGTCAGGGCGGGAAAGGCAAGGGACCAACTGCTTGATGCGGCGAAGGTGGAAAAATGTCGCCTTGGCTGTTGCTGTAACTTGCGCCTCCATGGAAAGGGAGGCGTCAAGGATTACACCCAAACTCTTAACGGAAGGCAATGGCACTAATTGGGCCCCCGCAAGAGAAGGGAGTTGGTCCCTCATCCCCATGCCATCCCGACCTAGCCATAGGACCTCTGTCTTCGAAGGATTTAGTTTCAATCGGCTCCCATGAAACCATCCAGCCACAGCTTCCAAGCATCTGGTCAGTGTGTTCGGGGCCGAGTCGGTGTGGCCATCCATCAGCAGATAGAGCTGAGTGTCATCAGCATATTGGTGACAGCCCAGCCCAAAGCTCCGGATAATCTGGGCAAGGGGGCGCATAAAGATGTTAAAAAGCATCGGGGAGAGAATTGTGCCCTGCGGCACTCCACACACCAAGGAGTGGCGCGACGACATTTCCCTCCCTAGTGCCACCCTCTGTGCCCGACCAGAGATAAAAGAGCACAGCCAGTTACGGGCTATGCCCTGTATCCCCACATCTGCGAGGCGGTGGTCCAGAAGATCATGATCGACCATGTCAAAGGCTGCTGACAAATCTAAAAGGATCAGCAGTCCTGACCCGCCTCGATCCAGTTGTCTACGGAGATCATCTGTTAGGGCAACCAGAGCCATCTCCGTCCCAAAACCAGGACGGAAACCGGACTGAAATGGATCTAATGCCAATGTTTCCTCCAGAAACCTACCAAGCTGTTCAGCAACCGCTCTCTCAATTACCTTACCCAGGTATGGAAGATTTGAAACTGGGCGGTAATTGGATAGGTCTAAGGGATCTAATGAAGTTTTCTTTAAGAGTGGACACACCACTGCTTCCTTCAGTTCCCCTGGGAATGTCCCCGTGTCAAGGGACAAATTGATAATTTCCACAAGGGCGGTCCGCGCAACATCTGGACACTCCCTAATCAGCCAAGACGGGCACGGATCAAGGAGGCAGGTGGTGGGTCTACCAACTTGGAGGAATCTATCCACATCGGTAGGGAGTATCCAATCGAAATGGTCCAACACTGGACCTGAAGTCAGTTGAGGGGCCTCCAGTTCAGTCACTGTATCTAAATTGGCAGGGAGGTCACGGCGGAGCAACAGGACTTTCTCCGCAAAAAAGCTCGCGAATGCCTCACCACTGTGGGTCAAATTTGTGCTTAAATTTGGTTGTCCTCCTAAGGACGTTATTGACCTAATTATTCTAAAAAGTTGTGCCGGGCAAGAGCTAGCGGATGCAATGGAAGCTGCAAAGTAAGATTTCTTAGCAGCTTTCATAGCCATCTCATAGGCTTTCATAAGCGTCCTATAAGATGTTCTTGAGGCTCCGTCACGAGTCCGTCACCATACTCGCTCTAGCCGTCTGAGATCCCGCTTCATTTTCCGGAGCTCCTCAGTAAACCAAGGTGCCCGGTTTCAACGGGGTCGCAGAGGGCGCTTAGGCGCAATCTCATCAATGGCTGCCAAGAGCCAGTTATTCCAGTCCTCAACAAGGTCATCTAATGAGTCGCCAGGAGGAGCAGGGTTCCGCAAGGCTTGTCGGAATCTATCAGGATCCATCAGTTTTCGCGGACGAGCCCAAATAGGTTCGCCACCCGAGCCGGGGAGGAGCGGGAAGTCAATCTTGGCTTTCAGAGCGTAGTGATCAGACCATGGCACTTCCACAGCGGGAAGCATGATCACATCTATGCCAGCCCCAAAGATCAGATCCAGCGTGTGGCCTGCTTGATGAGTGGGGCCCAAAACAAATGATGGGAGTTGTAGTCCCAAAACATCTGGAGGGCCGAGTTTGCCTATGCCTGGTGTACACTAAATATCTCAAGGCAACATGTGCTATAACTTTCCCATTTGCCACTGTATCCTGTTGAATACTTTTTTAAAAAAGGAGAAATACTGTACCTCCCTCCCATTCACCAGCCCTTCCACCTACCTGATGCTTTGCCTTAAATGCCTCACTGGGATTATGAGTTCAACATGCATGGCTTTCTGCCACACACACACACCCCGGCCCCAAATGGACTTACTGCCTTTTGAGAGGAGAGGTGATAGCCCAGTGGGAAAACCCATAACTTACATGGTGACTCTGGGTGCAATCGTTAGCATCTCATGTTAAAAGGGATCTTGAGCACAGAGGGAAAGATGCCTTTTGCTTCAGAACCTTGGACAGCTACTGCCAGTCATAGTAGAGAAGAGTTTCTCAAACAGCGAGTCAGGACTCACCAGCAGGTCTACTTTCTGGTGGGCCTCAGCAGTACAGCCTGCCCAGGAGCTCCTCACTCGCTTGCTTGCTCACTCACTCCCTAGCCATGTTACAGATAGATAGCCAGGCACTACGTTACAGCCGTATCTGTTCCAATTCTACAGACAGAGACTCTCACCTAAGAGATCTACAGCAAACCTTTTTAGAACTAAAATACCCAGCAGATGAAGTTAGACAACAGATCAACAGAGCCAGACTGATACCCAGAGAGAACTTGCTGCAAGACAGACCCAAAAAAGAAAATAACAGAACACCTCTAGTCATCACATACAGCTCCCAAGTTAAAACAGTACAACGCATCATCAGAGATCTACAACCTCTCCTGGACAATGACAGTTCTCTTTCTCAAGCTCTGGGAGGAAGACCTTTCATTGCCTACAGACAGCCACCCAATCTTAAACAACTCCTAACCCACAATAATACTACACCCAGACGTAACACGGACACTGGCACCAGAGCCTGCAAAAAACCCAGATGCCAACTTTGCTGCCACATACACCCGGACAACACCATTACTGGCCCCAACAACATCACACATACCATCTCGGGACTATTTAATTGCTCATCGTCTAACATTGTATATGCCATCAAATGCCAACAGTGTCCTTCAGCTCTCTATATTGGACAAACAGGCCAAACCTTACGCCAAAGAATAAACGGACATAAATCGGACATCAAGAATCACAAGACAGAGAAACCAGTAGGTGAACACTTCAATCTCCCAGGACATTCTATACAAGATCTCAAAGTAGCTGTTTTACTACAAAGGAATTTCAGAAATAGACTGGAAAGAGAAGCTGCTGAATTGCAACTCATTACCAAACTTAAAACCATGGAGAGACCTGGTCTGAACAAAGACATTGGATTCTTATCTCATTATACATGACAAAGCCATTTTCCACCTTCTCACCCCTTGCTTTTTCCTGTAAGACCTACTGCAGTTGTTAAGAGTCGTCAACAGGCTCATCACAGCTATCTGCCAATCACCCATTCCCACCACCCTTCTGAGTAATACCCCTCCCCACCTTCTCACTATATAGAAGGATCTGGCAACTTCTGTTTCAGTGTATCTGAAGAAGTGTGCATGCACACGAAAGCTCATACCAAGAACTAACTTAGTTGGTCTTTAAGGTGCTACTGGAAAGAAAAAAATCTTTTTTGTTTTGGCCCTAGCCATGTGGTAGACTTTTTGTTGGACCATCAGTATGTGGATGATACCCAGCTCTACCTCTCTTTTAAATCAGAACCAACGAAGGCGGTGAAGGTCCTGTGTGAGTGTCTGGAGGATGGATGGTGGCTAACAGATTGAGGCTGAATCCTGACAAGACAGAAGTACTGTTTTGGGGAGACAAGGGGCGGGCAGTTGTGGAGGACTCCCTGTTCCTGTATGGGGTAACTGTGCCCCTGAAGGACCAGGTGTGCAGCCTGGAAGTCATTTTGGACTCACAGCTGTCCATGGAGGCACAGGTTAATTCTGTGTCCAGGGCAGCTGTCTACCAGCTCCATCTGGTACACAGGCTGAGACCCTACCTGCCCACAGATGGTCTCGCCAGAGTGGTGCATGCTCTGGTTATCTCCCGCTTGGACTACTGCAATGCGCTCTACATGGGGCTACCTTTGAAGGTGACCCAGAAACTACAACTTATCCAGAATGTGGCAGCTAGACTGGTGACTGGGAGTGGCTGCCAAGACCATATAACACTGGTCCTGAAAGATCTTCATTGTCTCCCAGTACGTTTCTGATAACAATTCAAAGTGTTGGTGCTGACCTTTAAAGCCCTAAACATCCTTGGCCCAGAGTACCAGAAGGAGTGTCGCCACCCCCATCGTTCAGCCTTGACACTGAGGTCCAGCTCCGAGGGCCTTCTGGCGGCTTCCTCCCTGCGAAAAGTGAGGTTACAGAGAACCAGGCAGAGGGCCTTCTTGGTAGTAGTGCCCGCCCTGCAGAACGCCCTCAAATCAGATGTCAAGGAAATAAGCAACTATCTGACTTTTAGAAGACATCTGAAGGCAGCCCTGTTTAGGGAAGTTTTTAATGTTTGATGTTTGATTGTGTTTTTAATATTCTGTTGGGAGCCACCCAGAGTGGCTGGGAAGCCTGGCCAGATGGGTGGGGTATAAGTAAACAATTATTATTATTATTATTATTATCATTATCATTATCATTATCATTATCATTATCATTATCATTATCATTATTATTAGACACAAGTAAAGTTGGCCTGGAAATAGAGAGGTTCACAGGTGGAGTTGGGAAGGGAGGAAGGTCTCCCTTCTCTGAGGGGGAAGGGCCAGATGAGATGTTGTAGGAAATGAGAAAAAAAGATCCAAGGTTTGTATTTATTATTATTAATAATAATAAACAAAGTGGGAATAGAAAAGAAAGGGATAAAGTGTGGAAAGCTGTCAGAGGAACAAGAAGTGACTGTAAAAGGACTAGGGAGGGAGGGTGAAAAAAATTGGCCTTTTGGGGTGGCATAACAAACAAGGGACGTGGTTGGCGCTGTGGTCTAAACCACTGAGCCTCTTGGGCTTGCAGATCAGAAGGTCAGTGGTTTGAATCCCTGCAATGGAGTGAGCTCCCATTGCTCTGTCCCAGCTCTCACCAATCTAGCAGTTTGAAAGCATGCCAGTGCAAGTAGATAAATAGGTATTGCTGCAGTGGGAAGGTAAACAGCGTTTCCGGGCACTCTGCCTTCCATCACAGTGTCCCGTTGCACCAGAAATGGTTTAGTCATGCTGACCACATGCCCCGGAAAGCTGTCTGTGGACAAACGCCGGCTCCCTCGGCCTGAAGTGAGATGAGCACAACAACTGAATAGTCACCTTGGACTGGACTTAACTGTCCAGGGGTCTTTTACCTTTTTCAACAAACAAGCTGCGTGTGTAAGAAAAATAGGATAGGTGAAAAATACTTTGAGAAGCATGTGGGCATGGAAGAGAAAAACATAACAGAAAAAACCTTCTTTGCTTAGAACCATTGGATCAACAAATTCCCTAAAGGGTTATTGCAAATGTTTCTCCTTAGGTAGTGTAAAGCTGAACTATGGACATGCTTATTTTAAAGAAAATTCTGTGGCGAAAAATTTAGCTATGACCCAAAGTGGATTAGTATCCGTGGAAAAGAATGCCAGTAACTACCAGCCAATTATTCCAGCCTCTGCCACCTGTGGGCATCTGTAATTTTCAGGGGTTTTAAATAGGCCCCGGTGGTTGGAGAGTCATTTTTGCTGAATATTGGGCTACAATGTATTGTAATTCCTGTACATGTAGCTGCTCTGTTGTCAAGCGGTGTTATGTGGTAAAATGCAGCTTAGTCTTATATAGTATGCTTGGAATCATTATGCAAACCGACTGGAAGAAACATGCCACACAAATGATGTGTGTAAAAAAATATTGTTATTTGTTACCTTTAAAATTTTATCATTTTCTAATTTTATCTCTATTAATGATCAGAAAACTCTTGAAAAGGGCAGCAAAATCGAATAGAGAAGTGTCCATTTATGGATTTGTCCTCATTCCACCCATTTTGTGCATATTTTATCTTGCAATAAGCAAAAAGTTGAAGAGAAGCTCCATGGACTGAAGAATAGGAAGCAAATGGGACATTCTTGCATTTCATGTCACAAACATATCTACTGTTTGCCCTAGTTTTCAGAGATGGTAAGCATTTGCTGTTTATGCACGAATGAATCAAAGTGTAGCCTTCATTTTGGCCTCTGGATAAATGTTCAGAAGAAAAGTATCTGGAAGCAAATGTGCTTTCCCCAAACAGAGCCATAGATTTTATTAGTGGAAAAGTACCGCACTGCTCATTGTGAGCCCAAGTCCCTTTTAACAAAGTCAAAGCTGTTGACACTTGTTTTTGTTTAGCTCTATTCCAATGCACAACTCTGGACCAGGTGGTTGACAAAGAATCCATTTACAACAACCAAGGACTCACACAATTGCTCCGAGAGGAATTCAAAGCCACACTATTGCAAATGTAATATCTGTATATATCAACTTGATCCCCGCTCCCTCTTCTGGGAGCACTCTTCTGGGGGATCCCCCGTCGCCGCCAATTTCAGGAAAGGGACAAGGCAAGAGAAAAGTTCTCTTTTGCACAGCTTCAACTGATGGAGGTCCCTGCTCCTGCCAACCTAGCAGTTTGAAAGCACACCAGTGCAAGTAGATAAATAGGTACCGCTGCGGCAGGAAGGTAAATGGCGTTTCTGTGAGCTCTGGTTTCTGTCATGGTGTTCCATTTCACCAGAAGTGGTTTAGTCATGCTGGCTACATGACCCAGAAAGCTGTCTGTGGACCAACGCTGGCTCCTTCAGCCTGAAAGCGAGATGAGAGCCGCAACCCCATAGTCACCTTGGACTGGACCTAACCATCCAGGGGTCCTTTACCTTTTTACCACCCACTGTATCATTTGTCATCTTTTAAAATATTTGTACCCTGAATCTCCTTCTGAAAGGAAGCCAGAAAACTATAAAATAAACTTTAAAAGCTTGGGACACCCAGAATTTTTGCTGCCACACTTGCCAGCCTTTGCATCCTCTGAAAGCAAGCAGAAATGCTTTCCTGGCAGAAGCGGTGCTGTAAGGAGCTGTGGATCCAGTTGTCACTTGGCTTCAACCTGTACCTAGTGGCTGCCATATTTTTTTCTCCCACAGCAAGATGCCCTCTCCCATTCCACAAAAAAATGTTGACCAGAACAATGGGCAATTAGCTCCACCCAAGGTATGATGGGTTAAACCACAGAGCCTAGAACTTGCCAATCAGAAGGTCGGTGGTTTGAATCCCCACGACGGGGTGAGCTCCCGTTGCTCGGTCCCTGCTCCTGCCAACCTAGCAGTTCGAAAGCACATCAAAGTGCAAGTAGATAAATAGGTACCGCTCCGGCGGGAAGGTGAACGGCATTTCCGTGCGCTGCGCTGGTTTGCCAGAAGCGGCTTAGTCATTCTGGCCACATGACCCGGAAGCTGTACGCTGGCTCCCTCGGCCAATAAAGCGAGATGAGCGCCGCAACCCCAGAGTCGGCCACGACTGGACCTAATGGTCAGGGGTCCCTTTACCTTTAAGGTATGATGGAGAACAGCAACAAGTGGGAAAAGATACAAGGACAGAAAGAAACATCACGGGCAGAATAATTGCCACACACAGGAAGAACAAGGATATAGTTTGAGTTCCTCACTTGTAGTTTTACAAATTAAAAGGTGTCATAAGGACACATTAAATGGTGTCATTATGAATGGAAGTCATTAATATTACAGTTGTTGTATAAGGGATTGTTATTTTGACTGGAGTGTAACTGAAATTAATCAGATTTTAAAAGATGACAAATGACACAACTACCTGGTTGCAGTTTTATAAATCATTCTTTCTCTTTACATTTCCAGCAGGTATTTGTACTTGTCCCATACATTTTTGCTAACTTACTAGGAGTCAGATACCACCTGTACATCATTTTAATATAATTTTCATTCAGCGTACAACATGCTGTAAATTTCAAATCCATTTTCCATAACTTTTCCCAATCTGCGATGTTGTGCCCAAGATCCTTTGCCCAGTGAGAAACAGGGTTTTAATACATCTGTCTTGCTGGTGTGCAGAACAAATGAATTTACTCAGCTCAATTTAAATTTTATTGGAATATTTCAGTTGATTGCAGATGGTTATCAGTTTATTTTTAATTGTTTTTCCATAGACTCCCCTGCGCCAGATAGACACATTGCAGCGAAGAGGTTTGTTTTCCGCTTCCAGCGCTCTCTGTCAGTTCTGGTGAGCTACAGCCTCTTCTTTAGACTCCAATTGTGCATTGACTGAGGGCAGCGAATGTCCCTGGGTATCATGTCCCGACAGTTTCAATATGGCCCTGAGGCAGCGTCAAGAAACGTGTAGTGAACTTTTATGCAGAAAGCAAGTTTGCAGTAGCCGTTCTCGTGGGGATGGGGGGAAAGGAACTTGGCCTTATTTAGAAGACCCTGTCATTTGATTTGTCAAAGACACATCTCTTATTCAGACATTACGGGAGAATATATATCTGACCGCAGATAGATTTGCCCCCCCCCCCGCCTCTTGCTTCCTTGCCTTTATAAATAGGAACCCCAGACATTTGGTGGCCTGAAGCAGAGTCCTCTTGCTAGGGAAACTTCTCAAAAGTCTCACCAAACCATTCGGTTCCTGCCTGCCCCCTCAGTTCTGCCACCTGAAGCTAATACACAGCAGTGCCAACTTGAATAAAATATTGTGGGGGGACTAAATAAGCCCTGCCCTGCAAAATTGATCACATGTCACAGTACACACACACCATTTTTTTTTAAAAAAAAAATATTTACGTTTTCCAATTTTATACGTAATTTTGCAACCATTTTAACATTTCGAAACTCGACTTCTCCCCCCCCCCCACATTTCCTTAAATTTATTTATTTTTATATTTTCTACCTATTCCAAATTAACTGTGCACACACACTATTTGAAGGAGAATGCCTATTAACTTTGTGGGGGCAAAAGCCCCCTCAAATATATATTTTGTAAATATATAATTTTAATTAAATTCTCTGTTTTACAATTTTTTTATAAAATATTTATTGAGATTTTACAAAAAACAAAGGTTTACAAAATAGAAAGAAAACATATAAAAAGAGATAAATAAAAAGAAAACATACAAAAATACATAAAATAGAAAAAAGAAAAAAGAAAAAAGAAACATACAAAATGCAAAAAACGAATAAGTAAGAAAAAATTAAAAACAAATCCATTTTTTGTATCTTTAAACTCATTAGCTTGTTTCCTTGACCTCCTCGCACCTCCCCTTTTTGTGTTCCCATTTATATAATCAAATCAACAAATCCTTACCCTCTTTCCTTTATCTTAACTCTATATCTTAACATGTTATAACTCTATATTTTCATCCATTATCAATCCATTTTTGCATATTCTTATTAACTTTGTTGCTAATGCCACTTATTTTCAATCCAACATCATTTTAACATTCATTAATTTTACAGTGTTTCTGCAAATAGTCTTTAAATTTCTTCCAATCTTCAGAGATACTTCAGAGATACGCGGAATAAATATTGGAGTAAAAGAATACAAATTGAAAGCATATGCTGACGATCTTATGTTGTCTTTAGAGGATCCAAAAGAGAGTGTTAGTAAGGTGTTAGATCTGTTAGAAGAATTTGGAAAATTATCTGGTTTTAAATTAAATAGAACAAAAACTAAAATGATGACTAAAAATGTGAAAGAGGAGGTAAAAAACCATCTTGAATCTCAAACTGGTATTAAAGTAACAAAAAAAGTAAAATACCTTGGAATCTGGTTAACGATGAAAAATATAAATTTGATGGAAGATAATTACATAACCACATGGAAAGAAATAAGGAAGGACTTAGATACCTGGAACAGAATAAAACTTTCTTGGTCGGGTAGAATGGCGGCGATTAAAATGAGTTTATTACCGAAATTGTTGTTCCTATTTCAAAATATACCGATAATCAGGGGTACCTCAGTATTCAAAGATTGGCAGAAAATACTCTCTAAATTTATCTGGCAAGGGAAAAGGCCCAGAATTAGATTTAAACTACTTACAGATCAAAGAGATAGGGGAGGATTCGCAGTTCCAAATTTAAAGTTGTATTATGAAGCCTCGTGTCTTTGTTGGGTCAAAGATTGGATCGTTATTAAAAATAAAGACTTGTTAGATCTAGAAGGATTTAATATAAGATTTGGTTGGCACTCTTACCTATGGCGTAACAAGGGAAAGGTTCATAAAGGATTTTCTAACCACATTTTTAGAGGACCACTGCTGGAAGTGTGGGAAAGAAACAAAAAATTATTGGAACAGAAGACCCCTTGGTGGCTATCGCCAATTGATATCCTGACAATAAAAAAACTAAACATCGAAGGAGAAAGATGGACATATGAAGACCTACTAGTAAAAACAGAGACTGGTTGGAGGATTAGGCCTTATGAAGAAATAAAGAACAAATTGACAGGATGGATCCAATTTCACCAAATTAATTCTATATGGTCTGAGGATAAAAAGAATGGGATAAGTGAGAAAAAATCTAGATTTCAGATTGAAATACTAGAAAGTAAAACAAAACTCCTATCGAAAATGTATAGCCTGTTACTTGAATGGGATACCAAAGATGAAGAAGTAAAGGAGGTAATGATCAGATGGGCAATGGACTTCGGACATAACATAGAGTTTGATAAATGGAAGGCATTATGGAATAAAGGCATGAGATTCTCGGCATGCACAACACTCAGGGAAAATATGTATAAAATGATGTACAGGTGGTATGTAACGCCCGTAAAATTGGAAAAAATATATAAAACTGGTGATAAATTATGTTGGAAGTGCAAGATCAAGGAGGGCGATTTCTATCATATGTGGTGGTTGTGTGAGCCTATCAAAAAATTCTGGGAATCTATTTACAATGAATTAAAAAAAATCCTCAAATATACCTTTATAAAAAAACCCGAAGCCTTTCTGCTGGGGATAATTGGGGAGGAAATCAAAAAGGAAGACCACACACTCTTTCAGTATGCGACAGTGGCTGCCAGAACTCTAATAGCGCAGAATTGGAAGACATCAAAAATCCCAACTATAAACGAATGGCAAACCAAACTATTTGATTATTTAGAACTGGCAAAAATGACACAGAAAATAAGAAATCAAAAAGACATAAAGTTTAATAAAGAATGGAATAAATTTATGACATATATGGAAACAGAGGTAAAAAATCTAAAAATCACAGTAGGTATGACGTAACACTTGTGACGTAAAGAGTCTTTTGAGGAAAAGAAACTGCAGATAAAAAAATCATATAATATATTCTGAAACCGAGATGAAGGGAAGTCAATTAATGTTGTGTGTTATTTAGTTATTTAGTTAATGTAAGTTAATTAGTTGGTGTTTTATGTTAGGAGATGTTTTTTCTTTTGTTTTTTTTTATTATTATTTCTTTTATTTATGTACTCCTTTTTTGTATGTATGTGTTATGTATGTTTATTTTTTCACCTGTTTTAATGTTGGATGTAGCAAAATGAATTAAAATCAATAATAATAAAAAAAAAATTCTTCCAATCTTCTTCCACCAACTCTTCTCCCAGGTCTTGGATTCTGCCAGTCATTTCCGCCAATTCCATATAGTCCATCACCTTCATCTGCCACTCTTCCAGGGAGGGTAAATCTTGTGTCTTCCAATACTTTGCAATAAGTATTCTTGCTGCTGTTGTTGCATACATGAAGAAAGTTCTATCCTTCTTTGGCACCAGTTGGCCGACTATGCCCAAAAGAAAGGCCTCTGGTTTCTTCAGAAAGGTATATTTAAATACCTTTTTCATTTCATTATAGATCATCTCCCAGAAAGCCTTAATCTTTGGGCACGTCCACCAAAGGTGAAAGAATGTACCTTCAGTTTCTTTACATTTCCAACATTTGTTATCGGGCAGATGATATATTTTTGCAAGCTTGACTGGTGTCATGTACCACCTGTATATCATTTTCATAATATTCTCTCTTAAGGCAATTTAAAGTACTCATTTATACATCCTGGAGATATCAATGACCTCCCTTCTTCTCTTTCCATGATTCATTTTACATATCATAAATCCCTGCATATTTTACAGAAACTATACCAGTCAGTATTCCATTATTACATCCATCATAATTTATTTACACTTTTGAGTTTATCTGAATGCTGCCAGCGTTTTCAGCTGTACACAGTTATTTCCCATATAGTCAATAAACGCTTTCCCATCGTCTTTATACATATGCTCTTCTTGTTCTCTTATTCTATATGTTAAATCTGACAGTTGTGCCTATTCCGTCAACTTAAGTTGCCATTCTTCTTTGGTTGGGACCTCACTCGTTTTCCATTTTGGGGCTAACTAAGCATGGGCCAAAGGGACATGGGTGGCGCTGTGGGTTAAACCACAGAGCCTAGGACTTGCCAATCAGGAGGTCGGCAGTTAGAATCCCCGCGACGGGGTGAGCTCCCGTTGCTCGGTCCCTGCTCCTGCCCACCTAGCAGTTCGAAAGCACGTCAAAGTGCAAGTAGATAAATAGGTACCGCTGCGGCGGGAAGATAAACGGCGTTTCCGTGCGCTGCTCTGGTTCGCCAGAAGCGGCTTAGTCATGCTGGCCACATGACTCAGAAGCTGTACGCCGGCTCCCTCGGCCAATAAAGCGAGATGAGCGCTGCAACCCCAGAGTCAGTCACAACTGGACCTAATGGTCAGGGGTCCCGGTCCCTTTACCTTTACCTAAACATGGTCTGCAGTTGTTGTATACATAAATAACCCTTTTTGACACCTGGGAATCTCAGTCTGAATTATCCGCAACAGAAAAGACACTGGGGTTTTTTGGAAAGGTACTTTTAAACATCCCCCCCCCCAATTCATTATGGATACTTTCCCAATACTCTTTTACCCTTTTACAAGTCCACTACATAGGAAATATTTTATTGGGGGGGGGGGCAAAGCCCCCACAACCCCTAGGAGTTAACACCTATGGACTAAGCATTCTCATTGGGCGTGGAATATTTTCTGGCTGTGGAGAACGGAGTAGTAGAGGACAGAAAACCAGTGGGAAAGTGAAATGTCATGGCTGCAATCCTGAATTGAACCACTCTGTACTGAAACATTTTGTTGCAGGACCTACTGGCACTTCATACTTGCTTTTTTTGGCCATGACCTTGTTTATTTGCTAATCCATTTCCACAAGGCTAGTAACTGGTGACCCTGTTAAAAGTTTAATCTGTCATTTCCGTTGGCATAGCTGACACTGTCCTGCATATCGGTATATACGAGAATTACTGCTGAGCTCTAAAAACCTTTCTGAGATGGCATTTAACATATTGAGCTTCACAAAAAAAATCATAAATCCTTAAAAATGCTGTGCTTTGATAGATTTAATATGTGGCTTAATTCAGGAATGTCTAATTCACTGAAATAGCACAGATGGGCTATTTTTGAATGGGCTTATTGAATTGTTGTTATTAATATTATTGTTGTTGTTGTTGTTGTTGTTATATTTATTTATACCCTGCCTATCTCCCAGACCAGCACTTAAGGCAACCCACACAAATTAAAACAACACAGATAAAATACAAAGAGCTAAAGACACATAAAAGACAACAGTTAAAAAGGTAATTAAACTCTAACAGGGTGAAAACAATGGAAAAACAATTGGATTAAAATACAGAGAATAAAAACAGTGCAGCACAGTTAAGAGCCCTTTCCTTAAAAAAAAAAAGTCAGTTCTCAAATGCTTTTCAGAATAAAACATGTTAAGTCTGCAGGTTGTGCATATTCTGTCAACTTAAGTTGCCACTCTTCTTTCACCCGTTTTCCATTTTGGGGCTAACAAAACATAGCATACACAAATAACCTTTTTTTTACACCTGGGAATTTCAGTCTGAATTATCCCCAGCAGAAAGGACTCTGGGTTTTTTGGGAAATTACTTTTAAACATTTTTCCAATTCAGTATGGATCATTTCCCAGTACCCTTTTACCCTTTTACAGGTCCACCACATATGAAAGAATGTTCCCTCAACCTCATTGCATCTCCAGCACTTATCTGATTTCAGTCTTATACATCTGAACACATAGGTAGTCAAACTAAGGACCGTGGGCCGGATGCGGCCCAATCTCCTTCTCTATCTGGCCCATGGACGGTATGGGAATCAGCCTGTTATTACATGAGTAGAATGTGTCCTTTTATTTAAAATGCATCTCTGGGTTATTTGTGGGGCATACCTCGTGTTTTTACATGATTAGAATGTGTGCTTTTATTTAAAATGCATCTCTAGGTTATTTGTGGGGCATAGGAATTAGTTCATTATTTTTTTCAAAATATAGTCCGGCTAGATAACAAACTTTTTATAAAAGAATGGAAATGGTTTATTGAATATTTACAAATAAACTGTAAACAGATAAGAACATTGGCGGGATTATTGTAATAACCTGCACTTTTTAAGAGTATGTATTAAAATAAGATGAATAAATGAGCAAATTAAGTTAATTTGGATATGCAAAAAATATTAAAAATAAATTTAAGGCTCCGCAGAAAGATGGGAAAGGAAGTCAACTTTTGAAATGTTAAAAGGATTGTTAAATTATTGAAATGTAGAAAAATGAAAATCATAAATATAATAATAATAAAAAAGAATAAAACTGTCTGAATGAAAAATGTGCATCACATTTTTAATATTATAGACTACATATTGATCTTTAAAGTTATGCAAAGAAGGGATAGTCTGCTGTACTGCATTGCGGCACCATAAGTATGCATACGATTGCAACAGGGGGGGAATCACAATAAAAGGGACTGCATGGTGGCATTATTTATTAAAAGTTTGTGCCATGCATTGGTATATGCTGAGGAAACAGAAAATATCTCCTTTGAGTTGAAAATATTCAATTTGATTTGTTGCCTTTGCTGCTTTTTCTTAGCTATGAAAAGCTCTGCTGTATCTCAAAGACATTCTGCAAGATTACTGAATGGGTTACTCAGAGCAGAGATTTAGCATTTCTGTTCCAGATGTTTGCAGCAAGGGGGGAAAAAAGATCCCACAGGGTCACTGAATGTGCTCAGCTTGAATAAGCTTGCCTCTAAGTGATTCCCCCCCCCCCCATTGATGAGCAAACAGCTCTCATGTGTCAGCATTTATTTTGCATTTGTTAGAGCCTTCGGGAACCAGAACAGGGCACTGACTTTCAAAAAACGGCCCCAGAAACTGTGTGTTCCTCTATGGCTGAATAACCATGGGACAGAGGTTTTAAGTAGTGCAAATCAGGTTTCTTTTGGGGTTTCAACGGACTTAAAGCGACTTATAGTGACACAGCCCTGAAACCTTGGACGAATGCCATGCACGCTGCTTACGGGCTAATTGCATTTCAAATGTAATGTTCAGGCAAATAAAACTGCCTGCCCTTTGACTGCTAATTTTAGCTCAAGGCCAGCTCTAAGGTCAGGTGCTGTGAAATATTGGCCGCCTCGTTGCTACATGCATTAGCGCCAGTGTGAAAAGGCACGATTTGGCCTTGTGTTACTGCCATTATCTGGGTCCCGCTTCTCCAAATTGGGGCAGTAAAACGGCGACTGGACTGCAGACGATGCTTGGAATTGGAATATTTTCCTTACAATATACAGTGGTACCTTGGGTTGCATACGCTTCAGGTTACATACACTTCAGGTTACAGACTCCATTAACCCAGAAATATTACCTCGGGTTAAGAACTTTGCTTCAGGTTGATAACAGAAATCGTGCAGCGGCGGCGCAGTGGGAGCAGGAGGCCCCATTAGCTAAAGTGGTGCTTCAGGTTAAGAACAGTTTCAGGTTAAGAACAGACCTCCGGAATGAATGAAATACTTAACCTGAGGTACCACTGTATAGGTAGAATCTGTGACTTTCCAAAAGCTAAAACTGCAAGGTTTTTTAGTGGGGGCAATTAGAATAAGATCTATTATTTGTTGATGTAAACCTCCAAAATGTATTTTGTATAGTTTCTGCCTTCAGTACATTTTATTTTATTGCCATGGCTAGTGGCTGATGCAAATAACGATTCTTCTGATTATTATTATTTTTGTAAATTTATTTGGTTTTTCAGATTAAAATTCTACAATCGCGTATCATCATACAATATAAAAACAAGATTCCACAGAATCTCCTGGACTTCCCTCCTCTCTTTTGTGGGTCTTATTGTTAGTCCTATCCTCTTGCATCTTTTATAATAATCCAAATCTTTTGCATCTCCATTATAATCAAAATTCACCATTAACACCACAAGTGTTATTCCAATCCCACTAACGACTTTAGCTGCTTACAATGGTTTTTAAGATAGATTATAGATTTCCCCCATTCCTTATTAAAATTTTGATCTTCCCGATTTCTAATTCTTCCAGTCATTTATGCCATTTAAAGATTCTTCTGATCTGATCTTTGTGTTTTCTCACAAAACATCATTCAGTTGTGTGTCATCTCTCCAGATACATATTTAATTTGTGCATGAATGCACGAATTAAAACGTGCGTGTTTTCTCAGGACCTGTATTTAAATGTGTGCTTTCTCTCGTATTTAAACATGCTTTTTAATATGTGCTGAGAATGGCATCAGAACATTTGGGGAAGGGCTAATCCTGTAGATACTTAAGTTCTTAAGCCTACATATTAGTCTGAGGCACAGGCCAGTTCATATAAGTATTTGCGAAGACTGAGCTCCTCTGGCTTCTCTAGGTTCAAGATGATCAGAGTCTAAACCAGAGTTTTAAATAGAGGAGACAGAGAGGAATAGGATGTACTTGGGGACAGGGGGAGAGATCTGGCAGCATGTCTCCACATTTTTATTTTTATTTTAAATGAAACTTATTCAAATGTGAAAGATAAGGCAGCCAATTCTTAACTGGTGATGAATTCATTTTTATTTTTTGCCCTGATCCACTGCAGATTTTAGGGTAAATATTTGTTTCTGCTTTCCCACAAGCTTAATGACCTCATGTATCTGGGTGACCTGATGCTAATCTCTTTATTGCTTCTGCTGCTTCCTTTTAAGGTGCTATTCTGCACTAGCTATTTTTTTCCTTTTAAACTATTGCAATGTGCTCTACGTGGGGCTACCTTTGAAGGTGACCCGGAAACTACAAATAACCCAGAATGCGGCAGGTAGACTGATGACTGGGAGCAGCCGCCAAGACCACATAACACCGGTCTTGAAAGACCTACATTGGCTCCCAGTACATTTTCGAGCAGAATTCAAAGTGTTGGAGCTGACCTTTAAAGCCCTAAACCACCTCGGTCCAGTATATCTGAAGGAGCGTCTCCACCTCCATCGTTCTGCCCAGACACTGAGGTCCAGCGCAGAGGGCCGTCGGCCGGTTCCCTCATTGCGAGAAGCCAAGTTGCAGGGAACCAGGCAGAGGGCCTTCTTGGTAGTGGCACCCGCCCTGTTGAACACCCTCCCACCAGATGTCAAAGAGAACAACAACTATCTGACTTTTAGAAGACACCTGAAGGCAGCCCTGTTTAGGGAAACTTTTAATGTTTGATGCATTGTTGTATTTTAATATTTTGTTGGAAGCCGCCCAGAGTGGTTGGGGAAGCCCAGCCAGATGGGTGGGATATTATTATTATTATTATTATTATTATTATTATTATTATTATTATTATTATTATTCTACACTTGCCAGATATTATGCAAACTTTAAAACCGTTCATGTACGAAAGTAATTTTTTTCATTGCTTTCTATGTTGGTGGGGGTTTTTTTGTGTCCCGTCGCTCCAGAAGCAGCTTCATCATGCTGGCCACATCTCCCGGAAAGCTGTCTGTAGACAAACGCTGGCTCCATTGGCCTGAAAGGTGAGATGAGCGCTGCAACCCTTTTGACCGGACTTAACCTGGTCCTTTACCTTTTCTCTCTTTTTTTTTAACCTTTTTTACCTTTATACATTTAAAGCACTATTAAGCCACTTTAGCAGCAACAGAGAATTCTGGGAGCAGTAGTTTATTAAGGGTGTTGGAAACTGTTGTTTACACTCTTGACATACTGCAAATCCCAGCATTGGGGTTTAAGTGGTATAGTTGTGGTTTTCATGCATGGTGTGGATGTGACCTCAGATAATTCTGCCAGATAAATATTGACTTGTACTGGAAGCATGAGGCATCAAACGTTTCACCATTTGTAACGTCTCCTGAATGAACCATTTTTGCCTCACGATATACACTGCACGAAACTGTCATTTGACGTGGTGTGCTGCTTCGTTGTCCTTCTGAAGAGGCCTGTGACGTTTCTATTTCTAGATTAATGGCAAGTTTCATGTTCCACAGCAGTCTCCTCAGCTCCTTGCATGTCATTGCAACCTAGCAATTTTGTATGCCTGTCAGGCAAGGACTGTGCACTCCCTTAGACAGCCCCACCGAAGCTTCTCACGAAATCAACTTACATTATACAACCTTTCCTTTCCCAATCAGTTCTCTGAAATACTTCTTTGTAGAAGAAGTAACAACCCCCCTTTAAAAAATACCAGCAGACAAGGAATGCCAGCAAAGAGCAGGGCAATTTGCAGCCATCTTCAAGCAATTAATTACAACCTTTCATTTATTTCTAGTCAAACGCTCCATAGATTATAGAACCGTAGATGATGTCTTCTTAGCTATGGTTTTCCTGTGTGCGCACATAGCTAGTGGTTCCCACTAAACAATGATGAGGGAGTGTATCATGTTTAAGGCACACATACCTAAGATTTCAGCCACATTTTTTTTTATTCATCCCCTCCCCCCATAATTTTTATTAAATTTTCTGTTTTACTTTTTAGAATTTTTCATTTAAACAACCTTAAAATATCAATGACTTCCCTTCTCCTCTTTCCCTGGTTCATTTTGCATAACATAAATCCCTGCATATTTAACATAAACTAAACCATTCAGTATTCCATTATGACATCCATCAAAACTTATTTACACTGTTGAATTTATCTTAATGCTGCCAACGTTTTCAAGTGTAGACAATTTCCCCCATATTTTCAATTAATATTTTCCCAATCTTCTTTAGACCTATGTTCTTCCTGTTCTCTTCCTGTGCTAGGTCCACAAGCTGCACACAGTGGCGTAGCGTGGGTTGTCAGCACCCGGGGCAAGGCAGTGAGAGAGAGTGAGTGAGCCAGGTAGGGGCAGAGAGCTGCGAGTGCGAGCGCGCGCCCCCAGATGTTGCGCCCGGTGCAGCCGCCCCCCCTGCACCCCCCATGCTACGCCACTGGCTGCACATATTCCAATGATTTAGAACTTGGATATATATATATATATATATATATATATATATATATATATATATTTGCTCTCCTGACAAAATGGGAGCTGTGGCCATTGGATACTCCTACAGCAGGGATGTGGCCCCAGTGATGCTCCAAATGTTAATGGACTCCGACTCCTGTCAGCCTCAGATGGCTTGGCCAATGAATGAGGATGATGGGAGTTGTGGTTCAACAACATCAGAGGACTACAGGTTGCCCATTAAAAACAGAAAATATATATATGAGCCTGCTGGATCAGGCTGATGGCTAACAATAACAATAATAATTTGTTATTTATACCCCACCCATCTGGCTGAGTTTTCCCAGCCACTCTGGGCGGCTCCCAACAGAATATTAAAAACACAATAAAACATCAAACATTAAAAACTCCCCTGAACAGGGCTGCCTTCAGATGTCTTCTAAATGTCAGATAGTTGTTTATTTCCTTGACATCTGCTGGGAGGGCGTTCCAAAGGGCAGGCACCACCACTGAGAAGGCCCTCTGCCTGGTTCCTTGTATTTATTTTTTTAATGATATTTATTAGAAGTTTCAAAAATTACAGAAAAAAGAAGAAAAGAAAACAACAAAAAATTAACAAAACTTACATAACAATACATAAAAAAGGGGAAAAAAACATAAAAACCAATACAACAATAACAATAAAAAACACACATCCAATTTTCCATATCTTTATCTTCCATTTACTTGTTTGATCGACCTCCTCACATCTCCCTTTTTGTATTCTAGTTTAGTTATTTGTTTCAGCAAATTCTTTCCATCTTTCTCAATTTTTATTGGGTAATTTATCTTAACAGTCTAACCTATTAATTAGCTCAGCAAATCCTTTCCGTCTTTCACTATATTCTGTCATTCAATTTACCTTAATTTATTTTAACCTTATCTTACCATAAATTACCTTAAAACTTAAAACTTAATATTTATTTGTACATAACTCCTTATATCATTTCTACTAAAGCCAAATAGTTTCATTCCAACATTTTTCCTAATACTCGTTAATTTTACACTAATTTCCAAAATAAATTTTTAAAAATTTTCTTCCAATCTTCATCCAACGTCTCTTCTTCCTGGTCTTGGGTTATGTCAGTCCTTACTGTCCATTCCATCTAGTCCATCAACCTGGTAATCTTATGTCCGAGGCTCTTAAGTCTTTTCCAAGTCCCTTCTGCAGATCTTCTTCTTGTTTATACCTGCACTTTATCTTGTCTTTTGTTGATCTCTTTCTTAATTTCTTTCCTTTCTCATTGAGGAGTAGGTCTCGGGGAGACTCCAACTCAAAAATATCTCCGTCTCTCCTCAGCAGATCAGCCCATGCCCCACAGTCCCATTCCCCACAGTCAGCAGTGTAGTCCAGAGAGTATTTAAAAACATGTTTCAAAGTCCCTCCAAAATTAAGGGCCCCCACAACTCCAGACCCCCCCTGGCCCACTCCAAATTCAGTCTTCAAGAGCAGCGGCTTATGCTCCTGCAGGGCCTCGGGTCTCTCCATTTGTGTTACTTGAGGTTCAACAGCAACCTCCTCCATTGTCTTCTGCATTTGCACTTGCCCTGTTAAAACAGGTTCCTGGGTTGGTTCCTGAATGGTTTCTGTATAAATATTCGCTGTTTGTCCAAAATTTTTGACTGCAACAGTCATCAAATCCATCTTCTCATGCATCTGCTCCAACAAAGCGCTTGTCTTGCAAAAAGCAAGCACCAAAGCTTCTTCCAAACACATTTTTATTCAAGGTCAGAGTCTGGTCCCACGATCCTAATCTCCACAGCTGTGAAATCCCCAGATCGACTCCAGCAACAATTTAACAAGCTCCCTCTAGAGGAGACAATTTCTATTTGTATCCATCTTTTGAAAGCAGGTCCAACAAAAGAGAATTACTTTCATTTTTCAAATTTTTTGTTTCTTTTAAATGCAAAAGGAAACATTGGAATCAATTTGTTTCTCTTCTTTAACTATCTGTCAAAAGACGTTCCATTCACAGTCAATGAACTTCCCCAAAAATCTCTGTCTCTGACACCCCGTTCCCAGGTTTGAGACGGTGGAAATTTATCTTTCTTTACTCTCTCTCCTGCAGGCTTGAACAATCAAAATTCCCCCTGTTTACTCCTGCTTCCAAGAGGGGTTTTGGTGGTTAAAACTGGAGGAATTTTAGACCTTTATATACGACTTTCCAGACTTTAGCTTGCACAATTTTTGCTTCAGTCTATTTACAAAAGCAGAAGGCGGACTTCTTGTTTAGAACCTTCCCGCTTCAGTGCCAAATTAAAATGTTTCTTAATCCAATTTTCCATTCTACTCATGGGTACTTGTTTAGAGTCCAATTGTCCACAGGAAAAAGTCAGTGCTCTCCGGCAACGGCTGTGCGGCTTCACTCCGTAAAAATAGCGGTTGATTCAAAACACCGCGCCGCTCACCCCACGTCGCTTTGAATCCCCGAAAAGGGGTTTCCCTGCGAGTAGGGGAGGCGCTCCTGGTGTCAGCCGAATCCCATGTTCCCAGGCTTCCTCCGCCTGGGATTTTTGAAGGGTCTCTGCCTTCGCCGCGGCAGCAAGACCCAATTTTCATGGAGTGGGTTCCTCTCGGTCAGAAGAACTCTGCCATTGCCGATGGCGCTAACCCAGAAGTCCCTGCCTGGTTCCTTGTAACCTCACTTCTCGCAGTGAGGGAACCGCCAGAAGGCCCTCGGAGCTGGACCTCTGTTTCCCAGCTGAACAATGAGGGTGGAGATGCTCCTTCAGATATACTGGGCCAAGGCTGTTTAGGGCTTTAAAGGTCAGCACCAACACTTTGAATTGTGCTTGGAAAAGTACCAAGAGCCGATGTAGGCATCTAGTCCAGCATCCTCTTCTGACAGTGGCCAAGCAGGACCTAAGCACAAGAGCCCTCTCGTCTCCTATGGTTTTAGCAACTAGTATTCAGAAGCATTGCTGCTTCTGACTGTGGAGACAGAGCATAGCCTCATGGCTAGCAGCCATGGATAGCCTTATCCCCTGTGAAGAGAACATCCATTGGAATTAATCCATCTGAAAAGTAATCACTGGACTGGTTGCAAACCAAGCTTGAAAGAGCTTTTCTGTTTGAGCAAACATACCAGTTGCCATTGTAGCTACAATTTAAGTATTGACGAGGGGGCTGCTGAGGGAGGGGCATGCCCACACAATTCTGTCGTCCCCTTTTGCTTTTTTTGTTATATTAGTTTTGGCATTTTGGTTTTTGTAACACATCCGCGGCAGCCATTCTGCAATCGGCAACTTATTCACACTGTAAACATTCCAGATGCTGGCCACTTGGCCCTTTGCAGACCCAAGAACCTCACTAGGGAACGGTGGAGTCCAGAGACTTCTGCATCCCTCCTTCCAGAATACCCCCCCCCCGGCAGCCTTTTGAAGCATGGAGGTACAGGATCTGCAGAGAGTACGCAGAGGCCTTGAGGATCCCAACACATGTCATCTTGCCAACTATCTAAACGCCCCAGACCGATCTCTATCATTTGGCAGTATCTAATGCAGTCCTTTCCAAACAATACACAGTGCCATCACAGCAGTAGGGAACCTGGTGGAACCTGGTGATGTGACTGAACAAGAGACAAACACTGGCTCCCTTGGCCTGAAAAGCAAGATGAGCGCCGCAACCCCATAGTCATCTTTGACTGGACTTAACCATCCAGGGGTCCTTTACCTTTTTTACCTTGAGACCCACTGGCCTGTCACCTGGTTTAGCTGGCCAGTCGAAATTGTTCCCAGGGTGTGGCCACTGTTGCATGCTGACAGAGCGTGTTCTCCTTCATGGAGAGCACGTGTTGCGGTGGGGTTTAACAAGACATCCCACTGTTGCTGGGCAGGTAAAGGTAGTTGGTCACCATTGCGATTGGGCTCCCTTTGTCTTTGGGGAGAATTTGATGTCCCCCAGGCCACCCCAATAACTCACACTTCACACATCAATTTTTGTTTAAGGTTTTTGGCATGAATTTGGCCACAACTTTATTTAAATACACACACGTGAGTGGTTGCTTAGGCATTGGTTACGACTATCTGTCCTTGCCCCAGGGACAGAACTGACTTCCGGATTCCAGTGGAAGCCAGTCAGGAAGAACCATATTGGGGAGAAATGAAGCTGGACATCAGTCCCCCATCTCTCACCCTCATGCCCCCTGGGGCTTGCACAGCCCAACTCCGATGCCAGGGACAAGGACAAAAGGGGTGGCAAGCCCCTGGATTCCTTTAATGGAATTCCCTTTCTGCACCACCATTGGAGGGGTAGGCACTTACCCCTCCACCAGCCAATTTTAACCAATGCCTAACCGCCAACCTTACAAGTTGTGACAATTTGCTACGCAGTAGGCAAAAACCAAATGGCAAATGGACAAAATTCCTACCAGGCCCCTGCCCCAAGGCAGACGACCCCATGACAGGCATAGCAAGGTCAGAGGACAACGAACCCCCCCCTTTTCAGGGAGGGTGGGCGGGTGATCCGGTGCACGCAGCCCAAGAGAAGGCCCCAGGCTGCGAGCCCTGTATTTAAGACCTCTGACCCCTCCCACACTTTAGCAACATAACATTCTCCCCAGCAACACTCCTTGCCCAATCACAGCATGTGGCCAATTTTCCCAACAACAGTGGGGTGGCCTTTTTGGCCCCCACCGCAACATGTGCTCTCTATTATGGAGAATATGCTTTGCTGTTTTGTGATTGACAGCCAAGAATTCTTATATTCCCTGCGCGCAATGTTGAGCTTCCTCTTTTCGCTGTGTGCTTCGGATCACCCGCCCTCCCTCCCTAATGTTAGGCTGTTTGCTTGACCTTGCTATGCCTGTCATGGGGTCGTCTGCTTTTGGGGGAGGGGCCTGGTAGGAATTTTGTCCATCTGGCTGATTGGCTGGTGCCATTTGGTTTTTGCCTACTGCGCAGCAAATCGTCACAACTTCTAAGGTTGCGGTTAGGCATTAGTTTTATGAATTGGTTGGTGGAGGGGCATGGATTGGCTGTGCCTGCCCCTCCAATGCTGCTGCTGCAAGGGTATTCCATTAAAGGAATCCAGGGGCTCGCCATTCTTTTGTCCAAACCTCTGTCAAGGGGTTAGAGCCATGCAAGAGCCCCTGGGAGCATTTGGGGAGAGGTGAGGCATGGTACCCAGCTCCATCTTTCTCCCCAAAATGTTTTCCCTTTTTGACTTTCGTGGACATACGAATGTCAGTCTGTCCCTGGGTGGGATCAGATAGTCACAACCAATGCCTAAGCAACCACTCACATTTTTGTATTTTAATAAAGTTGTGGCCAAAATTATGCCAAAAACCTTAAACAAAAATTCTGTGTGAATTGTGTTTTATTGGGGTGGCTTGGGGACCTCGACACACAACTTCTAGGAGCCACAGGGGAGAGTGGACTCATGCAGGGGTGGGCAGCCAAGTTAACTTGCCCCAAGCCTTGGAGGACCTGCCAGACTTACGTTTGTCATGTCAAGAATGCCCTCTGCCTCCCAGCCACATTGGGCTTCAGACAAGCTATGCACGGGCTTGGGTGAGAGCTTAGGGCAGGGTGGGAACAAAGGGTGGACAAACGACCCCAGAAGGAGCACAATGTGTCCCCTTGAAGTATTCCTACATTTGACATTATGCTTATCTCCATGGATTTAATCATAGCTCTTGAATCTCTAACCCTTCTAAAGCAATTGTTCAGATGAACGTTCACAACGAATCTGCAAGGCACACAGATCAACACAACGTGACATTGTAATAAAACCACTTCTGCTGGGATGAAGGGCAGCGGAAGACGTGCAATTAATTCAATAGGGAAACTTCAAGGGGACGTAACGGAAACAAAAGAAACCAGCTCTTAGGAAGGCAGAGAAAACGTTTCAGTTCACAAAGCAGAAAAGTTGAGAGAGTTCATTCACCGTTACACTGCTTTTTCGGCCATGAAAAAAACATACTTTGGACTGAAATCCTGTAACACTTCCTTGGGAGTCAGGTCCATTGAACTTGGTGGGACTTACCTCTGAAAAGAAATGCATAGGGAGCTGTAACTAACCTGTGGTCCTCAATTTGTTGCTGGACTACATCTCTCATCATCCCTGACCTTTGCTCATTCTGACTATGGCAGTGTTTTCATGCTTTGCTGGACAAACCATGCTTTAAACATCCCATGCGTTGAGGTACAGATATACCAAAGGAGCAGAGATGATTATTTATGTATGCAACAACAGCAGCGTGGATACTACTGGCCCAGAGATGGAAAGGAGATAAAGTCCCAACCAGAGACAAATGGATGATGAAGATGTTGGACTATGCCAAAATGGCAAAATTGACCAGGAAAAGAAGAATTTTAAGAAGGAATGGGAAAATGTTACAATGTATCTGAAAGAACACTGTAAACAACAAAAAACTTTGGCAGGATTTGAGTAACCCTTGTAATGTATTAAAAATTAAGGTAAAAATTTAAGAAAAATAGAGAAAATAGGTGAAGCAGTTGAAATAAGATGGACAATGAGATCACACTAGACAAGAGTTTCAAAAAGCATGGGGGAAATGCAGAGAATACTTCACAAAACAGTGCACTAAAATACATACCTAGACTTGATTCGATTAATGTCTATAGGAGACTTTGTGGATATTTAAGTTATAATTAGAAAAATCTTAATAATAAAGGAAACAGTTTATAAGAAGTAAATAAGGAAGCCAGATACAGGATAAAGGAAGTCTTTTATTTGGTTGTTTGTATTGTTGTATGTTATGCTCACTGTATGTTATGTTCATGTTTAATGAGGGTGGATTTGTGTTTTGGGGGAGGGGTTGTGATATGTTGTAAATAAAATTCCAATAAAAAGAAAGAAAGAAATAAGATGGACAATGGTAACCATGGAAGGGCAGAGGGAATTTAGGGAATCCTAAATGAGGATGTTAGTGTTTAATGTTTGAATTTAAATTTGTAACGTAAAACTTAATAAAAAAGATTTAAAAATAAATAAACATCCCATGCGTTGAGCATAGGTTTGGTTATTGATGGTGGTGGCAGAGAGTATGGGCTGCTGCTAAAGCCTTCAGACATACAAGGATGCATAGATACAAACTCCAACTTACACTGCAGGGATTCAAGCAGATATCTGGTTTGTGGCAATCATAATTTAAATGGGGATAGATTTCTTATGATGTCGGCTGCTCATTTCCATCTGTAGAAATTCTTAATGTTTGGAAGCAATTTTTCATGCAGAGCACGGCCCCTGTGGAACAAATCATAATGATGCAAATGAATAAAGCTGTCTCAGATGCTCAGAGTGGCAAGAGAGAGAAGAGCCCAAAAAAACTACAAGTCAATATGAATCTTATAACTAGAGAAGCTTGTAACTCCAGAGGAAAGCCAGGCCGAGAACGTGCTAGTGGTTTATACTGGGAATGGTCAGAGAGTCCATATGACAGGAAGGAGACGAGAAAGGGAGAGAAAGAGACTCAGATGACATGTTTTATCACCAGTACACTGGTATCTTGGTTCTCAAGCTTAATCCGTTCCGGAAGTCCATTCCAAAACCAAAGAGTTCCAAAACCAAGGCACACTTTCCCATAGAAAGTAATGCAAAACAGACTTTTAAAAACAACCCCTAAAACACCAATTTAATATGAATTTTGCTATCTAACAAGACCATTGATCCATAAAATGAAAGCAATAATCAATGTACTGTACTATAAAATGAATAAGACAGTATTGTAGATGATAAAAATTAAAATTATCTTTTTTTCTTACCTGCTCTGATGATAGTCACTGTTTGGATGGGGAGCTTTTATCCATTTCCGCAGTCACACAATCAATCAATCAGTAGCTGAACTGGGTTCCAAACAGTCACAAAAACAAATTAACCGAAAAAGCCTCAAAAACAAAAACGCAAAATAAATAGCAAAAACAAAAGCACCAAACGTAATCCGTTTTGGAAGTCCATTTGACTTCCGAAATTTTCAAAAACCAAGGCGCAGCTTCTGATTGGGGCAGGGTGCCCTGGAAACAATAGCTGACAGCCACATTGGATGTTCAGCTTCCAAAAAACATTTGAAAACTGGAAGACTTACTTCCAGGTTTTCAGCATTTGAGAACCAAGGCACCACTGTATTCTTTTTCACCCATCAATGCATTACATGCCATTAAAACATTTTCTGGGAAGCGTATTGAAAGCAATGTTTTATACACCTTACATTCTCCTTGTTATGTACTGCAGTTCTCACCCTGGGCCAGCGGGGGATACTGTAGATAGTTATGCAAATGAAGAATCGAAAGTGACGTTCAGCGATTGGATAGTTTGTATGCAAATGAAGGATCGAAAGTGACATTCAGTGATTGAATAGTTTTAGAAAGTTGCTACAGTTACGTTGTTCTGGAGCTCTATATAAGCAGGCTGACTGAGCTCTTCAGTTCAGTTCTGTTCCAGCTTACAAATAAAGAGCTGCTTTGGAAGAATCACTGTGTCGTCTGATATGTTCACCCACAACTTAACACTCCTTATGCATTTCTTTTTTATATATTATTATGTGCATCTGTATCTTCTTCTCTGCAGGGAGAAAATCATTTAGGGGAGAAAATCATTTGAGTGGGAAAAGTTTGAACATTAAAAATCTGCACTATTTGCATTCTATTTTTGTCCAATCTCATTGCTTTACGAATCCTCTGCCCTTACAATTATGTGTACATATATCCACAAACAGAGCATAATATTTCATGCATCTGATAAAGTGGACCCTAATCTGCAAAATTTATGACATAATACATTTCTTAGTCTTGCTACTAGACTCTGTTGTCTTTCCATGATTCACTGGAATTCAAAATGAAAAAGTATCAGTTTCAGAATAAGACTTATTATTATTATTAACTTTTCATTGCTATTCTTGAATCATTGATGGATGTTACAATATTGAGTTTCCTGGCATTTTAATCTACACTCTAATGCTCAGCTTGTTTCATTCTGTAATTAGGTTTAAATGATACACAGCATTTCAATGTCTGTTTCCTAGTCTGGCCTTTCTCATTAGCTTCAGGATAGAAGTGACTACAGTTTTCTAAATCTGTCGGATGAAAACCAATCTGCATATCTCTACAACACTGGAAAGGGCAAAAAGGGGCTAATTCAATTGGGTTGTTGTTGAAAATGAGCTTGTTGTTTTGTTGTTATTCTCTTTTATTTATAACTCACCTTTTATCATGGAAACATGTGGTTTTCAGGCAGTTAATTACCTTTCCAGACACTGACCTAGATAGGTTTAACCAATATGGTGGCTTTTGACTTTCTAGTGAAGATAACTGGCACTCAATAAATGCTCATGTTATGACTGCAGAGTTCTTGGTCAATTCTGTGTCCAGGGCAGCTGTCTACCAGCTCCATCTGGTATGCTAGCTGAGACCCTACCTGCCCGCAGACTCTCACCAGAGTGGTGCATGCTCTGGCTATCTCCCGCCTGGACTACTGCAATGCGCTCTAAGTGGGCTACCTTTGAAGGTGACCTGGAAACTACAACTAATCCAGAATGCAGCCGCTGGACTGGTGACTGGGAGTGGCCAGAGAGACCATATAACACTGGTCCTGAAAGACCTACATTGGCTCCCAGTATGTTTGCGAGCACAATTTAAAAAGTGGAGCCCACCCTGTGGAATGCCCTCCCATCAGATGTCAAGGAAATAAACAACAATCTGACTTTTAGAAGACATCTGAGGGCAGCTCTGTTTAGAGAAGTTTTCTATGTCTGATGCTTTATCATATTTTTAATATTTTGTTGGAAGCCGCCCAGAGTGGCTGGGGAAACCCAGCCAGATGGGTGCGTATAAATAATAAATTATTATTATTATTATTATTATTATTATTATTATTATTAACTCTTGTGCTAATTTTGCTCGGGGTGATGGGTGGTTTTCAGGCACTGTCCCCTTGGAACTCATGACTGACACTACTTATGGGTATACAAAGAAAGATAAATTGTTCTATTAACGCAGAGTACAGTGGTACCTTGGTTTACGAACTTAATCTATTCTTAGTCCATTCTTAAACCAAAGCATTCTTAAACCAAGGTGTGCTTTCCCATTGCTGTGGGGGACTCAATTTAGAAATGGAACACACTCAACAGGAAGCAAAACATGTTCTACTTCCAAGGGAAAGTTCACAAACCAAAACACCTACTATTGGGTTTGCAACATGCTTAATCCAAGTTGTTCATAAACTAAGCTGTTCTTAAACCAAGGTACCACTGTACCTAAATGTGCAGGTGCTGTGCCACACCCCACACCTCCTGAATCACCTCCTCACTCTAAACAAGATGTACATTTCTGAGCTGGTGTTTTGATGGGTACTTCAACCATACCCCTTTATCCCTGATGCCACCACAGATAATATTTGTCTGAATACCTCACCCCTAGCATTGCTAAATAATAGGCATGTGGTATAACACAACTATGGTATTAAACGGAAACAACAAACAAGTGGTTGATGATTACAGTGTACATAAGCGTAGGGTTTCAGTCTTTGTCATTTTTGTTACTCTATTACCTATGCAACAATGGCTTCTATAATAATGCTCCTATGTACATTTAACTGATACAAAGCCCACTGAAGGTGTGTGTGTGTAACTTTTGGCCTATGAGAGAATTGCTTCACGCATTGGTGACGCATGAACAAAACAAATATAATGTCCCTGCAGATAATTCCTCTCTCAAATTAAGTGGTCCACCACCATGCTTCTTTCAAGCAAAGTCTGTGGGTTGTGTTTCTACTTTTTCAGCCAAATGCTCAGAGCAATTAGGAATGCAGAAAATGAGAGAAACACAATAAGAGTGCACCTAATGCTTTCTTTCTCTTGTTTATCACCCTTACTATTCTGCACTTGTTATGAAACAGCAGCATGCATTTCTGGCTTCTGCAAGGGGCTATGTAAACATTAGGCGCTCCGGCAAACACCCATTAACGGGACACCTTTGCTCTACCGCATTTCGATGACGCCCACCCCTAATGTTATGCTCCCCATTTCTTATATGCTAGCTTCACCCAGTGGCCTCACTGTAGCGCAGAGAGAATGAAGACTTGTAATGTTCTAAAAATATCCCAAAGAAGTCAATTAAGCCTCAAATCCAGGATCCAGTAGGACATATGAAACTGCTTTGTATCACCAAGTTTCCGACTGTTTTATTTAATCCTGCTACCTAGTGCAAAACCAACGATTTCCAGTTTGGTAAGCTGCTTAAGGAGATGTTATGTGCTGCATGCATCATGGAAAACCCTGCGCAACAGTCAATATTAATGATTTTTTTTAATTAAGAGTTTAATATCCTCAGCCTTTTCTCCTCTGTCACTTGAAGTCAAACTATTATTTTCACTCACAAATGCTTGAGCAAGTGACATTTTACTTCAATGATAATGATGATGATGATGATGATGATAATTCGTTATTTATACCCTGCCCATCTGACTGGGTTTTCCCAGCCACTCTGGGTGGCTCCCAACAGAATATTAAAAACATGGTAAGACATCAAACATTAAAAACTTCCCTAAACAGGACTGTCTTTACATGCTTTTATTTCTATGCTATTTCTGTGCATTTTTATTTTATGCTTTTATTTCCTAAATATATATTGGTTTCTCCACTCCCACACCTGAAGATTCATAGAAGCTTATATTTTGGTCTCAGATTCTCATCTCTAAAACCCTCCAACATTTCGCTGATAGAAATAGGGATGTCAGTAGTAGTAGTAGAAGTAGTAGGAGTAATACCCTGCCAGTCTAATTGCATTGCCCCAGACACTCTGGGTGGCTTCAAACATATATAAAAACATAATAAAAGATTAAACATTTCAAACAAACAACAACCCTCCACAGGGCTGCCTTCAAATATCTTCTAAAGGTTATATATCTCCTTGGCTTGGGGAGATATATAATCCAAATTATCACTTAAATCCAAATTCTCCAATGAAAATAGGGACATCCTAACATATCCTCCAATATTTCTCTGGTGAAAATAGGGACATCCTAAGGAAAAGCGGAACATTCCAGGATCAAATCAGAAACCGGGACAGCTTCTGTAAATCTGGGACTGTCACTGGAAAATAGGGACACTTTGAGGGTCTGCTATCTACTTAGTTTGCACATTGTATAAAATATATAAGGCCAATTTAACCCCTATCGATTTCAGTAAGAAACAGGAAGCTTTGCTTTCTTTTTCTTTTTTGAGGAAGGCCTTTATGGTTTCTTTTTCCCCTCACAGCAACCCTGTGAGGTGGATTGCTAACATTCCCATTTTAGAGACGGCCTTTAAAGCACACTGAAAGCAAATTCTTCCCCTCAAAAATTCACTTAAGTTTACAGAGTTACAAAAGAGTTACAATTCCCAGTAACTCTAGAACTACTTGAGGAAAATAATGAGTTTCAGGTGTGTTTTAAAGGCAGAGTGCGACTGCAGGCATACTGAGAAAATAATAGTTGCCCACTTACCCAGTAAGAACAATTCAGGCATTATGTGGAGTAACTGTAGCAGTCCTGCTTAAACCACATAGAAGACAGTGGGAGATACCTTTGAATTTGCTTCTGCAATTTCATTAACATGATATAGAAAAAATAGGGGTGGTTGGATTTTGTTGTCCAACTCCCCAATGGACTGAGTCCCCCTAAGTCCATGATTGGTCAGAGATGAATGGATGGAAGCAGGATGCAGTGAAAGCAAGGCATATCTTCATTTTTCTGTTGCAACAGAGTTCCCTCCCTCCCTTGCAAGGAGGCATGAGAGACCCAGAACCAAGATGAAACATCTCTTTTAAGGGTTTTCATTTTGGCATGGAGAAGAAGCACGGTGTTATGTACTGAGTTGAATAGGATCCAAACTGCAGCAGTCTGATTGGTCCTAGAACAATAGGATCCAAAAGGCAGCAGTCTGATTGGTCCTAGAACAATAGGATTCAGAATGCAGCAGTCTGATTGGTCCTAGAACAATGCAGCAGTATGATTGGTTGGCAGGAACCACCCAATCATGCTCCAGATAGAAGTGAATCCACAACTTGATTGGCTTACAGTAGAATTCCGGAATTAGTCAATCATGTGCAGCCCATTGTGTAAATAATGTATATAAAGCAGATACTTTGAGGGGACTTTCATTCATTCATTCCTCCTCACCACTATGAGCTGAATAAAGAGCATGAAATCACTTTGCGACTCTGAGTATATTTCACATCCCATCTACAAACAGTCAGAAATTAAATCCCACATAAGGTGGGGTTACTGTGGCTCAGGCAGGCCAAGGTGTGATATTCCTGAGGATTGAGCAAGTTTTACATAGTGCCAGACACACTTTACACAAAACATTAGCATTTGATAAGACAATCAGGATGCTCCTCAGACATCCCTCAATGCAGAGCATCTGGGAAAACAATGACTATTAATACAAAGGAGGTTTATAGATATAGGAGAGGAATCCCTTCAGGAACTTTCCCTGATTGTTACCTGCTTACCTTTTCTCAGGCAAGGGGGATTAAGGAAGCTGAGGGAATATTTAGATAGGAGAACCAAGATGGCTTTTGGATTGCTCTCCTGTACTATTTTAGGCATGTGGTTTATATACAGTGGTACGTCGGGTTAAGAACTTAAATCGTTCCAGAGGTCTGTTCTTAACCTGAAACTGTTCTTAACCTGAAGCACCACTTTAGCTAATGGGGCCTCCCGCTGCTGCCGTGCCGCCAGAGCACGATTTCTGTTCTCATCCTGAAGCAAAGTTCTTAACCCGAGGTACTATTTCTGGGTTAGCGGAGTCTGTAACCTGAAGCATCTGTAACCTGAGGTACCACTGTACTTATGTATGCGTGTTTACCTTGTGCAATTATCAACATTTATTCTATATTTGAGACCTTAGAATTCCTATAATCAACGTATCTGTACTCATGGAAGATTGGTGTATTGGGGAGTAGGGGGCAGACTGCCCACCCCCCTCCACTGGACATGTTCGCTTTGCATATTCAGGAACATATTTGAAGTGGGTATTTAAAGAGTTCATCCTCATGCATGCTGTGGCAGTGCAGTCTCCTACCAGAAAGTCTAAATTGGCTCAGAGCTCGTGGCTGAATAAGGATTAAAAAAACCCAAGGAGCTGTCTAGTGGGTAACAACTGTGCAGTGGTGAAAGCAGGTTTAAAGTTATTTTGGCCTGAGAGAAATTTGAGACCTGCAGAAGGAGATATAATTGATTGGCCTGGGAAGAAGGTAGCAAGGGAGATTGAGGAAAAGGCTTTCCAGCTTTCTATGACACCACCTTCCCACCCCACCCCAATTCTTGTGCTTCTAACATCATGCTTTGAGCTTCAGGACCAAGCCAAGTAGGACATTAAATGTGTCTCTGCATTTAAAGTGCAGATGGTTTTCTTAAAACAAAACAAAACAACAAAACATAACATAACATAACATAACACATAAATGGCACCAGTTGGTCTTCTCTGGCTATGAAAAGGAAGTTGATGCTAAAGACAAGTGTTATGTACTGAGTTGAATAGGATCCAAACTGCAGCAGTCTGATTGGTCCTAGAACAATAGGATTCAGAATGCAGCAGTCTGATTGGTCCTAGAACAATGCAGCAGTATGATTGGTTGGCAGGAACCACCCAATCATGCTCCAGATAGAAGTGAATCCACAACCTGATTGGCTTACAGTAGAATTCCGGAATTAGCCAATCATGTGCAGCCCATTGTGTAAATAATGTATATAAAGCAGATACCTTGAGGGGACTTTCATTCATTCCTCCTCACCACTATGAGCTGAATAAAGAGCATGAAATCACTGTGCGACTCTGAGTATATTTCACTGGCAACGAGGATGGGATCCCGCTGAGCTGACTGCCACACACAGCACTGCAGCACCGCCACCTGCCGCACCGCTGCCTCGCACCGTGTATCCAGGCTTCAGCTCCGGGACACAAGGAACTCAGAATGGCAACCGACAGCAGCTTCTCGCCGTTCAACCCAGCATCTGGAGACTGGGAAGCGTACGCCTCCCGTTTCACCTTCCTCCTAGAAGCCAAAGGGGTCACCGAGGAAGAAGACGCCAAGAAGAGGGCAATATTCTTCAGCGTCTGCGGAGAGGAGACGTTTGAAATCGCCCGGGCTCTCCTTGCGCCTGAAGACGTTGCTACTGTTCCATACAAAACAATAATGGAACAGCTGAAGGGGCACTTTTCGCCACAGCCCTCAGTGGTGGCTCGTCGAAATGCCTTCTACGCAAAGCGGCAAGCCCCTGGGGAAACCATAACTGGGTTTGTGACCTCTCTCCGCCAAGCTGCCCGGTTCTGCAACTTCTCAGAGCTGGAGAACATGCTTCGTGACCGCCTCGTCGGTGGCCTGAAGGATGAGAAGCTGCAACGACGCCTCTACGCTAAGAAGAACCTAACGTTCCAGGTCGCTCTGGAGGAGGCCCTGGCAACGGAAGCTGCCGAGAGGTCGACGCAAGAGGCACGGCCGAGCCAGCCGTCCCAACCGAGGGTCCACCACGAAGACCTCACCGACGACTCAGGATCCAACCGGGAGGAGGTGCACCGAGTACAGCAGCGCACTCAAGCAGCCCACATACCACAGCAGCCTCGACGAGAAGGAGGGAACTGCGCAAGCTGTGGAGAAAGTCACGAGAGGAGGACCTGCCGTTTCCGCAACGCAGAGTGCAGGCAGTGCAGAAAATTGGGACACATCGCCCGGGTGTGTCGGGCTCGGCCCACCCGACGCCAGGCATCAGATGACCAATCCAAGAGCCCCAGGTCCCGGGGCCCAACGCACCAAGGCAACTTGACGGAGCTCACGGACTTCCAGGTATACCAGTTGCCCCACCCCAACGTAGAGAAAATTTATGTAGAGGTACAGATAGAGGGGGCCCCATGCCGCATGGAGCTTGACACGGGTTCAACTCTATCCATAATCTCGGCAAGGACCTTAAGGAAACTGTGTCCTACTGGGGGTCCCAAACTCAGGCCGGCCCCATTCACCCTCCGGGACTTCCAGAAACGTAAGGTCCCCACAATGGGGGTGGGGACCTTCAGGGTGCAGTACCGAGGGCGGACGCGGCAACTGGACTTGCTTGTGGTCAAGGGCCCCTACATTAGCTTACTGGGATTGGCATGGTTTGGACCACTGGGGCTAGCCGTCACCGGGGTGAACCACACTACCTCACAAGGGGACGTGGATGCCATATGCAAGGAATTTCCAGGGGTTTTCGATGGGAAATTGGGACAGTATACGGGTCCCCCCATTGCTCTACAGCTTGACCCCGCAGCACGACCGGTCAGGCTCAAGGCCCGCCGGGTCCCGTTCGCCCTGAAACCCCGTATAGACGAGGAATTGGACCGACTCGTGGAGCAAGGAGTGCTGGAGCCGGTGCCTAATGCCCCCTGGGAAACCCCAATCGTCACACCCGTCAAGCCTAATGGTTCGGTCCGCATCTGCGCAGACTACAAATGTACCATAAACAAGGCCCTCACGGCCCATGCATACCCAGTGCCAGTGGTCAGCCATGTCCTTGCTACCCTGGCTGGGTCGAAAATTTTTGGCAAGCTGGACCTGGCTCAAGCATATCAACAGCTGCCAGTAGATGAGGCCACAGCAGAGGCACAGACGATTGTGACGCACAGAGGAGCGTTCAGGGTAAAGCGGCTGCAATTCGGTGTCAGCGTGGCACCAGGCATATTCCAGAATCTAATGGACTCTCTCCTTAAAGGGATTCCTGGTGTCACCCCCTTCTTCGATGATGTGTTGATTGCCGGGCCCACACCCGAGGAGTTTGAGGACCGCCTCCGCACCGTTCTGCACCGTTTCCAGACGGCGGGTCTCAAGGTGAAGCGGGAAAAATGTCTACTAGGAGTGCCTCAGGTGGACTTTCTGGGATTTATGGTGGATGCAGAGGGGGTCCACCCGACTGGGGACAAGGTACGGGCCATTTGTGATGCCCCAGCGCCCAAGAACAAGACTGAACTTCAGGCCTTCTTGGGACTATTGAACTTTTACCATTCCTTCCTTCCCCACAAGGCGGCGGTAGCGGAGCCCCTACACAGACTCCTGGACAAGCGGGCCCCTTGGGTGTGGGGCCAGCGCCAGGAGGCCGCATTCCAGGCAGTCAAGGACTTGCTTGTCTCAAACTCGGTCTTGGCACACTTCGACGAGAGGCTGCCGGTGGTGCTAGCATGCGACGCCTCACCCTATGGCATTGGCGCTGTCCTGGGACACCAACTCCCGGATGGAAGAGAGGTACCGGTGGCATACTTTTCCCAGACACTCAACGCAACCGAGCGGAACTACTCGCAAATCGACAAGGAGGGTCTGGCAATCGTGAAGGGAGTAAAAAAATTCCATGATTTCTTGTACGGGCGGCCCTTCACCGTGGTGACTGACCACAAGCCGTTGCTTGGCTTGTTTGCCCCCGAAAAGCAGACCCCCCAAGTGCTGTCTCCTCGCGTCCTCAGGTGGTCAATTTTCCTTGCCAGCTACCAGTATGCACTGATTCACCGCCCTGGGAAGGCGATGGGCCATGCGGACGCCCTCAGCAGGCTACCACTACCGGAAACAGGCCCCGACCCAGCACCTGCACAAGAGGTTATGAGCCTGGAGCTGCTTTCCGAGCGCCCCATTCAGGCACAAGAAGTTGCACACCATTCCAAGAAAGATAGGGTCATCTCCCGGGTCCTGGACTGGGTGTGGAGGGGATGGACCAGCAGCAGCCCCGGGCCAGAATTCGCCGGCTACACAACCCGCAAACATGAACTGTCAGCCCACAAGGGGTGCCTGTTATGGGGAAGCAGGGTCGTTGTTCCCCAGCCCCTCCGCAAAAGGGTCCTCACAGCCCTACACGAGACACACCCAGGGGTAGTAAGAATGAAGGCCCTTGCCAGGAGTTATGTGTGGTGGCCGGGGATCGACGGAGAGATAGAGGCCTGGGTCAAACACTGCCAGGCCTGCCAAGAATCCCGCCCAGATCCCCCAAGGGCCCCAGTCCAGTCCTGGGAGTCCGCCCGAGCACCATGGTCACGCCTGCATGTGGACTTCGCTGGCCCCTTTCAGGGGAAAACATTCTTCATAGTGGTGGACTCTTACACCAAATGGTTGGAAGTCGCACTGGTACCGTCCACTTCTACGTCCGCAGCCATCCGGGTACTACGCAGGCTGTTTGCAACCCACGGGCTCCCTGACACTCTCGTCTCAGACAATGGGACTGCATTTACGTCAGGAGAATTCCAAACCTTCACAGCGCAGAATGCCATCCGCCACATCCGTTCAGCGCCATTCCACCCTGCCACCAATGGCCAAGCAGAACGCATGGTGCGGACCACCAAGGACACCCTTCGCCGCATGACGCAAGGGGATTGGGAGTACCGCCTTGCCACATTCCTTCTAGCACAGCACAGCCCCCCCAGCTCAACGACTGGCCGGAGCCCCGCTGAACTACTAATGGGTCGGCGCCTTGCAATCAGATTGGACCGCCTTCACCCCGATAGAGCTCAGGATGAGGTAGTGGTGGGGGAAGGCAGGAACCCCCGGACCTTCGAGGCCCAGGACCCAGTGTACGCAAAGAATTTTGGGGCAGGCCCTGCATGGGTACCCGCCACAGTCACCAGGGTCACTGGCCCCGTGTCGTACGAGGTGCTAACAGATGGGGGGCAATGCTGGCGCCGCCACTGCGACCAGATACGGCGACGATTCCCGGGAGAAAACCAGGAGGAGGAGGACAGGTCAGAGGAGTCCCAAGGGAACAGTGGGGCAGTGAGGCCCATAGAGCAGCAGGGGCAAGCAGGAGAGGCTGAATCAGTAAATACAGAGAGGACCCGTGAGGCCGAAAGGACACCGGAACCAGAACCACGACTGAGCGAGCCGGTTGCGCCAGACCATACAGCCCCATCACAGCCAGCATCCTTGGAACACGAGCCAGAACCTGAACCCCGGACCAGGGAACACCCCAGGCCGCAACGCACACGTAGGCCGCCGGCGTACCTTGAGGACTATGAATGTGACCTCCCGGGCAGGACTGGAACTTAGAGGGGAGGGGTGTTATGTACTGAGTTGAATAGGATCCAAACTGCAGCAGTCTGATTGGTCCTAGAACAATAGGATTCAGAATGCAGCAGTCTGATTGGTCCTAGAACAATGCAGCAGTATGATTGGTTGGCAGGAACCACCCAATCATGCTCCAGATAGAAGTGAATCCACAACCTGATTGGCTTACAGTAGAATTCCGGAATTAGCCAATCATGTGCAGCCCATTGTGTAAATAATGTATATAAAGCAGATACCTTGAGGGGACTTTCATTCATTCCTCCTCACCACTATGAGCTGAATAAAGAGCATGAAATCACTGTGCGACTCTGAGTATATTTCAACAAGCAAACACGTTGTTCATCTAGAACTGATTCTTGTTGTTTCAGAGATCGAACAGCAGCAATTCTTTCTCACTCTTCCCAGGCATTGCAATGTCACATATATATATATATATATATATATATATATATATATATATATATATATTAAGGATTTCTTGGTTTGCAAAAATACATGCATTGTCTCCTTTTTCAAGTTGTGTTTTCTACAGATCAGTTTCATTTGTTGTGAGACATTTGATTTGTTCCTCTTTCACACAGCACATTCCTCCACTTCCATGTTGCTTTTGGCCATGGTGTGAGGCAGGGCAAACGGACAGTGGGCAAGCCATGCTTAGCTTGATGCAGGGTGAGAAAATCTGAGTTGCTGTTTCCTCTGATTCAGCCGTAAGGATCAGGTTTTTCTTGGGGAAAGTCAGCAGGGCAGAAAGGAAAAGCACTCGGATACGAACCAAGGGGGCATATACCTAGAAAGCATGGGGCGGGGGGGGGGGGAGAGAGAGAAAAAGAAGTCCCAGCAAAAGAAGAATGGATACAAAAACTTATACAGAAATGGCAAAACTTACTGCAAAAATAAGAAACCAAGATAAGCTTTTTATATAAGAATGGAAATGGTTTGTTGAATTTTTACAAACAAACTGTAAACAGATAAGAACATTGGCAGGATTATTGTAATCACCTGCCACTTTATAAGAGTATATATTTAAAGTAGATGAATAAATGAGCAAATTAAGTTAATTTGGATTTGCAAAAATTATTAAAATAAGAATAATAATAAACAAATTTAAGGAACCACAGAAAGAGGGGGCAGGAAGTCAAGTTTTGAAATGTTAAAATGATTGTAAAATTATTGAAATGTATAAAACTGAAAAGCATAAATAAAATATTTTTTTTTAAAAAATAGAAAGCATGGGGGGAAAAGGTAAGTTTGAATAAGCCACACACAGTTAGCAGCAGCTGCATGTCTGCTGTAATGTGTGGAGGTAAACTTGCACATTGTTTAAATCAGGGATGGAGCACCTGTGTCTTGTTTGGGATACACCTGGCACCATTCTTGACCATTTGTTGTGCTGGCTGGGACTGATGGAGTCCAAAAAGCAAGCAAGCAACCAACCAACCCACCAAACAAACAAACAAATGTCTGGAGGTCCACAAGTTTGCCACTCCTTTTCACTGTAACCCCAAGATAAAACCTGCCTTCAGATTACTGCTGTGAACTGAATGCAAGTAAAACTCTGTTCTTACTTTTAAAGAAGACTGTGTTGTGTTATTATTATTATTTTGACAGGGAAATAAAAGGGGAAACTTAACCAGGAACAATCCAGACTGGATTGCTTAATGAAAGGATTCTCATGAACCCTCAACTTGCTTCCAATAGGTTGCAAAGTGAACGTGATCTGCTGTTTACTCACTAGCATGAGTGAGGAGGGATAATATCAAAACAATATATCTTCTGCTACCTTCCTTAACATTTCCACAAGAGCATCAGTTAGACAGTATTGAATGCTTAGGCCCTAAAAATGTAGAAAATATATGTATACACACAAATACACTGCTTTCATCCCCCTTCAAAATATTTGCCCTGCAAGGATCAGAAACACGTATTTGCTCTTCAGCATCTCCCATTAATTTCGCCGAGGCTTCAGGGTTTGCAATCAGCTGCGCACAGTATCACATTTGAGTAATATATTTTCTGAATAAATATATTTTCTACATAAAATGCCTGGCATTAAAAACCAGATGCTATATTATCAGCCACTCCATGGGGGGGGGGGGGGAAGAATGCTGCCTCCTTGTAACTGGAATTTAACTAGAAAAGCAATATATTTAATCCACAGGTGTTTTTTCCGCCAATCAGAAATGCAAATTTCTGTTATGAAATGAAGCCTCCCTCAGCTTCTAGTGGCTTTGAATCAGCAAAGGCGCCTAGTGTATAACCGGAATATTCAGGGCTGGAACGATAACATTCTAGGGGATTGCTGCAAAAGAAAAGAAAAAAGATTCACTTAGTTTGTAGTTCAGAATTCAGGTTCTTTATGTCTTGAGTTGCTTGGCCGAAGGCTGGTCTGCCTCTTGCTGCCACTGCAGGGTGTTAAAGAGGGAAGGTAAGAGCCAACCATTGCAAGATGGTGGGGGACACAGGTGCTCAGCATGGTCAACTTGGGGCTCCCCCAACCCCATCAAATATTTTTTTGGGGGGTCCAAGGGGGTCTGGGCCGGCTGGGAAGGTTCCTTTGCCTGAAGGCCTGGAGAGCCACCAACAATATTGAACTGGATAGAGCAATGGTCTGACTCAGTATTAGGCAGCTTCTTGTAATGTAACCCTGCTGTCCTCAGATGGCAAGCGAAGGAGGGTTTAATCCAGTTCGGTTTGGTTCCATGTACCTGTTCCTAGGATGAGTCCTGAGGGGGGCGGCAGGAGCAGAGCCCCCAATGCCATACCTGCACCAGGCCCCATGAATCCTCCGGTTGACCCTGCAAAGCAAAAGTACTCCTCACCCAGCGTACTATTTCTCTGAGGATCGGTCCAGACAGCACCATTGGCACTTCAAAGCACCTTGCCGCTGACATCATTGCTATGTCAGGTGGTTGACAGGGGTGGGTGGGAGACCCCGCCCACCAATCACATTTGGTCTGTGAGGCAGATTCCCCTATGGAGCCAAAAAAGGTTCCCCACCAATGGTTTTTATTTTATTTTATTTTGTTATTTATATACTCTTTTTTATAATATTTTTAATTGTATTTTCAATTTTATCATAATCACATTCCATTACGTTGCTCAAACTGAGCATCAACCTTCCCCCGTCCTTCTTTCTGACTTTCAAACATAATTACTTAATTCTTAGCATTTTTTACCTTCTATCTTCTTTTTTGTACTTCCCCTCATTAAATGTAATTCAGTTCCTTACGTTCACATTACCATTTCAACTCAAGCCTACAAACGTTTTCACATGTTTACAATGTTCTTTCATATATAATATAAATTTGCTCCAGTTCTTTTGAAACAGTTTGTTGCGCTGATTCCGGATCTTCCCCATCAACTTTGCTAACTCTGTGTATTCCACCATCTTAATCCGCCATTCTTCCAGTGTTGGAGGTTCCTGCTGCTTCCACTTCTGGGCCAGAAATATCCTTGCTGCCGTTGTGGCATACATAAACAAATTTACATCTTTTTTATTTATATACTCACTGGCGGAGGAAGAGGAATGTGGGGGGAGTGCACCGCCCCCGACAGCACAATCCCAGTGGGGTGCCATCGCGGTTGCCCCCCCCCGTGCTGGGGGCCACGCCCCCTCAAGCGGCGTGCCACACCCTCAGGACGCGTGCCAGCCCTGCCCCCACCTGCTCTCCACCCCCCTGGTGCCAGAGCATGAAGCTCCACCATTGTATATACTGCCCTATACCCGGGGGTCTCAGGGCAGTTCACAGAATAAAATCAAGATATAAAACCACAAAATACCTAATAGAAATAAAAACAGCACCCCAATAACCCCCCCCAAAAAAACACATTTTAAAAGGGTATAGGACGTAAATCGGATTAAGCAAAGGAACATTTTTGCCTGGAGCCTAAAGGTGTACAATGAAGGCACCAGGTGAACTTCACTAAGGAGAGCATCCCACAGATTTGGAGCCACTGCAGAGAAGGCCCATTGTCGTGTTGCCACCCTCCAAACCGCTCAATGATGAGGCACACAAAGAAGGGCTTCAGAAGATGATTTCAGGGTCTGGGTAGGTTCATATGGAAAGAGGTGGTCCTTGAGGTACAGAGGTACCTCAGGTTACATACGCTTCAGGTTACAGACTCCGCTAACCCAGAAATAGTGCTTCAGGTTAAGAACTTTGCTTCAGGATGAGAACAGAAATTGTGCTCTGGCAGCGTGGCGGCAGCAGGAGGCCCCATTAGCTAAAATGGTGCTTCAGGTTAAGAACAGTTTCAGTTTAAGTACGGACCTCCAGAACGAATTAAGTACTTAACCTGAGGTACCACTGTATTGTGGTCCTGAGCTGTTTAAGGCTTTATAGGTCAAAACCAGCACTTTGACTTGGGCCTGGAAACTAATTGGTAGCCAGTGCGGTCAGACCAGGATCAGGGTAATATGCTCAAACCGTCTTGCTCCGGTAAGCAACCTGGCCACTGAATTCTGCACTGGCTGAAGTTTCCGAACCGTCTTCAGAGGCAGCCCTATGTATAACGCATTGCAGTAATCTATCCTGGAGGTTACCATAGCATAGACAACAGTAGTTAGGCTATCCTTGTCCAGATAGGGGTATAGCTGGGCCACCAGCCAAAGCTGATGGAAGGCACTCCAGGCTACTGAGGCCACCAGAACCTCGAGCGACAGCAAAGGATCCAGGAGGACCCCCAAGTTATGAACCTGCTCCTTCAGAGGAAGTGTAACCCCATCAAGAAGCTATAGGAAGCTAAATGTGAAGGTTGTTTGGTTAACACAATGGTAGTATGTATGTAAAAGTGCCGTCTAGCAAAATAAAATCCTTTTCTCACTTGATTTAGTGTTTCCACATGGGATTTTCTCATCATTCGCTTCAGTCGGTTCTTTGTTAGGGCAGCTTACCAAGTCTTTAACCCATGGCAATGTGTTCACACAGCGTCAACTCCTGGCAGGAACGGCATACAATCAAGTATATTCCTTATCTCGCTAATTTCTCTGGCTGCTCTGTTTTGACCCTCAGCCGATTGCTGTTGCCAGCGAAACATCTTGACATTTCTTCATATTTCAAGGAACTTGACTTCACTCAGTGTGATGAAAGGTGGGGAGAAAACCCAGATTGGCTCAGTATTCTTCCATAATATTTGTTAGCTGAAGCTTGTGGTAATAGGGTTTCTTTCCTACCTAAAATGCTCCTGCAATGTTTTGTGTTCTTTTCAATTAATATTTGAATCACCCATAACAGTAGTTTTTCTGATGATTTCTCATTTACATTTTAGAGATAAAGCATTCAGGATGTTTTTTCTCATGAAACACTAGGAACAAGTTTTCCCCTTTGAAGCGCCTAAATACTTAACACCTCCATGTCAATTGCACATCTTTCCCCAAAGCTTTCTTGCAATTTTCAATTTTCTGTACTATTCAGTCTGTAGTAATCAAGAACATTCTTTGAGCAAAAGTTACCAGTTTTTCAGAGCTCTTCCTGTAACCAAGCAACAATCAGCAAAGAATAAAAGGGACACCTTTTCTCAAATAGGATGGTGTTCATGGCTTCAAGGGAAATTTTCGCCATTACTCTGATAACGCCACTTCATTGAAGCATATTTAAACTAGATGCACAAAGTAAATGTTGGTTTCCTGGTTCAGCTAAGGATGCTGTTAACAATAAGAATAAGCAACAACAAGAAATAAACCTGCAAAAATTGAAAAGAACGGAGGAAGACGATAGGGGGTTAAAATGAATGAAACAGCTTCAGGCTTGTGTTCTGCTCAGCTGGCTACTTAAGTCATAGATGTTTGACTGCAATTATCTACATCCTGTTTTGTAGGAATCTGTAATTGTATGAAATGAGAAACCATGCCAGGGAAAGTTAAGAGTACATCCCTGTTGGCAAATCAAGCAAGTTTTCTTTTCTCAGTCCAGTATTTGGTTTGGGGAAAATATGGATGGATATATGAACTTCAGATGCTCTTTTGTATGAACATCCCCCTTCATATAAGGAAATGTATTGACACCCACATTCGGGCGCACATCCCCTTCCCCAATTCTCAAGTTCACAGATGTCAGGGACTGTGCTGGGGAGGGCTACACTGAGGAGGAATGGTGGGTGCCTCCACCCCCCTGCTCCTGCTCCGGATCCTGAATCTTCCCAGGAGCAGGAGGACAGTATAGATTTGAAACAGTGGTTTGCAGAGGGGCATAGTTCAGAAGGCAGAAGCTGGGAAATACTGGTTGGAGAACAGGTAGGAGAAGAAACACTGGAAGAGAGAGGCTTAACAGATTCCTTCTTCTTCTTTGGCGATCACTTGTAGTAGAGTAAGATTGCCTTCCATAAACACGGTTTTAACAATGAGTCCGTAAGTGACTCTGGAGGCCAATTCTGGACCCACATGTCCTTCCACAGTGGGGACATTGGTTCCTGGGCGGGAGTTAATCACGGTGTAGATTTGCCAAGCGTGCCTTCCTCTTGGCACATTTCTCCCTTGCGTTCTGAGTTCGAGTGTCTTCAAAGCCCATGACACCTTTGGTAAAGGCTGTTCCTCAACTGGAGCGCTCGCAGGCCAGTGTTTCCCAGTTGTCGGTGTTTATATTACATTTTTTTAGATTTGCCTTGAGAAAGTCTTTAAACCTCTTTTGTTGACCACCAGCATTACGCTTTCCATTTTTAAGTTCGGAGTAGAGCAGTTGCTTTGGAAGACGATCATCAGGCATCCACACAACATGACCAGTCCAACAAAGTTGATGTTGAAGAATCATTGCTTCAACACTGGTGATCTTTGCTTCGTCCAGTACACTGACAGTCTCTGGACAGCAAGTCATGGAGAGCTCAGAAAGTGGCAGAACAGAAAGAACAGAAAGCACAGAGGAGACAGGTTCAGATTACAAGACATAGGAGTGACGTCGCTTAATAGGGACAAAAAGGAGTGGTATCCTTAATTGGGAGCACCGCCATGTCTAGGAGATGTGTTCTTTGTTCTCTCACTGTGATTGTTAAAGTTTTTAACTGGTAAGAAGACTCCTTTTCCGATGTTCCTCTTATCTGCTGCCACAGGGGGAGGAAGTCGATTCCTTGAAGCCTAGCACACATTAGAAATCAGTAGTCTGCAGCATGGCGAGACAGATAAGATCAGCCTCATTGCCCTGGCAATCGACCACATTCCCTGTTCCTTCACATATTCCAACCCAAGAGCTTCTCCCCCCGCTCCCCTGTTTTATAATCATGTAGCGAAATCCAACCGGCTACTCAGTGCCTTCTGCTCACCATGGCATCTAGGACTGCCTGGGATCACACAGTGAAGAAACCATTTCATGTAAAATAAATTGCCTCCAAAGCAAATCTAGGCAGCAATGGTCGAAAACAACTGGGAACAGAAATGCACAAAAGAGTGAAAGTTAATGAGGTCCCCACTCGCCCCCTCCAAGCACCTCCCTGGAGTGGCAACTTTTGCACTGGACATTGTGAGCTTGTTGACAATTTGGCACACCACTAATTGCAACATTTTATATTTCTCCATAACAGGTTGCTAATGAAATTGACTTCTGGAAAGGCTCTTGTACGCCCTTTGGTGGTTGCCATGCATACTAGACTCGTCGTAATTTATCTAAAGAGCCTAATTGATCATAATTAAGGAGCCACACAGGGGAGGAAAAACAATGCAATTTAATCTGGGAGGGGAAAAATGTGCTTCTCCCCAATTTCACACTGTGATGGATAAGCAGTCAAGCACAAACTTAACAGGATCCTAATATAAAATGAAAATGTGAAGCAGAGAAGAATTGCTTTTAACAAATTACACTGCGTTTGTTTAAAATGACAGGAAATATAATTTCCCTCTGTTCCTCTTTGGTACATACAATATTGCTTCAAGTCATTTACCTGGGGCCAAGAGGAGAGGCTGCAATGTACTATAGATATATATTTCAGCTCAGAATTATTAACTTCCAAGTCTCTTGTTTTATTTTGAAATTCACTGGGCTGGAAAGGGATTAATGAGATGTGTTCTCCAAGGCTTAGTTTGATAAACAGTTTCTTGATTTGCTCACATGTCCTTCTCTCACAGGTTTTTTTCTTCCTTTCTCTTGCTAAACACTTACTACTTGAGGTCAACAATGTGTTTAGCATTAAGAACCGCACATTAAATACCTGTACTTGTCTAGACATCTGCAGCCCACTGGCATGCATTTGTATAGACTGTCATCTCCTCCCAGCCCTACAAGCTATGCAGAACCACTTTATGAACACAGAGATAGGTACTTTTCTGTGAGTCCAGCCCTCAAGCTGTCAGTGGAAATGGTAAACTGAAGGATATAAGGTTGGGATGCCACAATCCATCTCTGAAAAATGAAGTAAACTGCTTGAAGTCAGCCCTTGCACTCCAAAGAGCTTCCAAGTCAGGCTTTCCTTCTGGTTTTGAGTAGATAGGAGTGAAAATGTTCTGGACAAGTACCAAGAGCTCTCATATACTTAGTTCAGATAGAATGGAAAACCATGGTTTGCTGCTATGCTAATGAGCCACAAGGTGCATTGGGCTTGTGTGCAAACCTCTTCCTTCTCTCATCTTCCATGTGCTGCTGGAAATCAGAAGTGTCTTATTTTGCTTTCAGATGAACCACAGATCCCTGTGGCATCTGAACTTAGGGAAGTATGAAAGAATACTTTGACCCGGGTTTGTTTTCACTCCATAAATCTGAACTAACCACATTTACCCCAGTTTAGCTGCCACAAGGAACTATGGTTTGCTTAAAATTGGAGGCAGAGCTCTGTTTGTTGAGCTATCCATGTGGGTTGCCCTGTATGTGGCTTTCAATATCTGACCTGCATCTTAGACTTGACAAGATGAGCCATGATGTTCCAGTGGTGTATCATCTACTTGCACTTTTTGGCGTGCTTTTGAACTGCTAGGTTGGCAGGAGGAAGGACCGAACAACGGGAGCTCACCCCGTCGCGGGGATTCGAACTGCCAACCTTCTGATCGGCAAGCCCTAGGCTCTGTGGTTTAAACCACAGCGCCACCCGCATCCCCACAATAAACACATTACATAACATTAAAGTGCCTGCAGGAGGCTCTGGATTTGATCATACCTGCAACCCCAGGAGAGACACTTTTAGACTTTCCCCAGCGCTGTTTTCCCATTCAAATTACCACCTTCCCTCAAAACTGGTTATGAGGTCCTCTAAAGAGAAATACTGTGGGAATGTTAAGGATAGTAGGAAAGGATATATTGAATAAATATTATCCTTCCTTCACTTATGCTAGTAAGTGATGTAGCAGAGCAGATTCTCCTCAATATAGCTGAAAGCTAGTTTGCAGATTCATTTGAATCTCTAAGTTAAAATTATTTCCTGGTGTCCCCTTTAATCCCTCTTAAAAGAATAAAGACACAAGTCTTTCTGAGTAAAGTAACAAAAAGTTTATTCACATTTCAGTTCACGATATGATCCCTTAAAAAGCAGGCTTTACTTGGTAGTTACACAAAGAATCTTTGAGTTGATGTCATAGGGAGAATGAACTCGTGCTGCTGGCTGAGAGCCAGCAGACAGCAAAATTACATTAACACAACAAATTGGCTGCAGGAGAGCAGCATGGTAGCAAAAGAACAGCAAGACAATAGAAAGACAAAACAGACAAAGTGGAGACTGAGAAAATGGCTGCAAAATTCTGCTCTTTTATGGAGTCAGCTAGAGCCATGCCCATCTCCCAGATCACATGCAGGGGGAGGATGCTCCAGACCAGTGGAACAGGAAGTTACACTGACTGGATGTCCCCCTGCCTGTGCCCACTCTAGGGACACCAGGAATGTTGCATTTGACTGTACTAATGGATTACATCCCACAAATATAGGTGACAATAATTGCCCCATCCTGTCAGGATGCTGTCAGCGGCTCCTGGCTGGTTGCCCAGGAAAGTATAAAGACAAGTGTCTTTTTATTTCAATCTTTACAGAGATAGGCTGTAGAACCCAGTCTCTTGGATAATGGCATTGTCCCGAGTGGATCTCCACCCCTCCGCCTCTCCCACTTCCTCATTCGTCATCATCATCACCTCCTCCATGGGTGCTGCTCTTTGAGCTCTTTGCTCTCCTACTTTTAAGGCTCGCTGGGTTCTGCGAGATGGAGAGTCTGCAATGCTTTCTAATGACAATGTGTCAGCCATGTGTTGCTCTTCCTCTCCCACGATTTCCTAGCTTTCTCCCTCATCTGCCTCTGAGCTGCGACCTCCCTCAAACCCCTGTTGTAAATCTATACTGTCTTCCTCTTCCTCCTCCCTGGAAGGGTCAGGATGGGGAGGCAGTCTCCACCACTCCTCCTCTTCCCAGTCCCTGACACATCCACACCCCAGTACAACTAACAGCAGCTTTGGGAATGAGGCAATTACAGTGCATTCAGAAGTACTGTAACTCCCACTATGTTCAGTGGGGCTTATTCCCTACTAAACATGTCTAGGATTGCAGTCTTAGGCGCAGGAAACAGTGGAGAGGGGAGAGTTAAGCAGAGACAGAGTTGCAACCCAGGTCAAAATTGGAGCCTATTACGGCTGATCACTCATCAGATAACACATTTTCTGTGTCACATCAGTTTTGACCCTGAGCCACCTTATTTTCAAGTCCTCAAATATAGACTGTTGCCTGTTGCTTGCTTACTGTGGAGAAGTGATGCATGGCTCCAGAAACAGACCTTTAGGAGAAGATTAATGAGGTGGTTTGCTTTTATTTGTATGTAATTAGAAGCCACCTATTAGAGTCATTTGATAAATGCATCTGCAGAGAAGAAGTGATGCAAGGAAGCAGAGCTAGAACACAGGAGAATAGGTGTTATGGAGGAGCTGATTATGTTAGCCAGGATACCTTGGGGAGTGCTGTTTTTGGGATGGCCAGGATTTCTGCAGTGGTGAAGATACTTTAGCACATATCCAATGGAGTCTTGGGCATTAGATCTACTGGGCCAAAGCCACAATAAACTTTTATTTTTTTATATAATAATTTTTATTTGATTTTACAAATATAAAATTATAACAATCCAAACTACATATCCTTATTTCTAGATTTCTCCAGATCTCTGGACTTCCCACCTTTCCTTCCGTGGGTCCTATTGTACACCCTCTTAACTGCATATTATTTCACAATCCATATATTGTATTTTTCCATATTGTCCATGATATTCGCTACGTAACAAGTGTTATTAAAATCCTGCTAATGTTTTCATCTGTTTACAATGGTCTCCTAGATAAATTATAAATTTCCCCCATTTTTATTGAAGTTTTTTTCAGTTCATTATTTATCATTTCCCCAAATGCTTTCGTAATCTTACACGTCCACCACATATGATGAAAAGGTACCTTCTTTTTCTTTACATTTCCAACAGGTATTTGTGCTTGTCTTATACATTTTTTGCTAACTTACTAGGAGTCAAATAAACCCAGTACATCATTTTCATATAATTTTCTTTCGGCATACAGCATGCCAAGAGTTTCCCAAACTGAAAGTTGAATATTATGCCCCAAATCCCTCACCCAGTGTATCATTACAGATTTAACCTTTTCATCTTTTGTATACCATTCCAATAGGAGTCTATACATTTTAGACAGTAATTTTGTATTATTTTCTAACAAGTCTTTTTCAAATCTTGAAGTCTCATAACCACAGCAAACTTTTAAATTCCCTCTCTCAAAACCACACTCTTTCTGTGTTCCTTCCATTTCAACTTAGAGAGATCCCAGAGGACAGACCATTCAATTTCTCATTATTTGGCCAATCATCTGTCTGCACTGCTTAGCCAATCCTAATCCAAAACTATTGCTATCGCCAGAGAGAAAACCCATGCGAAAATTTAGTATTTTATTAGTGCTGTCCCTAGTACTTTCACAACATCAACTTCATTGGATTGGTCATGTTGTGCAGATGCCACATTATTGTCTTCCAAAGCAACTACTCTAGTCCAAACTTTAAAATGGAAAGCGTAATGCTGGTGGTCAACAAAAGAGGTTCAAAGGCTCTCTCAAGGCAAATCTTTAAAAACGTAGTGTAAACACCGGCAACTGGGAAACACTAGCCTGCAAGCGCTCCAGTTGGAGAACAGCCTTTACCAAAGGTGTCATGGGTTTTGAAGACGCTCGAACTCAGGACGGAAGAGAGAGATGTGCTAAGAGGAAGGCACGCTTGGCAAACCCTCACCATGATCAACTCCCACCCGGAAACTTATGCCGCCACTGTGGAAGGGCGTGTGGATCCAGAATTGGCCTCCACACTCACTTATGGACTCACTTCTAAAACTGTGTTTACAGAAGACAATCTTACTTGGCTAAGAGTGATCGCCAAAGACGAAGAAGACTATCACAGGTTCCCACCCTCCCCTGTTGTGATGAGGGTGATCCAGGAAATCATGACAACCATAGCATGCACATAGAGCTATATTACAATATTAGTAGGCCTGCCTTTGGGTAGACCTAGCAGCCTGAGAACATGACAGTGTATTATGTTACCAGTGCTTCTTTGGATTAAATATGCTCCATTTCTCCTTCTCTTCCCCTGCCCATGTCACAATACTTTTAATTGTTAATCTCTGAGATGCTTTATAATTGTAAATGTTGAATCATTGCACTTTCACATTGGGTGGTATTCAAATGTGCTTCAATGTGCACTGGACTGCAGCCAGTCTGTCAGCCTTCATGGTTCGTATCTTTTAGAACTATGATATGAACAACTAGCGTTGCTAAAACTTGTTTACCGAGCTTTCGGGTCAGGAAATATTTATGTATGTAAAGCTTCGGTGCATAATCTCCAGAGAAGTGCCTGGTTCCAGCTCATTGGAAAGTCGTGATTTTCTGTGAGGCTTTTTGCCTGTTTCAACATGTTTGCAATGAGGCTGTGGTTACTTGCTGAAAAGCACATTTTCAGAGGAATTGTTTAGACGGTCCATTGAATCGTACTGAGAGCGGTGCTCTGTTTCAAATGCAGCCCTGGCATTTTGGAGAGCTTAGTGCAAAATATGAAATTTCCACCTACCACCTCATTTGGAGCTAGAAATTGTATGCTTCTGAAAGACATGGTTCCAAACACACCAATGAAGTCCCACTAAAGTCCATGGAGACTACTCATAACTAAAGTTGCATAGGAGAGCCAGTGTGGTGTAGTGGTTAGGAGCAGTAGACTCATAATCTGGGGAACCGGGTTCATGTCTCCACTCCTCCACATGCAGCTGCTGGGTGACCTTGGGCTAGTCACACTTCTCTGAAGTCTCTCAGCCCCACTCACCTCACAGAGTGTTTGTTGTAGGGGAGGAGGGGAAAGGAGAATGTTAGCCACTTTGAGACTCCTTCGGGTAGTCATAAAGCGGGATATCAAATCCAAACTCTTCTGATGATGATGATGATGAAAGAATGCCAGATTTGGGATATTTCTATTTCAGCTGGATGTTAAATGCCTTGGTCTTATTTAAATTCAACTGAAATTAATAGTAGGGCTACTATTATGAGGAACAAGATCTCCCCACCAGCCTCTGGCTTTCAACCCTGGTTGAGAAATTAATACAGTCATCAATTCCAATTTCTCTCCAGAACCTAGCATTTCCTATTTCTCAGTATACCATGAACACAAGTCCCATGCTGAAAAATTGTGGTATTTGCTTTCTCAGGAGACTCAATGAAGTGAAATCATTTTCTAGGGAACCCTTGGCTCATCAGTTGAGGATTCAATAATGAAAGGAATTGTTGTGAGGTAGCTTGGGGACCAATAATATTAGTCCTGGCCACTTTGAGGTCTTCTTCTACAAACAAGCAGTATATAATTTTTGTTAAATAAAATATGTAACAATTGAAATGTTGGGTGTATTTGTCAACATATTCTCAGTTCACAATGGATTGTGACAAGGCTCAAAGCTAGCCTTTTAATCTCCTCGTGGCCTGCCAGAAGAAGAGAGGAGAAAGGGGAGCATCTGAGCCTAAAACTCACCTAGGTTTTCCCCCATCCTATCTGAATGCAGCAATTTTATGACAAACATAGAGTCAGATGTCAGTACAGAAGTTGTGTTCTGGGGTAGATAGAAAATGTGAAAAGGTGGTGCTCTAAGCCATTGCATGTCAGCTTTCAACACTACCAAAGACCAAATAAGAGTGCATCAAGAATCGCAAAGGGATTAACTGTCAAATCTCAGACACTGGCATTAATTATTGTTGAGTGTCAAATATAGATGTTCAATAGTCAATGAATATATGAGCTCTGATGGTATATCAGGAGAATACTTGGCATTCAAGGTTAGAAAGGAAGCTCTTTGGACCAATTTAGTTTCAGCTCAGATTTCTAAAGTTATGCCTGCACAAAGTGTCCTGCAGGGTGTTTTATCACATGACACTTGCTGCTTCAGCTGCTGAAAGTATATATTGTTATCTGAAAAACTGGTGCGTGGTGCTCATCTTACATGGCATAGTGGAGTGATTCATAGCCCTTTGCCATGCATATCTGCATCAGCAGAGATAAAATACAACATATGGTGTGGTTATTATCAAAAACATTATCATGTTGATGGGACCAGCTGGCTATTCCATCACAGCAGCCAACTGCTTTCTTATTGGTTCATTGCAGATTGCCATTTAACACAGTGTGAAGGCTGCTCCAAATGAAGGAAATGGAAATCCACTTGAAGTCGGACAGCAAGCAGCATGGACTCTCTGTCCATAGATGACATGAGCCCGCCATGTAAACAAGAGTCACTGAATACATGCTAGCCAAACACATGTACACATCCAATCTGTGCATGTCTGCTCCCAGAAACTTACTACTAGGTAAGTGTGCTTCGAATTGCAGCCAAGATACTTACAGCACTATGCAAAAAAGCCAAAGATTGTATATTGATATGGTAGGGAGAGAAGTATGAGTTGTTGTTGATGATGATTGAATATATATACCGCCCTATACCCGGGGGTCGCAGGGCAGTTCACAGAATAAAATCAAGATAAAAAACCACAAAATATCTATAAAAAATAAGAAACCCCAATAGCCCCCACCCCACAAAAAACACATCTTAAAAGGGCATAGGATGTAAATTGGATAAACCAAAGACCTGTTTAAAAAGGAACACATTTGCCTGGTGCCTAAATGTGTATAATGAAGGCGCCAGGCGAACGTCCCTGCAGAGAGCATTCCACAGATGGGGAGCCACTGCAGAGAAGGCCCATTCTCGTGTTGCCACCCTCCGGACCTCTCAAGGAGGAGGCACATGAAGGATGGCCTCAGAAGATGATCTCAGGGTCCGGGTAGGTTCATATGGAAAGAGGCAGTCTTTGAGGTACTGCAGTCTTGAGCCATTTAAGGCTTTATAGGTCAAAACCAGAACTTTGAATAGGGCCCGGAAACTAATTGGTAGCCAGTGCAGTCAGACCAGGATCAGTGTAATATGCTCAAACTGTCTTGCTCCGGTGAGCAACCTGACCGCTGAATTCTGCACCAGCTGAAGTTTCTGAACCGTCTTCAGAAATAGCCCTACATATAACGCATTGCAGTAATCTAACCTTGAGGTTACCAGAGCATAGACAACAATAGTTAGGCTATCCCTGTCCAAATAGGGGGGAGCTGGGCCACCAGCCGAAGCTGATGGAAGGCACTCCAGGCCACTAAGGCCACCTGAGCGACAGCAAAGGATCCACGAGGACCTCCAAGCTATGAACCTGCTCCTTCAGAGGAAGCGTAACCTCATCAAGAGCAGCGACCTCTTTGAAAGATGGACACAGATGGGCCATGAAATATACTCAGAGTCTCAAAGTGATTTCATGCTCTTTATTCAGCTCATAGTGGTGAGGAGGAATGAATGAAAGTCCCCTCAAGGTATCTGCTTTATATACATTATTTACACAATGGGCTGCACATGATTGGCTAATTCCGGAATTCTACTGTAAGCCAATCAGGTTGTGGATTCACTTCTATCTGGAGCATGATTGGGTGGTTCCTGCCAACCAATCATACTGCTGCATTCTGAATCCTATTGTTCTATGACCAATCAGACTGCTGCCTTTTGGATCCTATTGTTCTAGGACCAATCAGACTGCTGCAGTTTGGATCCTATTCAACTCAGTACATAACAGGCCAATTAGACAAGAAGGTTTTGAATCAGAGGTTACTGCCATGCTTAATTGTTTTGCCTTTCACTTTTCCCAGATGACTTTCCATTTTTATACGTTGAGTGATAATCACTCACTTCAGGCTACCCAAAATACGACTCACCAGGACTGTGCAGTCGTTTGAACCTAGAACTCTCTTAGCCATTGTGGTATTGCTGATTCACAACATGAAGGCACTTGTCACAAGCCTGTTTGGTTCCGTTCTGTCTGCAGGACAGATGCGGCCATTTTGACGTTATCAAAAGGAAGCAGCATGAACGAGCCTTTCCAGGACAAGAAACACAGCAAGGCAAAATCCAAATTGACCAGCGGGATGCCACTTTAATGAAAGAATAACCAGATAAATGCACCCGCTTATTTTATTTGAAAGCCAGCCCGTTTCTGCCACAATGCTGTCATCCATGCATAGCTGTTCTTTTGATCAACAACATTACCTTCTTTTCCTCAGGGCCTCAAATTATGAACCTTTCAAAAGCAATACCATCACTTTGGAATGTGACGCAAAGAAAGCTGATCATAGCGGACCGACCGTAACGTTGAAGGTCCTATGCAGAAAACAATTATCTGCTTTTCCATTGCAGTCTCCTGCAGAAAGGTATTGATATGTGATATGGTCTGATTAGCGTCTGTGATGCTGCTCATATAAAACTCATTCCCAGAAAGGCCAGGAGTCCAATGGCACTGTTAGGGCACTTACATGACTAAATGGAAATTTTAAAAGGGAGCAGGCATGGTGTTTGTGTGTAAACTTACCATACTGGCCCGAATATAAGCCACACCTGAATATAACCCACCTTTAAAATTCAAGGCGGGGAGAGACAATAACCGAATGTAAGCCGCTCCCTTAAAATTCTGCAGGCACACACACCTGTTCCGTTTTACCGCATGTCTGTTTCAGCAGCGATTTCACAAAAGCCAATTTTTGTAAGGTCGCAAATTTAAGCCGTACTTTAACTTTTCAAGGTAGGAATTGGGGGGGGGGGAGGAGTGAGGCTTATATTCAGGCCAATACAGTAATTGGTTGCAGGGTTAGGGTCAGCAACTGGGCACCAGTCTAGCCCATATATCAGTATTACTTGCCCTCTCCAGTCATCAATTTAGAGCCTAACGGGGGTCATGCAGAGATGGTCGTCTGGGTCAACAGGGCTTGGTAAGTCCAGTCAACTTTCCTGGTGGGCGGCATTGCGGCCGGGCAGCTGGGAACCAACTGCAATCTGACAGAGGGGGCGGAGAGTTGACGTCCGTTTCCGAGTCATCAGTTAGTTTTCTGAACCCAATCTGGAACATTTCTTTATTGTTGAAAAGTCATCTTGAGCTACAAATGTGGGACATATCTTCTCTTCCTAAACATCCCCCCCCCCAAAAAATGCACTTGGTTGTTACCCTCCAGCTGCCCAAAACGTGCTTCAAAATCCCAGGAAATGTTTTTTGGAGCCTTCTGAAATTTGCTTTCAGCCTTTGATGCATAATGTACCATCACTGCAATTTTGGCACTGAAGTACATAAGAACAAGATCAGAACGAGGACTGTTTGTCGTAGGGGGAAAATGAATGACGCTGCACCTGGCAAATCAATGCATCTTCTCTTCACATGCAAATCTGGCTCAAAGAATCCAGTATTTGCATGAGATTTTTGTTTGTTTGTTCAGTATCGGGATCTTCTTTTTTGCTAAATGCATTTTGTACACAGCTGTAGTTGAACATTCAGAAGCATCTTTTTTTGCATTGGAAGAGAAGCCTCCACAGCCCAAAGGAACACTTAACTCCCGTTGCAAATATTGGCTAAAGAGGGGACTGTTTTCACCAGGACCATAGCAGGAGAATAGGTGAACTTTCCCTTCCACCTTGAATTCCCTTGAATTCCTGCTACGACTCAGGCCCACCAGTGATTGATATCTCTTTTCTTTTTTTTTAACATTACAAACCTCATGCCTAATTTGGCCCAGAATAATTAGTGTCATATACTGGGAATTAGAATTTGCATTTGAAGGATAGTATCTCTGTTCCTCCTCTCCAGCTTAATTTCTTTTTGCTGATATCGTTGCCATAATTTAGTCCTCTCAGCTTTAGATGGTTGATCTTGGCCTCAGAAGAGCAGTTTCAATACAAGAGGCAAGAAATTACTCCCAATAAGCAAAGAGCCCTATGCGAGATTTCTGGATGGTGTAAAAACATTAGTTGCAATTTATTGACCAAGGCGATATTAAGTTTTTAAAAGAAAAAATGGAAAGTCCTATAACTAAAGTATCATGACCTATGGCAGCCACACACACTTTCCCTTTGTTCCACTGTCATATCTGACCAAATAGGTTTTGTTTTTTAGTTTTCAAGGCACTACAAAAACCAACAGGGATGAAAGTACATACCGTAATCGGTGATGACTCTTTCGACTTTTAGAACAGAAGAGCCCTGCTGGATCAGACCAAAGGCCCATCTATAATAATAATAAAAAAATTATACCCCACCCATCTGGCTGGGTTTCCCCAGTCACTCTGGGCAGCTCCCAACAGAATATTAGAAACACGGTAAAAGTTAGAAACACTTCTAAAAGTTAGACGCCGTCCCTGATTCGCGCCGCTAGTTGCAAGCATCTTCAAAAGAAACAATTTGGACGAGATAAATTGCACATGCTTCAAGGAAAAAGGGGAGTAAAGACTGCTGACAGAAGAGATCTCTGATAACAAGACAAGAATAAAATATGAGAAGATACGTCAAGATACGGTATGACTGAGGGGGGAGGGGGGGAAAAACCTGCCTTCCTTTTTCTTATGTGATTTAACAAGAATCCCCTCCCCTAATGAGTCAGAAACTAAGGACTTAAGCTGTGGATTTAAGGCTGTGTGGAGATATACTTTCGAACCAAAGCAATGTTTCAAGATGAAGCTGGAAAGCTAAGAGTTTTGGAATGATGCAGTTAAAAATGCCGTTGCCATTTTGGGAGGCATTGTTGGAGCTCTTGGGTCTGGGAGGAGAAAGAGAGAAATAGAGTTGTTTACATATCGTGGATCAACTTCTCGGTGGGACTTAAGAGCAACAAATGCCAAATTTATGATGGAAAGAGCGATGTTATCTACGAAGGAGATATATGGAAACCATCTGGAGGATAGTGGAGGAACGGGAAATCCACACAGGATTATTATTTTGCTTATCGGCTTAAGGAGACTAACAGAAGAGATTGTAAAGGGAAAATAGAAATTATATGAACAAGATATGATGTGCAAACACCAAGATAAGACTGGATAGAATTATGAATTTTGTTTGGACTGATTGGGACTGATTTGGACATTAACGCAGTAATAAGAAGATGATCTGAATCCCCCTTTGGATCTTGAAGTATGGGTTCCCCCAACAAAATTTAAAAATTTGGCTTTGTAATTTGGAATTTATGTGATGTGATTTAATTTGATGTGATTGGCCAGTTAATAAAAATTATTTTTTAAAAAAATAAAAGTTAGAAACACTTCTAAAAGTTAGATGATTGTTTATTTCCTTGACATCTGATGGGAGGGCATTCCACAGGGTAGGTGCCACTACCGAGAAGGCCCTTTGCTTGGTTCCCTGTAACCTCACTTCTCGCAGGGAGGGAACCACCAGAAGGCCCTCAGTGATTTAGACCACAGCGCCACACACTCCCCTTTGACTGACTGTATGAGTATATGAAAAACCACCCTCTCCCCACCCACAGAGAAAAAGATGTTGGGAAGATGAGAAAACCTTATTTTTTCTCCTGCAGGTGAAAACAGTGTGGATTATTTGGAGTGGGGAAAGGAGAAAGGGGAGAGCAGGCTTTCTTGGTCTGTACAGCCCACCAACCCAATTGGCAGCCTCCTCAGACTTCATGTTCAGGCAATCTAAAATGGTGCCACCAGCAGTAATGGCAAGAGTTATGGGGATCCACACTCTTCCACACAGGCTGCATGGCAAAGCTGGAAGAAGCTACAAAATGGTGAGCTTGCTTCATGGAATGACCACACCTTGGCACAGGTAATACTTGCAAGGATGCAAGTATTTCCTCTGCAGATCAAGAAGATATTTACTGGTTTCTCTTGGGAATTATAGGGACAGAGCTACCTAAATTGTACAGAAGCTTATTCATGTATGCTACTACAGCGGCAATAATGTTACTTGCCCCAAAATGGAAAGAAGCAGAAGTCCCAGCAAAGGAAGAATGGATACAAAAACTTATGGATTATGCAGAAATGGTGAAACTTACCAGAAGAATAAGAAATCAAGATAGCAAACTTTTTATAAAAGAGTAGAAATATTTAAAGTAGATAAATAAATGTTAAGTGAATTTGAATATGAAAAGATATTAAAAATAAATTTAAGTAACCGCAGAAAGGGGGGGAAGGAAGTCAAGTTTTAAAATGTCAGAATGATTGTAAAATCAATGAAATGTATATATCTGAAAAGTATAAATTTTTTTTAAAAAAAGAAGACGAAGACATTACTGGTTGGTTTGTTCAGTTTATATCGCACCCTTCTTCCCAAAGGAAAAACTATATTCTCAGTGCCTACTTTGATTGCATTCTTTTTCTTAAAAAAAAAAAAAAATTAAACTTTGACAAGGAACGTAAGAAAATTAATGCTAATGAAAGTCAAAACTTAGACATTTAAGCACATCTGGCTGTGTTTAATCTGCTCCAGGAGCATTTTTTTTAAAAAAAAAAACACACCCATGGGTCCCAAAGGAGCCTAGCTGAAGGCATTTCAGAACAAATGGCTTTTATCTTTGAGAAGAACTTGAAGTCTCCTGATGTCCCAGGAAAGGGAATATCACCATGTCACTTTTTATAGGGCAAAGGGTGCTGCACATGCATACTTGTGATATGACTGCTGTGATTTTTCGAAAAGAAATCAGTTGAGGGAGAGTGAAATTTTAAGAAAATGTTTTCTTCAAATTTGCCTCCCAAGTCAACATGGAAGAAATTTGGATAAAATAGAGAGGCTCTAAAGCAATTCATCTCAAGGCAACCAAGTGGTGATTAAAGCAGTATCCTCAAGCTGATAACATTCTCCAGAAATTGGGACTTTTACTAAGGAAATGGTACACAAAGGTTGGCTCCGTGGGGAATGGAACACATACCTGGAATCAAAAAGAGAACTGTACAAACTAATTTCTGAGAATAATCAGCAGCAGGCACAAGGGTGATGTGGTTTGCTGAACTTTGAAATCATGGAGATGAGTCATTTTATTTGTACACCAGTGGCACGGACCTCAGCGCCTTTTATTATTATTACTATGCTTTTCAACAGGCTCAAACGTTTCCATTAATAGTGCCCTAGAGGAGAATGAAGACTCTTAATTCCTGGAAGGATATTAAGGGTAGGGCATTTAATTTATTGCATTTGGCAGCTACTCTCACACAGAGGGAAAGAACTTTGTAGCTTAGTCCCTTTGTATTTTGAAATCTTAAACTCCAAAACATATTGCCTTGGGGGTGAAGGAGTACTTATCTTTCTTTCTCTTATTCTTGGTTGATTGTCTGCATTTGCTAGACAAAACAACACAGCTCCACTCTTCCTGAAATCGAGCTTCAGCCCAATTTCTGATAAAAGCTGGGCCACAGGAGATAAGCCACTCTCTCAATAACTATGACTTCTTGCCGCTGCTTCAAAAGCTGGCCTATCAAGGCCCATTTCACTCAGCAGATGCATATTGGTGATGCTCTGTAGAAGTGAATGGCATTCAGGAGAAATGATTTTGAGGAGATATGGAGGGTGTTTGTAGAATTTGTACTGTTATGACAGAAAGGGGTCAAACCATTGCGAGAGGTGTTGAAATTTTGGGAGGTTGGATAGTTAGAATGGAATAAAAAATAGTGGTTTTTTTTGGGGGGTTGCTATTGGGTTGTTGTTTTTATTTTTATTATGTACTTTGTGGTTTTATATCTTGATTTTATTCTGTGACCTGCCCTGAGACCCCCAGGTATAGGGCGGTATATAAATTCAATTTTAAAAAAGAAAGAAAAAATAGAATAAAAATGGTCTCGGGGTGGAATGCACATTTTAGTCTTATTTATTTATTATTATTACTTTATCAGGGACGTGGGTGGCGCTGTGGGTTAAACCACAGAGCCTAGGACTTGCCGATCAGAAGGTCAGCAGTTCGAATCCCTGCGATGGGTGAGCTCCCGTTGCTCTGTCCCTGCTCCTGCCAACCTAGCAGTTATTTACTTATTTAGATTATTGTACCTGGACCACTCGCAAGAATGCAAATTGGTTTCTCACGAAAACAGTGGCTTAAAAGGCAACAAAATCTCAGCAAAACCGACCCATTTTAGCAAAACGACTGCTTTTCTTCACAGCAAAAGCAACAAACAAAAAACCAGTTATCTTAAAATGCAAGCAATCATTTCATGTGACACAGAGTGGTTTGCTTTGGGAAGTTGCTTGCCGGGGAACCATGCGAAAGGCACATTTCCCTTGCTTGGCCTCAAGAAATTGCCACAACTCATGCATTTTCATTCCTTTGACACGTTTCAGTCATTTTTCTTCATTTTCAGATATTTAATTGATTCCAGATGGAGTTTCCTACAAATATCCTCTCTGTCCAATTTTATCTCCCGGGCCTGACAAGCTCTCCATGCCTTCCTTTTCTTTTTAATGGAGGTATGCTGAAAGAGGGATGGCGCTCTCCCATTTGATTACCAAACAATTCAGTATTACCAAACATTTGCTTGGTTGGTTGTACAAAATGGTGTTCCAGCCCCCAGTAGAATGTGGCTGAATAAATATGCACCATACATTTAAACACCCCCCCCCCCCAAAAAAAAGAACAACACAACTGGAAAGAGATCTGATGGAATGGAATGTAAAAGTGTCGCCTAAGATATTGTTGGAATGGGAGACAAAGGATGAGCAAGTAAAATCCTCAGTTATACATTGGGCAATAGATATTGGTCATAATATAGATATGGAAGCATGGGAATGATTGTGGGATATGGATCTAAAATTTACAGCATGTTATGGTCTAAGAAAATTATATGAAAATGTTATCTCAGTGGTACCTAACACCGAGTAAATTGGCAAAAATGTATAAATCCAAGTCAAATAAGTGTTGGAAATGTAAAGAGAAAGAAGGTTCTTTTGCTCATATGTGGTGGTCTTGTAGTAAGGTTAAAGCTTACTGGGAAATGATATATAATGAATTGAAAAAAGATGTTTAAAATAACCTTTGTAAAAAAACAAACAAACCAGAAGCCTTCCTTTTGGAAATTATAGGGAAAGAACTACCCAAACTGTATAAAAAAATTATTCATGTATGTGACTACAGCGGCAATAATGTTACGTGTTCAAAAATGGAAAGAAGAAGAATTCCTGGAGAAAGAAGAATGGATACAAAAAGTTATGGAATATGCAAAAATACAAGTCTGCTTTACTTTTGTGGGGGTCTTCATGGAAGTAATATTGCAGAGTTAATGAGTGCTGGGTTGTACTTTTTCTGCATTTTCATTATTTATATTTTTCTCTCAGACCCTCAGGGGTAAGATGAACATATCTCAATTAGACCACAGTTCTTTTCTGAGAGCTCTGGGGCTACACCCATGAAGCTTCTGCTATCACAGTGTTACAGTGACAACAGAAATTGCAACTGGCAGACATTGACCTGCTGCAGTTCTCTTGTGGAATTCCAAAAATCTTGTCTAAAAGGTAGTTTTTAGAAGAAGGCAGGGAAGACAGGCTTTCCTGCGAGGCATCATTTGGATTGGGGATGAGGAATGGGATCCAGTCAGGGGATTGGTTCCTTTATATATATATATATATATATATATATATATATATATATATATAAATTTTATTAAATTTTCTGTTTTACAATTTCAAATAAACATTTTACATACTTAAAATATCAATGACTTCCCTTCTTCTCTTTCCATGGTTCATTTTGCATATCTTATATCCCTGCATATTTTACACAAACTATACCAATCGGTTTTCCATTATTACATCCGTCAAAATTATTTACACTGTTGAATTTATCTTAATGCTGCCAGGGTTTTCAGCTGTGCACAAATATTATTTTCCATATATTCAACAAATGTTTTCCAATCTTCTTTAGACGTATGTTCTTCTTGTTCTATATGTTAAGTCTGCAAGTTGTACATATTCCGTCAACTTAAGTTGCCAATCATCTTTTGTTGGGACCTCGGTCATTTTCCATTTGGGGGCTAACAAAACACAGGCCACAGTTGTTGTATACATAAATAACCTTTTCTGACACCTGGGAATTTCATTCTGATTTATCCCCAACAGAAAAGACTCTGGTTTGGGGTTGGGGAGGGGGCTGTTTCCTTATCTTCCCCCATGCCACAAGTTTGATCTCCCAATGATGTCTGGGGACCTATTTTTGCACAGTGTGTAGGCATCTGTGATCCTTGGCCGGTGTAAAGTTTGTGAAAATTAAGCTCTCTCTGGTGTTTCTCTTACTTTGCCTCTCCCTCACTTTCAACCACAATGTTAGTGTAGAAATTATTGCTGTAGCCTTACAGCCCTCTGGTGGTGCTCAACAGGCATGATTTTTCATTTAGATACTAGATATATATCTCAATCCGACCAATCAACTCTTTAGTCAGTGCAGTCTGCCCCATCTTGAGGACAAGTCCAAAGGACATCTGAAATGGAAATTGTACAACACAAGCACATATTGCGATTGAATCTGCATGGGAAAAGATGGAAGATGCCATCACTGCACACACACACCCTTCATTGACACCAGTTCATCTCTTCCTCTCTTGTTACCTTCCTTTGTTGTTGTTGTTGTTCAGTCGTTTAGTCGTGTCCGACTCTTCGTGACGCCATGGACCAGAGCACGCCAGGCACTTCTGTCTTCCACTGCCTCCCGCAGTTTAGTCGAACTCATGCTGGTAGCTTCGAGAACACTGTCCAGCCATCTCGTCCTCTGTCGTCCCCTTCTCCTTGTGCCCTCCATCTTTCCCAACATCAGGGTCTTTTCCAGGGAGTCTTCTCTTCTCATGAGGTGGCCAAAGTATTGGAGCCTAAGCTTCAGAATCTGTCCTTCCAGTGAGCACTCAGGGCTGATTTCCTTCAGAATGGATAGGTTTGATCTTCTTGCAGTCCATGGGACTCTTAAGAGTCTCCTCCAGCACCATAATTCAAAAGCATCAATTCTTCGACCTTCCTAGTCCCTGGTAAATATACTGAATTGAATCCAGACCAGACCTTCAGTGAATAGAAGTTCTACACATGGGAAGGACTAGTTCTAAAGGTGGCTCCTGCTGAACAAAGGAGGACAGAGGAAATTTTAGCCGAACGCCCTGTATTTTATTTTATTTTTGTGTAAAAATGTCTATCCTGCCAATGTTAGTTGTTGGTGGTGGGGAGAATAGGGTCCTCCCAATGACTCTCAGCACCCTTAACAAATGACAGCTCCCAGGATTCTTTGGAGGAAACTATGACTGTTTCAAGTGGCGTCCTAGTGCTTTAAATGTCTGCTGTGGTTGCTGCCATGTTATAAGGCAGTCCTTAGGATGAAACAGGGGCACGGGTGGCAATGTGGTCTAAACCACTGAGCCTCTTGGGCTTGCCAATCAGTTCAAATCTGTGTGATGGGATGAGCTCCCATTGCTCTGTCCCAGCTCCTGCCAACCTAGGAGTTCGAAAGCATGCCAGTGCAAGTAGATAAATAGGTACCACTGCGACGGGAAGGTAAACAGCATTTCTGTGTGCTCTGGTTTATGTCATGGTGTCCCGTTGCTCCAGAAGTGGTTTAGTCATGCTGGCCACAGGACCCAGAAAGCTGTCTGTGGACAAACACTGGCTCCCTCAGCCTGAAAGTGAGATGGGCACCGCAACCCCAAAGTCAGCTTTGACTGGACTTAACTGTCCAGGGGTTCTTTACCTTTACCTTAGGGTGAAAACATTCCTCATCCCTGCACCTTTAAGCAAAAAACGAAGGCAGCATCCCACTAGGCATTGATGAAATGTGACATCCTCATGCAAAAATCCCTGACTGAGGTGGACAAAAAAGAGAGAGAAAAGCAGTGGAATGTTTGGATGCATCCTGTAAAGCCACACAGCTTTTGTTTTCTGCCTCTCCAGCAAAAACAGGACATCTCCCTCCCTTTGCTTTGAATTGGGTCTCGCACAATTGAAACAGACGGAGAGAAAGAAAGCCCCAAAATGCTGACAGGATGGAAACACCGAGGTCGAGAAGGTGGGGCCGTTGGATTTTATTTAGTCTACTGCATCTAGCTAGGGTTTTAGAATCCTAAACTACAGAGAGGCAGGTCAGTCCTCGAATGTTGTGGCGGGAGAGCTGAGTTCATCCCCTTCCTTTCCATTCCCAGTCCAAGAAACATCACACCGTCAAACTGGAGAGAGAAAGGGACTGGCAAAGGGTATCTCTGGGCCCGCACACATCCCCCCAGGCTGCCATGTACAGGAGCAGCTACCTGCGCGAAGTTCGCAAGGAGAAGTATGAGAGGTCGGATGCTTTCGAAGAGCTGCCCCAGTCACCCGAGTTTGGCAGCTTCGCCCAAGCTCAGGGCCTGGAGAACCTGCAAGAGCTCAACGAGCGCTTTGCCAACTACATCAACCGGGCCCGGGTCCTCGAGCAGCGCAACGCCATCTTCCGCAAGCAGCTTGAGACCTTTCAGCGCATGGATGAGCTGGCCGGGCTGGAAGAGGCTTTCGCAGCTCAGATCGACCTCAACCGCCAGCGGGTTCGCGAACTGGCCTCCGACAGAGCTAAGTTGGAGCGGGAAGAGAAAGATGCTCAGCGTATGCTGGATGAGTTCCGTAACAAGTAAGTTGGCTGTGGGCAAGAGGAGAGGGGAACACCGTGACGGAAACCAGAGTGCATGGAAATGGACGCGGGTGGCGCTGTGGTCTAAACCGCTAAGCCTCTTGGGCTTGCCGATCAGAAGGTTGGCGGTTCGAATCCCCACCACAGGATGAGCTCCCGTTGCTTTGTCCTAGCTTCTGCCAACCTAGCAGTTCAAAAGCACACCAGTGCAAGTAGATAAATAGTTACCACTGCGGGGGGAAGGTAAACAGCATTTCCGTATGCTCTGGTGTTCCGTTGTGCCAGAAGCGGTTTAGTCATGCTGGCCACATGACCTGGAACTCTGTCTGTGGACAAACACTGGCTCCCTCGGCCTGAAAGTGAGATAAGCGCCGCAACCCCATAGTCGCCTTTGACTGGACTTAACTGTCCAGGGGTCCTCTACCTTTACCTTTATAGAATAATGTGGTTGGAACCGGCTGCAATGCAGGCATCACAGCTAAAGAATCCCTGACAGATGGCCACCCAACCTTTGCTTTAAAAACTTTAATGAGGGTTATTCTTAACGTTTAGTTGGAATTTCCTTGCTTGCTATTTGAATCCATTGATTCAAGTGCTACCCTCTGTATTGGAGTCATAGATAAGGCTGCCTGTGGTTTTTGAAGAGAAGTAAACACACACACACACACACACACACACACACACACAAAGTAATCACTAGGTGGTGCCTGTGCATGTATTCATTTGGTGCTTGGCTGCATTCTGAACCAATAGAGCCTCAGTTAGCATGTGGTTTAGTTTAGTTAGCATGTGGCTTAGATTATGAGGATAGAAATGGAGATGAGGTGGACCACGTTCACCACCTTGAGCTCCTTGGAGCAAAGGTGGGTTAGAAATGCAATGAACAAACAAATGAATAATAAACCCACTACATGAATTGTCGGGGACCTGGTTTTGCAGATTTAGAAGCCCCACTCTGCACTTGACATTGATTGGTGGGTAGCAGAACTCCAAGGACTGTCGCATTGAGAGTGCATGCCGTACGACAGTGTATAATTATTTTCGAGAAATAAATACTTGCACAACTTAGCGATCTTTAGGATGCCTTTATGGCAGGACTGGCGACACTTTTTCAGCAGTGCAACAGATGTGCCCCCCCAACTGCCCATGGTGTTACGTTCCAGCCAGGCAAAAGCCAATGTTTTTTAACCCCCACCCCCATTTCTCTATCCTCAGTAAGGGAGAGACCTTATAACAGTTCAGAGGGCCAGATTGAGAAGTCGGAGGGCCACATTCAGTCCTTGATCCTGAGGTTCCCCATCCCTACTTTATGAAGTATTTTGTTTACAGCCATGGTTTCCAACATGGGGGCGGGTGGCAATTTGAGAATGAGTTATTGACAGTTAATGGCCTTTTAGGCTTTCCCCACGTGAATAGGAGTTCATTTTTTGAATAATAAGAATTATATGTCACCGGGGGAGGGGGGGATCAGGATTTTAGAGATGCTTAGGTGAGGCATGGCCAAAAGCAGCTTGGGAACCACTGGTCTACAGCAACAGTTGCCAGTTGATAATCTCAATCTTGCCTCCTGACACACATAAAATTGCCCTTCTTTCTTTTATGTTCTTTCATCCTGTTTCCCCCCCTCTTATGTACCTCACTGAAAACAAAGACTGGATTTTCAATTGATCCACAGAAGTCCATGACAACTGACTAAATAACTGATAAAAAGATAACAAACTAATAGCAGGGGTATAACAATTATTAGAAACACTGCCCCCCATGATGATATTATACCTGGTTTTCAAAACGTTTTTGTTCTATCTTGTAATTTCTGTTATAATATTATCAATTTTTTTCATCGTTATAAATGACGAATTATGACAAATTGTTTGTTTCTGCCATTATTCACTTTTACCTGGAAACAAAAAACAGCACATTGAGCCACTTACCCATTTCTTTTATTATCTTTATTATTTACATTTTCCTTTTTGCTTCTCTTTTTCCGTAGATATAAAAATGAATGTGAGTATCAGCAGATGTTGAAAACTACTCTTGAACGACTTAATAAGGTAAGTTCACAATATCAAAGGCTATCTGTTTTCCCTCAGCCAATGTTTCTTTCATCTGGTGTTCCTTGTTAGCAACCATGTCATGGGCACTGTTCAATAGCTGCCAGCAAAAACCAGGCAGTTACATGGCACAGGTATCACCATTTTGAAGTTGACATGCTTACTTGAGGTGTAACAAACTGCATTTTTCTAACAATACAGTGGTACCTCGGGTTGCATACGCTTCAGGTTACATACGCTGCATGTTACAGACTCCGCTAACCCAGAAATATTACCTCAGGTTAAGAACTTTGCTTCAGGATGAGAACAGAAATCGTGCAGCGGCGGCGCAGTGGCAGCAGGAGGCCCCATTAGCTAAAGTGGTGCTTCAGGTTAATATCAGTTTCAGGTTAAGAACAGACCTCCAGAACGAAATAAGTTCTTAACCCGAGGTACCACTGTATTTAGTTTATTTATTTGAAAAATGCATAAACTATCCTTTTTCCAAAAAAGGACTCTAAGGCAATATGCATAATAATAATAATAATAATAATAATAATACAGAAACAAACTACAAACCAGCAATACAGTACAACAAAAATAAGAGGAATAAACTCATTCAGTAATGTAATCTGAAAATATCATCCTTTAAAATGCTTCATCAAATCAAAAACTTCTAACCTGGTGCTGAAAAGAATACAAATCTGACCCTAGGTGCACCTTTCTCAAGAGGCTATTCCATATTTGGAGCCACCACAAAGACCCACCTAACTTTTATACATACATTATGTACTTCTGTTCTGAATATGAAGCAGAATGACCTTATGGTCATAGTGCACCATACGCTTGTTCAGAAGGAGGCGTTCCTTCAGTTATTGGGGCCTCAAGCCATTTTAAGCTTTAAAGGTAAGCACCACACCTTGAATTGGGCTGGGTCATGAACAGAAAGCTAATGTAGTTCATCTGGAACTCATGTTTCAGCCCATCGTTCAGCCCGGACACTGAGGTCCAGCTTCAAGGGCCTTCTGGCAGTTCCCTCACTGCGAGAAGGGAGGTTACAGCGAACCAGGCAGAGGGCCTTCTCGGTAGTGGCGCCCGCCGTGTAGAATGCCCTCCCATCAGATGTCAAGGAAATAAAGAACAACATGACTCTTAGAAAACATCTGAAGGCAGCCCTGTACTGGGAAGCTTTTTGATGTTTAATGTTTTATCGTGTTTTTAATATTATGTTGGGAGCCACCCATATTATTATTATTATTATTATTATTATTATTATTATTACTAATGGCTCCATCTAGCTAAAGAAGCCAGAACTTTGGCAGCCAAATTCTGCACTAGTTGGAGTTTCCAGATGCTTTTCTGCCCCACATACAACACAATATAGGAATCCAACCTGGATTACTGTAGCCAGGTGGGCTATTTCTATGCAGGAAAGGATGCAGCTGATAAACCAAGTAAAGCTGGCAGAAGATGCTCCAAGCCAAGATGCATCTTGGGTCCCTAGTGATAATGCCGAGTCTTAAAAGCATTACCCGCAAGCTGGGCACCTCCTCCTTCAGAGGGAGCATCGGAAACCACAAACTCACAGGTTCCATCTTGTCGGGACAGTTTATGAGTCTTCGTCTATCCCATTGCCCAGATACTAAACTAAGGTCAATCGAAGAAGGACTTGTGGATCCCGCAAAAACAACCATGTAAGAACTGTGCAGGTATTATGAGGGCATGTGCATGGACACAGAGAAGCAAACACACATGCCTCCTTTAGAAAAGCATTGAATGAGCGCCTTCTGGGTATCTGGGTATCTGAAGGTTCAGAAGAAAGGAAAAACTCTGTAGCAGATTACATCACAGTCAAATCTGTACATCAGCCAGGGCCTGTAAAATACTTTATCAGGATTGTCTGTTTAAGGAAAGGACCCACTCTATATCTGTATAACACTAGGCTCTTGCACAAACCTAGTTTCCATGGCAAACACATAAAACCTCCTGAGAACAGATTCTTTTCAAATGAAATCTGAAATATGCTTTTTTGAACAGGGAAGATAAGGTCTTGATACAGCAATGGACATAGCTGTAAAACATTGTTCTCCTTTGAGAAGAAATTCTAATATTAAAATAGCTGCTTTATCCTACTGGGCTATTTTCTTACTTATGGGCTGAAAAAATGGACCCTATTCCCTATTTCGGATGGCTAATTTTTTGCTTTTCATGTTTATCTTCCTATTGATGCTTTAGAGTGCCTTTCCTACCTCTTTGGTAGATAGATGCTTCTTCAGTTTAATTGAAATAATTACCAGCATTCTGTCAATTATATTCTGATGTGTCACTCCCCTGATGTGTTGCCGCGTTCCTAACCCGAAAGTTACGTATCCAAAGTGGTACGTAACTAGAGGGTCCACTGTATATATTATTATATTTTTAGCTTTTATGATACAAGTGCCTCTTTAAAAGAGGTGGCCCACAGCATGATTGCCAACCACCTTCCTCTCTTAACAAACTGTTTCCATCTTAAAGAAAGTTTTCCACAGTCCAATCCCTTCTCCCCTTTGGCATTTATGTGCACATAAAACTCTCTTGACTCATCAGCTCTCCTCTGAACCCCGTCACCCAAATAGCTGCTATGAGCAGTGCTGGTGTCAGACGTAGAGGTGCGACGGGGTTGTTGCGCTGCGCAGGTGCCAACAGAGGGTAAAAGAAACATAACAATTAAATTGTGTATTGGACATGTGGCTGTGGCGACCAAGGGCTCATTTGCTTGCAGATGTAATTCAATCGAGGAAGTAAACACTTTCCTCTGACATAGGCTGACCTGTCACAAATTGTAAATATCAAATGGTTAATGCAATTCCCACGATGGCAGCTCGCAAGCAAGCCATTAGATGAAATTTGCTGCTAGAGAACATTTGTAGATCAGCCTGAATAAATATCAAAATTGCCCAAATGCATTTGTTCCCGGTGCATCTGCAAGCACAAAAAGGAGTTGCACGGTTCAAATTAAAAATCAGTGGTACCAGCTCTTAGAAAGGGCAAAGCAATGAGCATATACTGTCACCTTTTTGAGAGGAAGATCACAAACACATGGCTTCATTTGTGCACACAAATAGGATGGAAGCAAGCCTTCCAGCTTTTTTTCCCTACCTGCACATCATACGAAACAGGTGCAGAATAGGCACTAGAAGGACAGGATATAAATCTCTCTCTAACTGAAATAAGCTGTTTATGTTTTTGCTTGCAAATGTTCAGCTCTTCTTAAGCTGTTTTTTTTTTCTTTTGAGAGAGGGTGAATGCTGCCTAATATATACATTTTTTACAAAGCAATTTGCCCTAAAGCAACACAGTTTCCCCTAAAACAGTATGTTATTTTCACTAATATGCAGATTCCTCAATATGTGTGCATTTTTCCACTTGGCTTGATAACTGCATTGCAAAATAATTGTAAAGGCTAGCTGATTGGGTGTGTGAGTTTTGCTTGGTTTTGTTGTACAATTTATCCTTTTGCTGTATTTGAAGTAGTCTGAAGTACAACATCAAATTAATGGCCTTCTGATAGCCAACGTACTATTGAAATATTATTGATTGATTGATCGAATTAATATACCGCCCTCTACCTGGAGGTCTCAGTATCTGGGCAATGGGATGGACAAAGACTCAGACTGTCCTGACAAGATGGAAGCACTGTGAGTTTGTGGTTTCCGATGCCCCCTCTGAAGGAGGAGGTGCCCAGCTTGGGGATGCTTTAAGACTTGGCGTTATCACTAGAGACCCAAGAGGCCTCAGTGGCTTGGAGCATCTTCTACCAGCTTCACTTGGTGTTTTGTACTCAACGTTTTTTAAATACAATGAACTTAATTTTGCTGAAGGTCGAAATTCAGACATATGTTGCATTTTAATTAGCTGCACCTTATGCAGTGAGACACCATTTAATCACATCCATCACCTTTAGACTGGTGTATTAAGATTTTGAAGACCAGAGGTTGCAGCGGATTGCCCGCAGAAGAGCTGAAAGTGTTTTGCTTGGCTAGTTTTTTTCTGAGAATGTGGACCGGAAACAGTATCCCGAGGGATGTACCTGAGTAGATTCAGAAATCAGGACTTGCCAATGAAAGGAAGCATTAATCAACAGCTCTGCCAACCTGTCAGGTTCCTGTCTTGTATCTACCGCTTGTGGGAAAGAGTGCTGATTAATCACTTGCTGAAATCACCTTTTAGGACTAGGAGTCTGGGGAAAGTATTGCACAGAAACAATAATGCAAAGGGTCGGGGGAGGGGGAGAGACTCATGGGCCAATCTACTCTAGTCATGCTCAACTTCTTACAGGTCTGTGTACTCCTGGACACCAAGGATCAATGTATGAGGTGGCACAGCTGGCTACAGTGACAAGGGAGACCCAGACTCCCCCTGAATCTTGCAAGACCTTGCTTGCTCTTGTTTTCGCCTTGTGGGATCTTGGGGAGAAGATGGAGCATCAGCCTTAAAAGGGTCTTGATGTTCACCAAACTGGGCCTTTTCCCCCCTCAATGAGCTTGCAGGACCAAGCGTTGGGCTCCCCATATCTCAACTCATGCAAATAAGAGACCAATAAGACTGGTTTTGGGATCAAAACAGGCCACAACTTTATTGAATACAGATGAAAGAGGTTTGGCTTGGGCATGGGGCAATTGAAATACTTCTGGCCTGCCCGCCGGAAGTGACACGTGGTCAATCCAGGTGGGGGTTCCGAAGACTTACATCCAATAGGGTGACCCCCACAGAGACCACTGTCTAGGGGAGTGCCTTTGGCCCTGGCCCTGCCAGGGCATGCGGACATGGCCACTCCCCCTGAATCCCTTTAAGGGGACACCCCAGCGTTAGGAGGGGCAGGCAGAGACTACAACCTCCTCTCCATCCAAAACAAAGGATTGCCCCAATGCCCAACCAGTTGTGACGATTGCTATGAGGTAGGCAAAACCACCGGGTCGGTGCCAGTTAGCCTGGTGGGCAAATTCCTATCCGGCCCCATAGAGAGTGGTGACTGCCGTAGCCACAGCAAAGTCATTGACTATCAGCTTAAACCGAAGGTGGGTGGGTGGGGAAACCCGGCGAAGGAACGAACAGGTAGTTCCCCAGGTGTGGGCAGCTTAAATGGGGCAAGAGGCGGATCTGAGGGAAGCCCCCTGGGCACAGCCCGCATCCCCAGATTCGCCAAAGCAGGGTGTAGGCTTTGATAGGTGGAGAGGGCTTAAGCCCTCACCACCTATCAGGGAGGGCACTGCTGTTCCAGTTCTCTCGTCGGGGCCCCAGTGAAGCCTCTGATGCCCTGCAATGCCGCCGCACCAAGAGGGGTGAGCAGACTTCCCCAGCAACCCTCACTTGGTTTAAAGTCTTTCCCTGAAGCTTTACGTGGTCTCTGGTTTCTCATGGCTGGAGTACAATTTGACTCTTCTTGATTGGCTCTTGGTTGCGAGGTGAGGCTGAGTAGTGTGAGATTCAAACGTCCGGCAGGCTTCCCTGTGCCTCTGAACTTTTCCCAGCTTCGAGCAGAGTATTGCAAACAGCAGTGTGTGCCTTGTGTGGGTGTAGAAATAACAGTCCATACACAGCTTCTTTCTAATCTAAGAAGCGGTTTATTTACAGCAGAGAAATAAATCATCCAGGAGGCATGATTGACTCCCTCGGAGCACAAAACAAAAGTGTTCTGTCTCACATAACAAAGAACAATCCTCCTATGTGAGACTACCCCCCCCCCAGTGGGCAGGACGCACTCTGAGCTATTAACACTATAAGCTCTGGTTCTCCTCACAAGTAGGATACCCTTATGGGGTTCTGAGCTAATGCACCAGCACTTGGCCACAGCTTGGGCAGGTGGGGCCGAGCCAGTTGTCGTACATCTCAGGTTGCCAGCGCATGGCCCTCACCACACTGGGTCCTCTCTGCTGGTCAACTCTCAAAGTCATTCCTCTGTGGGTGTGCTGGGATGGGTCCCCCCCCCCAAACAGAACACCTAGGCTCGAAACAGAAAACAGACCTATGCTAGAATGCAATGCCAAGCCTACTTACCTCGCTGCAACCAATGAAATTATGGCCTCTTTTATCTCAAGCATCTGTTTTGGTCTGATGGTTACCCAGCCCTTTTTGGGGGATCACCTTGATGCGCCTGCACCACAAATCACAAGCACTGGATCCAGATATAAATGAGTGCTCGCATTCTGATCCACATCACAAGATGCATGCGGCTAGATTGGTGGGTCTAGAATGAGTTTCACTATGTGACTGCATCTGAAGCTACTGTCAGAGATGCCGTTGCTCTGTATGTGGCTTTCCTTTGCTGGAAGGGGTGTTGGTTCATGAGAAGAAACAGGGAGGGAATCGCCAAAAGGCCCTCAAAGCTGGACCTCAAAGCTGAATGATGGGGGTGGAGACTCTCCTTCAGGTATACTGGGCCGATGCCATTTAGGGCTTTAAACACCAGCACCAACACTTTGAATTGTGCTTGGAAACATACTGGGAGCCAATGTATTTCTTTCAGGACCAGTGTTCTATGGTCTCGGCTGCCACTCCCAGTCACCAGTCTAGCTGCCTCATTCTGGATTAATTGTAGTTTCCAGGTCACCTTCAAAGGTAGCCCCACATAGAGCACATTGCAGTAGTCCAAGAGGGAGATAAGCAGAGCATGCACCACTCTGGCGAGAAAGTCTGCGAGCAGGTAGGGTCTCACGCTGTGTACCAGATGGAGCTGGTAGACAGCTGCCCTGGACACAGAATTGACCTGTGCCTCCATGGACAGCTGTGATTCCAAAATGACTCCTAGGTTGCGCACCTGGTCCTTCGGGGGTACAGTTACCCCATTCAGGACCAGGGAGTCATCTACACCTGCCTGCTCCCTGACTCCATAAACAGTACTTCTGTCTTGTCAGGATTCAACCTTAATGTGTTAGCCTCCATCCATCCCCCAACCGCCTCCAGACAGGACCTTCACCGCCTTCACTGATTCCGATTTAAAAGGAAGGTAGAGCTGGGTATCATCCTCATACTGATGAACACCCAGCCCAACTCCCCTGATGATCTCTCCCAGTGGCTTCATATAGATGTTCATATAGTGGCAGTGGGCTGATGAGCTCACTGTTTTGCTGCTGATTCATATCTCAAAAAGTCATAGGAAAGAATGCAGAAATGTTGAGCAAATGGCTGGTCGCTGGCTTAGAATGTTCTGGTTGTGGTCTGTATTAATCTCATTTGTTCAGAGTGCAGATAACAAGGCCCAGAGCAAAAGCCCATGCTAAGTTTTTATCTTTATCATTCCTGGCACATCAGCAGACCTGGCCAGTTCTGCATTCCATGATATAATGGAAAGAGCAAGCATCTACACATTTTTGAACAGCACAGCAGACACTTTGGATTAGTTTGTTGGGCCATGTCACAAAAGCAGTTCTCTTTGAATGGCTCCCATCACATGTCCTTGCCAGGAATGTCACTGTTTTGCAACCCCTAAATATGGTGGTTCTGTCTGAGCACTGGCAGCTGAACGTTTGAGGCAGATAGCACAACTTGGGCCAATGCTTGCTGCATGTGATTGGCTGTGCATGTGTAAAACTGGAACACTCATTGATGGGTTGATTTTACTTACACGCAACTGTGCCCAACTGTTCACAGCAAACATTCAAAACATTAAAACAGGGAACACTGGAAATATAGATATACAAAATAGAGAACGTGTTGGTAAAGTCAAAATAACAAAAAGAAATGCTTTTATTACAGGAAGCCGATGAAGCTTTGCTGTGTAATCTGGAACTACAGATTGAATCACAGTTCTTGCAGGATGATGTTAATGCTGCAAAGGACAGATACAAAAAGGTAATTTCTGTGAACTAACAGGGGAGCTTTGATTTCTTCTTAGTTTTATTTGCTTGCCAAGAAGTGTAGACAACAGAGAGTAGGCTCTTGACCTCTGGCTGACAAGGGATCTTCAGCCAATGAACAAAGTTCTATCTCCCATTTTCTTCCCCCTCTATTTATGGCACCTTCATAGCAGATTAAAAGCCATAGTGGGATGATATAGTGGAAGTTGATCTACCTTCTGGTGCTACCGAGCTGTGGCTATGAACAGAAAATCTTGGGGGAGAAACCCTAGTGGGGGGACCCCAAAACAAGCCAATGGGGACTATGAATGGTCAGTGGCCAAAGAAAGCAAGATGACTGTTGAAGGAGGGGAGCAGAAAACCAGAAGGATGGATCTCTGAACAGGAGGTATTCCACAGTGCAATGTTTTGTTGCAGGTCTCACTTGTCTAGAACAATTCCTTATTTACCTAGGATGGATCTACACACGGGGGGGGGGGGGATTGAGTTGAGAGGGGAGTCCCTTGAATGGAGATCCTGCCTTTGATTCTTTCAAACGTAAATCATTTTGCTTTGCCACAGAACCTCATGGAAATACAGACCTACGTCAGTATTTTACAGCAAATCATGCAAACGACTCCTCGCGTATCCACCATCACAGCTGGAGCCAGCGAGGTAAGTGTTTTATTTCACCGACAATGTTTGTGGCGAAGGATCCAATTTTCAAATAGTAGTAAAAGGGTAAAAGCAAAATGGAGTGATTGAGGATTGGTGAAGCAATGTTTGGAGGATTACATGGGTATTCTTGGCGGGCAACCATTGCACAGCAGTATATTGCTGTTCTTTTTGCATTTTCTGTTTTACATAAAATAATGAATTAAATACATCAACATATAATCCCTTTTGACTCCCCCACCCCCAGTTGTGGATCTTAATGTAATGATTTTCCCTTCTGCATCTCTTTCATAACTCTGTTTTTATAAATCCTTTGTCAATCCAGAGCTCAAATTTTCACTACAAGTTTTCTGTCAACCCTAACAAGGTACGCAATTGTTTACAATAGCATTTTCAAACAAATTATAGACTTTCCCCATTCTTTATTAACGACCTCCTCTTCCTGGTTTCCCATCCTGTACGTTTTGCCATCTCGGCATAATTCATCAGTTCTGTCTGCCACTCTTCTTTAGTCGGAGTTGTACCATCTTAAGATTTCTGCGCTAAGAGAGTCCATGTAGCCGTGGTCGCGTACAAAAATAGTTTTGTCTGCTCCTTCAGGATCTCTGGTCCTACAATACCTAAAAGAAAAGCTTCTGGTTTGTTAGAACATTGTATATGTATTGTATATGTATATTGCTGTTCTTTGACCTTAGCGTCATCGTCTCTCCCTGCCCTCATCTCCCCTCTGAGCTGAGCTTGCAAACGGACAGCTTCCACCCAGTGGCGGAGGAAGGGGGTGTGGTGGGGGCGGTCCACCACAGGTGTCATCCCTGGGGGGGTGACATTGCTGCCCTGCCCCCTGGGACACTCGCCATGGGTGGCACCCCTGGGACACTAGCCCCTCCCCATGTGGTGGCTAGCCATGCCGCCGGGTGCCGGAGCAGCTAGCTCCACCTCTGCTTCCACCATTTTGACGAAAGTGACACACAACCAATGTCTCCCAAACCACACCCACCAGCTCCCACCTTTTCCATACAAAAATCAGGTTGATGCAATCCACATGCCACACCACTGAACATATCAGGAATCCATCTGGATCTTTAACAAAAGTTGGATTTTTTTGTGGTAGAAGAAAAAGTCGTGCACGTCTACACTATTCTGAAACATGAGCTGCATAATGGCAACGTTGTGTGGCGGCATGCAAAAAAATCAAATTCAAATTCAAAAGAACGACTACCCGGAAATGCTAAATGGCAAGCTTGGAAAGGCCCAAAGCTTGCATTACTTGGTTTCACCTACTGTTGGCCTCTCTGCCTTCCACCTTACGAGTCTGAAGGGACGTTCGCCACCCCTGTTCATGACAGAATGATGGAGATCATAGCCAAACAATTGCTTGTAGGGATGGATCAATTATCTGAAGCAAAGGTGCTCAGATATGTGAATGCCCTTGCTCAAATTAGGGGGCCTCTCTTATGCTGAGTGACCCATCTGCCACAGTGTCATCCTTCCCCAGGGAAGGAATTTTTGGCTTATTTATTTGTATCCCCCCTTTTCTCCAAGTGGTGCATGTGGTTCTCCCTCTTTCTGTCTCATCCTCACAGCAACCTTGTGAGGTAGGTTAGGCTGAGAGACAGTGACTGGTCAAGGCCACCCTGTGAGTTTCATGGCTGTGTGGGGACCAGAACCCCTGTCTCCCAGGTTGGTCTATCCAGCACTCAGATCACTGCACCATACAAGGGAACTGAGTAGCAGCAAAGGAGGAGTTGTGGCATTTTCAAGGGCATATTTTCAACCAGTCAAATATCCCTCCTAGGTTTCCCAAGGGATTGATACAAATGACTGGAAATAAGGCAGTTGCATGCATCTAAATATGTCCTTCTGTGAAATCAACCTAGTTCTGTTTCACTTTCCAAGAGCTGCCCTTTGAAATCCTGTCAATATTTCTTGCTTGTACATTAATGGTCTTTTGCTATTCATCATTTCACCACAATGTGTATCCCTTCAAATCAAGTGGAATTTCTGAAAACCGCATGACTTTGATAGCACTCCTGCTGGAAGCACTTGGCCTAGTCGTGCTTTTTTCATGTCCCTTTCCACGATAATCAGATTTTCAGTGGTACTTGCACACAATCCGATTCCCCCCGCGCAACCCTCCCTCTTTCTGCTTTCATCTTAGGAGAAGCTGATAACTGAGAGGAGGATACCGATTCTTCAAAGCCAGTTAGAAGAATACAAGAGCATCCTATGTCAGCTCCAGGCTCAGAAAACTAAACTGCAGACTGAGGTACTTTCCCCAGAAATATAGTTGTGTTAGGCCTGTGTACACACTCCTGTTTAAACCACTGAGCCTCTTGGGCTTTCAGATCAGAAGGTCGGCAGTTCAAATCTCCACGATGGGGTGAGCTCCCTTTGCTCTGTCCCTGCTTCTGCCAACCTAGCAGTTCGAAAGCACACCAGTGCAAGTAGATAAATAGGTACCACTATGGTGGGAAGGTAAACGCCGTTTCAGTGCACTCTGGCTTCCATCACAGTGTTCTGTTGTGCCAGTAGCAGCTTAGTCATGCTGGCCACATGACCCGGAAAGCTGTCTGTGGACAAACGCCGGATCCCTTGCCTGAAAGCAAGATGAGCGCCGCACCCCATAGTCACTTTCTACTGGACTTAACTGTCCAGGGGTCCTTTACCTTTTTACCTACACACTCCTGTTTACTCTGCATCCAGTATGCCCCAAAACTGTTTTGGGAACCTGTGTACACACGCTGTTAGCCACAACAAACCGTGTCTATCCTGTGGTTTCTTATGAAATACTGTGTTTTCATGGATTCCCCTGCCTCCAAGCTAGCTTTGATCCAAGCCAATAATTTGCACACCATCTAGGATAATTCCGCATCAGTTTGCAAGCTGACTGCTTGGGTGTGTTTGACATTTTAACACAGCTGCCTTCACAGGCAGGAGTTAAAGAGCTAAATTCACGAAATTTCTCCCGTTAGATTTTTTTGATCCAAAGCCAGTTGACATTCTCATCCAAGAGAGATGGGAGGTATAATAAAATTTTAACTTCTCCAGCCCCTGTCAGGAATGCTCTTGTTCAGGACTGTACTTGGTCCACAGTGTGGATGAATGAGTTCAGTATCTTTTGTCAAGGTCCCAGTGGAACAATATACCAAAGTCAATAGCTAATATGGGGTCAGGGGCAAATTATCGTGTCAAGTGATACATTATTCCTTTCATCCTCCTCCCCACTTTCTCAGCAAATAAAAGATCCTGCAAAACTGGGGGGGGGGGCGTATTCAGCCCAGCTTTAATGTGAAATGCTCTCAACACTTTGAAGCACTACACTAGTGGCCAAAATTGTGGGAACCTTTTGGGAAAAGTGTATTTCTGAGGTTTGATGGCTCACAACACCACTTCTTTTTGGAGTAATACCATAAAATTATATATCAATGGAAAGATAATTTAATGAAGAATGTAATGCAACTAAGTTTGTTCAATTATCTGTACTCTATAAAAAGGAAACATAGCTTGCTTAGGTTGATATGCAGTAGCTTTCCTTCATTCGAATGTAGCCAGTGAGCATGAGTGTTTAGAGGGTATATTAAAAAGTTAACTCATTTAGTTAGCTCATGCATTCATACCCAGTCAAACATATGCATTTGTTGCCACACATACATATATCTGCAAGGAAGGAAAGCCTACAAGTGGTTCACTGTCAGGGCAACTGGATTTAACCCAGTTCTCCCAATGGAGGGATGTAAAAACTGGAGTCCTCCAAGTATCGGTCCTGGGACCCATGCTTCTTAACTTCTTAACCAGGAGCCAGTGTGGTGTAGTGGTTAAGAGCGATGGACTCGTAATCTGGGGAACTGGGTTCGCGTCTCCGCTCCTCCACTTGCAGCTTCTGGGAGACCTTGGGCTAGTCACACTTCTCTGAAGTCTCTCAGCCCCACTCACCTCACAGAGTGTTTGTTGTGGGGGAGGAATGGAAAGGAGAATGTTAGCTGCTTTGAGACTCCTTAAAGGGAGTGAAAGGCGGGATATCAAATCCAAACTCTGCTTCTTCTTCTTCTTAACTTGCTCATAAATGATCTAGGGTTAGCAATGAGCTGTGAGGCAGCCAGGTATGCTGATGATACCAAATTGGTCGTGACATTAAAAAAAAAGAGGTACTGAATTCCAAGGAGCTCCAAATGTTCTCTCCAAACTTGGAGAGCGGGTAATAAAATGCAAAAGACAATTCAATGTAAGCAAGTGTAAAGTGATGGAAAAAATGCCCACACCCCCTCATTTCACACATACATACAGTCACAGGGTCTGAATTGGTGGGGACTGACCAGCATAGCTGTCAACGTTTCCCTTTTTTAAAGGGGAATTCCCTTATTCCGAATAGGATTCCTCGCAAGAAAAGGGAAAAGTTGACAGCTATGCTGACCAGCAGTGAGACTCGAGGGTCATATTGCATAGTCCAATGAATATACTTACTCAGGGTGCAGCAGCTGTGAAAAAAGCAAATGCCATGCTAGGGATTATTGGGAAATAGATTGAAAATAAAAATAATGTCTACGATGTGGGCACACTTTGGATAGTGTGTACATTTCTGGTTGCCTCACTTGAAAATGATATTGTAGAGCTGGGGGGGGGGGGAGTTCAGAAAAGGGCTGCCAAAAAGATCAAGTTGATGGAGCAACTATCCCCTACTTGGAAAGCTTACAGGCATTTGGGGCTTTTTAATTTAGAGAAATGAGGGACGTGGGTGGCGCTGTGGGTTAAACCACTGAGCCTAGGACTTGCTGATCAGAAGGTCAGTGGTTTGAATCCCCACGACGGGGTGAGCTCCGGTTGCTCGGTCCCAGCTCCTGCCAACCTAGCAGTTCGAAAGCACATCAAAGTGCAAGTAGATAAATAGGTACTGCTCCGGCGGGAAGGTAAACGGCATTTCTGTGTGCTGCTCTGGTTCACCAGAAGTGGCTTAGTCATGCTGGCCACATGACCCGGAAGTTGTACACCGGCTCCCTCGGCCAATAAAGTGAGATGAGCATGACAACCCCAGAGTCGGTCACAACTGGACCTAATGGTCGGGGGTCCCTTTACCTTTACCTTAATTTAGAGAAAATGCGAGTAAGAGGAAACATTATAAAAGTGTATAAAATTATTTTTGGTGTAGAAAAAGGGGATGGAGAAAAGTTTCTCCCCTCTCTCATCATACGAGAACTCGGGGACATCCAATTGTGCTGCATGTTCAAGACAGACAAAATAAAGTACTTATTCATCTAGTGCGCAATTAAACTACGGAATTTGCTCTGACCAGAGGGAGTGATGGCCACCAACTTGAATGGCTTGAAAAGAGGTTAAACAAATTGATAGGGCTATCAGTGGCTTTTTGCTATGATGGTTGTGCTCTGCCTCCGCCATGCTTTTCGTACACCAGTTTTGGGGGAATCACAAGCGATTGTGCTCCCGCTTGTGGTCTCCTCATTGGCATCTGGACTGACCACTATGAAAACCAAATGCCAGGCTAGAGGGCCACTGGCCTGATTTGGCAGGACTGTTCTTATGTTCTTATGAGCTATGAGGGTCCTTTGCTTTGCTTTTCGCTTGTGTTTTTTTGGGGGGGCGGTACCCAGCCTCATCCAGCTCTCCAAGTCTGGTGTTTGAAAATATATTCCAAGGTTTTTAGGATGTACACCTTAAAGTGAAATTGAAGGTGATTTCATCTATAATGTACTCTTCAAGGCTACTGAGTGGTGCCCATAAGAACCTTTAAGAACCTTTTTCTTTTTAAAAAAAATGTGTTCTTGGAGCAGTAAGAAAGGAATAAAATGTGTCCACAGCAGCCAAAGCCTTTGCTTTGCAAGTGATTGATCGCCACCTGGTGGCAAATTTATATTCCACAAAAACGCTTTTTGGTGAAGGATTTTTGCTTCGCCAGATTGTCACGTAACCTAGTCTGCAAAATACTTGCTTCCTCACCTGTCCTTGTCTCTGAAATTAACTTTAGTTTTTGCAGTCAGGTCAAATTACTGCGTTCTAGAGTTTGCTTTGTTGCCCGTGTTTTCATCAGAATGACACGTGGCAAAGTTTTGCAATGAAACTCAAACATAACCTGTCTAGTGTAAATAGGCAAAGCACAGCCCCTGGCTTAAAGTCAGTGAATTTATGACTGAAACAAGCTGACAGTGATCAGCTGAGAGGGTACCGGTGCAAAGTTTTCCAGGTGATAAATGCTCAAAGTCCTCTCTTTCATTTCCTTTTTTTTTTTTTTTTTAACCAGACAACAATGCTGGAACAGGCTATTAAAAACACCCAGGAAAGCTATGACGATGAGATTCAGTTGTACAATGAGCAGATCGACACTCTGAGAAAGGGCATTGAAGATGCTGAGAGGACCTTGGAAAAATACACCAACGACTGCCGCCAGCTCTCCATTTATAAGCAGTCCCTGGAGAGTGAACTTGAGCGCTACAAACGTATTATTGAAAATGAAGAAAGCAGGTGAGAGATTTGGGGGGCGCTGGAGATGTTCATGGGTTCAGTGTATTGCTGTGTCTTTAAGAAGCCTCTTTCAAACAAACCAAAAACGACATTTGAAGTTTCCTATGAAATTGGTGGTACCTTGGTTAATATTAACACCAAAGCAGAACCGGTCCTGCTATTAGGCAGAGTTAGGCGGCTGCCTCACAGAGATGATGCAAAAAGCAATAGGCAGAGCTGTATGTAGCATGTGCTTTAAAGATAAAGGGACCCGCGACTGTTAGGTCCAGTTGTGGACGACTCTGGAGTTGCAGCGCTCATCTCACTTTACTGGCTGAGGGAGCCGGCATACAGCTTCCGGGTCATGTTGTCAGCATGACTAAGCTGCTTTCTGGAGAACCAGAGCAGCGCACGGAAACACCATTTACCTTCCCGCTGGAGCGGTACCTATTTATCTACTTGCACTTTGACATGCTTTCGAACTGCTAGGTTGGCAGGAGCTGGGTAAAAGGTAAAGGACCCCTGGATGGTTAAGCCCAGTCAAAGACAACTATGAGGTTGTGGCGCTCATCTTGCTTTCAGGCTGAGGGAGCTGGCGTTTGTCCACAGACAGCTTTCTGGGTCATGCGGCCAGCATGACTAAACCGCTTCTGGCGCAACGGAACACAGTGACAGAGACAAGAGCGCACAGAAACGCCATTTACCTTACCTATTTATCTACTTGCACTGGTGTGCTTTTGAACTGCTAGGTTGGCAGGAGCTGGGACTGAGCAACGGGAGCTCACCCAGTCACAGGGATTCGAACCGCCAACCTTTTGATCGGCAAGCCCAAGAGGTTTAGACCACAGCACCACCCACGTCCCATGTGCTTCACCATTAACACATCCACAGACTCAAGTGAGTCTGCTGCCCTCAGGTGTGCAGTCAACTTCTATAGGTGTGCAGGATGGTATTCCATGAGAGCTATTCAAAATAAGTGAGGGTTGCCATATTTCGAAGAGCAAAAAAGAGGACACATTTGCGGATTTCTACTTTCAACTCTGGATTGCTATGCCAAGACTCTAATTTTACATACCCGTGAAAAAGAGGATGTGTCTGGGGAAAAGAGGACATGGTGGCAACCCTAAAATAAGTAGGACTGCTTCTGTAACCCGTGAAATATTGCTGTGATGAAAGCATCCTCCTCTGTTTCTAACAATTCTAGCCAGCAAGGAAGTGGGCACTGGAGAATGTGATGTCATAATACTCTCCATGTATTCCGCTTGAGGCAACACAAAAGAATAAAAATAACTTATTTGGAAGATGCCCATACATTATGCAGAGAAATAAAGATCCATAATTATGCAGATGCTGCTGTACCTGTTTTGTTTGATTTGCATAGCCTTCATTCTTTTTCAATGCATTATTTCACAAGGCATTTATTATAACTCGTTTCCCTCTGTTCCAGGTTGAATTCTGCCATTGTTGGAACCCCCGTGACACTATTTACACAAAGCTACAAAACCACACAGACTACAGCTCTTGGAAGGAAAGGTAATGACCTAAGGCTAGGATGGGGAAGGAATTAGATTCAGGTGCCTTTCAGGGCAAGCCTATTATTATTATTATTATTATTATTATTATTATTATTATTATTATTACTAATAACAATAACAACAACAACAACAACAACAACAACAACAACAACAATAATAATAATAATAATAATAATAATAATAATAATAATTTCATATAAGATTTTCAGTTTTATACATTTCAATAATTTTAAAATCATTTTAACATTTCAAAACTCAACTTCCTTCCCCCTCTTTCTGCGGTTCTTTAAATTTGTTTTTTTTATATTTTCTGCATATTCCAGATTAGCTTAATTTACTCATTTATTCATCTACTTTAAATATATACTCTTATATAACTGCAGGCGATTACAATAATCCTGCCAATGTTCCTATCTGTTTACAGTTTCTTTGTAAATATTCCATAAACCATTTCCATTCTTTTATAAAAAGTTTGTTATCTTGATTTCTTTTTTTTTTTTTTTGGTAAGTTTCATCATTTCTGCATATTTTGTGTCCATTCTTCTTTTGCTGGGACTTCTTCTTTCCATTTTTGGGCAAGTAACATTCCTGCCGCTGTAGTCACATACATGACTAAATTTCTATACAGTTTGGGTGGTTCTGTCCCTATAATCTCCAAAGTCAGGGCAAACCTATTTAATGGAGTTACCCTCTCACAGTTCCCCAAATCTCTACCCCCTCACTGCACATGCATTAAACAAACTGCTGAGCATGACAATTGCCTTGGATTTTTATGTATGTAGGAAGATGCATATTTATGTATAGTGCAATGAATGCTTTTGCTATTTGAAATGACGACTGAAAATTATTACGGCCTCAGCCCAGTATATCTGAAGGAGCGTCTCCACCCCCATTGTTCAGCCTAGACACTGAAGTCCAGCTCCGAGGGTCTTCTGGCGGTTCCCTCAATGCGAGTAATGAGGTGACAGGGAACCAAGCAGAGGACCTTTTCAGTAGTAGTAGCCTGCCTTGTGGAACGCCCTCCCATCAGATGTCAAGGAAATAAACAACTATCTGACTTTTAGAAGACATCTGAAGGCAGCCCTGTTTAGGGAAGTTTTTAATGTCTGATGTTTTATCGTGTTTTTAATATTCTGTTTGGAGCCGTCCAGAGTGGCTGGGGAAACCCAGCCAGATGGGCAGGGTATAAATAATAAATTATTATCATTATCTTCTGTTGGCTCTCACACAATGGCTATGTCCGTTTCCCCTCCTTTCCCCTTCTCCACAGACATTACGTTGGTTGCTCAAGACATCACCAGTGCAAAGACCAGACAAAGAAGTCTGCCGAAGAAGATCTCAAGGAGGAAGGAGATCACCGCTAAAGACCTCGCCAATGGTGCTCCATCGGAAAAATTGTATGACCGGCCTCTGGAAGGCCTTGATCATGATCAGCTGGATTTCAAGCATGAGGGATTAATGATCACAAGTGAACACAGGCAGGATGAAGTTGAAGACATGGAGCAAGAGAGGGCTGCAGAGGATGTGCCTGATGGAGCACAGATAAGCAAAGCTTTTGATAAACTGTGCAACATAGTGAGAGAGAGGATCAGATGCTACCAGAGACCAGAACCCAAAAGCGACTTCTATACTAAAGGGCGGTATGTACTTGTCACCGGAGAGGGGAGTTATGATGACCCCTGCTTCTACTCTTCACCCATCCCTTCTGGAGGTGGAATCACTGTCTCTGACAGCGAAGGTACGATGCCCAGTGGAGGTGTTGCAGAACCAATATCAGAGCTACCAGAACCTCTTGAGAGCGCTAAAGGTGAACTCGAAGCCCAAGAAACACAAGAGGGGCCCAAGATGCCGGAAGGCCCAAAATATGAGTATAAACCAGAAGAAGACAAAGCAAAGGAAGATGTCTTTGAACAGTGGGGGAAGCCTGAAGGGAAACACGAAGAGCCAGCAAAACAGCCGGGGATCGAGGAACATGGGCCAATGACCACAATGGGTCCTAGTGACCGAACTGAAGCAGGCGTATACATAGGCAAGGAGTATGGCAGGGCAGGTAGCCTCTCTTTCAAGGAGCTTAGCCCACCAAGCACCGTGAGTTACGAGAAAGTGGAAGTGGTGGAATCCATCGAGAAATTCTCGGACGACAAAATTCAGACGTACGAAGAAACCGCCATGATTGTGGAAACCATGATTGAGAAGACCAACAAGAAGAAGCAGGGAGACAAAAGCTCTTAATGAGCAACTCCGAAGCAGCCAGTTTATCCAGCTGTCAGTCATTAATGTGGTGTGCTCCTCAAGGCTTCTTGCTCCATAAAGTTATCACTAATAAGGTCAATGGAACTATTCCAGAGTGAGTGGGTTTGAGGACTGTAGCCTAAAGGCTATATTTTGCTTGAGTTCTTCCCAACCCCTTTCCATCTTTGGATGGAATGATAAAAATAGTGGGTTTTGTTGCTTGGAATGAAGCTGGCTTGTCCGTTAACAGCAAAAAATTGAATTACATTGCTACACTTCTGAGATCTTAAACCTGATTCATGAATTACCTGCTCTGGTGCCATCTGCTTAGAACTGACCCAATTATTAGCCATGGTGGTGAAACATGTACACTGCCAGTTGCACAATGACTTCTCATGCTAACCCTCAACAACAAGAATGGCTCTAACCACAGGAAAAGACAGACACACCACAGAATGCAAGGTGTGAACCCCAAACAACTGGGTCTATTTAACTACCACTGCCACCCAGGTCCTAAACAGTCATTTTGAATTTAGGTCTAGTACTTTTAATTTCAAGCCAAGTTGCCCCCAATTCAGTAAGGGAGAACTAACTGTATCAAGATGGTTATAATCAAAATGTATAATCAAGGTGCCCACCTAGACTCCAGTGAAGTGGATAAACGCAAGGGATGCTTTGAGGCAAGCACAGCATCTTCTATGGATGCCACCAGACTTCTGCAACTGATCTGCACTGGGGCCAGTGTCCTCAGTGTCATGGCATCTGTGTGATTGTGTCAAATGTCATTATTGGAATCAATTAACTTCCTTACTGAAGTGTTTCTTGCGCCATACTGATATCTGTCTTTCTAATTATATGGTACTCCAGCTACGTATGGTAGATGGGGACATGTAGCTGAGTTTCATTTAATAAATATTTTGCCTTCCATAGACAGTGTTTTTCAGAGGATGGGTGTTGACATTTAACCACAAAAGGCAGATTTTTTTGGAGGGGGGGCGGTTCATTGAAACTTATTAAAGCCACAACTAGGCTTCAAACGGCCTTTGTAAATGTTGTTAAGAGACACCTAAAATGTAATCACTGGATGTAATACATTCAGAGGAAGGGGATCAGGCTCCTCTTTTTTCTAGGAGAGGGGCACTCAAATATTTTCATCTTTAACTAGATTTGGGGTATGTTTGTGTGTCATACAAACGAGACTAACTAGTATGTACATCAAAATAGACTCAGATAGACTCACAGTCCTGGTCCAGAGGTGTTCTCACACAATATTGACAATGATGTCCCCTCACTGAGCAGAGAATTAATGCAATGAGCTGTGAAGGGAGAAGGGAACTTGGATTCAGTTCTTCTTCCTACCTCTTACCTGCCGAACACTTAGACAGTATCAATGGACTGTTCAGCAGCAATGATGCAGGAACATCTCTTGCCTACAGGTGGGTACTAAATGTAGGATTCTTACCAGTGCAAGCATCATGAGTCAGTGCTTTTGGGAAGCTGCTGAGGTCCCAGTTCACCAAGAGGGGCCACTCCTGATCCAACATAACACAGCTGTAACAACTGGATTGCGACATGTAGCAGTGCAAGGATTAGGTTCCTATTTCTCTGTGTAATGGTGAAAGGATTGGGTCCTCCTGGCACCACAAGCAAACCTTGGGGGTCCACTCTGGCGTGGACACCGTGCCATGCTGCCACTTACAGCAGTGACTGCTTTTGCGTTCGAGTTGAGTTGAGTAGTTCAAAACAGCTTGTGTGTCCTCCGGATGTGTGAGGTGAAAGCTGAAGAGTCCTGTGCCTTGAGATAAGTTCTCACTGGAGGCAAAGTGCTGTGCACACCATTTGGGGTGAATTATGGGGCACAAGGGGCAAAACGGGGCAATAGCTTCACATGGCAGTTCTCAAACGGTGGATCCAATTTCACCAGGGAATATGTAAGCAAGTTGCTGGCAATAAATATAGGAAACTGCCACATATAATCCATCTAGATCAGCCTTGTCTACACAATGACTGGCCGTGGCTCTCCATGGTTTCAAATAGGGAATCTTTCCCAGCCCTTTCTGGAGTTGTCAGGGATTGGGACCATCTGTATGCAAAACAAGTTCTCTATCACTGAGCAATCACCCTTCCCATGGAGCTAAGGAGCCTTCTGTCAGCAAGTAAAATCGACAGATGGGCCCTGGCTCCTGAGCAGACAAAACGGTTGTGATGATTTCCCTAGAAAAGATTGCAGAATTCTTACAATTGTCAGGTTGCATTCCACAGGATTGGACTTGCCCCAAAGTTGCACCCCACAGAGTACAATAGCTGGAAGACTGCTCCCATCTTACCCAATGGTCTAATCCAAGGCTTATTAGTGGACAAGGAAGCTCTGGTGGCATTTCCTGCCTGCGAAAACCTTCTCCATTTCCAAGGAAGCAGTTCATTTGAACATGTTTATGAAAAGGGCAGTCCACACATGCAAGAACACTGTGCATGTATCTGATCAAATACAGCCCAGGCACACAGCCCAAGGAAGTCAATGGGAAAACTCGACTCAATATGAATGCATGGAGATTTTGCCCATGTCTTGCCCTTCCATGTGCTCATATACGAATGAATTATTGAGAAATTCTGAAAACCTGGTCATAGCATTTGCAAGATCACCCCATCCGTATTTTGGGTTACCTAGTTACAGTGCTTGGTTTGCCCATTGGATGTTGTTCTCAATCACTCATTAACCAGTTTTCTAATCCTTCCAAAATCTTACAAGAACTTTGCAGCTGAGGATTGCTAGGATTGCTCCCTGTGTTATTTCCTGATCTATAGGTGCCCTCCATTAGGCAATGATGTACTAATAGGGACCTCAATGAAGCTGCCTATTGTGTTTTCTTCTACTACTGCTTAGACAGAGTTGTCTGTCTGATTTACATTGAAATATATGTCAACAGTGTCTTCAGTGGAAATTAAAAGACTGCATAAAGAACCTGCCAGTTTTCATTTACATTTTTCAGATTCTTTTCCTACATACATGAAACTTTGCTCTGAAATAGAGCCAGTTCAAAACTGGTTCAAACACGACACAGTAGTAAACTTGGGTTTGTGACCATATAGTCTTGACCAGGGGTTATAGCCAGTCAAAAGAACATAGGAGAGAAATCTTCTGGATCTGACCTAGACCAGCATCCTGTTTCACAAAATTTTCCACCAGATGAGGACAATAGACTTCTTCCACTGTTGGAATTCAGAAGCATGCTTTTTCGGATCCTAACAGTATCATACAGTCATCATGACTAGTAGCCATTGGTAGCCTTGAATTTGTATGCCTTTCAAGTTGCTGGCTATCGCCACATTTTATAGAAGGAAACTCTATAGACTAACCATGTGCAGACTCTCCTGACTCCCTGGCAAGTCCACATGTGTTTGGTGCAGTCACACCTCAGGTGAACTACACATTACACAAGGCAATCCCAACATAGCCCTTAGTGGTATAGCTGGTCTAAAAATAAATTGCTTTTGCACTAAAACTTCTAATGCAAAATATATAGCGGTTCCACCACAGAGATACCAAGACAGATGCTGCTCTATATACCTAGACAACAGTGACCAATGATGGATTTTGATGATCCACAGAGGCTTCATATGGATATTTTAAAAAACCATAAAGGATGAAATTGAGCCCTCTAGAAATGCATAGGCAAGTGCCATGAGCAAAAGCAGAAACATAGCTGTCAACTTACAGATTTGAAAATAAGGGACCAGCAGCCTCGAAAATAAGGGATCAGCAGCCAAAATAAGGGATTTTCTGGGCACAGGTATGTTCAACTTCTGAGCCCCTCCGAGCCAAAGGCAGAAAGCCCAGTCAGCAGCCAAACGAAGCCTCAAGGGGTGGTTCCCACAGTGCAGCAACCCGACAAAGGGGATGCAGCAAGGAAAACCACCGTCACCTCTCCGCTGGGAAGCGCTGAGCAAAGGTGAGTCCCCAGGCAATGCGGCCGATTTGAACAGCACAAGGCATGCAAACTCCACCCCCCAGTCATTCTTAGACTCCTTATTGGGTGAGCAATGCAGCCACGCAACACAGTTGGAACCTCCCTCCTCCCTGGCCGGCAGGGAGGGAGGGAGAGGAGCTGCTTCCTTTGAAACCCGGGAAATTTAAGGGACATCATCAATAAGGGACAGAAGTGGGACACGGCGCTGGGGTAAGGGAGTTTCCTGCCAAATAAGGGATGGTTGAGAGCTATGAGCAGAAACTTCATTGCCACCCTCTGGAACCAACCCTGGAGATAGGAGTGACATCAATGTATCACTGCGCCTCCTGAATCTTTCCCACCGAGTTTGTCCAGCAGGTGATCATGGCTGATGGTAGTAAACGCTGCTGAGAGATCAAGAAGAATCAATAGAGCCACATGCCTCCCAGCTCTCTCCCAGCAGAGGCCACCCTATTGCAGGGATCGTCAACTTAGTGATCTCCAGATATTGTTGGACTACAACTCCCTTCACCCTTGATCACTGGCCATGGTGGCTGGAAATAATGGGAACTGTAGCCCAATAACATTGTGGGGGGCACCACATTGCCTACGTACGTCTGTGTTAGGGTGATCAAGGTTGTTTCAGTTTGGACTCCAACCGAAATGGATCCACATAAAAATTTCTGTTTAAGTGCCTGGAGTGGGACCCACCATATTGTCTCTCCAGGGGCAGTATTTGGTGCACTTTTGTAATAAGGCAATGTGTGAGCCCAAAATTTGGCTCCCCAAAATGGATCTTCTCCATTATGGATCTTCTCAATTTTGCACCCCCTCAGCTCAGCACCCTCTCTCTCTCATACCTTGCCACAAAAGGGAATAGTTGTTGTTATGCACTGAAGTTCTCACCCTGGGCCAGCAGGGGGATACTGTAGATAGCTATGCAAATGAAGGATCGAAAGTGACGTTCAGTGATTGGATAGCTTGTATGCAAATGAAGGATTGAAAGTGACGTTCAGTGATTGGATAGTTTTAGAAAGTTGCTACAGTTACGTTGTTCTGGAGCTCTATATAAGCAGGCTGACTGAGCTCTTCAGTTCAGTTCTGTTCTGGCCTCTGAATAAACAAGAGCTGTTTGAAGAATCGCTGTATCGTCTGATATGTTCACCCACAACTTAACAGTTGTAAAAGAGGAGGAGGAGGGGGGGGAAAGGAATAGTTATACTTGAATGTTATTATAATACTCTGGGTGCAAATAAGTGTTTCTTAAGGAGTGAGGATCACTCCCTGTTTCAAGGAGTCATTAATCATTGGCTAAGACCCCCTGGCTTGCTGGGCAAGGACTGAGAATCCAGGTGGCTGACCAGACCACCTTTTATATCAGATCTACAACCCCAAGCCAGATCAACCGCATCTGATCCCAGACCACACAATTAGGCTCCGGAATGTCAGTTTTAGATATTGTTTGTTAAAGGACAATGTTTGCTCTGTGCAAAAAAAGACTTGAAGAGATTGTCTCTGAGCACAGGGAAAGTTTGATAAAGTTTGACTTCCAAACAACCAAAACCAGTACTCGTGCATCTGGGCTTCCACACAGCAATTTTCATTCTACAAAGTTGACAAGTGCGATACCACATAATTGGTGATGAGCAATGATGATGGGATATGCTGCTGTACAACATCTTTTTTTTTATTTTACTCATATTATAAAACGTTTGCATGAGGCTTTAGAAGTTAACAATGTTCACTGCCTGTAAACAAGCCTAGGACACCCACTTTAAAATAAATAAATTAGAATAAATCATTATTCTTTTGCATCAGCAATACAACAAAAGGTATGCAATTTATTCTCGGTTTCTACTCTGATGCAAATAATAAAACAAAAACCGTCAAATTAAGTCTGTCATATATACCATTGTTAGTAATAATATCAAAATGTGCTGTCACTCCTCAGAGTTATCGTTCAGTTCAGGTTATGAAAATATGTACACCCATTTAGTAATTTTGCTGTTATATAGGATATTTAATGTTCAAACAGAAAAGGGGAAAGTTACATCAAAGCAATGGCATCTATACATTTTCTTAAATGAAGATCTGCTTCATTTAACATTTTGAAGACCATCTAAGATGTGAATGTGATCTTTGCCTTTATCATAAGTACATGTATTTTAGAAATATATATATATATATATATATATATATATATATATATATATATATATGCAATATATTCTTACTCTTATATACAATTGGGTGTGTATATATAAATATATAACATACGATGGGTTGATGTGATATTACACATTCCATATATACTATAGCTATTGTTGGTTACTTTAGTTTATATATTTAAATATATATGGCCTCGACCAGCAAGGGAGATCAGAACAACTGATGTATCACAATGCTGATCTGGAGGTCCGCCCCACTAAACTTGATGGAGATGCATGAATCTGATGGGGATCTGTGTGGGGTCTCTGCTTTTGTGCGGGAAAGTGGCGCTAGAAGCTGGTCAAAGCCATAAGAGCAGAAGCAGAAGCAAATTCTGCTCTCAGATATGCATGTCCATATGCTCATTTAGGTTTGCTTTGTTTTTCACCCCAGATTCAGATCAAAATAGGCTGAACTCTTTCATTTTCTGGCTCTAGATTCAGCCTATAACCATTTAACTCAATGAACCCCCTATCTACACAAAGGCTTTGTCTTGTTTTCCATCAGGGCTTTGAGCATGGGATTAGAAATAGTCATATATGAATGGCTGTTGAAGATGATGGACTATGCCAAAATGGCTAAATTGACCGGGAAAATCAGAAACCAGGAAGAGAAGAACTTTAAAAAGGAGTGGCGGGAAATTATAATGTACCTAAGAGAACGCTGTAAACAACTAAAAACTTTGGCAGGATTCGAGTAATGTTTGTAATGTACTAAAAAAACTAAGGTAAAATTGGATTATATAAGAAAAATAGAGAAAATAAGTGAAGCCGTGGGAAAAGATTGAAAATGGTAACCATGAAAGGGTGGAGGGGCGTCAAAGGTTTCAGGGAATCCTGAATGAGGGTGAAGATGTTTGTTGTTTGAATTTAAATTTGCAATGTAAAACTCAATTAAAAAAAATTAAGTTTTTTTAAAAAAGAAATAATCATTTATATGAAATGCAAATCGGCTCATAGACGGGATCAGCAGCCTTTTTATTCAAGGTGTTCTGGGTTGTTGATAAGAAGAGTTTTCCTACGGTCCGTCATGGGATATAGACTGCAGTTATTAAAACTCGAATGTCCATGCATATATCTGAGGTTAGAATTAGCCCCGTATTATCCTTTGGTTTGTTTTAAGCTTACTAGCTTAAAAGGTTTATACATATCTATATATATATATATCTATGCTTTCCCCTCTGTAAACGAACAAGCAAAAAACCCAGAAGCACTCAAGCAAACACAGCTCCTGTCGGTCATTATACCTTTCTGAAACTTAATGTGTTCCTCGCTTGTGAAACTCTTTATTGCATTCCATGTATCTCCAGTGGCTCCAAGATTTGCACAGAGCTCCTTTTATTTCTGAAGCATGGGAGAATTTTCAGTGTAGAATGTTCAATGCACACAATGGGCATTGTTACGCATCACACAAAAAAGAATGAGAAGCTTCTGTGCACAGATTATGTGCGATTTCTTCAGCACAAATAACTCATATGTTTCTTATATTATCTTCCTGACTTGGTTTAAGCTGCACATTTTTACATATCCCATAAAGAAACAGCAGAACTGCCACTGCCCAGATCCGAGTAATTCCAAATTTTCTGGTGTACGTATTCCCTGCTTACATGTCTCCACTTATCCTAACCTGGGATCCACAGCCTTCCTAATTTATTCAGACGTATATTTAGAGACACCTTTTTAGATATCCAATATTGTGCTTTGATAAATTAGACTGTACTAGAACACATTCCGGAGACTTGAAAGAGAAAAAAAGGAGCCAGGGTTAACAGCAGTGCTATTTTTCTGGGGAAATCGGTGCCAGAACTCACCACAAACACCTCCCTTTGAGTTCCGGTGAGTTCTAGCTGAAAAAAAAAGCCCTGGTTAACAGTTAGGAGAAAACAATTCATTTGCAAACTAAGAAGCAAAACATGCTTAAACTCATGTGATGAGAAATATGCACACAAGTCCTTTTGGCTCTGGGATATGCCTCTGCATCACACCTAGAGCAGCAAGAAACAACTGTAGGTTTCGCTGGAGTCAAGGCAAATCTCAATTAAGCAACGAGACAACTGGTTTGTTGTCAAGATTGCTCCCCCCTTTATGACACACTGGGCAATAGATATAGGACATAATATAGATTTGAATCTCTGTGGAAAATTTTGGAATGGTGATCTGAAGTTCACAGCATCTTATTCTTCTAAGGAGAACTACCTGAAAATGATTTACAGATGGTATTTAAGTCCAAACAGACTTGCTAAAATGTATAAGTCCGAATCAGATAAGCACTGGAGATGCAACGAGGTTGAGGGTACGTTTTATCATATGTGATGGAGTTGTAAAAGGGTAAAAGAGTATTGGGAAATGATATATAATGAACTGAAAAAAAATGTTTTAAAGTACCTTTCAAAAAAAACCAGAGTCCTTTTTGTTGAGGATAATTCAGTGGGAAATTCCCAGGTGTCAAAAAAGACTATTTAAGTATGCTACTACAGCGGCCTGTTTTTTGTTAGCCCCCAAATTGAAAACGAACGAGGTCCCAACCAAAGAAGAATGGCAACTTAAACTGATGGAATAAGCGCAGCTTGCAGATTTAACATATGAAATAAGAGAACAAGAAGAACATACATTTAAAGAAGACTGGGAAATGTTTACTGACTATATGGAGGAAAATTGTGTTCATTTAAAAATGCTGGTAGCGTTAAGATAAATTCAACAGTGTAAATAAGTTTTGATGGATGTAACAATGGATTACTGAATGGTTTAGTTTATGTAAAATATGCAGGGATATATGGTATGCAAAATGAACCACAGAAAGAGGAGAAGAGAAGCCATTGATTTAAGACTGTCTAAATGAAAATTTTGAAATGTATTTAGAAAATTTAATAAAAATTATAGAAAGATTGCTCCCCACACCCACCCAAAAGGAAGGCTCCAGTTACTACCACATTTTCGGTAAAATACTTTCTGCTGAATCACATCTCTTTGCAGGAGTCTGTTAAAGAGCTAAACTCGAATCTTGCGAGAGGAGAGCAGGGATGTGCTTACAGGCCCCACTTCTTCCAACATGTCTCTGTCACCCTCCAAAGACTGAAGGAGAAAAGCTGCAGTGGGGAGCTGGTAAAGTTCTGGCTTTCTGGAGGATTTAGAGAAGGAGGGGAAATTCCATTGTCCAAGCGGAAGTCTTTGCATGAATTGGATGATTTTGCTGGATGCAACCAAATGAGCATAGGCTCAGGATGAAAAAGGCAGAGATTTGCCACCTGGTAATGTACAGATTTGAAATTTCATCTGATTCAGAGCAGCTCTTACAAGTTGCTCTTTGCTGGAGTCAGGGCCGTCTTACCCATAGAGTCTAGTGGCGCGGGGCGCCAGGGTGCCAGGGCGCCAAGTTCTGGAGGGCACCAGGGAAGAGGCAGAGGCTGGACGCGGCGCCTCCTGGCATCAGCTTGCCACCCTCGCCTGCCTCCATGTGGCGCCAAAGCAGCGCCGCGCCCGGAGCCTCCGTCTGCCGTGGCCACCGCGGCACAAAGCAGCCAGCTGAGCCGGGAGGCGCTACGTCCAGCCTCCGCCTCTTCCCCACTGGAGGAGCTGTCCTCCAGCCACTGCCCGCCACCTCCAGCCCCGCCGGCAGTGCCGTCTTCCCTAAAAGAAGGTAGACAACTCTGGGAAATGGGGGGGGGGGCGCCAGAGGGAGCTTTGCACCACGGCGCTGGATATGCTTAAGATGGCCCTGGCTGGAGTCACCCACCACCGTGGCGACATCTGTGTTCAACTTGCTTTTCTAGAAAGGCCAGAGATTTTAGATGATTCGAGTCAGGCTCTTATAAACCACAAACACTAATGTAAGTGGCTGCATGATTTTAATTCCAAGGTCATGTCGCAGCCAAAACTATATGAACTTTTAAGTCTGCTTTGTCTCCACGGGAGACATTTAAGCACACGTGTCACTTGTCCCATTTAAATTAATAAGACCCAAAAGAGCTTAAATTGGGTTGAAGGGTGCCACAATTATCCCCCCAGGTTATAAATGAGTTTCCTAATATATATTCCAATCAAAAAGTATCGTTATGAGATGCACCATGATCATGAAATAATGACAACCAGCCATCCTTTTCATCAGTGAAGTGTGTCTGTCTTCCTCATTATTAACATTCAGGTGGGATTTAAACACCTTTCTGTCTACTTTCCTGTCCCTTGATGGCTGAAATATACAGTTTCAGTGGCACCCCTGGCATTTTCAGCTCTGAGGATATTTGATTTCAACGTTTTGTATTGTTTTGCTGCTTTATTGGATTATTCCTTCAGCGGCAAAGACATTTATTGGCTGTACAGATAACCAAAGATGTTATAATTTTAACATTGCTTCGTCGTACTGAAGCATCTTTGACAATGCTTTTGGAATTGGGTGGCTCCAATTCATTCTTCAGTTCCAAAAAATTCAGATGAAGTTGTGACTTCGTGATAATTCCTAGAATGCAGCACACCAGGGATTGTGAGGCTGCTAATGACCCACAGTCCAATACAAAACCAGGAGGGAGTGTCTCTCTGCACTGGTATCCCAAGAGCCATTGGGATGGGGGGAAGAGTATGGCACAGACCACCAAGCTTTGCTAGGATCTCTCCCCCAACACTGCCCCCACCTACGATGGTACGGTCTGGCACGGTCTGGCAGCGAGGGACTGTGCTTTACCTGTTCCCATGCTGAAGCTGCCCTGCAATACCTAGCAAGGCCCAGGGGCTGGGATAAGAAGAAGAAAAAGGTAAAGGACCCCTGGACGGTTAAGTCCAGTCAAAGGCCACTATGGGGTTGCGGTGCTCAGGCCAAAGGAGCTGGCATTTGTCCACAGATAGCTTTCTGGGTCATGTGACCAGCATGACTAAACCGTTTCTGGTGCAACGGGACACCGTGACGGAAACCAGAGTGCACGGAACCACTGTTTCCCTTCCTGCCACAGCAGTACCTATTTATCTACTTGCACTGGTGTGCTTTCGAACTGCTGGTTGGCAGGAGCTGGGACAGAGCAATGGGAGCTCACCCTGTTGCGGGGGTTCAAACTGCCGACCTTACTGGCAAGCCCAAGAGGCTCAGTGGTTTAGTCCACAGCGACACTGTAGCTCCATAGCCCCATACAGATGTAGAACAGGAGTTCTACATCAACACCACCCTCTCTGCACCATGCTGGAGCTTTTGTGGAGTGGGCAGGGGTGGACCTACATTTTGGGGGCTCTGAAGCTTGAACTGTTATGGGGCCCTCCTTGCAACCAGCAGTGAGGTCTGGGTAACCATGGTTATCGTCTTCAATGGGGTTGTTCCTTGGCAGGTCACCAAACCTTTACAACATCTGTGCTACTGAGTCTCAAACTTTGGGATTGTTGAAATATATACCCCCTCCCCCCGAAAAATTAAGTTGTGCGACTTAAATTGGGCCTACTAGACCCAAAGTTTTTAAGCAACGTAGACTAAAGTTGCTTCTGAGGCCCCTCCAGGATTAGGGGACTTGAAGCTTAAGTTTAATCAGTTTTATAGTAGATCTGCTCCTGGGATTCGGATGGCTTCATAGTTACTTAGCAGTTTAAATCTGACAGCAATTTTGCTTCAAAACACCCTACTTTGCTCCAATCAATGTGATTATTCTGGAGACAGTTGCTTAAGGATTGCGGCTTCTCTTTATTGCACATGCCTTCCTCCCATCTTCCTAGGAAACTATTCAAAATGCTAGTCTTAAAGGCATTGAATTGTATTGATACTGGCGATCTTTTGCACAACCTGATCTACCCAAGAGAGCTATGATGAAGCAAAAGAAGACATTTATTCTTTACCAGCCCTGCCCCTCAAATGCAGATGGATGGATTTCTCCAGCTGACAGTTCCACTAAAATACATACAAGGATCTGGGAGGAGAACCAGGATTGGGAAACGTTAGAACTCTTTGAGGACGCTTTGTCCTCAGGTTCCAAACTTTTTTCCCCAGTGAATACATGTCTATTCAAAAGTAAGTCCCATGGAGCGCAATGGGACTTAGTCTTGGGAAATAAGTAATCCTACCTTGGATCCCTAACACCTTGGTACTCAGACGTTTTGGCTCCCGAACACCACAAACTCGAAAGTGAATGTTCTGGTTTGTGAACATTCTTTGGAACCGAACATTCCACGGGGGTTCCGCTGCTTCCGATGGAGCTTCCTGCAGCCAATCAGAAGCCATGCCTTGGTTTCCAACATTTTGGAAATCAAACAGACTTCCAGAACGGATTCCGTTCGACTTCCAAGGTACGACTGTACAGTCATACCTCGGGATAAGTATGCGTCAGGTTGAGCGCATTCAGGTTGCGCTCCGCGGTGACCCGGAAGTAATGGAGCGTGTTACTTCTGGGTTTCGTCGCTCGCGCATGCGCAGGCGGTCAAAATGACATCATGCGCATGCGCGGAAGCGGCGAAACGCAACCCGCACATGCGCAGACACGCTGTCATGTCTTACGTTATGTTCAGGATGCGAACGTGGCTCCGGAACGGATCCCGTTCACATCCCGAGGTACCACTGTACTAGAGTCTTAAGTGCAAAATAGCATAAGGCAGGGCCTGCACTCTGTAATCTCCTTCAGTTTATGAATCTGGTTTTTTGTTTTTGAACATGTATTTGAACATATATTGGGCCCAACTACACTATTCACACTTTTTTTAAAAAGCATGCTTAAATTACCCACTTTTGGGGGGAAGGAAACAAAGCCTTTGAGGGCAAATGTTCCTCAGCAGAAAATTGCTATGGGTCCCCATTCTGGATCAGAACCCCACGTTGCTATTCCTTCCAGTCAAAAGTGGTGAATTAAAGCATGCTATTCTTTTTAAAAAAGCACGAACGATATTGCAGGTGATTTGGTCCTGTGACAACTGGTTTTGTTTTGCCACGATTACAGCTGCCATGGCAGTATTTCAGCAAGTCAGAACTGCCAGTTTTAAACATTCAGCTATCTAAGCAGATAGATAAAATGCCAAGTGATGTGTTTTCTGCAAAAGCAGTAAGAGGAAAAGGATCACAGCTGGTTGGTTGGATACTTTTCACATGACATTAAAAAAAAAAGAACACCCCAACCCCAAATCGAAGATAGTTTAGTTACAGTCATTCACACTTACAAAGTAGTTGGTAGATAATAATAATAATATATTTGTGGCTCAGAATTCAAAAGTTGTCACTGTAATTAAGTTAGACAATGCAGATAATTGGGGGGAAACCAGGGAGTTAGGATCATGTTCTAAAGACAATAACTGGAATATGCCTAATGTTTAGGAAAGGAAATGGGGAAAGGATGCTGTCTGACATGCAAAGCAGAGCTAGTTCTTGTTCAATATACTCTTCAAGCTTCTCTCTACAGCTTCATCTAATTCTTCTTCCAACTCTTCCTTCTTGGACATGGCCAATTTAGACTGGTAATCTTTTACTATTTGGTCTATGTAGGGTGCACTTTGAGTTCCATGTAGCATTAATGTCCACTCCTTGAGGACTCCCTTCTGAGGCAGGAGACCAACAAACCCAACTTCCAGAACCCAAGTACCCCTGGGGTCTTCTCCCCAAGAATGTGTTGTCATGAAAGGCCATTTGTCAAAGCCCACCTTGGAATCATCATCTCTGGGACGCCGACTCAGCAAAATGGATTTCGTCCCCATCGGGGATGTCATGTTGACATTCAAGTCCCCTCTTCTGGTAGAGTTCACTGTTATGACGGCCTGGACGTGTTCAAGGTAACGGACAAAGTTCTCCTTTCCCTCGCAAGCATCAGTCGTAAGAGTCAGAACCAACTTGCCACTGGATGGTATTTTCCTGGGATGAACAAATAAATGAAATGGTTTGGAACGCCACGTTTTTCATAGCACGTCTGTTTACCAGAGCATATTCACTACGGCTTTGTGCATGAATACAGAAAGTATTGCAACAGGATCATTATTAACCAGAGAGTGCCACATTTCCATATAGCTAATCAGGCATAGGCAAACTCGGCCCTCCAGATGTTTGGGGACTACAACTCCCATCATCCCTAGCTAACAGGACCAGTGGTCAGGGATGATGGGAACTGTAGTCTCAAAACATCTGGAGGGCCGAGTTTGTCTATGCCTGGGTTAAATGTTGGTTTTTGAAGACTTCAAAACAGATGAGGTTATGTAATGAAAGGGAATATAATTCCTCCTCCCATACTACCTGCCCGTTGACTGTCTCACCAGAATGGTGCAGGGTCTAGTTATCTCTCGCTTGGACTACTGCAATGTGCTCTATGTGGGGCTACCTTTGAAGGTGACCCAGAAACTACAACTAATCCAGAATGCAGCAGCTAGACTGGTGATTGGGAGCAGCCGCCGAGACCTACACTGGCTCCCAGTACATTTCCAAGCAGAATTCAAAGTGTTGGTGATGACCTTTAAAGCCCTAAACGGCCTTGGTCCAGTATACCTGGAGGAGCGTCTCCACCCCCATCGTTCTACCCGGACACTGAGTCCAGTGCCAAGGACCTTCTGGCGGTTCCCTCGCTGCAAAAAGCCAAGTTACAGGGAACCAGGCAGAGGGCCTTCTCGGTAGTGGCACCCCGCCCTGTGGAACGCCATCCCACCAGATGTCAAAGAGAAAAACAACTACCAGACTTTTAGAAGACATCTGAAGGCAGCACTGTTTAGGGAAGCTTTTAATGTTTAATAGACTATTGTATTTTAATATTCTGTTGGAAGCCGCCCAGGGTGGCTGGGGAAACCCAGTCAGATGGACGGGGTATAAATAATAAATTATTATTATATTATTATTATTACTGGGGCATGGCTCTTGCCGACCCCTAAAGTCATCCATGATTCCTATCCTTGACTTTGATTCAACCACCCACCCTACACACACACATACTGTGGATGTGGGTGGGTGTCATCTCTGGAACAAGTTTTAACCCCATAGCCTGGCCTAGCACCATGGACCAAGTCTGGGTACAGTTGTGGGATTGTGTCAGTGGCCTGACTGGTTGTCAAAATGCTTGGGGGGGGGTGTTTTGTAGGATAATTAATTTTGCCATTTGCTTTCTCAAGACTTACTTAATTAGTTTTCTTTTTTTCTAGACATACCACCCAAGGTGGCTAATCCAAAAAAGCAAGAAAACAGATATAGATGACTGATAGATGAGGGCCAATAAGATAAAAAAACTTATTCAAATCAAACAGCAATAAAATACCAGAGAGAGAGAGAGCACATCAAAATATTTGAAGATGAGCCATAAATATATCAAGTTAGCTTGACAAGACTGAGGCATGATGGCAAAAGATGAGAGGCTATTTAATTCACCCTTAGTGCCTGGTGAGCACTGAAACCACCACGGAGGCTTATTAAGACAAGCCTAGTTGTCTGTGCAATAGCTTTCCTTCTTCCCACTTAGGGAAAAACATTGCTTGAATGTTTTGTTGTCAATGATGTAATCACACAATCAAATTTGGTTTGAGACCTGGATCCATCATGTAACCATGCTTAATATATGATCCCTGATTGGTTGAGATCAGGATTCCCTGGTCCTGAATGGGGTAACTGTGCCCCTGAAGGACCAGGTGCACAACCTGGGAGGCATTTTGGACTCACAGCTGTCCATGGAGGTGCAGGTTAATTCTGTGTCCAGGGCAGCTGACTGGGAGTGGTCACCAAGACAATATAACACTGGTCCTACATTGGCTCCCAGTACGATTCCAAGCACAATTCAAAGTGTTAGTGCTGACCTTTAAAGTCCTAAACAGCATCAGCTCAGTATACCTGAAGAAGCGTCTCCACCCCCTTCGTTCAGCCTGGACACTGAGGTCCAGCACTGAGGGTCTTCTGGCGGTTCCCTCCCTGCGAGACGTGAGGTTACAGGGAACCAGGCAGAGGGCTTTCTCGGTAGTGGCGCCCACCCTGTGGAACACTCTCCCATCAGATGTCAAGGAAATAAACAACTATCTGACTTTTAGAAGACATCTGAAGGCCGCCCTGTTTAGCAAAGTTTTAAATGTTTGATGTCTTATTGCTTTTTATTATTGATAATAATATTCTGTTTGGAGCTGCCCAGAGTTGCTGGGGAAACCCAGCCAGATGCGTGGGGTATAAATAATAAATGATGATGATGATGATGATGATGATGCAGTAATGAAGTGGGAGGGAGGGAGGGAGGGAGGGAGGGGAGATACAGAGCAGCATCAGATCACAAAAAACAATGGCTGAGAACAGATGTGGGAAAATGAATGTAAAAGGGGAATATAAGCTTTCCCTCCCCCATGGGGGATATTTTCATCCTCTCTCCCATCTCACAAAATGGCACTCTTCACATCAGAAACAGAACCTCTTGAAAACTCAGCACAACTCTAATTCTTACTATTGTAAGCTTAAGGGCACATCTTTAACCGTTCTTACTTTCACGATATACATGGAAACCCCTAATGAATTCTATATAAATAAAATAAAGTAGCATGCTAATCAAACTTTTGCAAACCATTAACCTCTTCATTCTAGAGCTAGATCTCTTTTATTTCCTATAAAGCACAACCACTTTGGGAAATAACACTGAAAAGGTGAATTGCAGCTGTTAGAGGCATAAATTGTCCATCATTAGGTTAGTATTTCAAATAACTCAATTGAACTTTAGCTGTTGCAGTCAATTAGCATTAATTGATTTGCTTGTTGATTCATTCTGTTTACTGCATGAGGATAATCAGAAAATAATTGGACTGCCTGGCCCTTAATTGGAGATTTAGCGAACACTGAGCGAACAAAATATTTAGTGCTGCGATGGTACAGCATTCAAACACCTTGTACGGCGTTCTTTGAAGTGTTTTGGTGTTATCACCAAATAGCATAATAAATCAATGAAGGATCTAATAAGGTAGGCTCTGTGATCCCCTGGCCCCTGTAAAGGAGTTCCAGGGGCCCTAGGATGCATCAGATCTCCCCCTCTGATGTAAAAGAGAGACCCCTCAGAGTGGGAGATCAACAGGTCCTCCCCCCTCAACTGTAGAAACTTCTGCAGCCCTGGCATTTGAGCCTGTCATGGGCCCCAATCCAGTACTAGTCCCAGGCAACTATTAGTTTATCACCACTGCTTAGCCACCCTGAGTGGTACATGCACACCAGGTCAGGACGGAGATCTTTATATAAATGATGTCACCAACGTTTCGATTTACTGGGCTGGAAACACATACTGTTCCAGCTTGAAATGTTCAACTGTTTTATGGATTGGGTTAGCTCAGTATGTTCTTGTCCAGCTCAGAAAGCAAACTGAGCTTCTGGGCATGTGCTGTGAGCAATGAGCTCTGAGTCATGTAGTTTTCCATGTTGCCTCAGCACTCCATAGGGAGATCAGGTTCTTGACAAAATCTTCAGGCATAAGAAACAAATGGGCATGTTGTTTCCAAGGCACCTGTTGCTTTTACTGAGTGCTAAGGTGCCCTGGAAAACTACATGTCCCTGGGGACTGGGGCACTGCAGTTTCAGTGCAAAGAGGAGAGGAGGCTCCACAGAAAGGCTTCACAGTTGTTGCTTCTGCTGCTACAGCCACTGTCACCATCAATTTAAAAGCTGCCCTTTGAAACTGATATGGCAGAAAGTATTAAAGACATAAAAGTATGAGGTGCATAAAATGTAATATTTGTATGCATTGTGTTTCAAAACACTTTGCAAAGAGAGGTTTGTGTTAGGCACGGGAGGTTTCACTCTGGCGAATGCGGAAGAAAAGGTTGGATGTTTCTGTTTCAACCCAGAAGCCCAAACTGCAAATCTGCAGAACAAGCAAGTTACTTAGGTACCAGAGAGAGGAAAGTTTTTGAACTGCATTAAGGACTAAAAAGAAGACTACAGTACAGTACTACTTTGTTTAAGAACAATATGCTACTTTGTATATTTCAAATGTTTATATGTAACTATTTTAAAACTGTTTCCAGTAAAGCTTTGGAACTCATTCTTGTGGTGGAGAGCATTCATTTCTACTCGCATAAGGTCCAAATAAGGACTTCCAATGCAGCAACTCCAACAGACGGCAAGGAAGCCAGCAGTATGTGGAGTCAGAGCCAACAACAGGAGAAACCAATTAATTCTAGTGTTGCCCAGATTTGTTGCTGCTATTGCAAAGGCAAGTTCCTTCACTAAAATGCAACACACAACTCTTCTTCAAGAAGGAAACTGTCTTAAGTTTTGTGTACCACCTGACAACCCTGGTTTCATACCTGAAGAAAACTGTTACAGATAGGTAGCCGTGTTGGTCTGCCATAGTCAAAACAAAACAAAACAAAAAATTTTTTCTTCCAGTAGCACCTTAAAGACCAACTAAGTTAGTTCTTGGTATGAGCTATCGTGTGCATGCACACTCATACCAAGAACTAACTTAGTTGGTCATTAAGGTGCTACTGGAAGAAAAAAAATTTTTTTTTTTTGTTTTGACTATGGCAGACCAACACGGCTACCTATCTGTAACTGGAACTATGGAAGGCACCACATTGAGCCGCATGAAATGGAAGTCCATCAACCGTGTATCTGAAGAAGTGTGCATGCACACGATAGCTCATACCAAGAACTAACTTAGTTGGTCTTTAAGGTGCTACTGGAAGAAAAAAAAAATTATTTTTTGTTTTGACTGAAGAAAACTGTTATGTAACTCAAAACCTCGCTGCAATATCCACTCCCTTCAGAACAGCTAAAGGTGTCTTCTGAACCACTTTGGACAATATTTTCTTTCTCTGAGACAATATGGCAGGTAATCCTATACCTGTAAGTGACACAGTCCCGCTGATTATGAACCCCTTATGTTTGTTATCACTTACTGAGGTTCTTGTATCGACCCACTGACACAGTGAAATCTTTCTGGAACCGTCTTCCAGTCTTTAGCCATCTTAACCATTGCCCCAGCATCAAGGACGCCATAGCCAAACAGGTGGTTGAATTCTAGGCCGACACCGTTTCTTCGCCACTGGTGAACCTCGTCATGAAGTTGATTCCTTTTGGAGGTGAGCACTGTCAAATGCTGCATGTCTCTCCATGTCAGATCCAGGCTGCAAGAGAGCAATATGGTAAGAGATGATATCTCTAGGCAGCGGCGTAGGAAGGGGGGGCGTGGGGCGGTTCGCCCCAGTACCATCATGGAGGGGGGTGACAAATTATCAAGGAACAATTACTACCCTAATAGGGCGGTTCATAAAAAACTTTTTTTAACAAAAATGCCTGCTCCAAAGGTCTTATCTTACTACACTAGGGATTATATAGCTATATATGAAATTTCATGCATATCAGTTAATATCTTGACCCTCCTCCATGAAAATAGCTGTTTACTTGGCTGTTTTCCTATGTCGTGAAGGCTGAAATTTCAATTCAGTGGCGCACTTACTGTTCCCAACCCTAACCCTGTGGAAAGCCATCTAATTAGATTTTAATTTGATTTTGACAAGTTTTTAGGAGGTAATGTAATTATTGTTTGATTTTATACCAATGTTATGTATCTGATGTTAGCCGCCCTGAGCCTGACTTTGGCTGGGGAGGGCGGGATATCAATAAAAGTTGATTATTATTATTATTATTAATTATTATTATTATTATTATTATTATTATTAATTATTATTCCTTTGTAAGAAAATATGAAATAACATAAAACCATTTTTGCAGGCAAATAATAATAATCATTGGGGGCGGACACAATAAATTTTCCACACCGGGTACCACCAGACCTTCCTACACCTCTGTCTCTAGGAAGGGCTTTTTAGTTCTCTTAACCACTGAAAAACTTCCAGAGAGCTGTCTGGAGAAATCCAAAAGTAATATGTTATGTTTATGTTTATGAGAATCACAGGTGTAATATGTTATATGTTTATGAGCACCACAGAGAGGTGAGCAAGCTCTGGAGATCACCAGATCTGCCTCTGAATATCTGCTGGCTCTCATATTTCCAGAAGGACAGCAGCCATTTGCTTTTGCATCCCAGAATGCCTTGCTGCAACCTAAGGACCTTTTTGCACCAAGCATAGCACTGTTCCATTATTACCAGCCATGGCATGAGCAGTGGGGCAGAGCTGGGGAGTCACCCTCCCAACATGGACATGGCTGATGTTTACTTGGATGGGGCTTGAGTCAAGCAGGGGCTAGGTCAGGCCCCTGAGGTTGTACCAAGAGCAATGAGTTGGTGATGAGAAAGGGATGATCATTCCATCTGGTAAGCTGAATTCCATGCCCTGACAGAACAATTGACATTGTGCGACATTGAATTCAACATCATCCTATGTTTTATTTTTAAAAGGTAAAGGAGCCCTGGATGGTTAAGTCCAGTCAAAGGTGACTATGGGGTTGCGGCGCTCATCTTGCTTTCAGGCTGAGGGAGCCGGCGTTTGACTAAACTGCTTCTGGCACAATGGGACACCATGAAGGAAACCAGAGCTCACGGAAATGCCGTTTCCCTTTCCACCTCAGCAGTACCTATTTATCTACTTGCACTGGTGTGCTTTCGAATTGCTAGGTTGTCAGGGGCTGGGACAGAGCAATGGGAGCTCACCCCATTGCAGGGATTCAAACTGCCCACCTTCTTATTGGTAAGCCCAAGAGGCTAAGTGGTTTAGACCACAGTGCCACCAGCATTCCTGCACATCATGCTATGACACACATTCCATCAGGACAAGCATTTCAGCTTTCCTAATGGAAATTTGCATTTATTTATATGCATCATCAACATATGCAAATTTCATGCAAATCTGTGTTGTCTGGTTTGATGATGCATAAATGGCCAGGGAAAAAAGAGCAACAGAAGATGGTTAGGGAGATGCTGAGCGCATTTACATTAGTAAAATTACCTATTCAAGAATAAATCATTTAATGTAACATGGAATTTTGCGTTTTGGCTCATGCAAGCTTAAGAGGTTTGTTTATAGCCATAAATAGGAGTAATTTAAATTTGTAACAGTATAATTGATGGCTGTTTTCACTCACTTTGCCTCCAGTGCCAGTGCAAACACTCCCGCAGCCTCTGGTGCAGCTGCAGATGTTCCAGAGTGGCGCAGTGTACAGTTGCCATATAAATCTGTCGTAGCCTGCAACAAGAATATAGAAAAATTAACCTGGGGGAGGGAGAACATTCTATTCTCCTACAAGCTGGATAGGCAGCTGAAAATGGTATGAAATATTTTTGCTTAAAAGGGGGATTATTTTAATATACTTCCGTTCTTTTCATTTACTGAACAGCAGCAGACAGTTAAAGTATTTAAAAAATAATAATAGGAAAATGTAATTAACCAGTAAATACTAACTTCGTTTCAGATTCATTCACCAGTTCAATTCAATTCAATTCAAAATCCTTTATTAGGCATAGCACACCACACAATATCAAACAAACATCATATACAAACTGTATAAAATACGGGCTCAGCGAACACAATTTATCCCAGTCCTATTCTTAACTCCAAAAATAAATTGATGTACATAGATAATATAATACAACACAGCAACATCACCTACCATTAAGAACCACTAAGTCTCCTCATCATGGCCCACTCTTTCTCCATGGACAGCACTCAAAAATTCAGCCACCACAATAGTAACCTGATCATCGCTGTCCGCCAGCAGGTCCTGAACAGTTGGTTGTGTAAAAATCTGTCTATTAAATTCTAGGGCCTCAAACAATTTTCCTCTGGCATAACTGCCAAAATCACAGGAAAAGAATATATGCTCCAGAGTATCAGGTTCCCGCCTTCCGCACTTGCAGAGACGCTCTGATTCTGGGATAGCTAAGTATCTTCCTCTCACTACCACCGAGGGAAACATGTTAAATCTGGCCAGCATAAACAGCCTACACGATTCATGTTTCTTCAGATTTGTCATGTATCCCTTTTGGAAATCTCTACACAAAGGGAGATTTAAGTGGATAGGAGAGCAGGTGCTGTGCTTTGCAACCTCAAGCATGGCGAGAACACTTTTTTCTGTAAGAGTCTTCCTGATAATTTCCCATGTAACTTTGGGATCAGAAATTTCAAAATCAGTTAGAGTGAGCCCTATCGAATCCAGTTTTCTCCTACAAGTCAATGATAGATTGTGAATTGCACTATCACCTAAAAGATCGTAAAGTAGAGAATTCACCAGTTATTCAAAATTCAGTTAGATTATTTGTTTAATAACAGAGACACAGAGGCTCCCACTAGGGGACTAGAGGGAGGGGAGGCCATGTTTGCTCATTTCCCTTTTCCCCTGAAGACAGTTCCAGAGGGTCCCCCAACGCAATATGAACTCTGGATCCAACCCATCAGGAGCCAACCTAGGGCTATCAATTTCTATTGGCTCACCGTCGTAGAAGGCTGAGAAGCTTTGTGTAACACAGTCATTAAAGGTTGACTGTAAGCCACAATCAACAACAACAACAACAACAATTTATTACGTATACCCTGCCCATCTGGCTGGGTTTCCCTAGCCACTCTGGGCAGCTCCCAACAAAATATGACACAGAATAAAACTTCAAACATTAAAAACTTCCCTAAACAGGGCTGCCTTCAGATCACTTCTAAAAGTCAGATAATTGTTTATTTCCTTGACATCTGATGGGAGGGCATACTGGGAGCCAATGTAGGTCTTTCAGGACTGGTGTTATGTGGTCCCAGCAGCCACTCCCAGTCACCAGTTTAGCTGCTGAATTCTGGATTAGTTGCAGTTTCTAGGTCACCTTCAAAGATAGCCCCACATAGAGCGCATTGCAGTAGTCCAAGCAAGAGATAACTACAGCATGCACCATTCTAGCAAGACAGTCTGCGGGCAGGTAGGGTCTCAGCCTACGTACCAGATGGAGCTGGTAGACAGCTGCCCTGGACACAGAACGGACCTGCGCCTCCATGTATAGCTGTGAGTCCAAAATGACTTCCAGGCTGCACACCTGGTCCTTCAGGGGCACAGTTACCCCATTTAGGACCAGGGCGTCCTCCACACCAGCCCACCACTTGTCCCCCCAAAACAGTATTTCTGTCTTGTCAGGATTCAACCTCAACCTGTTAGCCACCATCCATCCTCCAACCACCAATTTGATGGTCTGGATGCCACCTCAAGCTGTATTTCAGGAATAATGGAAGCGAAACATTTCATACTCCTCCTGGCAGCTGCACAGGAGGGCAGGAGGCATGCTGCAGCTTCTTCATGTCATGCTAACCTATGGTTTCTATGATTTTAATTATTGATTGATTGATTGATTGATTGATTGGATTTCTATACCACCCTTCATCCAAGGATTACAGGGTGGTTTTCAATATAAAACACAAAAATACATACCATAGTAACAAACAAAAAACAGTAACTCCCTGCTCCCACAGTTTAAAAGGCTAAACGTGGCCAAAGCATACCTTTCCTGGCCAGTTTTCCTATAATGAGTCAGTTTTGCAATGATCATAAAAGCAACATAGGCCCAGTCTTCATAGGACCATGTCAATGAAAACGTTTTTAGGTACACCAGTTACCATGGGATTATCACTGAAGGCTGATCCCAATGAAGATTTTTCTGGTGGCTGGGCAAAAAGATTGAAAGTTGGTTTCACCGGATAATGAACTCGAACTCATCGTGTTTTCTGTTTTGTTTTTAAGGTGCTTCCAAATCAGAATTCACTGGGCCCTTTTGAAAATATGGTTTGCTGCTACATGGTGAAGTCTGAACAATGGTAAACTGAACAAGACCAGGGTATAGCTTGAGACAAAATATACCAAGAAGTTTGTCTATCTTAGGGCAGACCTACACAGCTGTTTCAAAACCACTTTTCTCTCCAGTTCCTCCAAGCGTTAAATATCTGCTCTAGTCATTAGATGCTTGCTGGGAAGATTTAGCAAGGCTCAGCTGGTCAAAAGATGTAGAGGGGTGTTTCTTCTTAGAAAGGAAGACCCCTTAATGTTGTGAAAAGACAACACTACAATTCGTGACTTCTCTACTCACCACGCCAGCTTCAGGATTTCTCTTCCTCCCATTGCTAAAAGTAGAAGCCAAGGTTGAGGAGCAGCTTTCATCATACAAAGCCGTCCGGCCATCGTTAATAGCCGAATTGATGGAGATGGTCCACATGCTTGATGCATAACCGTCACAGTTGCAGTCATCGTAGCTTCCTCCATCTCCAGAGGCCCACACATAGATGCTTCCCTTGCCGCCTCGGCCCTGTGGGAAAGGGGAACTCAAACTTGTCAGGTTCAGGCCATATATATAGGCTCATGTTATTGTGGAGCAATATTGTGGACACAGGTGGCGCTGTGGTCTAAACTACTGAGCCTCTTGGGCTTGCCGATCAGAAGGTTGGCAGTTTGAATCCCCACAATGAGCTTCCATTGCTCTGCCCCAGCTCCTATCACTTTCAGTTCAGCAGTGCATTAACATTCCCGATGTGTCTCTCTTGCTCAGCCCATTTCAGTTGCGTGGCAAGTTCCCGCCTCCCCCCAATGGAAATAAAGACACGTGACAACATTGGATTAGGTTAATGGGCTAAAATTGGCCACAACTTTATTGGTTACAGGTAAGAGCGGTATTGGCTTTGGCATTGGTCCTATCCAACTATCTGGCTTCAGCCTGTTTGCATGAAGACCGGGAAGGGTTAACACCAGCAGGGGGAGCCTTGCTGATGCACGTCAACTAGGGACTCCCCTGGGGTCACCGCTCGGGGGCATGCTTTAGGACCTGACCTCCATAGGCTTCGAATGAAGCAACACCCCCCGGAATCCTTTACTGGACTACCCTTCAGTAAATGGGGGAGGTGATAGCGCTCCCCACCACCACCACATCTGCATAACAATACCCCTACCAATGCCTAACCACCAAAACCAAAGGAGTTGTGACGATTTGCTATGAGGTAGGCAAAAAACCAAATGGCTGGTGCCAATTTGCCAAGCGGAAAAAATTCCTACCAGGCCCTTTAACGGCGACTAACTGAGGTCCATAGCAAGGTCAAAGAGAAACCTTAAAGGGTGGGTGGGTGGGAAACAACAGCAGCTGCGCAGGCAAAAGAGGGAGATCCCGGGGCTGCGCTTGCCTTAAGTGAGGCAAGCCACACATCCCAAGCCAGCCGATTGGCTGACTCAGGGGATGACGCAGCCCGAGGATTCCCCTGATCGCGCGGGGGCTGGAAACAGCCTCCGCGTGCGAGATTGGGGGCGTGAAGCCCGCAACCCCACCCCCTCCTTATGTCAGAAGCGGCTTTCTCATTATTAACATGGGGAAATGCAGATAAATTCACAGCTCCCCAAAGTGACAAATGTATTGAGTCCTACACACCTTTCTTTGGGGCAATTATTTTGTGCTCAGGATGTTCCCCTTTAAACCTCTATTTTCTCAGTACACAAAAGAATTTCCCAGCAGTTAGTAAGACATGAGAGAGAATCGATTCCAGGGATAATAGGAACAGAGCCAGTGTTTTGTTGTGACGGACACAAGTCCACTTAACCTGCTCTGCCCTTTGGTTATCTGGCAGTCAGGCGCAATTGGAGAGTTTATGCTCGAAAGCGTCCCTGGTTTGTTAAGAAGGCTGAGTAGCTTTGACACACATATGTCTGTTTTGACAAAGAAAAGAGATATGATAAAGCAACCAGGAGTGGGGAACTGGATCTGGCTGCGCACCTATCAGCAATCTGACATCACGCTGATGTTTGATGGCCCATTTTCATCCGCACCTTGAAATTCAACCATGTTGGGTGAGTGACACTTTGAAGCTGTGACAATCAGCTGATCATCAAGGCTTCACAGCCCAACTAACAGCTCTCTGCAAGCACTGATGATCAGCTGTGACTAAGCCTGCAGCCAGAAGTTCCCCAGTGTTGCAATAGACAAAAATGATGGAGCTCTTTAAGTAGGGAAGGGTGGGACAGAGAGAGCTAAGAAGAGCGGTAGGATCACCTAGCCAGAAAGAATTTCTGTGTCCTGTCAAAGGCTACTTTGTGCAAATCGCCATCATAGACTGAGGGTCTAATGAGACAAGATGCCCATTCACACAATCAGCAATTGTTACGACCCAAGTAAACCATCAAATATTTCAGACTATTTAATAATAATAATAATAATAATAATAATAATAATAATAATAATAGACTCCGGTTCAATACCGCAGCCTGGAAGATGATGGAAGCATTCAAGCTGATCAAATATACATTCCCATGTACCACCAGCTGCTCCTGAAGTGGCCTAATTTGATGTATGTCTGAACATATATCGAATGAAAAAGCACATAACCATTTTTAAAAAATCTTAGATCAGGTATGCACAAAAACTCTGGAAAAATAAGAAAAGTTCATCGACTTACAATCATGCCTGGAATGTATACGTGTGTGTGTGTGTGCGTGTGTGTGTGTTTCTCAACTTCATAGGTTTTTGGTGGGTGGGCAATAAGCCAATATTATAATAGGCCCCTTGCAAGAGCTCCTCTGGATTCTAACTAAGAAGCTGTGCAAAAGGGAATCAAAACCTAATTCTGATTTGAAATTGCAAATGGAAGATAAAAAGCTCCTGCTGTTTTTTCTTTATAATGGCAACATAAAGCATCTGGATCATTTTTATACAATTGTAGGGATGTGATCTGAGTGTGTGAAGAAATAGAGCACACCGCTTATGTAATGATAAGAGCTTCTAATTTGTCGAGGCTCCTCTGAATAAAGCTTTTATATATATATGAAACTACTCCTCATTCTTGGTGCCTCTTGTTGGACCCAGAAACATTCTGTCTTATGTATCAAAACCAACTGATACAGATTCATTTCGTCAGATTTAAGAGTTGGATGGCAGAAACAAGAGCAATTGGTGGCCCAGACTTGCCAGCATTTGATCTGTATTAACACTTGCCAATAGCGCAAGTAAGGTGAAAGTGGAGAGGATAAATGCAAAATAACCTAATTTAACAGATCTTCTGGAACAGGAACTGTATGTAAAGATGCAAGGTGAAAACTTCCAAATTGAGAGATGTGCTAGTCCAGGAGTGGCCAACTCCCAAGAGACTGTGAGCTACTCATAGAGTTAAAAACTGGAGGGTTCAGGTCAAAGTTGTAGCTTCTTTGGGGAGAGTCAGTGATCTACCGGTGATCTATCACAGACGTCCAGTGATCTACAGGTAGATCACGATCTACCTGTTGGACGTGCCTGTGCTAGTCCATAAGAGCATAAACTTTGCAAAGGCAGGGGTTCTAAGACCCGTTGCCATCCAATCAATAATGGCCAACATTCACAAAGAAGCTGCCCTTCACTCACTGAAGACACTGAGGTAACACTTATAAGAAGGTCTGCTCAAAGAGTAAAGATATAGATATATGAGATATAAATGGCAATGCAATCACAATTCCAGCTGTAACAGCACACCTGGGATGTCAACAATCACCAATAAGGTAAATGAAGGATCCTAAAATGGGAGAGAAATACAAGGTGTGACTGGAAAGCTCGGTGAATGGTCACAGAAATCGGACAGCAAGAATTATTTGAACATACCATCAGCATCGGAAACCAACAAAATGCTCACAATTGGGAAAGGAGATGAAGCTGTAATTCGAAAGACAGTGTGTGAGTGGTTTAAGCATTTCTGTGAGGGACGGCAAACCATCGAAGATGACTCTGGGTCTGGCAGAGCAGACCATCAACGAGCAGAACGGCGGCAAATGTCGACAAAGTTATTGATGCGGAAGAATTGCATATTCTGCGTGAAATCGTCACTGAGGTTACTGAGTTGTCCCACCCTCCATATTCTCCCGATTTGGCCCCACCGGATTTCTTTTTTTTTCCCAAAACTGAAATCTGCACTGAAAGGGCATGACTTTTCCAACATTTCACACGTCCAAGCTGCTGTGATGAGGGAACCAAAAGCAGTACAAAAAGAGGACTTCTCCAGAAGTTTCCAACAGTTCTACAAACGTTGTCAACCACGCATTGTATCAGAGGGGGCCAACTTTGAAGGCCTGTAAAGCATGGGTACGCAAACTAAGGCCCAGGGGCTGGATCTGGCCCAATCGCCTTCTAAATCCAGCCCACGGACGGTCTGGGAATCTGCGTGTTTTTACATGAGTAGAATGTGTGCTTTTATTTAAAATGCATCTCTCGGTTATTTGTGGGTCATAGGAATTTGTTCATTTCCCCAAAAAATATAGTCTAGCCCCCCACAAGGTCTGAGGGACAGTGGACCGGCCCCCTGCTGAAAAAGTTTGCCGACCCTTGCTATAAAGCATGTATGTTCAAATATTTCTCGCTGTCCGATTTCTGTGACCATTCACCAGACTTTCTGGTCACACCTTGCATTAGGCTGCCGCTGGACTTGAAAAAAATATGAATAATCTTGGGTTGACGTGCAGAGAAGCTGCATTGAGTTCAACGACACTTACTCCCAGGTGAGTGGGTTTAGAACTGATGTCTGAATTCATTTTAATCTTAGCTTCTCAGTGACTTATACAGTGACTTGCATGGTTCTATGACATTGCTACTCGTATTTCCCCACTGTTCACCTTTAACAATGACAAATCCAGTTGCTCATAACTGCAGCTAAAGGAAAATGAGAACAGCCATTTATTTTTTAACACCTGGGTTTTTCCTTCCACTGGAGAACCCAATTACAATGCCTTGATTAGAACATAAATTCTTAATACTTCCCTCCAGGCAATTTCCACCTTTGCAGAATTTTTTGTGCCTTAGGCACAGCCATCTTACTGAAGCAATATAGCATTCACTGGCAATGCAGGAAGGAAGGTACAGATGACATATTGCAAATTGTGATGAAGTTCAGACCACAGCGTTAGTAAAAAAAAGTTTGTTCTTTTTCCAAGAGTGACTTCTTTTTGAAAAACCTGCTGATATAAAAAGCCAACCACACACACACAGCAATTGGCTGGTTGAGAACTTTTCTCCTTTAAACAAGGATAAGTTGAAACTGGATAAACACTGTTCATGAAGCCACAAATATATAAACCAAGACAATATAAGCAAGTTCAAAGATCTTGGGTGTAACGTTAAAATGGAAACAAAGTTGAAGAATCATGCTTCCAAGGCATGTTTATCTTCATTCTTACAGAGCATCCTCCTCTAACTTGGTGTCCTATAGATGTTTTAGATCAGGCATAGGCAAATTCAGCCCTCCAGATGTTTTGGGACTACAACTCCCATCATCCCTAGCTAACAGGACCAGTGGTCAGGGATGATGGGAATTGTAGTTTCAAAACATCTGGAGGGCTGGGTTTGCCTATGTCTGTTTTAGATCACAACACCCAGGAATGATGGGAGCTGTCCAAAATATCTGGAGCACAACTTGGCTGAACCTTGGCTTCTTCTGTGCCCCTTCTCGAATACTGAGAAGTATTATTTTCAATTTAGCAGTGCATTAACATTCCCGATGTGCCTCTCTTGCTCAGCCAACATTTCAGTTCTCATTATGTATTCATGACTAATCACCTTTGTATATTAAATTCAAGCTCTGGTTGGCAAAGGAAGAGTCCCCAATGTTTATTCACTTTGGAGTTATATTAAAGATCCATGACATTTCTGTAGAATAATTACTTTCCTATTCTGAAAATAGTCCTAATTGGATTTATATTATGCATGTAACAGAGATCTCAACTATGCAGAGAGGGAGAAAGAAAGAGGGGGGATCACATAAAATTAGAATGTGAAGGGATACGGTTCTTAAAATAATAATAAACAAACTTCATAAAAATACACTACTTCTAAAGTGTGCAAAAAAGACTTGTTTTCAATTATTTTTCTTCTCCAAGGATGCTAAGTGAATCCACCAAAGCTAGATTCCAAAAAAAAGAATAGGACTATTCTTTTATCATATGCAGACGAACATATTCAACATCATACGTAGATGGTAAGGTATAGATCCTAAGAACTTGTGGGATTATCCAGAGGTCTACCTAGTCCAGCAATCTACTCCCAAATGAGGCCAACCAGATGATTTTGGGAATCCTACAAACTGATGGCATTTGCCCCCCATCCTGCCTTCCCCCCAGCAACTGTTATTTATCAGCCTGCTATATACTTTATATAGAGAGTTCTCTGTGTTTCCTGTTCCCTCCTGTTCTTTGGGTTCATAAACAAGCATGCAGAGGGAAGTGATCCAGTTGACATAGTGTACTCAGACTTTCAACAAGGTACCTCACCAGTGACTCCTGAGTAAGCTTAACAGGAATGGAGGAATAGGAGAGGAATTAGTTAAGCAGCAGGGAGCAGAGGGGAGGAATAAATGGAGAGTTATCTGAATGGAGAGATGAAGAAAATGAAGCCCCTCAAGGACTGGTAAAGGTAAAGGTAAAGGTAAAGGTAAAGGTAAAGGTAAAGGTAAAGGTAAAGGTAAAGGTAAAGGTACCCCTGCCCGTACGGGCCAGTCTTGACAGACTCTAGGGTTGTGCGCTCATCTCACTCTAGAGGCCGGGAGCCAGCGCTGTCCGCAGACACTTCCGGGTCACGTGGCCAGCGTGACGAAGCTGCTCTGGCGAGCCAGCACCAGCACAGCACACGGAAACGCCGTTTACCTTCCCACTATAAAGTGGTACCTATTTATCTACTTGCACTTAAGGGTGCTTTCGAACTGCTAGGTGGGCAGGAGCTGGGACCGAACAATGGGAGCTCACCCCACCGCGGGGATTCGAACCGCCGACCATGCAATCGGCAAGTCCTAGGCGCTGAGGTTTTACCCACAGCGCCACCCGCGTCCCGCAAGAACTGGTATTTGGTTTTTTAATTGGGTGAGCAGTGAGGTGGGCAAGTTTGCTGAGAATACTAAATTGTTCAGAGTTGCAAAGAAATCACAATGAGAGATTGTGAAGAATTCCAATGGGGCCTCTAAAAAGTGAGTGAATGGGCAGTAAACTGACTTGGACCTGGGAGTCTGAGTCATGAAGCTCACTAAGCCAGTCAGAGTCTCCCGGCCTAACATACCTTACAAAGGATATTGTGAGGATATGGGGAGGTTGAGAAACATGCATGACAGCTTGAGCTCCTTAGAGGAAAGGTGAGATATGACTGTAAGAAGAAAATAAAATTTAAAAATCATACTTTTTTGATCCATTTCGGACTGGGGCTGGATGGTTGTTATCTAGTCCAAAAACTATTCTGAAGGGGTAGAAAACTTCAAAACTAATATCTGAACACCCCTTCCTCAGCCAACATTTCTTTCTTTTCTTTTTGAAAACTTTTCATTTATATTTTTCATATTTATACATTTCATTGATTTTACAATCATTCTGACATTTCAAAACTTGACTTCCCTCCCTCTCTTTCTGCGGTTTCTTAAATTTATTTTTAATATCTTCTGCATATTCAAATTAACTTAATTTGCTCATTTATCCATCTTTAAATATATACTCTTATGAAACTGCAGATTATTACAATAATCCTGCCAATGTTCTTATCTGTTTACAATTTATTTGTAAATATTCAATAAGCCATTTCCATTCTTTTATAAAAAGTTTGTTATCTTGATTTCTTATTCTTCCGGTAAGTTTGGCCATTTATGCATATTCCATAAGTTTTTCTTCCTTTACTGGGACTTCTGCTTCTTTCCACTTTGGGGCAAGTAGCATTCTTGCTTTATAGTAGCCAGCATATGTAAATAAATTTCTATACAATTACGTAGTTCTGTCCCTATAATTCCCCAAAGAAAAGCTTCTGGGTTTTTTAAAAAAATAAAAGTTATTTTGAATATCCTTTTCAATTCATTGTATATCATTTCCCAGTAAGCTTTAACCTTACTACAAGACCACCACATCTCAGCCAACATTTCAAACCTCACAGGTTACTGCAGTTATTATTGAGATGTTATTATCTTGATAGCTGACTTTTCCAGATATATGATTATTTTGAGATAAAGAATTATGATCTCCATCTATGAGACTGCTACAAAACTGAGAATATTTTGCAGGTTGTGCTTTCTGTCTTTAATATCCTGCCCCCCTTTTTTTTGCCAGGTTAGTACTGCTGAAGCTTTGAAATGGAACATCGTAGCAGGGGTGCTAATTATCTGACTTTAGCAGCAACCACTGAGAGCTTTCCAAAGAAAAGAAAGGCTTGGATGTTTCTGTGCATAAGCGAAAGGCAGAAAATACAACAAAACAGAAGACAAGAGCATCCGGGGAAAAATATATATAGTCATAGTTCCCTTTTTTAAGAAGAAAATGCTTAGGAGTAAATCCTACACAAATCCAGAGTGGAGTCCTTAAGACAGTTGGATGTGTTGGCTATTTGCAGTTTAGTAGCGCTGTAGAGAGCTTGCTGGGGAGACCATGCATAACAAGGAACTCAAAAATAACTTTAACAAGGTTTTAATAACAAAACAAAAACTCCTTTTACACTAAAGATAACAACAACAAACATGACCCATGACCCAACCACCAACCCATCCCCCAGGGTAAAGGGAGAGCTAGGTGCTGCTCTTTATACACTATATCCAATTGCTGACACAGCTTAATTAACACAACCTAGCAGCACCTGCTATGTTTCACAGCTGTAAGACTGGGTCTCGTTATTTGCCCTGGCCCTTAAAGACATACACAACTTGTGAAACAATAATGAACCTTCACATTTTAAAGTGACCATTCAACAGGATGCTGTCATTTAAACCTCCTTGCAGAAACTTCTGAAGCTCAGTGATGCCAAATGCATTGCTCTACCTTCCTTTGGACCACATCAGTGAAGCTGAGGGTGGGGGTCTTGTCATCTGGCAGCCCAGGACCTCCATACACACTGCCTAGGCCAGCACCCCAGAGAGGTCACTTTGGTGCTGCAAATGCAGCAAAGAAACAACACTGGAGGAAACCGTTACGGGTTACCGGTCTCTACAGCCACGGCAAGTGCTGTGATTCTCCAGCGGTGTGACTTCACCCATGGAAGTGAACTCCATTTTCTCGAGACAGACCGATGTCAACTCAACAACAATAGTTTAAAGAAGTCCCACATTTGTCATTCAAAAGATTCATAACCAGGGGTGTCATTCCCACCCTGGGGTTGAGCTGGGCACATCGCAGCCCCACCTTTCTGGCTGTTCATGAACAGGATACAGTTGTACCTTGGTTCTCGAACTTAACCCATTCCGGAAGTCTGTTCTACTCCCGATACCATTCAAAAACCAAGGCACGGCTTTCAATTGGTTGCAGGAGCTTCCTGCATTCAAATGGAAGCCACGTCAGACGTTAGGTTTCCAAAAAGTGTTTGAAAACACTTACTTTTGGGTTTTCGGCATTTGGGAACCAAAACGTTTGAGTACCAAGGCGTTTGAGAACCAAGGTACAACTGTAATGGAAGACCTTCCCATGTTTGATTTGGCTGCCAGAACAGGTCACAAGAATCATAACGGATTTCAGTTGACTAGTTTGTATTCCAGACAATGTTGAGCCCTACTCAAACAGTTGCCTGTATGTTCCACAAAATGGGAGGACAAGACGAGAGGATTGAAATGGTCTTTTCTATGGAATCCTGCACACAATCTTTGTAATCCAAAAGTTGCTGAGTAAAGCTCTTTCAGAATGGACTGGAATCCAGAAAGGTTTAGACTAGCTTGCCTTTTAATACAATTTGCAACAAGCGGCTTGGGGAGGTTCACACTGTGGAAGTTCCCTATGCTTCATCCCTGACACCTCCTTTGTCCTCCTCATGCCATTGTAGGCTGTGCCAGTACAAAACACCACATGAGATCAGCAAGGAGCATGGAATGGGCTAAGATTTACGACTCATTAGGGCCGAGCTATTAAATATATTTCTGCCATGCTTGGATATTATTAGCAGGGTAAGTTCACCAGAAAAGATGTGAAAAGGTTTTTAGTGAGAAATCATCACAGACAATAAAAAGTAATTATTTGGGTGGAAAATGAGCAATTGTACAACAGTTCTGCTAGATCTCCCTAGATTTACTGTGCAGCCTAAATAAGTTGATATACTATCACTGTGACAATTGCAGGGAGAGAAGCTACTCTTAACAGCATCCTAAGGACCAAACCAGAATACCATGATTAGCAACCATATCTCATAATAATAATAATGATGATGATGATGATGATGATGATGCCAGGCACAGTCCCTGCCCCACCCAGTTTTCATTAGGAGCACATAAAGCAGGCAAAGTTCCTCTTGTGTGGAAATTAGAATTACAAAAAGTTCCCATTTGCACCTATGGGAGCTTTCCCCCTCATATGTGCCCATGGGAGCTTTCCTCCCAGTGCTGTCATTCATGGTGGTGGTGTGAAGGGTTAAACTTCCCCTCCCTGTGTGTTGCAATCTTAATGCAAATTAGGGGTCCTGTTCCTGGTATTTTAATATTTTGATGTAATTGCTAACTGTGCTATTAACGTAGCACTTGTTTTAACACTAAGCAGGCAAGTTAATCAATCTAACGTCATTTTGGTTACCCTTGTGATGGCAATTGCAGTGAAGAGGGATGGGTGAAAGGGAAAATAGAAAAATCACTAACCAAATTAGTGGAGCAAAAATTCTCAGGAATTCTGAGGGTTGGGTTTATTTGGAGCAGCAACGGCAATCTCTCTCCCTCTCCCTCTCTCTCAGTGGCATAGACTTAAATGGAATATAGAATTAAGTAGGGAAGATCCTTCAGCCAATTTAGTGATATATAAGCTCAAACACAGTTCCAGGTTTGATCTTCTCTGTTAGTGAATTGATTATAAGGACCTTCCCTGCTGATGCTTTGTCCTGTTTGAGCTCTTTTGATCACAAAAGGTCAGACATCACAGGGACATGATAAAACTGTTTTAAACCAGACACATTACCTTATTCACACCATCTGCCATGGCTTGTAAGGTGAGCTCTCTTGGTCCATCCACAGTCTTACCATTATCAGTGGGGCCCCAGCTGGCACTGTAAATATCTATTATTTGAGGCATGTGGCTGATCGAGGAAGCTTCTATGATGTCTGTCATGAACGGCTGATCCAGCATTCGGATGCCTGTGGATTTAAGCAACGTAAATGTGGACAATGAGTGGAGGAAACAGGTCTCAAGGTCACTAAGGTCTTTTGACACGTGTAAACCCTGAACACCAAACTTGGATCTGCATTGTCTTTCACAAAACATGATCTCATACACAACATTGGCAGAGGCAGGATTTAGTTCTCAATTTTCTGAATGCAAAGCTTGGCAATTAAAAAAAGGTAATCCAAAAGCCTGGCTGGGTCTTAATGGAAGGTAAGGTAAATGTAAAGGATCCCTGGGCAGTTAAGTCCAGTCAAAGGCAACTATGGGGTGCAGTGCTCATCTCACTTCAGGCTAAGGGAGCCGGCGTTTGTCCACAGACAGCTTTTCGGGTCATGTCGCCAGCATGACTAAACTGCTTCTGGTGCAATAGAACACCGTGACGGAAACCAGAGCGCACGGAAACACCGTTTACCTTCCTGCCACAGCGGTACCTATTTATCTACTTGCACTGGTGTGCTTTTGAACTGCTAGGTTGGCAGGAGCTGGGACAGAGCAACGGGAGCTCACTCCGTCACAGGGATTCAAACCGCTAACCTTCCGATCGGCAAGCCCTAGGCTCAGTGGTTTAGACCACAGCGCCACCCATGTCCTTAATGGAGCAGTATAGCCATGGTTCCATCCACAGGCCCATCACTGCACTATTTAGGCAGTTGGTGTGGGGTGCAATGTGGGGAGGGGAAAATGCTTCTTTGCTATGGAAGATCCTAGGCTGGTGTAGGAAAGAGGATATTATTATTATTATTATTATTATTATTATTATTATTAATAATAATAATTTCATTTATACCCCGCCTTCCCCGGCCAGAGCTGGGCTCAGGGCAGCTGACACCAGCAAAATTACAATAAAACATAATAGGAGAAATAAAAAGGATCAGATTGGGCTTATTGCTGTCAAATGTCTAAGCAGAGTTAGCTCAAGATCCATTGGATCTTTGTGCTAGTTACACACACACACACAGAGAGAGAGAGAGAGAGAGAGAGAGAGAGAGGGAGGGAGGGAGGGAGGGAGGGAGGGAGGGAGGGAGAAACCACACACACCCATTTGTTTCCCACTGGCTACTCTGGCTGCTGGGACAGATATTGCTGGAGGCAGCTTCTGCCTGCCCTTGGGTGGGCAAATTGGGGAGTTCCTCACAGGGAGGGCTCCCTTGCTGGTCCCCTGCTGGCAGAGGCTGGCAGATCCAGGCACCTCATCCACCCCCTAGCATGGCAGATGGGATGTTTGGATTGCTCTGCCTAGAATGTTCTGTATTTTTTAAAAAACTATTTTGATGCACATATTTTACTTCAGATCGATTACAGCAGTAACAGTAGATCAGCATCATGTAGATATGTATAAAGTTGGAAAGGAGATGGTCTCTGTTGAAATTGTTAGACTGAGCATATGATCTGAAATGCAGGGAAGCCCATTCAACTTGAGGATGGAATTGGAAAGAGCCCAGCTTCCTAGCTGTCTACTGTCATGCTTTTAACTCATTGAACTGATCGATGTAGAAGCAGTCAATGCACCACGGTGACAGGATTCTGGGCTATTGAAATATACTCGGAGTCGAGAGTGGATTTCATGCTCTTTATTCAGCTCATAGTGGTAAGGAGGAATGAAAGTTTCCCCAAAATATCTGCTTTATATACATTATTTACACAATGGGCTGCACCTGATTGGCTAATTCCAGGATTCTCCTGTAGGCCAATCGGGTTGTGGATTCACTTCCACCTGGAGCTGGATTGGGTGGCTCCTGCGGACAAATCAGACTGCTGCATTGTTCTAGGACCAATCAAACTCCTGCATTCTGAATCCTATTGTTCTAGGACTAATCAGACTGCTGCATTTTGGATCCTATTCTACTCAGTACAAAACAGCTATGTATACCATTTCAGACTCGATAAGTGGAGGTTCTCTTACCTAGAAACCTACCCGCATGTAGCAGCACATCAGAAAGAAGGTTCCACTCAAACTGTCCCTCTGCTGTGCTCACTTCCTAAAGGGGTTCCAGCTCTTTTGCCGCCCTCTTCCCTTTGAAATGAGCCTTTCCAGCTTCCTTCAAGAGCTCACTGCAAGCTTTTACCATTACTGGTAAAGGTCTGACTGGAAAGAGGGCGAATCATTTGCTACCATCCCGAAACTGCCTTGGAAAAATGTTTCTTTTTCGGATTTTAGCTGGCCACTTGATGGTGCTGTAGTCCTCAACAATAGCCTGGTTTGCTAAATGGTGGGCTTGTATGTGGCTGCAGTCATTTCCGCCTGACACATTATCGCTCCATCAAAGGGGCAAATGGAGCTGTACTTTATAAATAAAATAGGAAACAGCTAACTGCATTTATTGGCAGCAGTCTTCCAGGGTTACAGCCAAGGGCCCTACCTGGAGATGCCAGGGTTCAAAGCAAATTCTCTACCACTGAGCTACTATCTCCATTCTTGGTGAAAGATGCCTGCCAATAATTGAATCCCAAAGCTATTTGTTTTGGATGCATTTTAAAGCAGTGAGGGCCTACGTCTGAGGTAGGTGTGCCACACAACTCGACTCCACAGTGAGAGACAATACCACCACTCGGTTCCACAAACTGCTACTGGCGAGATGGAGAAACCTGGTTTACAGAAGAGAAACTTGCAACCTCCCAGAAATTGTTGGACAACAACTCCCATCATCCCTTACTATGGTCCTAGCTGGCTGGGGCAGGCAAGGTGAGGCTTCTAGAGAAACTTTGCAAGGTATTAATCAGGCTGCATCTTTCGAGTAACAATGAGAGACGTCTGTCACTTTGAGCAATTATGTGCAATAAGAGAGAAAGACATATGGTTTTCACGTATTCAGGCCTGTTTTAAGCATATGCGGCGCTTGGGTGCAAAGATCTGCCCGGCATTCCCCCCCCCCCCAGGTTGCCCAGTCCCAGGTGCGCAGGAGGGCAGGCCTGGCCAGCCTGCCATGGCACTCCGACCGACAGGCGGGCTCTTCCCCGGACTCAACTCTCGGGCCCCGGACTCTCAGCCTGGCGCCCCTGAGAGCCCAGCGCCCAGGTGCCCAGCACCCCTATCACCTATGTGTAAGACGGCCCTGCATGTATCTTGGGAGGAAGGAAGTGCAGGATGGAAAAACTGGCATGAAGACTGAAACAGCTAGCTATGTTGTGTACACATACACACACCCCTGCTCCATTCACCAACCCTCCGCGATTCCCCCTGGCATGAACACCCTAGTTTCCCTTTCCCAAACCACACCTCGTTTTTTACCTTCCCAACTACGTTTCTGAAAGCAGTTCTCTTTTCTATTGTTTAGTTCTGCTTTGCAGCCCTGTTTTCACTTTCACATCCATGCCCCCCTCCCGCTCCTTTTTATACACACAAGCCGCCCCCAATGGTACCCTCTTGCACCTTCCTCCTCCTCTCACATATTGTGAGTGCTAAGCACTTTTCTCACTTTCCACCCAATTCTGAAGACACCATCACCTCCCATCCTGTAGTTCCTTTCATGCCCCTGGTTTGATCTCCACACCTCAGAAGAGTCACATATCTGCTCCTTGCCCCGTTTTTAGATAAAATGGCAGTTTTGCCTCTGAGAGCAACCTCAATTGTGTGTTCCCTGATTTATCCCATACCTGCCACTTTTGAATTATATGCCACTCCAACACCACAGATATTGTTGTTTGCTGCAGCAGATACTTCCCCAGCACATCTGGTTCCATGACTGTGGAGAAAGACAGAGATTCCAGTCAAGGCTTTATATTAGCATCAGAATCCACAAAAGCTTGCAAAGGCACTGGGTAAAGATTTTTAAATCAAACAACAATCAAGAAAATGACTTTTTTGTTGTGTTTCCTGGAGCCCAGAGATCATGATGCACATTTGGACTGAGCACAGTGAGGGCACTTGCAAACTGACCCCACTGCATCTCACCCATTCTATAATGAAAACTTTGCTACGGTAATGAAACAAGTACACTTGTCTGTTTCTGGCTGCTTGCTTTGTTTTACTCTGCTTTGGTTTCTAGAAAATGTATGTGCTTTTTCACCTTCCAACGAAGCAACGGGGCAAGGGCCAATCCAGCTTTTTCCTATTTTGTTTTGCAGGAGAAATTTCCCCTGACAGCACCGGGCTTTATGGTAACTCTATTAAAGAACTGTTGGAGAGGCTTCTATGTTGCTAGGCATCTGCAGTCTAGCATCTGTGGACTGCCTGTTATGCATAACACAGGTTATACTATTGCCTATCATCTTCTATAGATCCTAGGGCAGGAAAGCTGCTGACATCTCAGATGATCTTCGTCTCCCCCAGACGAGCCATCTATTCAGTATGCACAAAATTTACAGCAAGGTTAGGCTACATCCAGTCTTAATCAAACATTAATTCTGATAGGTTTACAGGGCAGTTGTATGACAATGAGAGTTCATGCTGATTTTCTTGTGGGGTGTTTGCATGTCTTCTTGTTAATTATTCCTTCGTCCCACATTTTTCAGTACACTTCCCCATTACTTTCCTAAATAAACTATTATTATTATTATTATTATTATTATTATTATTAATATCCCACTCATCTGGCTGGGTTTCCCCAGCCACTCTGGGTGGCTTACAGCACATAAAAATGGTAAAACGATGGACATTAAAAATTCGCCGCTACAGGGTTGCCTTCAGATGTCTTCTAAAAGTCAGATAGTTGTTTATTTCCTTGACATGGGCTGGGCTTGAGGAGACTGGAGGTTGTGTCTAACTTTATCTGAAGAAACAAAAAAAAAATTTCTTCCAGTAGCACCTTAAAGACCAACTAAGTTAGTTCTTGGTATGAGCTTTCGTGTGCATGCACACTTATCTGAAGAAGTTAAATGTAAGCCAAGGGTAAATGGGATAGGTAAAAAGGTAAAGGACAACTGGGCAGTTAAGTCTAGTCAAAGGCAACTATGGGGTTGTGGCGCTCATCTCACTTTCAGGCCGAGGGAGCTGGCGTTTGTCCACAGACAGCTTTCCGGGTCAAGGACCTCAAGGACCACCTCTTTCCATATGAACCTCCCTGGACACTGAGATCATCTTCTGAGGCCCCCCTTGTGTGCCTCCTCCTTGAGAGATCCCGAAGGTGGCAACATGAGACTAGGCCTTCTCTGCAGTGGCTCCCCATCTGTGGAATGCTCTCCCCTGGGAAGTTTGCCTGGTGCCTTCATTATACACCCTTAGGCTCCAGGCAAAAACTTTCATTTTTAACCAGGCCTTTGGCTGATCTTATGGACATCCAACACCCTTTTAGAATGTGGTGGGGGTTTGTTGGGGAGGGGGTTATTGGGTTACTGCTTTTGGTTTGATTTCATATGTTGTGGCCTTGTTGTGAACCACCCAGAGACCTCCGGGTATAAGGCTGTGTAGAAGTTGAAATAATAATAATAATAATAATAATAATAATAATAATAATATAATAATAATAATAATAATAATAATAATAATAATAATAATAATAATAATATGGCCAGCATTACTAAACTGCTTCTGGCACTTCTGGCGCAACGAGTGCCAGAGTGCACGGAAACACTGTTTTCCTTCCCACCGAAGCGGTACCTATTTATTTACATGCACTGGTGTGCTTTCGAACTGCTAGGTTGTCAGGAACTGGGACAGAGCAATGGGATCTCACCCCGTCGCACAGATTCAAACCACTGACCTTCCGATCAGCAAGCCCAAGAGGCTCAGTGGTTTAGACCACAACACCACCTGCGTCCCACAAGGGGGTCAGGTGCAGAACAAGTTAGACTGGTGAGATGCTTGCCCATCCTTTTCCACACCTTTCTGATTCCACCTACCCAAGTGGGCAAGGACTGGCTCAATACCTGAACATAAATTTGTTAGGAGCTCCATATGAGCAATTCTGTGCTTTGTACAGATAAGGCAGGCTGTAAACAAAGGCTAAGAGCTAAAGGACCATGCAGATCATTCCGTATTCCCCAAGGGCCCTTTAACCTGTGTTTCTCAAACAGCCTGAGGTAGCTTGCCTGGCGGCATGGAACCAACAACAACAGCCAGCCAGCAGCGGCATCACTGCCTTTAACAGGAGGAGCGAGAGGGTGACAAATTTGGGACTGTGCCAGCACACCAGCAGAGCCAATCTCCCACTGGCGTACCTGCACAGTGCCCAGCCTTGCTGGCACCTTGCCATCCCCCCTGTAAGTGGCAGTGATGCCCCAGCAGGTGAGCTGCTCCTGCAAACATGCCACATGTCTGCTGTATTTTGAAATGATCAAAACAGATTGTCATGTGACATGAGGAATCTGCTGTTATAATCATGGGCTGGACACATGGTGGGGTGACAGGAAGTCAATAGATATCCAAGAAGAATGTATGGTAATGTAATGTAATAAATCTTACCTATTTATTTTTTCACTTTTTGTCTTTATGGATAATTCTTCTGTATGCTTTTATTTCTTGTTTTGTTTAAACAAAGCATTAATATATATATATATATATATATATATATATATATATATATATATATATAAAATCATGTGCAGGATCAATCCAGGGCTCATCCAGATTTGTCCTTGCCCACTGTTTTCCTTGTGAAAACCTGATTTTTACTGCTGAATTGGAGCAAATGACAATCAGGGTTTTTTGCAGATTGACGTGTGCTCTGATTTATCACTAAAGAGCGGGTTTTCCTGGGGGAAACCACTCACACCCGTGCCTAGAAAGTGTGGAACAAGGGAAAAAACTACTTGGACCCATGCTTTCTATGCAAGGGACAAGTGCAAGTCTTGATGAGCATGCAGAAATCTAGTCCAAGCCGAAATCTGTCTCATTGCTAGATGAATATGAGCTTCTGAACTAAAACGGAAATCAGTAACTAAGCGTAAGTGTATTTCTTGCATGTGCTGTTGCAGACGTCTCTCCTAGACATCTAATTTGCTGAATTAGGGCATATAATAGAAATGCAGAAGCCCAAGGATCTTTGAAGTCCCAGAGTTGTGCAACTCTTCACTAATTAATTACAGCACATTAGCTAAATGTCAGGTGTCATCTCATCTGCAAATATATGAAAACTTCCATGTTATCCTATGCTTCTGGCAGAAATGGCACAAGTACTAACGAGAATGTGCCGACACATCAGTCATTCTCAAGAGCAACTGCAGGAAGGTGTGAATGTACATATGTACATGGAATTGCAATGTGTCACCCTGGGAATGAACTGTGTCACAAACATCTCCCTAAGATCATGAAATTTGGGGAAACGGCGATTCTGAAGGATAGTTGCATTTCGGTTTATGAAGGAGGTCCATTTGCATCAAAATGTGAGCTGAACCACAATTTCCTTTTCCTTACTTTGGACACAATCCAGCCAAAGCGAAGCATTAAAAATAATTCCACTGAGAGAGTTGATCATTTGCACAAACCTTTTGGCCAGAAATTAATGTGCCTATGTGCCTGAACAGCGCTTAACTTTGGCTGAAAGAAGCCTGGTTCTTCACTCATTCTCTAAGACAGCAAAGGTCACTGTGCAGAAGAACTTTCATCATGCCAATAATGTCACATTAGGCATGCGCTCTCCACATGGGTGCCCAATTGTGCAACCATTTCATGCTCTTGATCTTCCGCATCCTCCTTTTCTTTTTGGAAGGGAAGAATCATGAGAACTGGGAGTTTGCTTGGAACACCTTCATCACCATTTTGAATCTGCATTCGTTTAAGTCCAGTTGCCACAGCAACTGCAATCTTGAAAGAAAGAAAATGCTCCAAAAGTGCATTATTTCAAAATGTATTTTCCATAAAATGCACATGCCATCCAAAATACGTACTTTTAGATACATTTTTTAAAAAAATAAAAAACCAAGAATGATACCGCAAAATTTGGTGACTTGCACAAACCAAAGAATAATTACATTCTGATCAGCTTATTACAACAGGGAGTTAAAATCAGGTTGTTTCATTTGAAGATGTGGACCAAGCAAATTGGCAAAAGATTGAATTGGATCAGAGATGCTACGAGCAAAGTTTGTAAATTCCCAACAAGGAAAAGGATTAGATTTGCTTCTCACCTGTTAAACCAATCATCTGTATAACGGGGGTACGGATAGGGGTCGTTGCTGCTGAAATCATAGCTGGCTTGAGCATTCTGGAAAACACAAAAAGTAGGACAAATAAGCATTAATAGATATATAGAGAAATTAATGCACATCAGCCATGTTTATTCATTTATTATCTATTCCTTTAAATTTATATCCCACACTTCCTTCACACAAAAAAGGCCAGAGTGCCAAACACATATGTCAGGGGAAAATACAATTAATGTGTTTTTTAAATAAAAAATTAAAAACTTAAAAAACATATTTGAAACAGAAATTTCTGGAACAACAATGGGATATCAGCTCTGTACAAGGCATGATGGATAACAGCAACAACTGGGGGAATGAAAGACATAACATCTTACAAGGATAGGAAAAAACACCACAGACAGAATAATTGCCACACACAGGAAGAACAAAGATATAGTTTGAGTTCCTCACTTGTAGCTTTAATGTGTCGACATGAATAGAAGTTATTGATATTGCAGTTTTTGTATAAAGGATTATTATTATGACTGGATGGATTATTATGGCTGGAAGGATTATTATTAAAGACCCTGATGCTGGGAAAGATGGAGGGCACAAGGAGAAGGGGATGACAGAGGATGAGATGGTTGGATAGTGTTCTCGAAGCTACCAGCATGAGTTTGACCAAATTGAGGGAGGCAGTGGAAGACAGAAGTGCCTGGCATGCTCTGGTCCATGGGGTCACGAAGAGTCGGACACGACTAAATGACCAAACAAGAACAAAATTATGACTGGATGTACCTTAGAAGGTGACCCGAAATCTACAACTAATCCAGACTGCGGCAGCTAGACTGGTGACTGGGAGTGACTGCCGAGACCATATAACACCAGTCCTGAAAGACCTACATTGGCTCCTGGTATGTTTCCAAGCACAATTCAAAGTGTTGGTGCTGACTTTTAAAGCCCTAAACGGCCTTGGTCCAGTATACCTGAAGGAGCATCTCCACCCCCATTGTTCAGCCCAGACACTGAGGTCCAGCTCCGAGGGCCTTCTGGTGGTTCCCTCACTGCGAGAAGTGAGGTTACAGGGAACCAGGCAGAGGGCCTTCTCAGTGGTGGCGCCCACCCTGTGGAACACCCTCCCATCAGATGTCAAGGAAATAAACAACTATCTGACTTTTAGAAGACAGATAGAAGAAAGTAGTAGTAGTAGTAGTAGTAGTAGTAGTAGTAGTAGGTCCAGGGATCAATCTCCGCCATCTCTGTCTGAGATCCTGGACGGTTGCTGCTAGTCTGAGCAGACAATACTAATCTCAACGGACAAGCAGTCTGATCTGCTTTAAGGCAGCTTCCAATTAGACAGAAAAGATTAGACAGAAAGAATATCCTTCTGCTGTTTAAATATGTCTGAAGTGCAGACCAGAGTAGCTGTCTTTCAGACCTGCTGCCTTCTTTTGCCTGGAGCAGGGAAGGATGCCAATCTTTGCCTCCTCCTTTTGCACTGTTCTTGAGAAAGCGTGTTCTCCTTCATGGAGAGCACGTGTTGCGGTGGGGTCTGCCGAGCCACCCCTCTGTTACCAGGCAGGTTCTCTAAAGATGGCCTGGGGCAGCGACTGGTTCACTGGGTTGCTGGGGTAAAAGTTATGTTGCAATTTTGGTGGGAGGGGTAAAATGTTTAAATACTCTGCACGCAGCCTGGAGCTTTCTCTTTGCTGCGTGCAACGGATCACCCGCCCACCCGCCCTTGAGTAAGGGGTTGTTGCATTGACCTTGCTATGCCTGTCATGGGGTTGTCTGCCATTGGGGCAGGGGCCTGGTAGGAATTTTGTCCATCTGGCTGATTGGCTGGGCCATTTGGTTTTTGCCTACTGCATAGCAAATCGTCACAACTTGTAAGGTTGCGGTTAGGCGTTGGTTATAAATTGGTGGAGGAGGGGTTAGGATAGGCTGGGCCTGCCTCTCCATGGTTGCTGCGGAAAGGGAATTCCGTTAAAGGAATCCTGGGGCTTGCCATCTTTTCGTCCAATCCCTGGAATGGGACTAGGGCCGGCAAGCCTTTGGGGAGCATGCGGATGAGAACTGAGGGTCTGTGACTCAGCTCCATTTCTCCCCGACTTGTTTTCCCACACTGGCTTTTGGTGGTGCCTGGAAGTCAGTTCTGTCCCCAGGCGGGGGGACAGATAGTCTTAACCAATGCCTAAACAACCACTCACGGTTTTGTATTTAAATAAAGTTGTGGCCAAAATTATGCCAAAAACCTTAAACAAAAATTAAGTGTGCGTTGTGAGTTATTTGGGGGGTGGCTTGGGGACCTCGACACACAAGCAACCTTGCCAAAAGAAGATCAGAGCTTCCCCTACCCTTTTATGAAAATATTGTGCCATGGTGTGACCAGTAAGCCCAGCTGCTTCTCCACTGTGGCAGTAATGACACAGACAAAACAAATGACCAAATGTGGATAATTAAATTTATACATTTGCTTTCTCCAGCGGGAGAAGTGTTTCTGAATAAAGAATTAAAAGAAACCCATGTATTATTCATAGGAAGGATTTGAACAGATTTGAGAGGAAATTAAATCCAGCCTCTAATTCACCGAAATCTCTTTCTCTTAACAAATAACAGATTTTCACCAAATGCCAGACTCCTTGCCTAACACATCACCTTCAGCTGTACCTCTTCCAAGATGTACCATTATTTCTGTCGATTATAAGAGCTCCCTTTGCATCACCCTCCACATTTGATGAGACCTATTGCAGTGGTGGGAAACCCGTGGCTACCCCAGATGTTGCTGGACCTCAACTCCCATCACTCCCAGCCAGCATGTCCAAAGGTCTGAGATGATGGGGCAACATCTGGAGGATCTGGAATGGGGCAAGGGTAGGGTGGAACAGCAGCAAGGGGAGGGTTATGTGATTACACTGGCAGGAATATCAGACTGGCTTCACGAGTGTGCCTTCACAAGTGACCGCCCCCTTCCACCATATAGGTAAAGCCCAGTGACCCCAATGTCAAGAGGACAATGTTTTGGCATTTCCCACCACATCAGTCACTGCTATGGAGGGCCACAGGTTCCCTACCCATACTCTATGTTAAGCCTTTGAGATTTGCTTAAAACTGCACGCTCAACTTGGGACTTCTGAGTGTAAATAAACCTTCCAAGGAGTTCCCTGCATTTGATGCATTATTGCATAAATGTCTTCTGCTTGATCTGGATGTATGTCCTAAAATATCAAACCACTGGGCTGTATAGCCCCCAAATTCCTATTCCTGGACTTTGAAGATGCTCAAACTCAGGACAAAAGGGAGAAACATCACTTGGGAAGACAGGCGAATGAATGCCAGTGTACTGGAAGAAGCAAAGATCACCAGTGTCGAAGGAATGATTCTTCAACATCAACTTTGTTGGAGTGGTCATGTTGTTCGGATGCCTTATTATCATCTTCCAAAGCAACCACAGTCGTACCTTGGAAGTTGAACGGAATCTGTTCTGGAAGTCTATTCGACTTCCAAAACATTTGGAAACCAAAGTGCAGCTTCTGATTGGCTGCAGGAAGCTCCAGCAGCCAATCAGAAGCCGCAGAAGCCCTGTCAGACATTCGGCTTCCAAAAATAGTTCACAAACCGGAACAGTCAATTCCAGGTTTGCAACGTTTGGAAGCCAAAACGTTTGAGAACAGTCTTTACCAAAGGTGTCATGGGCTTTGAAGACACTCGAACTCAGGACGAAAGGGAGAAACGTCCTAAGAGGAAGACATACTTGGCAAACACTCATTGTGATCAACTCCCTCCAGGAAACCTATGTCCCCACTGTGGAAAGATGTGTGGATCCAGAACTAGCCTCCACAGTCACTTATGGACTCACTGTTAAAACCATGTTCATGGCTACTAGTGATCGCCAAAGAAGAAGATTTCTGGGATACTGCAACATGGTACCAACAGTCCATCAAGGCCTTCCATGGGCCCCACAAGAGATTGTGAACCCAGTGAAACAACAACAACAAATGGATATATGCAGGCCACACAAACAAACAAACAAACAAACACATTCTCCATGCCCAGAGCAGTTCCTCCACACTCTCTGACCTCTTCACAAATTTAGACACAACCCCTACACCTCTGATAGGATGCTTAATTCTAGGTGGAGAAAAGGAGACAATGAGCTGGAATGGATGTGCTGATTAGGAATAGAAAGGTGGGAAAAGGAGATGTGTGAAAGTGGCAGTGCCTTTTGGGGGCACAAGGGAGGGCAGTGGCACCATAACACAAACATGGGTCCAAGGCGTGGATCCTCATCATGTTTGACAAGGCATGACTCTCAAGCCACCATTAAATAACAGCTGAGGTTAGCTTCCATGGATTGCAAAGTAGAGACTGCCTATTCCTCGCTTGCCATGGTCACCATGGCACTTGGATTCATTCCAAGTTCATATTTTGTCTCACTGGCAATAATGGATCTGTAATTTTTATAGGCCACTCCACGGAGACAGATGTGATCTGCAATTTGATGGCGGCTTGGGAGAATGTCATGTAAAAATCATGCAAATGGTACAAGAAGATACATATTCTATTTTAGTTTTAGTTTTAACATATTTACAGTGGCACCTTGGTTCTCAAATGCCTTGGTACTCAAACAATTTGGAACCCAAACACTGCAAACCTGGACGTAAGTGTTCCAGTTTGCGAACATTTTTCAGAAGTTGAATGTGTTCCATTTTGAGTGTTACACTTCCGTTTTGAGTCCTTCACTGAGGTCTGTCAGTTTTTGCAATTTATTTTGCATTTTTGTTTCTGCTGCTCTTTTTTGTGTGTGACTGTGTGGAAGCCAGTTCAGCTACTGATTGATTGAGTGAGTGAGTGAGTGAGTGAGTGCAGTACATTGTTGATTGCTTTCATTTTATGGAGCAATGGTCTCGTTAGATAGTAAAAATGTTAAATTGCTGTTTTAGGGGTTGTTTGTAAAAGTCTGGAATGGATTAATCCATTTTGCATTACTTTCTATGGGAAAGTGTGTCGAGATTGTTTGGACAGTGTTCTCAAGGACGAGATTGTTGGACAGTGTTCTCAAAGCTACCAGCATGAGTTTGACCAAACTGCAGGAGGCAGTGGAAGACAGGAGTGCCTGGTGTGCTCTGGTCCATGGGGTCACGAAGAGTCGGACACAACTAAATGACTAAACAACAACAACCACTGTGTGGCATCATAGTGACTTCTCCTCTGATTTCTGCATTCTTCCTTTTCCATGCCCTGTGGCAGCCACTTTGTGACTGGCTCCCACACCACTTTTTTAGAATTCCACATGTGCCCACCAGCCTCAAAAGTTAATTGATTCCAATTGGCATTTTGCGTTAAACACCAACGGTATAATAATATTGGAGCGGTAACTGTGGGAGGTGAGGGGGAAATCCTGGAGTTGGAAAGGCATCATCAACAACAACTGCTTGAGAACTTAATGGCATACTCATTCATCACCAACATTTTCAGAATCTTCCTGAAGTTAACAAGATTTGCAACCCTCGTTGCTTGTTTTTCACAAAAACTCAAAATAAACTAAAAGACAAAAGCCGACTGCCAAGCTCTGATTTTTAATGTGACCCTGACTAATCTGGAAACATGACTTTTCAGAATAGAAAGGAGGACGGAGGGTTAAAATGAAGGGGTTTATTGTTAAGTACTCGCTGTGAGAGCTGCACTTATTCCTTCTAATTGCAGAATGTTCTCCATGCCAATTTCTTTGCAAGCTGGTTCAGTTATGCAGGTTCCTTTCATGCCCCTCTAAACACCCTTGGGTTGTCCAAATACAGGGCTGCCAATACTCTATGCATTTACTTAGGCTGTTACAGTGCATACCTGCTGTTTCCTGCAAGCTCAGAGCAGATCACTCTAGTTTTTCAACTGCCCTTACAAAAAAACAAAACCCTGTGTCCTTATCCGTCCCTGGAACCACCACCACACACCCCGCCAAAGCCACCTCCCCACAAAAGGTATGACCTGAAGGTACATGAGGCCACTGCTTTGCTAGCTGTTGTTGTTGTTTAGTCGTTTAGTCGTGTCCAACTCTTTGTGACCCCATGGACCAGAGCATGCCAGGCACTCCTGTCTTCCACTGCCTCCCGCAGTTTGGTCAAACTCATGCTGGTAGCTTTGAGAACACTGTCCAACCATCTCGTCCTCTGTTGTCCCCTTCTCCTTGTGCCCTCCATCTTTCCCAACATCAGGGTATTTTCCAGGGAGTCTTCTCTTTTCATGAGGTGGCCAAAGTATTGGAGCCTCAGCTTCATGATCTGTCCTTCCAGTGAGGACTCAGGGCTGATTTCCTTCAGAATGGATAGGTTTGATCTTCTTGCAGTCCTTGGGACTCTCAAGAGTCTCCTCCAGCACCATAATTCAGAAGCATCAATTCTTCGGCGATCAGCCTTCTTTATGGTCCAGCTTTCACTTCCATACATCACTACTGGGAAAACCATAGCTTTTACTATACGGACCTTTGTTGGTAGCTGTAGGTCTGGTCAGTTCCTTGGATGAGTGACTGCCTGAAAATCATATGCTCACTGCTTAAGATAGATTCAGCGATGGAAGAAAGGCAGGATATAAATCAGGCGTAGGATATATTGGGCCCTACAGATGTTGGTGAACTCTGACTCCCATCATTCCTGGCCACTGGCCATCCTTGGTAGGGCAAATGGGACTTGTATTTCAGCAACATCCAGACCAAATGTTCCCCACATCTGATACAGATGTAAGAAATTCAAAGGAGAGCAGCAGCATGGTCCACAACGGACATTCATTTAGCATTGTTTCCTTGCTACCGAGAGCACATTATCATTTCCATTTCTTCGACGAGATGCTGTCGGCAAGACTGCGGCCAACATTTTACCAGCAATTTACTGAATGTGTAAATTGATGGAATCCCTGCTATCATTAGCTGACTCGATAAGAGCTCCAGAATTACGTTAATCAGATACAGTGGTTTCTGCAACTGATTCGAGCATCGTTCAGCTCCTCTTCTGGGGAAATGTGAAGAAAACTCATCCATCATATGGATAAGAAATGTGCAGATACTGCAGCGGCAGCAAAAACCCTATCAAAGTGGCACATGTAGACTGAGGCCAGACTGTATGGTACCCACTGATGAATGGCCCTTCTATTTTAGCATATGCTGTGTCTATTTTGTATTGATGTTTTAATTGGTTTTCATAATGTGCACAGATGTGTGTGTTTTTCTGCCTGCCAACAGAAAACCCCCATCATTCAGCCCGGACACTGAGGTCCAGCTCCCAGGGCCTTCTGGCGGTTCCCTCACTACGAGAAGTGAAGTTACAAGGAACCAGGCAGAGGGCCTTCTCCCATCAGATGTCAATGAAATAAACAACTATCTGACTTTTAGAAGACATCTGAAGGCAACCCTGTTTAGGGAAGTTTTTATTGTTTGATGTTTTATTGTGTTTTTAATATTCTGTTGGGAGCCGCTCAGAGTGGCTGGGAAAACCCAGCCAGATGGGAGGGGTATAAATAATAAATTATTATTATTATTATTATTATTATTATTATTATTATTATTATTATTATTTTATAAAGATTGCCAAAGGCTGGTTCACACCTATATGCTGCGGTGTATTTAGATTTCCTCAAATATAAATTTGGCTATCACAACACCTCCGTCAAATGCTGGGAAGGAATGAGCATTTTCATGTCTGCAGCTGGCAGATTAAGACCTGCTTGAGGAGGAGTGATGAAGCCCTAAGTAACATTTCTATACAGTACTGGTAATTGAAAGGGAACTATTAAAAGCCCTCAACCTTGAGACCTTTGTCAATCATTTTGCAAAAGAGTGTTGCATTCAGCTTCTTCAGATCTAAAAATGTCTCCATTCCCTCTCAGCAAGTGACAATCTGTTCCGCCAGAGATGGCTATTCAGATACAAAACATGCACAGGCCCCAGGTATCTCAGGTTGCTCTTACCGTATTTTTCCGTGTATAAGACACCCCCATGTATAAGACGCCTCCTATTTTGGGGGACTCCAAATTAAGAAAACACCCCTTAGGACTACCCATGTATAAGATGTGCCCCGATTCTAAACCAATTTTTTTGGTTAAAAAAACCCCCTAGTCTTATACATGGAAAAATACGGTACTTTCCTTGTGCTGAGAGTCTACATTCCTGGTCCTGCCTGTGCTGCTTCCTGAATCACTTGTTTTGATTGTCTGATTTGTATGTCAAGGAAATGTTTGTAACTCTACAGTGGTACCTTGGTTCTCAAACACCTTGGTTCCCAAACACCGAAAACTCATAAGTAAGTGTTTTCTAATGTTTTTTGGAAGCCAAATGTCTGATGTGGTTGTTGGCTATTATTTCTGTGGTGCCTGCAGCAATCAGAAGCTGCACCTTGGTTTTTGAACATTTCGGAAGTCAAACAGACTTCCGGAATGGATTAAGTTTGGCGCTTTTGTTTTTGCTATTTATTTTGCATTTTTGTTTTTGAGGCTTTTTCAGTTAATTTGTTTTTGTGACTGTGTGGAACCCAGTTCAGCTACTGATTGATTGTGTGACTGCAGAAATGGATAAAAGCCCCCCATCCAAACAGTGACTATCATCAGTGCAGGTAAGAAAAAATAATAATTTTATTTTTATCATCTACAAAATTGTCTTATTTATTTTATAGTACAGTACATTGTTTATTGCTTTCATTTTATGGCTCAATGGTCTCGTTAGATAGTAAAATTCATGTTAAATTGCTGTTTTAGGGGTTGTTTTTTAAAGTCTGGAACGGATTAATCCGTTTTGCATTACTTTCTATGGGAAAGTGTGCCTTGGTTTTGGAACCCTTTGGTTTTGGAACGGACTTCCGGAATGGATTAAGTTTGAAAACCAAGGTACCACTGTACCTAGTTTGAAAGCCTTTTTCCTTACTGTCATTTGAATTTGATTAGTGTACACACACACACACACACACACACACACACAACATACCTGAATTGATAAATATATGACTTATTTCACACAAAAAATGTTTAGAGTGGCAGTTTTAGCATAAAATATACCATACCATTATTTTTTCTTTCACAAATCTTAACATGCAGGGCACAGAATGCCCACCTAGAAATATACTTTTCGCTTTCCCCCTTCCAGGATCTACAGAGAAATGAATGAAGCTTAAATTTCAAGGCCCCCGATCCCAGAGGAGCCCCAGAAGTGACTATAATCCACATTTCTTTTTTTAAAAAATGGGTCTAGTAGACTCAATTTGAGTTGCACAACTCGAAAACTATAAAGCATAGGAAATTTTTATGCACACTTTGACATGTGAGATAATCCAGTGCAGCAATTTTAACCAAAATCTGAGGGGCAGTAGTTGTTGTTTTGTTTTAAAGTGTTGATCTGTCATGGAACAACCCCACTGAAAAAGATAACAGTGGTTACCATTACAGTTCAAGCTTCAGGCCCTCAAAAGTGTAAGTCTACCACTGCCCCCTTCTGTGCCCCCCTCCCCTGCTTTTTAAATCCTGGTGCTTGAATGCATGTGCTATTTTGCCTGCATTTGTGTCATACGACGCTGTGGGAGTTTCCTCATCACTGGTTCTCCACTACTGGTCTAAGTACAGTGGTACCTCGGGTTACATATGCTTCAGGTTACATACGCTTCAGGTTACAGACTCCGCTAACCCAGAAATAGTACCTCGGGTTAAGAACTTTGCTTCAGGATGAGAACAGAAATCGTGTGGCGGCAGCAGGAGGCCCCATTAGCTAAAGTGGTGCTTCAGGTTAAGAACAGTTTCAGGTTAAGAACAGACCTCCAGAACGAATTAAGTTCTTAACCCAAGGTACCACTGTACTCATGAACATAAAATAAGGAAGTTTATTGTGTGCCATGCAAATGTCAGTTCGCATTTCTTAGTGCAGAAAGTATTGATCTGATGTGTAGAGATCTTTCCTATTCTACTTAATTCAAGAGGGTTCTGGAAGCTTCTCTGTGTGAAAGAAACAAGCAGAAGGTTCATGATATTTGGGTTATTCCTTCAGAGAAGCTGAATACAGCTGGCTTAAACTGGTTCTCTTATCTCTTTTGTCAAGGTCATGCAGACTATAAAAATAGGCCAGAAGGAGCCTGGGTTTCACTTCCACTTTCTATCTCTTTTCCTACTGGTGTGGTGTTCTGTACGTAGTATGCTATAGTGTTATAAGTTATTGTAAGTTTAAGTTAAGTCTGCTACAACTGGATTTCTTATGGACAGTGCCAATCCTGAATGTATTGGATTTGTCACCATTATGCTCATTTGCCTTCAGTAGCAGTAAAGTTCTGTAGGATGAAATATTAATTGCCTTTGGTTTATTTTGGGGGGAATCCTGCAACGTGTTTAAGTTTTTACTCTGCTAACTATATGTTGGAATCTGCTCTGGATCAATATTGAGTAGAATTTCAATGACACTAAAATGGCAGCCAGACTATGAAATATCTCTTTGGAATATGCTAAAACATGCAAAACAAAACAAGAACCCCACTCAGAGTAGAGTATACTCTGGCTAAACTCTGGACAGAGTATACTCTGGCTAAACTTCAGTTACTAGTTTAATTTACTGGTTGAAGGCTCCTGGTCCAGTCTCTATGTGAAGTAGAACTATGGGGATAAAAACTAATCAGCATGATTCCATTCATTGTCCTCTCCCAAATACTTCTCCCTCTCTCTTACATGTTTTTTCCCCCCTTCCACAATTTGTAAACACGAAATCCACAGCTGTTCTCCTCATATTCATCTTTTCAATAGACATCTCTCTCACATTGTGGTATAGCTTTATTATTCCTTCCAGAAGGTCTTTTATCCTGGAGAAGTTTTGCCTGGCAAAATTACCGGCTTTGTGTGTGTAGTCTGATCTGTGTAGCAAACTGTGGAATACATTATGCTTCGTATTTTAATTATCAGCTCAGAATGAAAGATCCTCTTGATGGAGAAAAATAATAATAATTCCTTGAAAGTCAAAGCTCTGTGGAGTTTCAGGCTCAGAGAAGAACATTACTTCTTATGTCAAACAAAGCCATCCCTCTGCTCCATCTTGGAGGAAACGTAGGATATAAATCTATCCAATTAATCAATAGATCTCTATTCTTACTTTGTAGAAAGGAGAACTTTAGATCTTTGAGCAAATTAAGGTGGTGTGTACTTTTCAGCATGCCCAGCAACCTTGCAAGTGAAGTTTTAAAAAACATAGTAAGGAGGAGAAGGGGCAGAAGTTCTGGGGCCTAGTACAAACATCTTGGGGACTTACCCTCTAACCATGGTCCTGGGAATCCCTGTTAGAAAACAAGTGTTATAACTAAAAACAATGAGGTTTTCTTTATTATCAAGAAAAATGTAATACTACAAGGAGAGTAACTATTATGATGATGCCAACGTAAGCACGCAGACCTTAAAAACCACCCGTACTCTGGCAGCAGTATTCCTTTCCAGCAGAAAATGGACACTGGCATTTAAACCTAACAGCCAAGTGACAAGTTAATGGCTTGATTTAAATATTAATGATCCAGATGCCACTGCAAAAGACCAATTTCTTTACCAACCTCTGAGGCATTGTGCTGGTCATTTTGTTACGTTCTTCAAAAACGTAAGAGGACAGAACAGAAGCCATCTGTCTAAGGCACCAGGTTGCAACTCTATAAGTCACGACGAGGTTTCAATGAAGTTATTATACAGGTTTGAATTCCGGGTTTATACATTTCCACCCCCACCCATACATACTTGTAGGAAAGTATGTAAGTTGGATAGAAATGAACAGATGGTTAGTTTGGTATAATTGCACTAATGGGGGTACAATATCTGCTTCAGAAATGAAACCTATGTGATAGCCAGAGTATCCTCAGGATCAGGGAACCAGCAGATTTGTCTCTAAGAGTCCTTATGCACTGGGTAGGATGCATGGAGACTTGCTACTTAGGGTAACCTGAATTCAGTCAGGTGCTATTCTGGTCCTGAATTGCCTCTTAGTTCTTTCTCAGGCACTGTGAAATGGTTCCCATGGAATATGGAGGTGGCATCAAAGATCTTCAGGTTTCAGAGCTTCCTGTCTCTGAGCTGAGCAAGAAACTTTGAGCACTTCAGAAGTTTGAATGGTCATGACACATTCACCCTGAGGTCATCAGGCACTGAGAGTGTCAATGGCAAGATCAGGATATTTTGGGAGAAGTTCCTGAGATCTTCAACCACTGATGATTTCTTAGTTTCCTTTGTTATCTAGGAGCTGAATGCTGAGAACCTTAGGAAAAAGCTTCCTTGTTTGAATAAAAGAGTATCATGTAAATAACACACCACAGCTTGTCTACAGCAGACCAAACAGCCTGTTAAAATGTATAAAGGTAAAGGGACCCCTGACCATTAAGTCCAGTTTTGGATGACTCTGAGGTTGCGGCACTCATCTCGCTTTACTGGCTGAGGGAGCCGGCGTATAGCCATAGTCATGTGGCCAGCATGACTAAGCCGCTTCTGGCAAACCAGAGCAGCACACGGAAACGCCGTTTACCTTCCCACCAGAGTGGTACCTATTTATCTACTTGCACTTTTGATGTGCTTTCAAACTGCTAGGTTGGCAGGAGCAGGGACCGAGCACCTAGACTTTGCCACACTTTCTGTAATTTACTATCCCTGGACTTCAGACACCTCTTCCTCTCCTCTCTTCTTTCCTCCCAATCAGTCCATCCTCCCTGGACTATCTCCACTTTATACAAGCAACAGTGATAAGCCCTTTGACATCCAAGTTGAGATGCATCTATTGCCACCAAATAAACGGAAAGCCAAAAGTCTTTCCCAACAGCTAGGCATCTCTCCTTGCTAGAAGGAAAATGGCAAAGAAAGAGAACAATAAGAACTTCTGCTCGCCTTCAGCTCTGGAATGGTGGTTGCGTGACAGCAGCTGCATCCATGTGTGGTTGCTGTTGCCTTATATGAAGGGTAGCCAACTGTCATGGAAGAAAGCTAAGAGTTAGGGGATTGGTGGTGGGATAACCATGAGTGGTCAGAGGGAGAAGAAGAAGCCAACTGGGAGGAGCAGGTGTCAGAAGCTGAAGAGCTAACAGGGTTTAGTCTGAGGCAGAGGAAAGTCCAGAATTAGAGGCAGAAACAGAGGTTTGGGGGTGGGGGCAAGAGGCAGAGATGAGGCAGGCTGCTGAAGAAGCCAGGGGGTTTCCCTGTCCTGCTGTGACCAGCTCCCCCCCCACCCCGTCTCCCAGAAACTGCAGAGGTATGGAGAGGGCAGAGCAAATGCAGGCAAGATGAAGGAGCCTCATATTGCTTGGAAAGGAACTGGGGAAGGAGAAGACTTACAGAGCTGTGGGAAGGCAGAGGACTTCAGTCCTCACAACTGTCTCATTGGGGCAAGATCTACCAGGAAGAGTTGCTGTGCTCACTAGGCCTAAGGTGTTTTGTTTCTTTGAATAGAGTCGATTTCACTGACACCTTGCGAGTTCATGCTGATCTGCTCCTGATACCAACATATGCTCTCCATGTGGTGTCAAATCCATTCCTGGCCATTTGCCATGCTGACTGGGGCTGACGGGAGGACACCACTCCATAGAGCAAACCCTGCCTTACACCAAATTGTAGATTACCACACTGGCAACACCTGCCTTCACCAAGCCAGGCTTTAGGTCCATCTAGCGCCATAATGTCTAGTTTCACGACAGCAACATGGCCACATATAGGGGTCCTTCCCAACTGTCTGAGATATTTTGACCAGACATCTCAGGGACTTGAGCCAGAACTTTCAACATGGGAAACATGCCTTTGACCACTGAGTTATGCTTTCCTAGAGTTAGAATATATCCCAGTGGCTACTGAATGCCCTCAGTCCTGTTGTAAGAACTCCATTCTATGAATCTCCTGAGTATAATTAAAAGCCATCTTTACATTACTACATTCTCCTCTCATCTTTATTTAGAACAACCTATTATACATCTCGTCACACCTCCGGTGTTGCTAGAGGGAATTCAAAAGGGCAATTCTAAATGTCACCCATCCTGCACAATATTTCACCAGCTCTATTTCCAATTTTCTTCTCTTGGCTGTGTGTGCCTTTTCTTCCCACTCAACAGAAGGTTTCTCATGGGGCGACTTCGGAGCTGTGTTAAATCATGGCAAGCATGACTCCATCTATCCTCAGCCTGACTCATTGCAGCAGAGAGCCCTACTGTGCAGCTGACATAAAGTTTGGGAGGCTTATATATGGGAATTCATAAACTTTGCAAACTGCTGGACCATCTATCATAGACGAGAGGATAGCCTAATCATGACAGACCATCTCCCTTTCATAGGTACATTTCTTAACTATTCTATATATTCTGATCGCTTGCTGATCAGAAGATTAGCGGTTCGAATCCCTGTGATGGAGCAAGCTCCTGTTGCTCTGTCCCAGCTCCTGCCAACCTAACAGTTCAAAAGCACACCAGTGCAAGTAGAGAAATAGATACCGCTATGGTGGGAAGGTAAACAGTGTTTGCGTGTGCTCTGGCTTCTGACATGGTGTCCCATTGTGCCAGAAGTGGTTTAGTCATGCTGGCCACATGACCCGGAAAGCTGTCTGTGGACAAATGCTGGCTCCCTCAGCCTGAAAGCAAAATGAGTGGCATAATCCCATAGTTGCCTTTGACTGGACTTAACTGTCCAGGGGTCACCTATCCCATTTACCCTTCTTCAGATAAAGTTAGACACAACCTCCAGTCTCCTCAAGCCCAGCGCATGGTATAATATTTCCTTCCCTAACATGAAAACATCTTGAAATTGCTCCTATGCAACAGGTGATTATTCTGCAAGTATGTATGCAATGAACTGTTGCAAGTATGTATGCAATGAACTGTTGCAAGTTGGCATAGTTCTCTGCTGTATTCCACATATGAGACCACATCTAAAATCAAAACAATCACCCTCTTCAAAGCCTATATACTACTCTGCTCCTCCAATCTCTTCCCTGGCATCAATCTAAAGCAATCTGACTTCGCTCGGTATATCTCTGCTCTTGCCTTCAATTACTCAGACTCCAACACTGTTTTGAAGGACTCCTTTGTGATGTCCGTATGCCTTAATTTCCTGAAGTAAACAAAAGCCCTGCATCCCTCTGGGATGAATCCATCTCTAGACGCCTCGTTCATTGTGTGCTTGGTCTGAAGCCTAGCGATGCAAGCAGAATGACACAGAATGACTCTTTTTTGCTTTGCTCCCCCCTCCCTTTTAGCTCAAAAGGCTTTGGAACGGGTTGTTATGTGCCTCAGTCTTGTTATCAATGTTATCAGGGCATTCACGCTGTAAAACCTATTGAGCCAAGAAGGTCTTGCTTGATATTTTATGCAAGAGGAAATGGTCCTGTTGCATCTCAGCTAATGATTTAGGAGAATGAAAAATGGACTGTCCTGTATCGTATGTGCATTTGAATTCCCCCCATAAATATATATATGCCATTTTAATAATAATATTTTTTAATAAATTGCCAGAAGATTGCCAACTGACAAGAAGGTGTTGGTCTGGGGTGCTCTTGTGTTTTTAACAGAAGCTTAATTTGAGGAAATCAACTTTTCATGTATGAGAGCATGATTACTTGTAACATCTGTAGACTTAGCATCTGTTGGCAACTTTACCCATATTCATTTTTTGATGCACAATTTCATTCACTTTCTGAGATTATATCTGCAGCTATTTTGTGCATGCCATGGATTCATTGATACCTTCTTCTACCAAAAAGGCTTCCAGAGCAGATGGGGAAAGGCTTGTGGCCACCCAAATGTTGTTGGACTACAGCTCCCATCATCCCTCGCCATAGTCCACGCTGGCTGAGACTGGTGGACACTGGAATCCTAAAAATATCTGGAGGACCACAAGCTCCCCACCCCATATTAGATCAATAACCAATCTCTGCCCACAGGCTTGCAATCTAAAAGACACGACCTCCCCCGACACTAAAAAAAAATATGATGGTGGAATTGTTGCATACTGTAAACTTGTTTCAGCAGAAAGGGTATCTCTGCTGAGTCTCACATAGGCCTAATGATAGCAAATATGAAGAAGCAGAAACTGATAGTGATAGCTCAGGAAATTATATAGATGTAATTCCATGTAGTAGTCACAGAGTCTTAAAGCACAGAGCATAGAATTTCAGAGCTAGAAGAGGCACTGCTGGTTACCTAGTATAACCCCCTGCAATACAGAAATAACCACATCCAAAACAACTAAGTTAGTTCTTGGTATGAGCTTTCGTGTGCATGCACACTTCTTCAGATACACTGAAACAGAAGTTGCCAAATCCTTCTATATAGTGAGAAGGTGGGGAGGGGTATTACTCAGAAGGGTGGTGGGAATGGGTGGTTGGCAGATAGCTGAGATGAGCCTGTTGACGACTCTTAACGACTGCAATAGGTCTTACAGGAAAAAGCAAGGGGTGAGAAGGTGAAAAATGTATAATGACAAAGCCATTTTTCACCTTCTCACCCCTTGCTTTTTCCTGTAAGACCTATTGCAGTCGTTAAGAGTCGTCAACAGGCTCATCTCAGCTATCTGCCAACCACCCATTCCCACCACCCTTCTGAGTAATACCCCTCCCCACCTTCTCACTATATAGAAGGATCTGGCAACTTCTGTTTCAGTGTATCTGAAGAAGTGTGCATGCACACGAAAGTTCATACCAAGAACTAACTTAGTTGGTCTTTAAGGTGCTACTGGAAGGAAAAAAAAAATTTTGTTTTGACTATGGCAGACCAACACGGCTACCTATCTGTAACCACATCCAAAACAATCTGTTTACCTTCCACCCCTCTTTTTCTCAGCTCTTTTTATGGAAATGAGTGCCTTATGTCGCCTTGAAAATGGAGGACAATAATTTTCAGAATGCGTTTTTTTTTTAACTGTACTACTGGTGGTTTCTTTTGTTTCTTTTGAGGGGGGAGCTGCTTCTCATAAGCTGGCAAAACCAATGAGATGCTGAATTTCTTACAGTTCAGCAGCTTGAGGCTCCATTTATAACAAAAGCTATTAAAAAGTGAATTCAGTATGGTGACAAATATGAGCCCCAATTAAGAGGACAGGAAAAGACCCACCAATTATGGGAATAGAGTAAAATAGGTAAAGAACCTCTGGACATTTAAGTCCAGTCAAAGGTGACTATGGGGTTGCAGTGCTCATCTCACTTTCAGGCCAAGGGAGCCGGCGTTTGTCCACAGACATCTTTCCAGGTCATGTGGCCAGCATGACTAAACTGCTTCTGGCGCAACAGGACACCGTGATGGAAACAAGAGCGCATGGAAACACCATATACCTTTCCGCCGCAGATGTACCTATTTATCTACTTGCACTGGTATGCTTTCGAACTGCTAGGTTGGCAGGAGCTGGGAGAGAGCAACAGGGAGCTCACCCCATCATGGGGATTCAAACCACCGACCTTCTGATAGGCAAGCCCAAGAGGCTCAGTGGTTTAGACCACAGCATCAGCCACAATAGGAGGAAGCCTCCTAGGCAAAGAAGGCTCTGAATCCTTCCTCCTTCTCTTGTAACAATGGCAGTGTTCTCTAGAGGCATAAATGCATCTTGTTCTTGCATAGAGAGTTGTAATGTCAGTGTACCACTCAGGACTTGCTTGTCCTCATATCCAGAAGTGGTCAGGATCTTATGCTGTAAGTCATCTCAGCCCTCCAGATGTTTTTGAGACTACAATTCCCATCATCCCTGAGCACGGGTCCTGCTAGCTAGGGATCATGGGAGTTGTAGTCTGAAAACATCTGCAGGGCCGAGGTTGAGGAAGCCTGCTGTAAGTCTTCATGCTAATATATTCATTCACCCAAAGTGATTCCTAAAACTGCTTTGAGGTTTGGTTATAGCCAAGTGGTATATAAATATCGAGGAATAAATAAATAATAATAAACCCATGTAACAGGAAGACTATTATATATTATTTTCCAAATTGGGACATGATCAATTATTTCCATGTTCTTTATTTTCATGAGCTTTTACCATCACTGCAGGTCTATTGAGGACACGTGTCTTTGGCTCCCCAGGACCCTCATCAATTTTCCAGGTTTCTTTCAGATTCCTCACATTTTGAAATTATTCTTCTACCATAGCTTTCCAGTCTTCCTCCCTTCTCCTTATTTCTTCCCATTCATATCACACATTTTGGGGGACTATCACACTTGCAACCACATCATGAAAGCTGAATTAGGAAATAGTTGTGGATGACACAATTTCTAATGTCGAGAATGAAAGCTTGTTTAGAGCTTGGCAACAACGTAATTTCCCCTGCCTACATATGTCACTGTTTTGTTCCATGCATCAGAAGGTCACAGAGGTGAATTTTTCCATACCCACCATGGACTTTTACTTGCTTTATGTCCCAGTCTTATTCATCACCTACATCAACAGCATAATTATGTGGCAAACCCGCCCAGTGGGTAAATATCTCCTCTAAAAAGAATGCCCAGAACAACGTAGAACATTGTGTACTCACGTAGTTTGAAGCCAGATCTGGATGAAGGTAATCAATGCCTGCCAAATAGATAAATAAAAGATGGCAGATAAAACACAATCAGCACATTACAAATGAAAATAGCAAAAAAAAGTTTTGGATAGCCACAGAATTAAATTGCTCTGCATATAAGCATGCTGCAAGGAATAATGTCATCAGATAAGTGCATACTTTTAATCCTTTGTTATTTAGACTACTATTAAATGTTACACGTGTGGTTGCACGAATCCAGAAATACCTTTGGGATCTGAAACAGAGGTTAGGGCTGTAAGAGCTACAGATTAGATTTACCAATGGCCGTAACAACCTCTCAAAGGGACATGTTCACAAGCCACAAACAATTCCACCAAAGCTGTTGGTAATATAATGAATTGAAAAAGATGTTTAAAATAACGTTTGAAAAACAAAACAAAACCCAGAAGCTTTCCTTTTGGGAATTTTGGAGACAGAAAAACCCAAACTGTATAGAAATTTATTCATGTATGCTACTACAGCGGCAAAAATGTTACTTGCCCCAAAATGGAAAGAAGCAGAAGTCTCAGCAAAAGAAGGATGGATACAAAAACTTATGGAATATGCAGAAATGGCAAAACTTACTGGACAAATAAGAAATCAAGATAAACTTTTTATGAAAGAATGGAAATGGTTTATTAAATATTTACAAATACACTGTCAACAGATAAGAACATTGGCAGGATTATTGTAATAGCCTGCAGTTTTATAAGAGTATATATTTAAAGTGGATGAATAAGTGAGTAAATTAAGCTAATTTGGAATATATATGTGTGTGTGTGTATATATATATATATATATATATATATATATATATATATATATATATGGAACCGCAGAAAAGAGGGGGAGGGAAGGCGAGATTTGAAATGTTAAAATGATTGTAAAATTATTGAAATGTATAAAACTGAAAATCATGAAGAAGAAGAAGAAGAAGAAGAAGAAGAAGAAGAAGAAGAAGAAGAAGAAGAAGAAGCAGCAGCAGCAGCAGCAGCAGCAGCAGCAGCAGCCATGGGTTATAAAATATATAGTAGATGAGTTTGCAGAAAGCCAAGATTTGAAAGCTTCACACTAAAGTCATCATGTATCTGAGAGCCATAAAAGATACTCCCACGGCAACATCTTGATTCCAGCAGCCACACTATTGCCATTAATTGCCCCTGTTGCTTTTCCAGAACCATTGCCTCTCTGGTACCCACATCCATTTCACCCTTTCTTATTCCCTCATCTCATATCTTCCAACATTCCTCATGCATGCACAATGAGATTTATCTAGAACTCGTGTTCCATTGAACTTACATGTATAATGTATAATGTTTGATGTTTTATTTTATATGTTTTGGAAGCCTTTGGTTCATTAATGATGTCTCGTTTAATGATGCTCATCATTTAGTGGGGTGGGTAGAGGTTGCCTTTATTAATGTTTCTGGGTGAGCATTTTAGGTTGCATTGTTCACTGTTTTATTTTTTCTGGTTTTATATTTCTTACATGCGTTGCATTTTACATTCTCAAGTTGCTTTGAGACTCTATTGTATAAGCGAGTGCTTATTACAATGAATAATAATAATAATTCCCCACATTTCTGCATCATTTGATGAATTTATAAAGAATAATTGGTCAGCATTTTCACACATATTTCTCCCAATAAGCTTATATTTGCAAGCTGTTCCCCTAAGATAAAGCATTTTTCGGTTCTTTTGCTGCAAATATATGTATTTTTATGCAAACTTTCACTTAATATTCTCATTTTTGTGCACACTATTTGGCTGCAGAAGAGCATCCAAAAAAATAATAATCAGAGAAGCGTGAATTTTGAAGGATAGCTATGTTTTGCTTCCTATATTGCTTTGGTAAGCATGAATTAGATAGTTTTCCATTACAATGTAAACCAAACTAAAAGAAATTCTGCCATGCACCCCTCAGCAGTGACAGACGGCATGGTAGAGTGGAAAAACTCACCTTAAATCCCAACCTCTGACTTGCTGCTGCCTACCAGGAGGGAGAGGGACAAGGTGTCATAGTGTAAATGCACCAGCAGACCCAATCCAGTGTTCTTGCCAGTGTGTTTGCACTGCACAGACCTCCCTACCTCCTCACCCCTTCCCCTATCCTTCCTGGTGCGCAGCAGTGATCCAGTGATCAGGAGGTAAGTTGTGCACTGCAGCCACACCATACAGGAATTCACCAAAATTGAATTCCTCAAGTGTTCCTTCTTTTAGAGCCCTAAATAACCTCGGCCCAGTATACTGAAGGAGCGTCTCCACCCCATTGTGCAGCCCGGACACTGAGGTCCAGCGCCAAGGGCCTTCTGGTGGTTCACTCACTGCGAGAAGCAAGGTTACAGGGAACCAGGCAGAGGGCCTTCTTGGTAGTGGTGTCCACCCTGTGGAACGCCCTCCATCAGATGTCAAGGAAATAAACAAGTATCTGACTTTTAGAAGACATCTGAAGGCAACCCTGTTTAGGGAAGTGTCAGGGAACTGTCATCTGAGACGAAGGAGGTGAAAGGGCTCATGGAGGGTGAGAGAGACCACTCAGCGGAGGAGGGGACCAGCAGGGGGAGAAGTGGAGTTCCAAGGGAAAGTGAGTCGGAGGGAGGGCTCAGAGACACTTCAAGCGAGAACAGTGGGGAGGTTTCAGGACCTCCTGTAGGGACACCCACTCCTCGGCGGAAACTGTCACGCCGAGAGTCCAGAAGACGCGTTTCCGTTAAGGAGCTTTTATGCTGGAAGAAGTTCCGTAAACGCCCACTGTCCGATTCAACGAGCGATTGATGGAGCCATGCTTAAGGAGCTCCATCACAGACAGAGGTTTGGGAACTTAGCCAAACTCTGAGGGATCAGGATTTTACGCACAAGCAGCTCACCATCCCATCACAGGAAGTTTTTAATGTTTGATGTTTTTATCGTGTTTTTAATATTCTGTTGGGAGCTGCCCAGAGTGGCTGGGAAAACCCAGGCGGATGAATGGGGCATAAATAAGTTGTTGCTGTTGTTTTGGGGGAGGGGAAGTTTCTATCAGCAATGTACTACAGAAATCATGTTTCATATCTGAAGCAAACAGAATTTAAAAGCTTGCTAGAGCCATGCCCAGGATTTTCTTGCATCAGTGAAATTGGTTTAAATCTATGGTTTGATTATTAGATTACATGAAATACTACTCCTATTTCAGATTCTGCTTGCTCCCTCCAGTTAGCCAGGTCACATACGTACCACTTCTGTGCTCAGTCACTGTGAAACGTGACAAGTCACTCTGTGGGCCCAAGTAAAATAAGCCAGGGAGCTACAAGGCATGTGCAAATGGATGGGGTGCTGGGCAGACAAAAGGAGCATCATTTTCCCTGTGGTGTATCTCTATTAACAATGATAGGTCCCTGTGGATCTGTTCCAGCACAGTTACATGGTTGCTTATTTTTAGCAGAACAATAGAACACTTACAGCACAAATTTGAAATGCCCTGTAATGTACAGTGAGGCAGGCATTGATATATCTCACATGTTGCAATATAAATGGTAGCATGTGTGTTTGTGTGTGTAATTCTTCTAAGTTGCCCTAAAACTGCAGAGCAGATTTAATGACACAATTTCCTCTTTGAAACTCAGTTCTGCTGGGCAAAACAAAATAAGCTGACAGCTGTTGTACCTGAACTAAAACAGCGCTACCCATGGCACATTTTTGAGAATCATAATTATCCATGAATTGTAACCTAGGGGAGCTTTCTGTAGATGTTCCCTTGGCTGAAGTGAATCTCTTACAAAGTTCTCATTAAAATATCCATGTTTGGAAGTTATGCCTTATCTTTAAATTCTCATGTGATACACACTGAGAGTCACGATATTTTAGTTCGCTTACCATCATCCATAATTCCTATAGTTACACCTTTCCCTGTGTAACCCAGTTCCCACGCTTCAGCTACATTCAGATCGAGTCCAGGAGTCCCATCTGCTTGCCCAGTGTTGATCTAATGCATAAAAAAAAATAGAAAAACAAAACACAAGAGAATTATTTGCTTGGCACAAAACAGACTGTTTACATCCACTGAGAGTCTACTTGATCCATCTGCCACAGGCTAGCCTTCGTTTGCTTGGGAAGCAGGCACTAAATCCAGGAATGCTGGCAATAAAATAAGAGAAGGTTTTTAAAAAGATTTGGATGCAATGGGACTGATGCATTTCATTGCTCAGTCAGAACCAGAGGTTTGCTCTAAAATCTGGCTTGAGTGACAGATCACAGCCTGTGATCATGCAATAATGAAAATGATTATGCCTCTGAACATGTTGAAGGTTAACCATTGACCTATTTAACTCAGTAAGGGACCCCTGGATGGTTAAGTCCAGTCAAAGGTGACTATGGGGTTGTGGCACTCATCCCTGCTTTCAGGCTAAGGGAGCCGGCGTTTGTCCACAGACAGCTGTCCAGGTCATGTGGCCAGCATGACTAAACTACTTCTGGCACAACAAAGCACCATGATGAAGGCCAGAGTGCACGGAAACACCATTTACCTTCCTGCTGGAGCGGTACTTATTTATCTACTTGCACTGATGTGCTTTCAAACTGCTAGGTTGGCAGGAACTGGGACAGAGCAACGGGAGCTCACCCCATCACAGGGATCTGAACCACTGACCTTCCAATCAGCAATCCCAAGAGGATCAGTGGTTTAGACCACAGCACCACCCACATCTCAGTATTGTCTACATTAACTGACAGCAGCTCTGCAGGGCTATCTCTGTCCAGGCAGGTCTGTCATTGGCAAATCATCCATTCAAAAGAGCTTAACTTTAGCCTCATCGTGTCAAAAAATAATTGGAAATAATAGGGTGTGTTTGCTATATTCTTCCATACCAAGACATGCTTGAGGACTGCAAAAATCTGAAATTGCTTTCCTGATGGAGAGGGATGGAAGTTCACGGTTGCTTACCAAGTACCACTGCTTTGTAAATAAAGGATCATTCATGTTGATGTCTATTTCATTGATATCTCTGTAGCCTCTCTTCCTCCTCCCAAAGCCTTCTTGCTGCACAGCCTTCTTCACCTGCAACAGTAATTGTATTAAAAGGTTATTACCATATGTGGTGTTTGCCCTCCTAGGTGACATCATGCTGGGTCATAAGGAAAGGGTTAAATGAGTGTGAAGTGATTGGCAAGTGGGAACCCAAGGGGAGGAGTTAGAACTAGAGTTGTGAAGAAGTCAGTCAGGTGTTAGAGAAGAGAGAGGGAGGATAAATCTGTGGGTTGGGATAGTTTGATGTGAGAGAGTGAGAGAATCTGTTAAGAGGAGTCAGATAGACAGTTGGGATAATCAGTTAGAAGTTATTAGGAAGGTATAGGCCGGTAAAGAAACAAAGATTAAGAAACTGACAAGAAAAATTATCTGAAACCATAAACTTGTTAAAGCTTATAAAATAAACTTGTTTATTTGTTTTAATGTTAACAACTGTCTGGACTCCGTGTGTACCCGAGAGAAATGGGTTGGTGGCAGCGGGGAAGCAATCACAGTAGTGGCACAGGGATCAATAGACCGTCAAACGTCCGGGGACCCTATGTGATCGCCGCACCATATCATTGGTATTTGTGAAACAAGGGTATTGCCTTGTTGCTTACCATCTTGTACTTTTTTTAGTATGGGGAGGGACCTAAACACAGGAGCAGAGATAGAGAAGGAGCACCTCTCTTCCCCGGGTCTACGCTGCACCTGGGAGATGTGTGGAAGGTAGCTTCCTCAGCACTGACCCAATTCTACCAGGGCACAGCGCCATTCACAGATCAGGCCTGACCTGGGGGCAGAAGCAGCAGAGAGGAGGAACTGTGGCAGCAGCATTGCCGCACCTCTCCTCTGCTGGGCTCCAGCACGCAAGGGAGGCGATGACAGCCCCTGCGGGGAGATCCTCACACTACTGGCTATGCCAGCAGCTCCTGCAGATGGTGGGCCAGAGCTGCTGGCTTGGGCACATCACTGGGGGCTGTGCTGCAGCAGTGGCAGCCTCTCCTCTCCTGCCCACTGTCCAGCAGCCTCTACAAGCTGCAAAAGGGTGGAAGCCAGCAGTGGTGGCCATGAAGAGGCTCAGCCAGCTCATCGTCCTCCCAGAGCTCAGCAGCGGTTCTGGAGGGGGGTTCTGGAGATCCAAACAGAAGCCGGGAATGCTTCTGTGAATCCAAGATGTCCCAGTAAAATCAGGGCAGTAGGGATCTGGTCTTCCTGTTTTCTGTTCTGGAGTTATCTCAATGAGTATTGGTGTCCAGTTCCATTCTGCTACTGATCTACATCCATCCATTCTCAATACCCTCTTCCAGGAAGTCAGATTCACGCATATTATACCAGTTGCACTGTTAAATACTTCTGCACGTACACGCTTTTGCCCTTCCTCTGTGTTTGAAGCACAGGTGGGCTACCATCAGCTCATCAATCCTTGTGTTCAAACACAGGGAGCAAGTGGGAGCAATTCTGGGTAGAAAGGAAGCAGTTCCATAGAACAGCAACGGCCATCCTTGTTGTGCTTTGGGATTTCCATATTAAGTGCTCTCAAGCTTCATGCGTTAATAGGCAGCAGAAGTGGGATGGCATACATAAATGGAGCACCGAATCATTAAGAGGTGATTCATCTACAAGCCCCTGTTTGTGCTCTTTGAGAAAGGGGTACCCAATTGAATTAAAACTGGAAAACCTACAGCTGGCGAAAGAGAACACGGTATTTTCAGAGCACCTAATTAACCAGCGGAACATTACTATGTCACAAGGCTTTATTGAGGTGGAGCGCTAAGAAGGATTCGGAAAAAGGATTAAAGCTTAACATGAATGAGGATTTTATGACTATGGTGAACAAGGTATAGAGAGAATGAAAGCGCAGATGCCAGGTTGGGCAGAAGCCAACTGTGGATGGTTTTAAAACTGTATCAGCTTCCTAAGGTAAGCGATGAGGTTAATGCTCATGACTTTTGTGCCCATAGTGTATTCATTCTGATTTCTTTCTCACCCTGACCCCATGGAGTTAATGCACAAAAAAGGGAACGTCTGTAACAGTGCATAAGCCATGGCAATGTACAGTTGACAAAACTCGAGCTTTATCTCTGATGGTGCAGGATTGTTCCCCCCTCCCCACACACAATGGACTGTCCAGTGGGTCACAAATTCCCGATAAGATTTGTGTCTGCTGGCATCTATCCATTTATCTGATGCCCTCCAGATTATTGAGCAGTACAACGCCCATCATCCCTGACTAGCCACGTTGGGTGAGGTTGAAGAGAGTTGTAGTACTTGGGGAAGGCTACCTTCCTATTAAGTGGAAAATCTTCGAAACAATGAGGCCATCCAATTCCCTGGCAGGCTTTCAAGGACAGCAAGAGAGCTGGTTTAATATCTGGGAATTGGTTTTATTGTCTTTCTTTTTTTATTTTTATAATTTTTTTATTCATTTTCCAACATAAATTAAAACACATTACTGTTGAGAGAGTCAGAACATACAGGGTTAAGAGTTCTGAGTGATGACGCCTCACATTCTGAGGGCGGGCAGAGAACACGGAAGGGGCGTGGATCTCTGTGTGTTTGCCAGTCTGTGTGTTACGCTCCACGGAGAAAGGAGCCATGAGCTGCGTCTCACCGGGAAGATTTACGATGTGTTGAACTGTACAGCAATAAAGTCTTTAAGATAAGGATTGCTGTGTTTCAAGCCTGAGTTATTGCCACACGACAGAACGTTGCTTATCTTTATTGCTGACACCCATAACCTGTTGCGGGGGGGTCAAATTTGACCAGGGGGTCCGGCGCGCTTCCGCTGCGCAGCTTTGCTTGGTAGCAGAGGTCGATGGATCGCAACCATCCTCTGCTACCAAGCAAAGCTGCGCAGCGGAAGCGCGCCGGACCCCCTGGTCAAATTTGACCCCCCCGCAACAGGTTATGGGTGTCAGCAATAAAGATAAGCAACGTTCGTGCGTGTGAGGAGCCTGCAGGCAAAGAGGCCAGCAGCTAAAGGCCAGCTGATGAGACGCTGGAAGAGAATCTGCTGGGAAAGAGAATCGGCTGAGGAGCTAAGGAGTAGCTGGAGCCAGCTGGGAGGAGCTGAGATCTGCCGGACCGGAGGTACTCGTGAGTAAGCTGGGCCCCCGGGGGAGACATGGCAGACAGCCAGAAGTCGCGTACAATCCCTTTTGAAGAGGCAGACGGCAAGGAGCCCTGGGGAGAGTGGCAGGCACTGAGAAGAGTGGGAGCCACATCAGAGGGGGCCAGACGCCAGCCTGAGGGACGTCCAGGAGGGGCTGTGGGACGCCCTGGAAGCCCAAAGTGGGCTGAAGCCGTGTCTAAAAGCTGCTGCGATGCTTTGACACGCCAGAGAGACAGGCAGCTGTGTGCGGGAAAGCTGCTGGAAGCTGGGAAGAGGAAAGCAGAGGCAAGCTGTTCCTCTGGAGGCTTTGCACCTAAGTCTGGGGGTGCAGGCCAGAAAGGCCTTTCCAAGGGTCTTGAGAGTGCCCAGGCTGTTTGGCAGGAGCTGGAAGGGGTTTGCAGAGAAACCACAGCAGAAGCCAAAAGCCATCTTCCCAACGGCAGAAAAGCCTCAAGGAGGAGTGCTGCTGGAAAGGTTGGGGGGGCAGAAAAGACCAAAGGCAAAGTTGCAAAGTTTTCCACTCGGAGATGTTTTGCTTGCGGTTCTCCGGAGCACCTGCGCAGAAGCTGTCCACAGCGAGACAAAGGGCAGGAAAGTCCCAAGGACATTTCCCATGGGAACCAGGCGGGTTTCCATGGCAACAGCGCAGGCAGGCGTGAGAAACAAGAGACGTTGACTGCTTCGATGGCTGTTTTGGAAAACACCACCTGCAACGAGAGCTCCAAGGTCGGGAGGAGCAGGAAGTCAGTTGCTAAGGCAACAAAGAAGGACAACTCCAGTGGGGGGAGGGTCCTACGTTGGGTTGTTGACTCAGCTGCGAATGCCCATCTGGTATCAGCGCCACCTGATGGACAAATGTGGAACTGCAAGGCTGTTTCCACTGAGAAAACTGTTAGATTTGCTACAGGTGCACAGGGCCGTGTAACACATATTTCTAACTTGTTTGTCCCTTTTTTACAGGCTGAATTGAAGGTTTATGTTCTCCCTGAGTTAAAGCATTGCTTACTGTCTGTACCTTCTCTTTTACAGGAGGGATATTCTGTGAGTTTTGAAAAAAATGTTTGTACAATTTCCAGAGGTGGAGAGCAACTGGTACGTGTTGAGAGAAATCAGAACAATCTCTTTGTTCTGGAATCACCTCTAGAGGGAGGGGGGCACACTCATGTGTCGTGTGCTTGCGTGTGGCACAAGAGGATGTCACATGGGTCCTGCGAGGACGTCCAGATGTTATCAGAGTGCACCAAAGGTTGCAAGGTAAAAGAGTGTGGGAAACCTTTGAATTGCAAGGCTTGCAGGAAAGCCAGAAACAAGGGATTTGATGATCCCAGAGTGGAGAGGGTGACCACAAAGCCTTTTGAGCTTATGCACGCAGACCTTATTGGTATGCCTCAGCCAAGTCTGGGCAAAGCCAGGCATCTGCTGGTGCTGACAGATGATTTTAGCAGGAACGCATGGGCTTTCACGCTGAAAGCTAAGGAGGAAGCAGCGCAACTGATCAAAGATTGGGTTGCAGAGGTGGAACAGAGGTTCTCCACCAAGGTGCAAGGTTTCCAGTTTGACCGTGGTTCTGAGGTCACTGGGTCTGCTCTAAAGGGTTTCTTTCGCCAGAGGGGGATACGTCACAAGGTGACTTCTCCTCAAGAGAGTGGCGTGGCAGAGCTTAGGAGTAAAGCTCTGGTTCGAGCATCCGAAATCCTACTGGATGACTCTGGTTTGCCTCACAGTTTTTGGGGGGAGGCGGTAAAAACGGCCAATTTCTCGATGAACAGGTGCTACAATGCAGTGGTAGGTGACACCCCGTATTTCCTGCTTCATCGGCAGAAGCCGCTTGTGCATTTCTTTCGCACTTTTGGTTGCAGGGCCATGGTGCCTGTACCAAAGTGGTTGCAGCAAGAAGATGGTCCAAGGTACCAGGAAATGATCTTCTGTGGGTATGAACCCGCGACCAAGGGGTGGAGGTTCGCATACCCAGAAGGTGATCAGACCAAGCTTCTGGTCAGCAAGCATGCTGAATTCAAAGAGCAGCAGGGAAATAGGTCAAGGCGCAAAGTCAGCCATGACGCTGTCTCAGATTGTCTGTCTGAATCCGAATCTGAGCAGGAGGGAGAGCCAGGTAATGGTGATCTGGTCGATGATCAGGATCAGGACCAGGGGGAAGCGTCTCCACAGGTTGTGAAAGGAGTGTCCAAGAGTGAGCCCTCATCTCCTGTGCGCATAATGGAGAAAGCTCACAGACGTGTCAAGTCAGAGGGGGAGTCTTCTGATGAGGAAGACGCACAAGCTGGCCCCAGTGGGTCAGGAGAAGAATCCCAGTTTGTGCCCAGGCGGTCTTCAAGGGCAACAAAGGGAATTCCACCTGAGAGGTTTCAGGTCACAAATGCGTGGGTTGGTTTCGCACAGTGCGAACCTGAGGTTTGTGAGGTTCAACAGGTGCCTAACAACGATGCCAGGAAGGGGCGGAAGGCAATGGGGAAGGTGTTGAACACTCAGAAGTCCTCTCAGAATGTGATTCGAGAGGGGGTGTTGAGAGAGTCAGAACATACAGGGTTAAGAGTTCTGAGTGATGACGCCTCACATTCTGAGGGCGGGCAGAGAACACGGAAGGGGCGTGGATCTCTGTGTGTTTGCCAGTCTGTGTGTTACGCTCCACGGAGAAAGGAGCCATGAGCTGCGTCTCACCGGGAAGATTTACGATGTGTTGAACTGTACAGCAATAAAGTCTTTAAGATAAGGATTGCTGTGTTTCAAGCCTGAGTTATTGCCACACGACAGAACGTCCAAGCTTCTACTTCTTGCTGTGTTTACTCTGCTGGAGTCAAAGGTTCCAGGGGGCAAAAGCAAAGCTGCGCAGCGGAAGCGCGCCGGACCCCCTGGTCAAATTTGACCCCCCCGCAACAATTACAACTGACAATACATAGACAAACAAACATATAAACACGTATAATTTCATAACCTCTTTTTCTTAAGCCTTATTTCAACGACTTCCCCATACCTCCCTTTTCTGCATCCCTATTTTAAATTTTTTCAGCAACCCCTAATTTCAATTACTTATAATTCACTTTCTTTAAATCCTTTTTCTCTTACCCAATCATTTATCACTGCAATTCTGTTTTATATTACCCATGACATTTTAGCACTCATTAATTTTGCAACAGTTCTTAAGATAAGCTTTAAATTTCTTCCAATCTTCTTCCACCGTCTCTTTCCCTTGGTCGCGGATTCTGCCAGTCATCTCAGCCAATTCCATATAGTCTATCACCTTCGTCTGCCACTCTTCCAGCGTGGGTAGTTCTTGTGTCTTCCAATACTTTGCTAAAAGAACTCTTGCTGCTGTTGTAGCATACATAAAAAATGTCCTATCTTTCCTTGACACCAATTGGCCTACCATGCCCAGGAGAAAGGCCTCTGGTTTCTTGTGAAAGGTACACTTGAGAACCTTCTTAATTTCATTATAGATCATTTCCCAGAAGACCTTAATCCTTGGGCACGTCCACCAAAGATGGTAGAATGTACCTTCAGTTTCATTGCATTTCCAGCATTTATTATTGGGCAAATGATAGATTTTTGCAAGCTTGACTGGGGTCATGTACCACCTATAAATCATTTTCATAATATTCTCTCTTAAGGCATTACATGCCCTAAACTTTATACCGGTGGTCCATAACTGTTCCCAGTCAGCAAACATAATGTCATGACCAATATCTTGTGCCCATTTAATCATAGCTGATTTAACCGTCTCATCCTGTGTATTCCATTTCTGGTTTTATTGTCTTTCAGACACTTGCCTTACCGCTTGCATTTTTGTTCTTCTTTTCCAGTTATGTTCTATTATTGTTGCTGCTGCCGCTGCTTTAAATATTGTTAGCCAGATGGCAGGATGCATTCATAAATAAATAAATTAAAATTATGCAATGAGATTGGCTCTGTAATTTGAGTTGAATCCTTACAGTGTTTGGGGGGGGGGGGATTCGCATACTGTATACATGGCTACCTTAGAAAGGGAGGAGAAAAATGCCTTAGGGATGGAGCCAGTGGAAGGATCTCTTAAGGTATTGGCTCCACTAGGAACTAGCTCTGTCTCTGTGGACTCAGCTATACAGCTGCAAATAAAACATTTTAGGTGTGTTGTAAAATGCAATATACAAATGTGACACTAGATGGCAATGGTGAGCTGTGGGAAATTGAATATACTTTTCAAAACGTTTTTTAAAAAAGCATTTTCACTGCATTTTTATATGTGTGTGGAATCCACCTGTATGTATTGTTTCATATTTACAAGGCATGAATTACTGTGAACAAATAAATCAACAGAACAGAACTCAAAAGCATACTTCAAAGGAATTATGGGGTTGTGTTGACCTTCAAGTGGTTGTACACTTGCAAAATCCCACTGAAAATGCAGAGCTTAGGGCAAGATTTGCATGGATGTAAATTGTCTTTTTTTCTGCTTTGGTTGTCTTTCTAACCCTACACTTCATTTGATGTTTATGGTTTGCAGATCAGAAAAATGAAACTGGGGATACATTCCTTGGGGAATTCTCAACAAAGCATTGGTTACATTAATCATCAAGTACTGCTATAGCTCCTGGGACTCCATGGACTTCTTGCAGTCCATGGGACTCTCAAGAGTCTCCTATGGTGCTGGAGGAGACTCTTGAGAGTCCCATGGACTGCAAGAAGATCAAACCTATCCATTCTGAAGGAAATCAGCCCTGAGTGCTCACTGGAAGGACAGATCCTGAAGCTGAGGCTCCCATACTTTGGCCACTCATGAGAAGAGAAGACTCCCTGGAAAAGACCCTGATGTTGGGAAACATGGAGGGCACAAGGAGAAGGGGACGACAGAGGACGAGATGGTTAGATAGTGTTCTCGAAGCTACCAGCATGAGTTTGACCAAACTGCGGGAGGCAGTGGAAGACAGAAGTGCCTGGCGTGCTCTGGTCCATGGGGTCACGAAGAGTCGGACACGACTAAACGACTAAACAACAACAACAACAACATAGCTCGTGGGAGAATATCCTCCATTAGACTCAGCATTTTCTGATAGTCCACGGTGATATATGGGTGTTTCATCAAAAGACAGGAGATGTTTTCTTGATAGCTGGGAATCTCCCTCTAGCTTTTGGGCTGTGAAACCCGGTCTGATCCAGGAGAAAGTGACAATTGGTAGGAAAGGGCTGAGAAACAGCACGGGTCCAGTTTGCAATATGAATTTAAAGAAAACCAAGCAGGGGAAAGCAAGAGTTCTGGGTTCGTTAAAGCATCTCCAGATTTACTTGCTCTCTTTGGGACACAATTCAGGATTGTTTGTTTGTTTGTTTGTTTGTTTGTTTTATTTAAATTTATATACTTCCCAAGGAATCAAGAAGACCAAAACTTCAACAAAGAATGGGGGAAATTTATAAATTATGTTGGAGACCATTTTAAGCAAGATGAAAACGCTAGCAGGATCATGATAACACTTGTAACGTAGCAGGAACTATGGAGACAATGGAGTTTTATAAAATATGGACTATTGAAAAAGATGCAGCAGGAAAGGTTTGATAATGGTACCCATGGGGGGAGGGAAGGGGGAAAGTCCAGAGATTCAGAGGAATCTCTTAACTGTTGATTTGTATGGTTGCATTGTTATAATTTTGTATAGGTAAAGGTAAAGGGACCTCTGACCATTAGGTCCAGTCGTGACTGACTCTGGGGTTGCAGCGCTCATCGCTTTATTGGCAGAGGGAGCCGGCGTACAGCTTCCAGGTCATGTGGCCAGCATGACTAAGCCGCTTCTGGCGATCCAGAGCAGCGCACGAAAACACCATTTACCTTCCCACCGGAGTGGTACCTATTTATCTACTTGTATATGTAAAAGCAAATAAAAAATAATTCTCTCTCTCTCTCTCTCTCTCTCTCTCTCTCTCTCTCTCTCTCTCTCTCTTCATCCAAAGATCAAACGGAAAGGTTTATGGCATAAAAATGCAAAATGAAAACAAAACAAAATACAAAACAAAACAAGCAAACAAATAGAAAAACCAATAGCCTTAGCGAACACCTTGATGGCTAAGAGCAGTTCCACAATAGAACCAGATTCTTAGAGGGGTGATGCGCTCTCACTTAGGGGATATCTCCAAGCAAAGAATGCACCAGGGATGGATTTCCAGCATCAAACAGGGGGTTGGACTGGAGGAATGTTTGTTAAGCAGGAGAATGGACTCTAGTGTGCTTATTAACTCTTTATTCTCACATCAACCCTGTCAGGTGAGTTGTTTTACAACATAGCAGCTGACTTCAGATCAGCCGAGTTTTAATGCGAGCCCTGATCAAAGGCCAGTACACTTCCTAGGTTATCGACAAGGCTCTGTTAAGAAGAGTACACTTGTATGGTACACAGACAATGAGAAATAGCAAAGTGATTTGCCAAAAAGGGGGAGATGGGATCCTTAAGGCAACAACAAACAATACTACTTTTTAAACACAGTCGTAAAATTCAAGATGTTTAACAATGGACATTGCATACTTGTGTTTCAGGTCTACACTTAAAACATCATAGATGCATGCCTATGGCTATGCCATTTCTGTTTAATAATGTAATCTAATTCCCTATTGCAGTCCCCCTATTTAGAGCTCTCCCTCTCACCCATGCCTAGATCATTAACAAACGCCTTGCTGTGACTCCATTAGAGAAAAGGCTCCACATACTTCGGAAGATAGCCTCGTGATTATAAAATACCAACAAGGAAAAAAATGACACCTAAGTATTGAGTTTTAATATACTTCCACTTAGGCATGGTGCATAAAATAACCGGGATGCTAATAAACCAGCAGGACAGTGAGGCAGAACAAATTAACAAATTCATCTATCGACTTCATGACTACTCCGGGGGGAGCGCAAGCATCATAACATTGTAAACTGAAAGCATGCTGTGCGCTCCAAGGAATGGCAAGAAAATAGCCTCTGCATCTTAATGCAGCAACGTGAGCAGGGCTGATGAGCAGGATTGACTAAGAGTATCATCCTTGTTGCCTTCAATGTGCTGCACTAGGAAAGATGATTCCTTCCCCACCCCTCTGCCCCCACCCCAACATTATTCCCTTGGCTATCTTCACCCAAGCTCCAAATCCAAATCCTACTCTTTTATAGCACATGATGAAAAAAATAGAGAGAGATTCCCATTGGAACTGTTGCCTGGGATGTGTGTGTGAGCTTGCTTGTACGACATATTTGCATTTGCAGACTTTTTTCTCTTTCTTTCTTTTTTTGGCCATAACAGAGACAAATTTATTTATTTATTTATTTATTTATTTATTTATTTATTTATTTATTTATTTTACTGCCTTATACCCAGAGGTCTCAGGGTGGTTCACAGAATAAAATCAAGATATAAAACCACAAAATACATAATAAAAATAAAAACAACCCAATAACACACACCCCAAAAAAGAGATACGTTTTAAAAGGGCGTAGGATGTCTATCAGATCAACCAAAGGCCTGGTTAAAAAGGAATGTTTTTGCCTGGTAGCTAAAGGTGTACAATGAAGGCACCAGGCGAACTTCCCTGGGGAGAGTATTCCACAGACAGGGAGCCACTGCAGAGAAGGGCTGTTCAAATGTGAGAAATGGGACTCAAAGTACTCTCCTGATCTACATCCCTAAACTGGTTTGGGCATTCATGACTCAAAGCTCAAGATGAATTCACTTTCCGAGGAATATCATAATGGGTATCCTGTGAAGAGAGTGCTTGAATACTGTAGCCAGAATAGCACCCTCTGGATATTATAAGACAAGTCTCATCATCTCATTGAAAGAGATGGGTTTGCTTAGTGTGGAGAAGGGATGTTTAAAAGAGAAACATCAAATACCACATACTAATATTACTATAGAAGAATCATCAGCATGCTGAAGGGTTTTGTACCTTGGCTGTCCTTTGAAAGATGGGCCCTGGGAGGCAGGAAGGGGAGGAAGACAAGGCAAGATATCACCCTCTCCAGAGGGCATGCTTAATGCTCCCATGGCGAGTTATCAAGTGACACTTGTGTCACTAGCCTAAAAAGAACACACTTTTCCAAGGCGTGACATCTTATTAGTTTTCCTTTTCCTAAAGTGTAAGCAGAATCCATAGTCACTTCCCTTCACTGCTACAAAACAGTGGGTGGAGTCATAAAGATGCCCAGAAGGGCTGGCTGAAGCCTTTAAATTATTCCCAATCTTAATCTTTTAAATGTTCCCTAAGACTGTCAGGGAGCATTACCAGCACAGAATGCAGATACTGATGAGAAAGTCTACTTACATCTCCATCCACTTTCCCTCTCACTCTCTGAATGACCAAACCAAAGGAGATGGCTATACCTCTAGAGCCCTAGTGACCAAGGAGCCAGCGGAGGGAGGTGTCACAATGAAGGGCGTGTCACAAGGACCTCCGCAACCTAGCAACCACCAGCACTCAACTGACACTGCTCTCAACTGACACTACTAAATTTGCTTATATGGATTTTAATCCATGTTCAGCCCCAACACATTTTAAAAGGGCATTGGATGTCAACCAGATCAACCAAAGGCCTGGTTAAAAAGGAGCCTTTTTGCCTGGCTCCTAAAGGTATATACCGTAATTTTCACTCTATAACACGCACATTTTTTTCTCCTAAAAAGTAAGGGGAAATGTCTGTGCGTGTTATTGAGCGAATGTGTGGTCCCTGGAGCCGACTGGCCCAAGTGCAGGGGCAAAAATCAGGTGGCGCGTCACGGAGGAGGGAAGGCTGCATAGAGGAGGCTGCTGCTTTCCTGCATTCTGCCTCAGGGTCTTACTGGCCACCCTCTTCTGTTTTCGGTTGCTGTGTTTGCTCTAACGCAACAAAGAGTAGGGAAATCCCCTGCCCTCCTGGCAAGCAGAGGGGAAAGGAAAGGATCGCATCCTTCCTTCTAATTCCTTCCTAGCCACACTGCGCGCAGGCTCCAGCCCACCCGGCTCAGGTTCGGTCGGCTAGGAGCGCAGCCGACAGCCACCTCCTCCTCCTCTCCGTGCTCCGGTGCTGCTGCTGCTGCATCCAGCATTATAGGGACTCGCAGGCAGCCGGAAAACATGCAGGTGGGTGGGAGAGAGAGAGAGAGAGAGAGAGAGGGCTGGCTTGGGTGGGTGGGGGGAAACTTTTGCCTTCCTTTCCTCCCTCCCGTTAAACCCCTCTCCTGCATTGTTAGCCAGCTGCTTCTCCACACACCCCTCTCGTGCTCCTTGTCCCTTCTGTGTTTTTCCTTCCCTCCCCACTTAAAACGTGGTTACAAAGCACGGATCCACATGGATCCTCAGGATCTTTGCATTGGGTCACCCCAAATTCACCATCAGATCACATAGCATGTCCATGGCTACAGCCTGCACCAAAAAAATCACGCACCCACTGTTGCCTGGGGCCACAATGGTGCAAAAACGTGGTTACAAAGCACAGATTCACATGGATTCTCAGGATTTTTGCATTGGGCTACCCCAAACTCACCGTCAAATCACATGGCTGTGGCCACAGCATGAAGCACAAAAATGATACATCCACTGTTTCATTCAGATTTTTTTTTCTTGTTTTCCTCCTCTAAAAACTATGTGCGTGTTATGGTCAGGTGCGTGTTATAGAGCGAAAAATACGGTAATGAAGGCGCCAGGCAAACTTCCCTGGGCAGGGCATTCCACAGAGGGGGAGCCACTGCAGAAAAGGCCTGCTCTCGTGCTGCCACCCTACGGACTTCTCAAGGAGGAGGCACACAAAGAAGGGCCTCAGAAGATGGGCTCAGGGTGTGGGTAGGTTCATATGGAAAGAGGCGGTCCTTGAGGTATTGCAGTCCTGAGCCATTTAAGGCTTTATAGGTCAAAACCAACACTTTGCATTGGGCCCGGAAACTAACTGGTAGCCAGTGCGGTCAGACCAGGATTGGTGTGATGTGCTCAAACCCTCCTGCTCCAGTGAGCAGCCTGGCCATTTAATTCTACACCAGCTGAAGTTTCTGAGCCATCTTCAGAGGCAGCCCTACATATAACACATTGCAGTAATCTAACCTTGAAGTTACCAGAGCAACAGTAGTTAGGCTGTCCCCGTCCAGATAGGGTTGTAGCTGGGCCACCAGCCAAAGCTGATGGAAGGCACTTCACGCCACTGAGGCCACCTGAGCCTTGAGAGACAGCAAAGGATCCAGAAATATCCCCAAGCTATTCATTAAACTTATTAGTTGATTGCTACCCAAAATGTCTCTGAGCAACCTACATTTAATGCATAAACATAAGCGGAATTTTTTATATAACAGGGGGGAAATGGCTCCGGGGAATAGCTGTTTCACAACACCTCAGGAGACTAGGTAAGCAAAGCAGAAAGTCTGGAATGGAAGAAGCAGACACCAAGCTATCTAAGAAAAAAGATAGGGTTGGCTCAGTAATGAAATCTCACTGGCTTAAAACTTGGCTAATATTCCTGTCCCTCCATTTCCATTTGCTTCTTCCACTGTTCCCCATTCCCTCCAAACAATGTCCAGGGGAATGCTGCTCCCCTCCATCTTTGAAGTCTCTCTGTGCTGAAATAGCCTGGCCTAAACATGCAGCAGATGGTGTAGCAGAATGGAATGTGACTCTATGGGTGAAAGAGGCCACTTTTCAGTGCTCCTCGTGGAAACAGAAAACTAAAACATAAAAGAGAGAACAGTGTTTTTCCAGCCCTTTCCCTGCTGTCTCTGCACTCAAAAAGACAAAAATAAAATCGCCCATGCATTCTATCCTCCCACTGCAAGATTCTTATCCCTCATTTCTGCTGCATGGGAAGACCGGGTGATTCTCTGGGCTCAACATCACCACCAATCCATTTGTGAGAAGGGTAAAAAGCTCCGCAATACCACAAGCATATACACAGACTTTAAAGGAGTATTAAAGAACTAATCGCTTTTATAAACCCATCCTCCTCCCTGATCAATTTTTACTTTCTTAAAAGCCTTGTTAGACCCTCAATCTTAATTTTCTGCAGTTTATTGGTTCAATCGGTTGCAGTGCTCTTTGAAAGGCTGTGCAGCCAGCGAGTCTGCGAAAATCAATACATATCACAGACGGGAATACATTGGAGGAGCAAAAAGTAAGGGAGCAGGCAGTCACAGTTAAGCTGCTGTATTTGACACCCAGAAAAAGGATGTGTTCACAAACATCCCCCCCACACACAACCACACTGCATGCAACCTGAACCAGACTATGGTGAACCATAAATATAGACAATTTAGTGTCCATGGGGCTGGGGGAGTTTATTGATGTGACAAAAAAAGGATGCCATATTGCTTTGCAAGCACAATATCAGCGTTCAAAAGTCTGACCAAAAAAGCTGATGATTTGCTTCTATTCTTCTAAAGCAGACCTGCAGAAAGCGTGACCCACCAAAGGTTTTTTTTAAAAAAGGGGGGAAAAGGTAAAGGACCCCTGGATGATTAAGTCCAGTCAAAGGCAACTATGGGGTTGTGGCGCTCATCTCGCTTTCAGGCCAAGGGAGCCAGCATTTGTCCATAGACAGCTTTCCGGGTCATGTGGCCAGCATGACTAAACCGCTTCTAGCACAACGGAACACAGTGACAGAAACCAGAGCACATGGAAATGCCATTTATCTTCCCGCCGCAGTGATACCTATTTATCTACTTGCACTGGAGTGCTTTCGAACTGCTAGGTTGGCAGGAGCGGGGACAGAGCGATAGGAGCTCACCCCGTCGCGAGGATTCGAACCGCCAATCTTCTGATCGGCAAGCCCAAGAGGTTCAGTGGTTTAGACCACAGTGCCACCCATGTCCCACCAAGGGAAACACAGCTCACCTTCAGCAATATAAGGTAGCCCTCCAGAAAGCTCAATAGACTTCCTCTTTTGACCACTTGCTTGGGGGTCAGAAATAGATTTATTCAATTTATGTATCCTTCCACGAAAAATGACTCCCAAGGCAATTTACAGCGAGAATATGCAATGTACAATACAACAAAATAAATGTACAAAAAGTGCTCATCCACACACACACACAACCACACACAACTTAATTAGCATCCCAACCGCAGAGGCTGGCTATCAAGAACTGGGAATGCTAGAAGAACATGAAAATATAACCACATGGCTAGTGATCACCTGTGACCTGTTAGGGCACAGCATTTGAAAGCCTGGCAAAAATAAAAAGGTAAAGGAAAAGGGAACCCTGACCATTAGGTCCAGTCATGGCCGACTCTGGGGTTGCAGCGCTCATCTCGCTTTATTGGCCGAGAGAGCCGGCGTACAGCTTCTGGATCATGTGGCCAGCATGACTAAGACACTTCTGGCAAACCAGAACAGCGCACGGAAATGCCGTTTACCTTCCTGCCAGAGCGGTACCTATTGATCTACTTGCACTTTGACGTGCTTTCGAACTGCTAGGTTGGCAGGAGCAGGGGCCGAACAACGGGAACTCACCCCGTCGCGGGGATTCGAACCGCCAACCTTCTGATCAGCAAGTCCTAGGCTCTGTGGTTTAACCCACAGCGCCACACAAAATCCCATCTCCAACTGTGGGCATCTTTCTGGTTTAGAGGAATAAAGTGGGAGAGGGGGACATAACATGTTTGCAGGCTTGGAAACCCTATTCATTCTGACCTAAAATACACCAATGAGACATGCAATAAAAATATAACCCATAAACAGGGTTTCTGCTTTGGCATATCATAAGAAGAAAAGAGGCTGGCCAGTCAGGCAGAGACCTACCTATCTGTCTCCTTGACATAGCTACTGCTGGGAATTGTGAGTTCTTTTGTGACTCAAATTAAAAACTCAGCCAGAGAATAATAGAGGCCGAGGGAGGTGCCACAATTCTCACTTTCATATTGAAGGAGTGCATCAGGAGTTGCTGAAGTTTGGAATCAGAGCCAAAATGTTATCTGAGCCAAGATGTTACAAAATTCCATGACATCATTAAAAACACTGTAGATAGTGCTCATCAATTAGACAGTAGGGGGAAAAACGTTCCATAATAGAAATGCAATTATTATTATTTTAATCAGCTAATGGAAACTAACTAGAGAGAAGGCCAGAATGATTTTTGTGTGAAGGAATGACACTTTCCCCATTATTTTACATGCAGTTCCTTGTTATGAAAAGGTTGCTTCTCTCGCTCCCTCTCTGCTTTTTTCTTCTTAGAGGCTGTTCTGACAGTCTAAGGCTGTTCTAGGGGAGAAAAGTTGCACAAGAGGAAGTCTGTTGCACAAGTGGAATGGCAGTGTTGGATACAATTAACTGTCGTGTCCGAGGAAAAAGGCCTATGGGCTACAAATCCTGGAGCTCTTTGGGATATTAATAATAATAATAATAATAATAATAATAATAATAATGGTAATAATAATAATACCCCACCTATCTGGCTGGGTTTCCCCAGTCACTCTGGGTGACTCCACGATAAAACATCAAACATTAAAAACTTCCCTAAACAGGGTTGCCTTCAAATGTCTTCTAAAAATCAGATAGTTGCTTATTTCCTTGGCATCTGACGGGAGGGCGTTCCACAGGGTGGACACCACTACCGATAAGACCCTCTGCCTGGTTCCCTGTAACCTCACTTCTCGCAGTAAGGGAACCGCCAGAAAGCCCTCGGAGCTGGACCTCAGTGTCTGGGCTGAATGATGGAGGTGGAGACGCTCCTTCAGATATACTGGCCATCCTCTACCTCCATCCGCTGAAGAACCAAACTGGGAGAATGGTGGCAATTTTGCCTATTGCACTTCAGGGCCTCCCTTCCATTTCTTCTGTCTGCAGGTCAGTGCTATAACATCTGAACCTCACTTTTACAACATGCCTCTGGATGTGAACCTACATGCGGTATAATTTTATGATTATACTGTTCATTCAAGAGAAGTGCACTTTATCGGTTTCTAAAGGATTTTTCCTCATGCCTTTCTCAGCAACGTCAATCATATAAACTGAGGTAGTTTAACATGTAACCAGTTCATATTTAAACAGTGTTGCCTCCTAACCCTTTCTGTAACCTCTCCTTGTGACTTCCCCGAGACTTTATTGCTGCCTGGTAAATTAGAGGAGCTGTCTTAGAAAAAGAAAACAAAAGCTAGGGGAAGAAATCGATATTTTTCTCCATTTAGTTAGCCTCTCACTGTGTTGAGCATAGATACAAGGAATCAATGTGAACTATGCTTCTGAGAGGAGTTTTCATTCTGTTCAACTAAACATCAATAGCATGAACCTAATCATATCTTTCAAATTCAAAAGAACTGGTTATGCTGGAACCTTCAGAGTGCCTGAAAAAGAGTGGTTTTCCCCACTAGGCCCTCACATTCCTGATACACACAAAAAAAATATGTTTTCTCTTTCATATGATCAAGAAAGTAGACAATTTCATTAAAACGAGGGCCCAGAAAACAAGTGGCTTGTCCAATAACTTCATTGTCCAATAACTCCTCCCAAAGATTTATTCTACTTTATTTATAAAAGTACTTCCATGTCGCCATATCACACAACACCAGACAGGGAAGGGGAAAAAACCAATAAAACATAAAACACCATTAAAAACAATCAGCTTCAAAGGCCTAGGGCATAAAAAAAAGTCTCCAAGAGAATCTGAAAGCCAAAAGTAAGGATTCCTTTCTTGGTTCTGTGGAGGAGCCCACAGAGCAAGACAGCTGCAAGGCAGGTCAGTTGTCAACAGCACCATGGAGAGCTCCAAAGAAGAAACTTGCTAGGACCAAGGGATGGAAATGAACATAGCCTTTTTGAGCATCTGTCTCCAGCACACCTCTGCTAAGCTCGGCCCCTTTTGGAGTTCTGGAGTCTTTTAAGGGACCATCCCTTTGCCTGAAGACACCAACTTTCCAGCATTTCATGGTCTCTCACCAGATGTGATTCTTGGGGACGTTGAACATGAGAGATGCTGTGGGAGGCACTCAGTTGCTCAGGCCCAGTTCTATGGGCCTTTATGCTGTTGCATTTGGTTCAGTGGACCCCTGTTTACCAGCATCAGGCTCAGGAGTCAGGATCCTGGCCTGCTTATTTAGTCAATGATAGTACAGTGGTACCTCCGGTTAAGAACTTAATTCATTCTGGAGGCCCGTTCTTAACCTGAAACTGTTCTTAACCTGAGGTACCACTTTAGCTAATGGGAACTCCTGCTGCCGCCGCACGATTTCTGTTCTCATCCTGAAGCAAAGTTCTTAGCCCGAGGTACTATTTCTGGGTTAGAGGAGTCTGTAACCTGAAGAGTCTGTAACCTGAAGCATCTTTAACCCGAGGTACCACTGTAATGTCTCAGACTCTGTGTCCTGGTCTTTGCTAGACTCTGGGGTCATAACAGCTGGAAGTCAGAGATAGGGGGATCCTCTTCCAAAAGTGAAAGGCAATCTTGAATAGTGGAAAGGTCTGAGTTTGTTATTGAGTTGTGACTTTCAATATTTTTTTGGAAATTAATATGAAAATGTCAGGCATTCTCAAGTTCTGAACTTTGTTTCCAGCACTGATATTTCCAAATAAATTGTCACAGAATTGGCATTTTGGTTGATTTCTGTGGTAGAATCTGAGCAGCAGCACACATTTGAAATTGATCAAAGACTGGGTGATTGGTGTGCCTTTTTTTACATCTGCAAAATCCTGGGTAAAACCCAGTTTCTAAGTACCTCAGAAATTGATAGAATTCATAACCCTATCAATTCTCCCATCCCATTCCTACCCCATGCTGCTCTCAGAATCAATCTGAAAGCAGCAGGAGGCTGCAAGAGTGCTAAAAAACAGAAAGAAAGAAGGGGGAGGCATGGCATTTGGTTGATTAGCCTGAATTTCTACATTAGATCTGTAGAAATGATCCATATATATGGTGAAAAGAATACTCCTTTCCTTTCAAACTCAAAGCATGGCTTTCGATCTATTTTATTCTAAAGTGTAACTGCATTCTCATCAGGCCATTAGGAAACCCAAATTTAGCAGAATGCAGCAATGAATTGGACTGCCCAGACCACAGTATTGCATGATCCCAGACTAGCTACTTAGTGAAGATTACAAGAATCAGATTTTTGCATAGCTAGATGTCAAGCCTACCCAGAACTCTACACTGTATTGTTTTGTTATTGTACCATTGATTCTTCTTTTATGTGAACATCAATTATTTTTTATTGTGATATATTGTAATCTGCCCTAGGATTACTTGGTGAAGGACTGCTGATAAGTACACATAAATAATAAACAAATAAACCCTATGGAAAGATGAATGCAAAGGTATTTTGTATTTGACACAGACCCTTCCTCCCAAACTTCTGTCAGCCTTTGTGTTTTTGTTTCATTTCAGTTTGTCTCTTTGCTGTTATGGTTGATTTTGTGAATCTATCAATTAAAAACAAAATGTAGTAGAAATATTAAGTAAAAAACCCAACAACAGCAACCCTACAAGGAGAAAGCAAACCAGTCAGGGAGAAAGGTTCTGGCTCAGTCTTTATTACAGTATGTGCAAGTTTTCTTCCTGCGTTTTGTGGTGTGTGTATACATTTTTTTAAAATAGAGAGAGCAGCATGCAAAATGATGAACCTGCAGATCTTAAAACTGGTGGAATTGTTATTAAGAGTAAGTGACAAAAAATATTGGAGTACAGTATTCCAGAGTCGCAATCAAATGATAAAAATTGATCTCTTTTGTTGAAACCTTTTTCCATGTTCTATATTTTCTGTTCGGGTTCCATGTCTCTTAAGAAATTTCTCCAACTCAACCATCACTATTATTTTCTGATCCTAATTTTTAAAATATCCCCCCCACCCTCAGCCCCCATTTAACCATGCAAATCTATTATAATGGGAAAACAATGGCTCATCTGTAGAAACTGCAACAGGGGCTGGCAACAGTTGATGTGTTTTGGGGAGGAGTGTTGAAGGTGGAATGAGAAAAGCATCCCACAGGAACATTCAGCCAAAAGGCCTAAATGGTGCTTGTGTGTTGGGCAAGAGAGGCAGAGCGGGAAAATCCTTGGCACCGATTGGTGTATTCCTATATATATAATTAATTAAATTTTCTGCTTTACAATTTAAAATACTCATTTAAACATCCTTAAAATATCAATGACTACCCTTCATCTCTTTCCATTATTCATTTTGCATATCATAAATCCCTGCATATTTTACAGAAACTAAACCATTCAGTATTCCATTACTGCATCCATCAAAAATTATTTACAGTGGTACCTCGGGTTACATACGCTTCAAGTTACAGACTCCGCTAACCCAGAAATAGTGCTTCAGGTTAAGAACTTTGCTTCAGGATGAGAACAGAAATTGTGCTCCGGCGGCGTGGCAGCAACAGCAGGAGGCCCCATTAGCTAAAGTGGTGCTTCAGGTTAAGAACAGTTTCAGGTTAAGTACGGACCTCCGGAACGAATTAAGTACTTAACCCGAGGTACCACTGTACACTGTTGAATTTATCTTAATGCTGCCAACATTTTCAGGTGTACACAATTTTTCCCCATATATTTAATAAACAATTGGTGCATTCCTAAGGCAGTTTTAGGAAAGGGGCAGAGCTTGATCCCTATTTAAGGAACAAGCTGACTTCCCTCCAGCCCAGCCTTTCTCAACCTGTGGGTCCCCAGATGTTGTTGAACTACAACTCCCATCACCCCTAGCTAGCAAGGCCAGAGCCCAGGGATGATGGGAGTTGTAGTCCAACAACATCTGGGGACCCACGGGTTGAGAACCACTGCTCCAGCCTCTCTGTTTGCAGCAGCACCCGCTGTCCCTCTCTGTCTTCCCAGTCGGGGTCACCACTAGGGGGCCATGGAGGAATTTTTTCCAATCCGCATTTTGGATTGCAAATTGGTTGTTGTTGTTTTGCCTACTTCACACTGAATAGCAGGACAGGGTGCTAGATGGACTGCAGTGTTGTTTAAATAGGTTAATCTTCTGGATTTGGTCACTTTGGGCAGTTTAGGTGCGGGAAAAGAAATAGTTTGTCTTAGCCTGGTGATGACCTTTAGGCAGCTCGGGGTCAGCCCCAAGGCTCACTTTTCGGATTCCGTGATTCAGAGGATGAGATAGGGGCCTTCTCTGAGGCCAAACTCCTTCATCCACCTGGGGTTCTGTGGTCCTGGGGGGGGGGTGACAAGATAAGTCCTCCCTTCTCACCTTCAGCATGTTACCTGGGAATTGGGGCAGGCGAGGAAGCCATGCCTTAATTCCTTAGGCAACGGCGGGTCACCCAATGGTTATAGTTATATAGTGAAGTTAGCTCCCACCCCATAGTCATCACCCTCTGCTGATTTTAATTTGAGGTTTAAATAAAAGTGGCCCAGATTATGTGTTTGCCTCTTTATTTACCTATTGGGACACAATCACCACCGCTAAGGAAGCTGCACAGTTTTGGTTTCCTTTCGTTTATGGTGTTTGTTTTGGAAAGCCTGTCAAATCAGCTTGACCAGAGATGACAGAGCGCCAAAGAAGCAACATTGCAGGATAAAATATTAGGCAAAACATTTATGTCGTGAATTTCAGCTCTGTCTGCCAACTCCAACCAGAAACAGGTATTCCTCATATACACACAAAAAATTCAGGATGTTGGTGTGACTCATTTTCCTGACAGATTTTTGCATGCACAAAGGATATCAATCAGTTGGCCGTGTCAACCTCAGCGAGGCTCCCGTAGTTCAAAACAAAGGTTTTTGTTGCATTTGTGGCTTTGGTCAGAGTTAGTTCTCTGTTTCAGAAGACCAAAGGTAGAAGCCTTTGCTGATGCTCTTCAGAAGATCCTCCTGCTGCTACTGGTAAGGGCCGTTTGCCAAAAGCTACTCTCTCACACACAGATGCACAACACTTCAAAAGCACACCAAGCACCGCCAAACATCATTCAATCCTTTCTCAGTCTCATCGGAATGACTCTTGTTTGTTTTCCTGTCTGACTCATAACCGCCCCCTTCTTTGTTTGCAGTCCATCCCGCACCATCCAAGAGCCATCTGTCACTCAAAGAGGGCAAACCTTGGTGTGCTACTCAGGCAGGCAATAACTCAAAGAGCATCCCCGTTTTACTCACGCCTTGGATTTCTATTCCTGCATCTCTGCTACTGCATTGAGCAGGGAAGGGAAACTGAGGCATGGCAGTGCTAAAAGTGGACCACGAAGCAAAACAAATATCTCAAGCACCCTATCCTTGGCTTCCAGTCCCTTGTGCTGCTCTCATTCTTCCCATTTCACTCTGTACATAATTCTTCTCCACTTCACTTTAATAGACCATAATTCCTCTTGAAACATACTCTGAATAATAGCATGGTGCCCACTGAACATCAGTAGGAATCGCCTGTGGACCCTGCAGCACTATCTCTTTCATTAGGAATCTACAGACAGTAGCCCTTTCCTGAGGTTTTTCTGGTTCTGCTATAATTGACTGAAACATAATGGGTGTTTTAAAATGTGCATACCTTTTGGAAACGGTTCCTCATAAAAAGCAACAAATGCTTCCATGCAGCTAACATAAAACACCACAACAGAAGTAAATTGTTGTGGTGGAGCTCATTTCCCATTCATCCTGATTGTTTTAGGCTTAAAAGCCCACACTTCATTTCTCAGCAGCCTGATTGGTTTCTGTACTACTGAAAGGAATCTACCCATAAATAGAGTTGGGCTCCATTTGCCCTTGGATTTTAGTAGACTCAAAATCCCTTGTCTTCCAATTGCCTTCATTTAGCTGGGACAGTCTTGATTTTCAGAAGTCTGTCCAGGAGAAAGATTATTCTCTTTCTTTCCTTCCTTCCTTCCTTCCTTCCTTCTCCAAACCTTTATTAAGGTAAAGGGACCCCTGACCTTTAGGTCCAGTCGTGGCCGACTCTGGGGTTGCGGCGCTCATCTCGCTTTATTGGCCGAGGGAGCCGGCATACAGCTTCCAGATCATGTGGCCAGCATGACTAAGCCGCTTCTGGCGAACCAGAGCAGCGCACGGAAACGCCGTTTACCTTCCCCTATTTATCTACTTGCACTTTGACATGCTTTCGAACTGCTAGGTTGGCAGGAGCACAGACCGAGCAACGGGAGCTCACCCCGTCGCGGGGATTCGAACCGCCGACCTTCTGGTCGGCCGGCAAGTCCTAGGCTCTGTGGTTTAACCCACAGCGCCACCCGCATCCCTAAAAACCTTTATTAGGCCATCTTAAAACATCCACATACAAAATTTTTCAAATATATTCAAAGAAAGTCATATACGATATATAGTAACAGAAATTTTCATTTGAGTGTCTTCCCACTAAATAGTGCCATTCACCACTCTAAGAGATACTATTGACAGAAACTCAGACACCCATGCAGTTATCTCGAGGTTAATATCAGACAGGTAGAATCTGATATTTTCATTGTGCCATGATCTTAAACTACCCAAAAAGGGGGATAACCCACATTTATGGAGCTGGTTGTGCAGTGGACAGTAGAAAAGAATAAGCTCTACAGTGTCCAGCATGTTCAGATAACATCCTCAATGTCTATCATTTCTAGGGATGTTTCGATATCTGCCCTTAACAAAAGCTGAGGGGAAAACTTTCAGTCGAACTAGCATAAAGGCCCCTCCACGCAGAAAGCTGAATTATTTGCATCAATGAGAATAATGTGTGCAAACAAATCATATTTCTACTTCCCCTGATAATTTTGGTAAAAAGAAGAAGTAAATATTGTGTGCAACAGGTGACAAACGAACGGCAGTAATTAGTAATAATGGTTAAATTATCGGATCTGAATCTGTTATTTTATTTTGGGTATGTCAAAAGATTGCAGTCTTAATTAGAGCTTCATAGTGGCACAAAGGCAAAATGAGACAAGTCTTGCAGATAAGCTGTTTGCTAGGATCTACTTACACATCTCCTACCAGAGAGAAGCCTGTTATCAACGCTTCCACTAATTTATTTATATTTTATTTGTTTGTATCCCAACTGTTCTCCCAGGAGCTAAAGACAGTTTATGTAGCATTGTGGTTCCCTGCCCTCACTTTTTTTCCACAAAACACTGAGGTAGGTTAGGTTATGAGATAGTGTCAGGCCCTAAGAGATTAGGATTTGCTGGATTAACAATTTGAACTAGAAAACAAGAAGGGGAGGTATGAGGAAGTCAAAGAGACATGTTATTGAAAAATTGATTTTGAAATTGATTTGTTTTTAATATTTTTCTTTTTCTTTTTCTTTATTTTGTTTGTATAAAATTGGAAAAATTGAATAAATATTTATTTTAAAAAAAGAGATAGTGTCAGGCCCAAGGTCACCTAGTGAGTTTCATGGCTGAGTGGAGATTTGAACCTGAGTCTCCCATCCATTGACTAAGACTCTAAGCCTTAGCTCTCATTACATTGCCTCCTCCTCTGGAGCAATGTGACTGGGTAACAGGTAGGGATTACGGAACCTGTCAATGTCAGGTTCTGTCTCACTTTTATCATTTTAAATTCAATTCAGCACATTTCAGCATCGGTTTGTGAATTGTCTTTTGGAAAAAGAGTCACCACGAAAAATCCTCATCATCGTGGTCTGCATTTCTTTCAAATAGTTTTGTATGCAATTTTGCCTACAGAAATTACCTCCAGTATAATGCAAGTCTGTATTTTCACCAATGTAGGCAATTTTATGCACGCTTTCCCTTAACATATACATTTTGCTCACATATTTGGAGAACAGCACTGCAAAAATTGGAGAAGTGCAAAATTCAAAAGATAGTTGCATTTTGTCTTGTGCATTGCATTGGGAAGTCTGAATTAGGTAAGTACGTGTTAGAATGTGACCCAAACCAAATTTCCTTTCTGTTCCTACTGTGAAAGACTGAATGTGAGTCCAGAACAAAATCTAAGGTAGTGTTCCAAAGAATGAAGCCCACAACCCATATCTGATTCCTCCTCATACTTTTTTATTGGATGATACTATAGATTCTGTAAGGAATAAAAAAAACCTTAATCTTCCCAATTAATACTTAAATAAACACTTAAATAAAAAAGACTTCTGACAAAAAGAGTCTTCTAATCATTCTCATTGTACTGTTTATACTGTCCTGTTTTTTTCGCGCAGTTTTATATTCTTTAATATTGTTCCCGTCTACTCCACAAACAGTATTTGTTGTGTGATTAAGGTTTTTTTATGCACGTAAATCTGCTTTTTCTTCTTTCTTTCTTCTGTATTTTCTTCTATTCTTTTTTCTTAATTGTTTTTTCTTTAATTTTCTTTTTGTAGTATGAGATTGTAAATTCTTTGTAAATTCTTTGCATACGTGTGCAATTTAAATTAATAAAGATTATTTTTTTAAAAAAAAGATTCTGTAAGGAATACAGAACTTTATCCAAATGTATCATCAAACCTTGCCTTGCCTTCTTTTTTATTTCGCTTCAGTAGTTTTATGAGTCATGGACAAAGAGAGAGAGAGTACTTTAGGAGAATCCATGTAATGAAAAATTCAAGTTCAAGCAGATAGAAATTGTGGTTGCTGCCAGAAGGCAGATCCCACGGAGCAGGTTAGTGGTCTGAGATTAAACAGTTGTGTTCAATCATGTCACTGCTTACAAGTTCAATTTCTCCAAACCCACTCAGATTGCAACTGTTCGTTGCCTGTAGTATTAAGTGCAATATATATTGCTATGACTTGTGGGGGCAGGCTCCCCGTAATCTCTACATTCAGCGAGGAGTCAGGGTCTGAGCAAACTCAGGGATTCCTGAACTTGGCAAGGGCTAACTACCTCAGATATGAGGACACAACCTTGATGGATGGCAGAAAGTGAGGAGGAATTAAAGAAGCTTTTAATGAGGGTGAAAGAGGAGAGTGCAAAATATGGTCTGAAGCTCAACATCAAAAAAACAAAGATCATGGCCACTGGGCCCATCACCTCCTGGCAAATAGAAGGGGAAGAAATGGAGGCAGTGAGAGATTTTACTTTCTTGGGCTCCATGATCACTGCAGATGGTGACAGCAGCTACGAAATTAAGAGACGCCTGCTTCTTGGGAGGAAAGCAATGACAAACCTAGACAGCATCATAAAAAGCAGAGACATCACCTTGCCAACAAAGGTCCGTATAGTTAAAGCTATGGTTTTCCCAGAAGTGATGTATGGAAGTGAGAGCTGGACCATAAAGAAGGCTGATCGCTAAAGAATTGATGCTTTTGAATTATGGTGCTGGAGGAGACTCTTGAGAGTCCCATGGACTCCAAAAAGATCAAAACTAAAGGAAATCATCCCTGAGTGCTCACTGGAAGGACAGATCGTGAAGCTGAGGCTCCAATACTTTGGCCACCTCATGAGAAGAGAAGACTCCCTGGAAAAGACCCTGATATTGGGAAAGATTGAGGGCACAAGGAGAAGGGGACGACAGAGGACGAGATGGTTGGACAGTGTTCTCGAAGCTACCAGCATGAGTTTGACCAAACTGCGGGAGGCAGTGGAAGACAGGAGTGCCTGGCGTGCTCTGGTCCCGGGGATCACGAAGAGTCGGACACGACTAAACGACTAAACAACAACAACAGCTTCCTCATGAGGCCAGCCTGGTGATGGCGGGTTGTTGAAGAAACAATGGTGCCCACTGCCATCCATGAACCCCTCCATGGAAGTCATCTACCAGGCAGAAGGCTCTGTCAGGCACAAAGGGAGGTTGCCAGGGAAACGGGGGGACGTGTTGTCACTGCAGGAAAAAGAAGATGTCCTTTTTACAACAGGTGTTTTAGGAGCAGGGGCTTCTGGGAAGAAGGGGCAGAAAGTGGGCAGAACTCCATGAAGAGACTGAAGGGGGCAGCAGACAAGAGGGTGGAACTTAGGTTGCCTCTGAAATCACTCCTAAGAGCGACAAGCCCCTTTGGGCTGTAAATGCTGTGAACTCTCTCTCTCTCTCTCTCTCTCTCTCTCTCTCTCTCTCTCTCTCTCTCTTCTCTTCATCAACTCAGCTGCAAATGTGTGTGGATAAAACATATTTCTAAGACACTGAAGTCTCCACTGTGCCTCATTATTATAATAATTTTATAAAACTTTTCAAGTTTATACATTTCACTAATTTTATACATTTCACTAATTTTACAATCATTCTGACATTTCAAAACTTGACTTCCTTCCCCCCTTTTCTGTGCTTAAATTTGTTTTTAATATCTTTTGGATATCCAAATTAGCTTAATTTGCTCATTTATTCATCAACTTTAAGTATATACTCTTATGAAACTGCAAGTGATTACAATAATCCTTCCAGTGTTTTTATCTGTTTGTAATTTATCTGTAAATATTCAATAAACCATTTCCATTCTTTTATTAAAAATAAGAATTGTTATCTTGATTTCTTATTCTTCTGGTATGTTTTGCCATTTCTGCATATTCCATATTATGGAATATGCCTCATCTTCCCCAAAGAAACACAAACCCTGGTTAAGCGCCAAGACCTCTGGTATCTCTTGTTAACTGCTTGGCAGAGACTGCAGTGGTCCATTTCTTTCTTCCTTCCTTCCTTCCTTCCTTCCTCCCTCGCTCCCTCCCTCCCTTCCTTTCTACATATCTACATATCTACAGTACATATCTATCTGTTGTCTGCATCTGTCTCAAGAGACAAAGGGGTGTGCCTCTGGGGGTGAAGCCAGACCACTGTGTTAGCAGCACCGAAGTGACCTCCCTGGGACACAAGCCTGGGCAGCATCTGTGGAGATGACAGGACCCCCCTTCAGCCTCACTGATGTGGTCCCAAGGAAAGCAGAGCAATATGTCTGGCACCAGCTTGACTGCAGGAGCTGCCAAAATGAGGCATTCAAGGCACTATCCAATCATTTAAAGGACTCCACTATGGATTTGTATAGGGTTTACTCCTGAGTTTTTCATTATATATATATATGTGGCTATGTGCTAAGCCTAGGGCTTGCCGATCAGAAGGTCGGTGGTTCAAATCCCCGCGACGGGGTGAGCTCCCGTTGCTCGGTCCCTGCTCCTGCCAACCTAGCAGTTCGAAAGCACGTCAAAGTGCAAGTAGATAAATAGGTACCGCTCCGGCAGGAAGGTAAACGGCGTTTCCGTGCGCTGCTCTGGTTCGCCAGAAGCGGCTTAGTCATGCTGGCCACATGACCCGGAAGCTGTACACCGGCTCCCTCAGCCAATAAAGCGAGATGAGCGCCGCAACCCCAGAGTCGGTCACAACTGGACCTAATGGTCAGGGGTCCCTTTACCTTTACCTTTTTACTCCTGAGTTTTTCATTATATATATATATAATGGTCCATGGGGTCACGAAGAGTCGGACACGACTAAACGACTAAACAACAACAACAACAACAACAACACACACACACACACACACACATATGGCTACAAAGCAATCTATCGGAAACAACAATATTGACCAGTAGTGGTTGTGTTTTATTTTGTTTTAACTGCTTCAAATGCTTCAAAGAAACCCAAACTTTAGTTAAGGAAATACTTGCAGATTCTCCCTCAGAGCAAATCACGCATTCTGTTACAACTGAGAATCAACAGACTCCCATAGGGAACATTGCTTTGCTCCAATAGCTTTTAATGGTGTGTGTGGGTGTGTGGGTGTGTGTACAAATTAAAGCCCCAACGGGACACAAAAATGGAGATACTGACAGCTATGCTCATTCATGGTTTAACCCACAAACCCTCTTTTCCCAAAAGTGAGCCCAGATAGCAGAGAAATGCCCGGCTCTGAACTTGCACGATGAGGCAGCAGGTGGAAGGACAATTCAGAAGCACTGGCTGCACCTCTACTGCCCACTTTTGATCAGATTAGGGAAGATCCCCTTCGTTCTCACTGTCCACTGCAATTTGGCCCATAGAAACACCCCCCCTGGATTATTTCATCCTTCCAAAATAATAGTAATAATAATAATAATTTATTATTTATACCCTACCCATCTGGCTGGGTTTCCCCAGACACTCCGGGCGGCTTCCAACAAAATATAAAAATACAATAGTCTGTTAAACATTAAAAGCTTCCCTAAACATATACAGTGGACACTCGGGTTGCGAACGTGATCCGTGCAGGAGGCACGTTCACAACCCGCAGCATTCGCAACCCACAGCACCGCATCTGTGCATGCACAGGTCGCGATTCAGTGTTTCTGTGCATGCACAAAGCAGGATTTATCATTTCTGCATATGCGCGAGGGCCAAAACTAAATTAGCTTTAGTTCCAGAACACTTACACACACACACACACACACACACACACACACACAGGACTAGAGCTGAGCTGAAGTTGCATTGTGTTTTATTTGAAGATTAGGGGGGGTGCTAGGTGAAGCAGAAGTAGAATATCATTTGTATGTGGAGGTGGGAGGCATTCTATATAATTTCAGAGGTCAGGCACTAACCTGGGCAAAGAACAAGAACCGTTTGCAAAGCACTTTCCAGTGTTAAAAAGATAAGAAGAACAGAGTCAAATGTATGTTGGAAATGTAAGGAAAAAGAAGGCACCTTTTATCATATGTGATGTACATGTAAGGTAGTAAAAGAATTTTGGGAAATGATTTATACAGTGGTACCTCGGGTTACATACACTTCAGGTTACATACGCTTCAGGTTACAGACTCCGCTAACCCAGAAATAGTGCTTCAGGTTAAGAACTTTGCTTCAGGATGAGAACAGAAATCGGGCTCCAGCGGTGCAGTGGCAGCAGGAGGCACCATTAGCTAAAGTGGTGCTTCAGATTAAGAACAGTTTCAGGTTAAGAATGCACCTCCGGAAAAAATTAAGTACTTAACCTGAGGTACCACTGTAATGAGTTGAAAACAATGTCTAAAATAACTTTTTTTCTAAAACCACCAAAGCTTTTCTTTTAGGATTTCTAGGTGTCAAAATCCCAAGGGAGCAGGGAAGACAATTTATGTATGTGACCACAGCTTCGCGGATGTTATTGGTCCAGAGATGGAAAGAAGATAAAGTCCCTACCAGAGAAGAATGGCAGATTAAGTTGAAGGACTATGCCAAATTGGCAAAAATGACCGAAAGAATCAGAAATCAGGAAGACCAGAATTTTAATAAGGAATGGGGGGGGTATTAATTTTTCTTATAAAACACTGTAAACAGTTAAAACTGTTAGTAGGACTGGAATAACACTTGTAGTTTAATGGTAAATTTTGGACATAACGGAGATGTAAGAGATTTGGATTATCATAAAAGATGAAGGAAATGATTAACAAAAGGACCCACAAAGGGGAGGAGGGAAGTCCAGGAGATTCTTTGGAATCTTGTTTTTCTGTTGTGTATTGGATATGTGATTGATCTGAAAACCAAACAAACAATTTTTTTTTTTAAAAAAAGAAGATAGGAAGCTGCCTTCTCTCAAGTCAGGCAACCATTGGGTCCTTCTATGCCAGTATTGTCTACACTGGCTGGCAGGGTTTTAGGCAGGCCTCCCTGGATATGTCGGGGATCGATTTTAAAATTTGAGTTGCATTTTTTTGACACCAGTGTCTTGTAACAATTTCTCTAACATGGCAAGAAAAAGACTACCATCTTTGTCTTCTTCTTGCTTTATTGTTTTTATGCAAGTAGACAATTTTAGAAGTGGAAAGAAAATAATTTAAAATATTCTGAAGTAAAGGAATGTTATCAAATTGTGATGAATCAGCTTCCTGCACAACAGAAATTATGATTTCTTACGGTTACTTTTTGGTGTTTAAAAAATAACCTGCTTCAAATTCCTCTGTAAGAAATGTCTGGTGTATATCCGGTCCTTTTCTTTTAAAAAACAAAAAAATCAAAGTAAAATGAATGAGTGATAACTGGGGCAGGAACCGGGAATGAAAATATGCAGAAAGTAAAATACATATTTTTAAGGCATTCATTTCATAATAGTAATATTTATATTTTTATGTTTAGGTAATGTTTTTTAAATAATATTTCTTTTCATACTTACGTCCCTCTCTGGACTATGGGACCTTCTGCCTGCAAGCCAGATGCTCAGCTATGGAGCTACAGCCTTTCCCCATAACTGCTACACAGAACATTTTCTTAGCAATCCTATCCCCATAATATAGGTGTGGGTAGACTTGAAAGAATCATGGCTTGCCTAAGGCTCCCTAATGAATCATGGCATAAGTTACGGCTTTAAGCTAGAGGGCTTGCTGGCTCATAGCTCTACTCTGTCGCTTACCCTCTTCAGATACTTCATCTCCTAGGCAGAGAGTCCCTGTTTCATCTCCTGTAAATTTTTAATCAAAGCGTGCAGAAATCTATGAAAACAGTCCCCAATGCCACAATTATTAACACTTGTCTTGGTGCATCTGCCTGCAATGAGGTTTTTTTTCTTTCAAAAAATAAATAAATCCCTGCAAAAACGTAGCAGGATCATCACTGTCTGTCACAGCATTCAGTATGTTACAATCCAGACCAGAGCCCTTATTTTCTGGTAGGGCAAATCACCGGGTCACGCTGTTCACTCATGTTGGTTGTAGAAGAACAAGGGAGGAAATAAAGTGTTAGCCCTCTGCTCAGAAGCGACTCTTTGGCAGAACACTGCAGTGTTATATAACACCCCAGCCAAATACTCATCAGCTGCCTTATTTTGCGACAAAACCTGTAGCATCCAGATATAATTATACCTGGGGATACTCAATCCCCAAGCGATTTCAGGTTTGATATCGTCTGCACATCCCTTTCTTGCCGTTGCAGAAAAGTAGTGCGATTAAAATGCACAGAGACTGAGTATTTAGGTCAGGTCCGCAACATTTCAAATTCAGATTGTGGCTGCAGTTTGAAGGGTTTTTTTCTCTCTCTCTTGTTCTCCCATCAGCTTCATGACAATGCTAAGCAGAAATAAGTCACACGCTGACTAATGCATTCCCCGTTCCATGCAAAAGGAAGGTAAATGTTAAATATTGAGATTTGGAGCAGCACAAACAAAAACACTTTGCATGCTGATTGTATGGTGTGAAGTTAAGACTGTGTTGTCAAGCTTTCCCACACTAGTCAGTGCACCTGACAACAAAATAATCTCTATGATGCTTACTAGCAATAATTAAGGACAAGGGTGGTGCTGTGGGTTAAACCACAGAGCCTTGGACTTGCCAATCAGAAGGTTGGTGGTTCAAATCCCCGTGACGGGGTGAGCTCCCGTTGCTCGGTCCCTGCTCCTGCCAACCTAGCAGTTCGAAAGCACGTCAAAGTGCACATAGATAAATAGGTACTGCTCCGGCAGGAAGGTAAACGGTGTTTCTGTGCACTGCTCTGGTTCACCAGAAGTGGCTTAGTCATGCTGGCCACATGACCCAGAAGCTGGATGCCGGCTCCCTCAGCCAATAAAGCGAGATGAGCGCCGCAACCCCAGAGTTGTCCACGACTGGACCTAATGGTCAGGGGTCCCTTTACCTTTACCTAGCAATGATTACTCGATCCAGAGCTTAATTGTGGTTTAGTTTGAATTTCTGACTATTTTAGGGCCTGAGATTGAAATGAAATCAGGGCATATGTACAGCAACTGTAACCATATACTAAATGTATTCTTTCCCCTTAACCGTGCCGGCTCTCAGATATGATCAAATGTGAAATACTTATCACCACATATTGTCAAGAGCTGCTTGAGGCCTGCAGGGGCAGCACAGAGTCTTGAGCCACATGTAGCTCTTCTATACCAGTGAAAGCTTTGAAGCAATCCCAGATCACTACCAGTGATGGTGTCAGAGCTCACCCTCCCAGACCTTGAACCTGATGTTTCTTCAATCAAGGAGATGGTGAAGCAAGACCTTCCAGCAGATCTACCTCCTGCCACTTATCCCAAGAAGCCACCAGACTTGGGTGGAATCTATACACATATATATGTTCTGAAAATGCTTTTTTAAAAAAAGCGTTTTTAAAAATTCATTGAATTTTCCATAAGGCTCACTATCGCCATCTAGTGTCACATCGTATACTGCACTTAAAACACACAATGTTTGATTTGCAGCTGTATATGTAGCTGAGTCCCTGGACTCTCCTGGTCTGGGATGTCCCCACACAAACTGTCTGGGTTCCTGGCCAGCTTTCAGATACCCCTCGCCTCCTTCAGGGCCGCAGGAGCAGAGAAGATGATGAACCAGGCAGGAACTTTAGAGCAGCTGCTAAAATGCCCGGCTAGCTATTGTCTCCCTGCTTATTTAACTTATATGCAGAATTCATCATACGAAAGGCTGGGCTGGATGAATCCCAAGCCAGAATTAAGATTGCTGGAAGAAATATCAACAACCTCAGATATGCAGATGACACAACATTGATGGCAGAAAGTGAGGAGGAATTAAAGAACCTTTTAATGAGGGTGAAAGAGAAGAGTGCAAAATATGGTCTGAAGCTCAACATCAAAAAAACGAAGTTCATGGCCACTGGGCCCATCACCTTCTGGCAAATAGAAGGGGAAGAAATGGAGGCAGTGAGAGATTTTACTTTCTTGGGCTCCATGATCACTGCAGATGGTGACAGCAATCACAAAATTAAAAGACGCCTGCTTCTTGGGAGAAAAGCAATGACAAATCTAGACAGCATCATAAAAAGCAGAGACATCACCTTGCCAACAAAGGTCCGTATAGTTAAAGCTATGGTCTTCCCAGTAGTGATGTATGGAAGTGAGAGCTGGACCATAAAGAAAGCTGATCGCTGAAGAATTGGTGCTTTTGAATTATGGTGCTGGAGGAGACTCTTGAGAGTCCCATGGACTGCAAGAAGATCAAACCTATCCATTCTTAAGGAAATCAGCCCTGAGTCCTCACTGGAAGGACAGATCATGAAGCTGAGGCTCCAATACTTTGGCCACCTCATGAGATGAGAAGAATCCCTAGAAAAGACCCTGATATTGGGAAAGATTGAGGGCACAAGGAGAAGGAGACGACAGAGGACGAGATGGTTGGACAGTGCTCTTGAAGCTACCAGCATGAGTTTGACCAAACTGCGGGAGGCAGTGGAAAACAGGAGTGCCTAGCATGCTCTGGTCCATGGGGTCATGAAGAGTCGGACACAACTAAATGACTAAACAACAACAACAAGCTGAGTCCTTGAACTCTCCTGGTCTGGGACTGAGGGGGTCCCCACACAAACTGTCTGGGTTCCTAGCCAGCTTTCAGACACCTCTCGCCTCCTTCAGGGCCGCAGGAGCAGCGGAGATGATGAACCAGGCAGGAACTTTAGAGCAACTGCCAAAATGTCCGGCTAGCTACTTGTGGGACTATTCAGGAAAAAGGAGAAGCACCTGGGAAAACCTGCTCAGATAGGGTCTAATTGAGAACCAGGAAGGGGTAGAGCCTCCAGCTGAAGCAACAGCTCTTATGCAAGCTCTAGGGCAGGGGTCAGCAAACGTTTTCAGCAGGGGGGTGTCCCACTTTCCCTCAGACCTTGTGGGGGGCCGGACTATATTTTGAAAAAGAAAAGAAAAAAGAATGAATTCCTATGCCCCACAAATAACCCAGAGGTGCATTTTAAATAAAAGCACACATTCTAGTCATGTAAAAACACCAGGCAAGCTCCACAAATAACCCAGAGATGCATTTTAAATAAAAGGACATATTATACTCATGTAAAAACACGCTGATTCCTGGGCCGTCCGTGGGCCAGATTTAGAAGACGATTGGGTCGGATCTGGCCCCCGGGCCTTAGTTTGCCTACCCATGCTCTAGAGCAGTGTTTCTCAAGCTGTGGGTCCCTAGATGTTGTTGGACTACAACTCCCATCATTCCTAGCCAGCATGACCAGTGGTCAGGGATGATGGGAGTTGTAGTCCAACAACATCTGGGGACCCACAGCTTGAGAAACACTGCTCTAGAGGAAGGACCCTGCCAGAACCTCACATCTCCTTCCCAAAGCCCATGCCTCTCTTACCCAGCTTTGGGGGTGGGGAACCTCAAGGGCTGGGGGTGTCAAATTTTGGCTTTGCACAGGGCACTATATTACCAAGGTATACTCCTGGAGCTCATATCCCTTTCCTTTCTGACAAGTATATTTCATAACAGACCCAATGTGCTGCAACTGTGGAGGAATCTCTACTTTCTACACGTCGAGAACCCGACTTTCCAAAAACGTCGCAGGCAGGCCACCATCGCCCTGAGCTCTGTGGGGAAAATAAATGCTAATTGCAGAGGGAAATTGGGCGATAAGGGCTCGAGCCGCAGTTCTTTAAGACTACAAATGGAACATGTTGCTAACAGAAAAGGTACCTAAGAGAAAGGGGGAAATAAACAAAACACCACAGAAATGGAGGCTCAGATACACTGCACTCCAGTGGCAGCAAAATGACACACCTTTCCCTCTGAATGCATTGTGCACTGTCGACATAACAAATATGACAACGAAACAAGTTTTGATTTGATCAGTAGGCTAGCAGTAAACATTATACCACAGCACAAGGCTTGGCTTTCTGATCTATAGGCAAGCAAGACTGTTCAGCACATAGCTTGGCTCCCACACCCTTATTCAATATTGATTTCAATTACTTTACTGCTTAATTCTCTCTTTTTAGGATTGCCCCAGTGTACAGTTTGTGCCGCTATTCAGCACTAGGTGGAAATGAGCTCCAAGTCACGCCTGCCTGTGATCACTGTGAGTTGAGCCATCCTAGCGAGATCTGTCTTTGGTTATAGTTCAGACCTCATTCCCAAAATGTACCATTTAAATTACAAAAACAAAACAATACCTTGACATGGGGGGGGGGGGATAAATAAAACTAATGATCCGGGGAAGCAGCAATTGTTTGCTAAGTATGTGTGATGGCCTGGGATTCGGACTCGGATGCTGAACATGAGGGATCCCAGCCTGCACAGGAGTCCCCGCCTCCAGAACCAGCTGAGCCGGGGCTGGGGCTTGAGCCTGAAGGGTCCTCACCTGTGCTGGATCCTCAGGTGCAGGCATCAGGTGAGTCTGCTCTGGCTCCTGAGGTGATGGAGGACCCATTGCCTGCAGGTGCTCCACTCTCAGCCCCGTCGGAGGAAGCTGAGGTTGCCTCTGGGTCCGGTAACCCTCCAGCCTCTCCTGAGCTGCAGAGGCTCAGGGCAGAGAGGTGGAGGGAACTAAGTTCCTGCAGGAGGAGTGCTCACCTCCAGGCCAGGAGAGGCAAGTCACCGGAGGATTGGGGCCACCCTTTGCCTTGGGGCAGATAAAAGCCGGCCAGCCCCAGTCCCAAGTTGCGGGAGCAACATGGTTGGTTGCTAGTTCCTGCCTGAACCCTGTCCTGCTTTCCTGCCTGAGCTCCTGACCTGCCCTGGCTCCCTGCTTGCAAGCCTGTCCTGGCTTCACCTGACTCCCTGCCCTGCCCCCAGCATCAGCTACTACGGACTGCCTCCATGTTGCACCTTTGACCACAGACCAGACTTGGACCTTGCCTCTCAGGTAACCCACGGGACCAGCACAGTATGGCTGTATTTGGTGCAGAAGTGCCAAATCTCAATCTGTGCCTCCCGCACAGATCACATTCGCCACCCGAGCGTCCACTGTACAAACCTGTGCATTTTAGGATAAAATGGGTAGAAATCTTTCTTGGTAAAACGCATGCATAAATGCATATTTTGTATTTTAAAAGCATTAAATATAGCATGAATTTTCATCTGTGTTTTTTTGGGGGGGGAGATGTGGGTGGCGCTGTGGTCTAAACCACTAAGCCTCTTGGGCTTGCCGATCAGAAGGTTGGCGGTTCAAATCCCCGTGACAGGGTGAGTTCCTGTTGCTCTGTCCCAACTCCTGCCAACCTAGCAGTTTGAAAGCACACCAGTACAAGTAGATAAATAGGTACCACTGTGGCGGGAAGGTAAACGGTGTTTCCATGCGCTCTGGTTTCCATTACGGTCTCTCATTGCGCCAGAAGCGGTTTAATCATGCTGGCCACGTGACACAGAAAGCTGTCTGTAGACAAACCCCGCCTCCCTCAGCCTGAAAGCAAGATGAGCACCGCAACCCCATAGTTGCCTTTGACTGGACTTAAATGTTTAAGGGTCCTTTAACTTTTACCTTTGCAGATTGATGCACATAAGTTGTCAATAGATTGATCAGTCCATACCTGAACTAGACATAAGGTAAATGGACCCCTGACCATTAGGTCCAGTCGCGGACGACTCTGGGGTTGCGGCACTCATCTCGCTTTATTGGCCGAGGGAGCCGGCATACAGCTTCCGGGTCATGTGGCCAGCATGACTAAGCCGCTTCTGGCGAACCAGAGCAGCACACGGAACTAGACTTATACCTCCCAAAATGCACATAGATTCATGTGAACTGAAAAGCGGAAAAGTCAACGTTGCAGATTGCATGTGCTGAGCCAATGCATATTGGGCATAGCTGTCAACTTTCCCCTTTTTTTAAGGGAAATTCCCTTATTCCGAATAGAATTCCTCGCAAGAAAAGGGAAAAGTAGACAGCTATGGTATTGGGATGTTTTGCATGGATCATCTCCTGAACTGGTGAATTTCCAATGTGGAAGTCGACAGACACAATCCCAACACATGCGCACAGATGCGGGCTTTCATCTGCACACACATGCGGAATGTCGGCATAAGACTCTTTCTTTGCCTATGGCTAGGAGAAATCTGTCTCCTGAAAAATCTTTATGTGGGACAAGAAGCTATGTGGAACAACTGATTGGTTCAAAATTGGGAAAGGAGTACAACAAGGCTGTTTATTGTCTCCCTGCTTATTTAACTTATATGCAGAATTCATCGTGCGAAAGGCTCGGCTGGATGAATCCCTAGCCGGAATTAAGATTGCCAGAAGAAATATCAGCAACCTCAGATATGCAGATGACACAACCTTGATGGCAGAAAGTGAGGAGGGATTAAAGAACCTTTTAATGAGAGTGAAAGAGGAGAGCGCAAAATATGGTCTGAAGCTCAACATCAAAAAAACGGTCCCATCACCTCCTGGCAAATAGAAGGGGAAGAAATGGAGGCAGTGAGAGATTTTACTTTTTTGGGCTCCATGATCACTGCAGATGGTGACAGCAGGCACAAAATTAAAAGACGCCTGCTTCTTGGGAGAAAAGCAATGACAAACCTAGACAGCATCTTAAAAAGCAGAGACATCACCTTGCCAACAAAGGTCCGTATAGTTAAAGCTATGGTTTTCCCAGTAGTGATGTGTGGAAGTGAGAGCTGGACCATAAAGAAGGCTCATCGCCAAAGAATTGATGCTTTTGAATTATGGTGCTAGAGGAGACTCTTGAGAGTCCCATGGACTGCAAGAAGATCAAACCTATCCATTCTGAAGGAAATCAGCCCTGAGTCCTCACTGGAAGGACAGATCATGAAGCTGAGGCTCCAATATTTTGGCCACCTCATGAGAAGAGAAGACTCCCTGGAAAAGACTCTGATGCTGGGAAAGATTGAGGGCACAAGGAGAAGGGGATGATAGAGGACGAGATGGTTGGACAGTGTTCTCGAAGTTACCAGCATGAGTTTGACCAAACTGCGGGAGGCAGTGGAAGACAGAAGTGCCTGGCGTGCTCTGGTCCATGGGGTCACGAAGAGTTGGACACGACTAAACAACTAAACAACAACAAGGAGGAATGGGAAAGCTGTTTATGAAAAAACTGACTTCAGCTTACTAAAAAGAGAACCATCTTCTGTGAGGCAGAAAGAAGGACCATAGTTCAGTGGCACAGTGTCTGCTTTGCGTGCAGAAGATCTCTGGTTCAGTCCTCAGCATCTCCAGATAGGTTCTGAAGCCCTGAAAAACCACCGCCAGCCATTGTGTCTATAATGAATGGTCTGAACTTGGCACAAGGCAGACTCCTAGGTTCCGAAGGTCTTTCAAATTGACATTCACTTCTCAGCTATTTCCGGGAAGATTGTGTTTTCCATCCACACACACCACAACATCATAAAAAAGCAATTTTAAACACATTTGCACATTGTTAACTTTTGTGTACGCACTGCAATCATGTAACAATACAAAACGGAGCGTGCCTCAGCAGGAGACTGTTTCCGAGCCGTCCTAGCTCAAAGAGTGTGTATTAAAAAACAGGGGTTTTTTCCATTTTACACTTAAGTACGGGTGGAGGGTTATTTGGGCAAAAACATCTCTATGCAATCAAATTGTAGCTCCTTTCCTATTGGAGGGAGTTTATGCTGAGTCACTTTAAAGATCTCAAAGCACTGAAAAATAAGAAAATGACAAAATGAAAGAAAATGACAAAATTTCTTGTTACTGGAAATCTTTAGCTTAATAATCCAAACTTGCTATTTGTATATCCTAGTTATTCCCCTATGGATGCTTCATACACATGCAAGATCAGCCTGCTAACTATTGTTTCTACAACTGTTTGAATTATATTCCAATTCATTTAGCAGAAGACAGATTCTGAATTCACACACACACACACACACACACACACACACACACACACACACGTCACTCTTACTGGTCCTTCTAACATGCTACTCACAAGGAAAACTGAAGGATGGAATTCAGTGTAGTCCTAAATGGAGTAAGTGCCTAAGAATAAGATCTATTTGCATAACAGAACTTTCCCCCCTCTGTTGTGGGGTTTCCCTGAGAAGATTTAGGGGGTGTGGAATGGGGGAGATGCCCCATTGTGCAAGCAGACCTTGTGCCATGCATGAAACAACTTTAAGTGGATGATTGCTATATTTTTAACACAGAGACCGCCAGGGGCTTAGGCTGGAATAGCTCAGTTGGTAGAACATGGCACTCTTAATCTCAGGGCCGTAAGTTCAAGCCCCATGTTGGGCAAAAGATTGTGGCCCCTTCCAACTCTGCAATTGTTAAAATTATACAATTCAAATGAGAGAACTAATCTGTGAGAACGTATGCAGACGAAGCTGCAGGCGTCAGAATTTATGCAATAAAAATCAACTCGGGATCTTGAATGACCTAACATAACTGCAGAAATTTTGCTTTAGAATTCTACTAATCTAAGCATCATGTTCTTCACAGGGATATGCTTCATGAACATCCATTGCCCTGGACTCATTCAGGATGCAGAGTAGGATATCAATTCAATAAATAAGCAAATAAATATAGAATAATTTTGGAGCACAATATGCAGAAGCAAAATGAAATCTACTGTGTGTTTAGCTGTTGACCGCTAGTTAAACTGTGACAATCTGTTCGCTCCAACAGATTGCTAGCACCCAAAAGATTGCTAAATTTGACTATCTTTTGCCTTGACTCGGGGATAGCACAATCCTATACAGGGCCACTAAAAAAATGAGTCCCACTGAATTCAGTGAAACTTTTCCCCAGGTAATGGTGCATACAAGATTGATGCCCTAACCCACACCAGTTTTAGAACCCAGTTTTAATAGCAGCTTGAGGGCTCTGTGGAAGCAGCTAATGAGAGGGAAACTCTCCTTAGGGAACTTTTAAAGGAAATCCATGGGCAACTTAGTTGGAAATTTGTTTTTGTTTTGTTTTGTTTTTTAAAAAAGTTCTCATGAATATCCACCAGCGTTTTACTGCAAATTTCCCCTAATATAAACATCTGTATGCAACTTTGGCCTGATATACACATTTTGGCAACTTTCCTTACTATTCATCTTTGTTTATAATTTTCATGAGTGTATGCATTTTTTTAATGCACACCTTCAGGAGCGGACTTTAGTAAACCTTTGTCATAGGGTGCCCTGTGCAAGGCCAAATTTGGCACCCCCAAATGGATCTTCTCAAGTGTGGATCTTCTAAAATTTGCACTCACACTGCCCTAAATCCAGTGCTGCACCTCGCCCCAGTTTCTGTGTTTTTGGCCTCACAACCTGGCTGGAGAACTGCATTGCAAAATTCGTTCAAAGTCCTAATTTCAAAGGATTGACTGTGTTTCAGTTCTTGCGTTGCTTCCGAATGTGAGAGCATGGTAGGTTCACCTCCCAATGCAATCTGGGACCGTCTCTCCTTATATGTCCCACAAAGGAACTTACGGTCTTCAAACAAAAACATATTGGAGGTCCCAGGCCACAGAGAGGTTAGGCTGGCCTCAACCAGAGCCAGGGCTTTTTCGGCTGTGGCTCCGATCTGGTGGAACACTCTGTCACAAGAGACTAGGGCCCTGAGGGACTTGACATCTTTCCGCAGGGCCTGCAAGACAGAGCTGTTCCACCAGGCCTTTGGCCAGGGCACAGCCTGAATCCTTCCTTTGGTAATCCTCACAGAACTCTAGCCCAATGGTTGCCATTAATCTGATTTGAATTAATTTCAGAATGAAATGATTTTAGAATTGTTTTATCATTTTACTGTTGTTAGCCGCTCTGAGCCCAGCTTTGGCTGGGGAGGGTGGGATATAAAAAAAATATATTATTATTATTATTTCTCCCCCAGCCCTAGAGACATTAGATGCACTCTGGGCCACACAGCTCCATCAAGATCCATTGGGCAAGAGGAGGTCTTTGGAACTGTAGCTTTTTAGTTATGATACATTTTCAGGCAGAGCAGCCGGGTCATTGTGGGTTTCCTGGAAAAGAAATTTGGAGAAAAGGCTCAGGAGGAGGCACACCAGTAATGGACAAGCCAAGGAAGAAAATGAACAATTGATCTTGTAGCATGCAGGATCAAATGGCCTGGAGCAACAGAAAACCACTCTTGTTAAGAATCCTCTACGGAAGCTGGTGGTTCTTTGTGTATTTTGTTGTATTTTCATTTTCTCTAACTCCTCACAGGAATAGAAATGCCAGGTGATATTTAGCTCTTCGCCTCCAATAATGGCTTTTGGTTATTGTAAAAGGAATAGAATTATCTTCTCCTGTCTAGTCCAATATTAAAGCTGTATAAATCAGTGCTATGCAGGCTGGGTCTCACTGTGCTTCGCTGCTGAAGAAGTGCAATAGTGTAACTTTCTAGCCTTCATTTATTCCCTGTTTCAGCTTCGGCACTGATTATTAGCTTCTTTTTCTTTTTCTTCCCATGGAAGTATCATGTGTAAATTATGAATCCAGTTCCATCATGGCCCTACGGACCTTTTCTCTGTACGCATCATTTATTTTATGCTTTCTTCTTCTCCACGTAATTGTGTTGGAAGAAATGCAAGAGAAAAATTTCTATGTCTCAAACTCACAGAGATCCGACAAAGTCACTATTCCAGCTATTATATCCCTGACCTCCTCAGAGATATTTCAGTCTGTCTCTGAAGAGGGGTAAAAAAAAAAACCTGGTACAATTTTATATTTATTTTTCAATTTTGAAATTGCATATGTTCTTGAGAAAGGATGCAGGCTTCATTAAAACATGCCCTGTTGCTATCAAGCATACCTGCATTTAAGCCAATTTATCTGTGGCTTTTCTTTATCTGGAATTAATGAATTTAATTGACTGCCAGGGGCTTAGGCTGGTAGAGCAGTTGGTTAGAGGAGATTAAAAATCTCATGGTTGTGGGTTCAAGCTCCCTGTTGGGCAAAAGATTCTGCCATTGCAGGGGGTTGATTAGATGATCCTTGTGGTCCCTTCCAACTCTACAATTTTATGATTGTTCAAATTATACAATTCAAAGGAGCTAACAAATCTGTGCGAATATATGCAGACCAAGCTGCAGACATCAGAACCTAAGATCAGCTCTAGATCTTGAATGACCTAACATAAATAACCATACGTGAGAATATTTTGTTTTACTAGTGGCTCTCCTTTTTCTGGAATTAATTAATTTAATTGTGCTCCAATCAAATCTTTAAACAGATGACCAAGTGATAATGAAATAGTAAATTGTTACGAAAGAAAAACGGGTATGTGAAAATAGAATCAGTGACTCCTGTTTGGGAGATTCTTTAAGGGACAAATGCTATGCTGAGCTACCCTTCACAATTCACTCTCAATTCCTTTACACATGTTCATTCCCAGGGAGAGAGAGAGGTGAGTCTTCAGATCTACAGTGGTACCTCGGGTTAAGAACTTAATTCATTCTGGAGGTCTGTTCTTAACCTGAAACTGTTCTTAACCCGAGGTACCACTTTAGCTAATGGGGCCTCCCGCTGCCACTGCGAGATTTCTGTTCTCATCCTGAAGCAAAGTTCTTAACCTGAGTTACTATTTCTGGGTTAGCGGAGTCTGTAACCTGAAGCATCTGTAACCAGAAGCGTCTGTAACCCGAGGTATCACTGTACTCTATGGAAGCTATTTTAGTATAAACCCAGTTCTCTTGACAATAGTGACCGCTCCCCACATAAAACGGGGGGCGCCCTTTGCGTGGACGCACGCAGCTCCTGGATCTGGAGCGGCTCCATCAACACAGGCTTGGATTCGCCTTCCCTCAGGTGGGATACCTGGAGGTCTCCACCTACCTCAGTCAGTTGTCCAATCCCGCCTGGGGGAAGTGTTGCCAAGGAGACCAGGCCAGGTAGGGGAGGGACTACCTGCCCACACAATCTTACCTGGGAATCCTCACTTGGTTCCAGAGCTTCTCCCACCCTACCCACCCTCAGTTAAGTCTTATTTTGCAGGTTAACTTTTCTTCACAGGTATGCGGACCCTACTACATCAAGGTCGCTGTTAAAGGGCCGGAAAGGAATTCCCCTGCATTGGCAGGTTTTGCCTTTCCCGTAGCAAAATGTCACAACTTTGGCGGTATCAGGCCTTGGGCGGAATCCTTTAGTCTATCTTCCTCTTTGCAGCGGCGATACCAGGGTTCCCCGTTAAAGGGGTTTCTGAAGGGAGGCTTTGACCGTACACCAAGAGGTTGTCATTGCTCTCCCCTGCGGCGGAGTAACGGGGGCGACCATCTCTGCTTGAACATATGTTCTCCAGAGCCAGCCCACCCCTCCACACACACACACACTGGTGTTCCCTAGGTCCCCGGCTGGGGACTGGGGAGGGATAACGCCCAAAGCCTGAGCCAAGGTCTACCCACATCTGAAATATAATAAAGTTGTGGCCAATTTAATCCCATAGCACGTTGTCTTGAGTCGTTATTTCACATGACGGGAGGGGCTGCCCGGGATCTGGGGGACTCCGCCTGTCCACGCAATGATCTTCCACACCCATGAGCATTCTGCCACGAATCACATTTTGAATCCATGAGGTGGACTCATGGAACAATTCATACACAGGAAAGTGTTTAATTGGAGTAGCAATTGGCTTACCGATGACCCTCTGAACTATCCTATTAATGATTTCAAACCCATTAATGACCATTCTGTCTATGAGTGACCCATTCTGACAATGGGCATACCAGGGAGTATCATCTTGTTATTGTGTAGTGTTACGCAGCTTGAACCTTTGTAGAGATAATTACTTAAGAATGTCAAGATGACCACAGTTAAAGGGCAGCTTTCTTAGACCAAGACAGTCTGAGCCAATGTGGTGCAGTGGTTGCAGTGTTAGGCTGGAGAGATGCAAGTTCAATACCCCACTCAGCCATGAAACTCAGTGGATGACCCCTGACCAGCTCTCAACAGAATCATCCTCACGAGACCTGGCTTCCGGAACGCCGCAGCCACGGGAAGGAGCGCGAGCCTGCCCTTCGGGGGAGTCTCGAGCAACACGGAGGTCTAGAGGGGTCACGAAGGCTCCGTGAACCTCGTAACCCCAGGAGGAGTATCCTGAGGGTCAAGGTACCCAGCGACGCTGCTCAAGCTCCCCTGTATTTTCGGCGTTTAGCAGGGTTTGAGCTGCAGCATGAAGGGGATGTAACAGACTCCGTGTTGTGAAGCCTCAGGCTCCGTGTGAAAGCGGTGAACCTCCGACAACAGTCATAAAACTGGGAAAAAGCAAACCAACTAAGCTGATAGAAAGATTAACTAAAGAACCCAGCGTAAAAGGATTACAAGAGGTAAAAGGCGAAGGAATCCACTACCGGCGGTAAGAGAAAATGGAGTACAACGTAAGGCTGGGAGAGAGGGAAAAATAAAAAAAGCTGCCGCTAAGTGGTTGTAGAAGAGAGACCTCAGATACAAAGTATAAGGACTCTGAGGCAAAGTAACAAACGAAAATATCTTAAGGGACTAGAAAGAAGTGAAAGGAATTTTTCTGTTCAACTTGGCGAGACAGCAGCACTAACGAGCTAACGACCGGGAGGAGATTGCAGGGGCGGTTTCTTGGCAATTAACCCCTTTGCATGCCGTTTGTGAACACGGTCTGAGTCAAGCAGCATATGCTTAGAGATTTTTATTACTTACTCCTCTTTATTATTTACACCTATTTGTTATTCACACCTCTCATATTGGAACAAAGGATAGAAACTGCTATTTTACTCGGGCCAGTTAAAAGAGTGAAAAACAGATCGGCAGCAGGAGGAGGGAAGACGCGGAGAGGCAGCGCCCTTCCAGTGACGTTTGGGAGGAAAAAGAGATTTGTTTGTCTGGAGAAAGCAGCAAGCTTCCGTACCAACACCTCATTTCTTGTTCTTCTCCCCGACATAAAGAGATATAACCTAATATTCTGGCTGGAGAAGAGGGGGTTTACTTTCTAGATTAATCCACTGCTACAGCGGAAAGAGACTGAGAACTTTTGGAAAGGTGGAAAGCGCAATCAGGACGGTTTCTTCTTTTTCTTTGGTACGGCACCTCCTTATTCTTAGCCCCCCCCAATGGCGGATAATCAGTAACTTAGGAGAACAGTTGTCGTGTGGCGTGGGGAGAGAGACAACTGGCCGTGAGACCCTACGGAAGATAATAGATCTAGGACTTGGAAAGTCTACAAGGCGCCACCGTGTGAGAGCGGAGGGGACTACTTCGGAAGGAATTTACGGGAAGAACAGAGAAAGCCAGCAGGGGGTTTCAGTGACTGCCAGGGGAGGGAGAGTTTTCAATATGAAAAAGGGGGTGGGAACGCCATCAGAAAGGAGGCCATCTAGACAAGAAGATGGGAAGGAGGGGAGGGAAATCAAGGACTATGACAGTTTAATGGTTGAGATAAGGAAAGAATTTAAACATAATGAGCAATATATTGAAAGAAAACTACTGGAAGTACAAGATACGCTGGACAAAAGATTGGAGGGGGTGGTGGGAGAATTAACAGGAAAAGTTAAAGATCTATCGGTAAGAGCCAAGGTGCTTGAGGACTCAATGAAAAGGGTGCAAAAAGACACGAAGGATAATAAGAGGGATTTGGACAGGATTAAAGTAGAAGTTAAGGAGATAGGTAAAGTACAGGAAGAATTGTTGGATAGTATGGCAATGACCCAGTTGAGACAGAATCAAGCAAACCTGAAATTTAGAGGGTTCCCAGAGGAGACAAATGAGAACATAAGATTTAAAATGGTGAAAGAGCTGGCAAGCTGGTTAGATAGAAAGGAAGAAGAGATAAGCTACTCGTTGGCAAATATTTTTCGGATAAAAACAAAATCAGCTAAAGCCAGGGGGAAAAGATTGCCAGGAGATGTATTAGTTATGTTCAATTCGATGGATATGAGAAATGAAATACTGAAACAGAATTATAACAAAAGGTTATATATTGGAGGAAATCCAATTATCATATACAAAGAAATTCCTTCGAGATTTCTTCGAAGGAGGGATGCCTACAAAAAATTAACTAACCAACTGAAGAAAAATGGGATCCTATATAGATGGGAATTTCCGGAAGGAATTTCATTCTATTTTAAGGAAAAAAGATTCAAACTGTCCAACCCTTCAGAATTAGAAAAATTTGCAAGAAGATATGAGAAAGAACTCGGAAAGATGGTGGGGGGGGAGGAGGAGGGTGAACGATCGGGGAGTGGGGACGGAGGCGGAGAGAGTGGAGAAGGAGAGAGGGAGACAAATTCAGGACAAGAGAGGGAAGGAGAAGAGATAGACGATAAAAAACAGTAGATTTAATTTAGACTTGTTATCTTATTATTTGCATATAAGTGATGGCTCTAAAAGTTCTGACCTGGAACGTGAATGGACTCAACAATAAAAATAAAAGGAACCAGATTGCGCATATTTTACTAAAAAAGAACCTCGACTTAATCTGCCTACAAGAGACTCACGTAATAAGAAAGCATGAGAGAATTTTAAGCAATAAGAGATTAGGATTGGATTTTGTGGCTTCAGATAGAGTTAAGAAACGAGGAGTGGTTCTATATATAAAGGAAAAACTTGATCCAAAATTACTGTATAAAGATGAACAAGGGAGAATGATTGTAGTACAGATTATGTTTCAAGGAGTAAAGATTATTGTCGTCGGACTATACGCACCTAATGACAGAAAAGCAGTCTTTTTCTCTGAATTAGGTATTAAGTTAACAGAGTGGATGGATCAAAAAATGATAGTGATGGGTGACTTTAATGGGGTGGTGTTACCAAATCTGGATAGATCAACAAGAAAACAAGAGATTAAGGAAGGCAAGCTACCACAGACTTTTTTTGATTTGGTTGATAATATGGGACTAATTGACGCGTGGAGATTCAAAAACCCTACTGTAAAACAATATACTTTTTTCTCAAATCCTAACCAGAGTTGGGGGAGAATAGATGGTATTTGGATCACTAAGGAATTGATACAGAACTTAATCAAATCTGAAATTCTCCCACAGACTATATCTGATCATAACCCAGTATATTTAGAGTTAAAGGGTAAAGAGGCTAGAGTACTTAGATGGAGAATGAACGAATCTCTATTTAATGATCAAAAGATAGTGATTAAGGCAAAAGAAACAATTGAAGAGTACTTCAAGTGGAATTTAAATAAAGGGACAGCTTTAGAAACGGTTTGGGACGCAGGGAAAGCCGTCATGAGGGGCTTTCTAATTCAGAAAAACAGCCATCAAAGAAAAGAAAAAGAGAAAAAGAAGGAGGAGATTTTAGTACAGTTAATGGAGAATGAAAGACAATTAACTTTTAAGCCAGGTGATGAGACTATAAAACAAAATATAAAGTTATTACAAGCCCAATTTTCTATGATAGTAAACCAGGAGATTGAGTGGAAAGTCAAAATGTTGAAACAGAAGAGTTTTGAATCCGCTAATAAAATAGGGAAATACTTGGCCTGGCAACTAAGAGAAAGGAAAAAACAAAATATGATCTGTAGGATAAGGGATGGAGATAAGATAGTGGAAGACCCAAATGAAATAAAAAGGTTGTTTCAGAAATACTATAAGGATTTATATAAAAGAGGTAAGGAGACAGGCTATGATATAGAACGCTATCTGAAAGAACATCATTTACAACAGATATCAACCGAAGAAAAAGAATTATTAAATCAGCTGATTACAGAGGAGGAGGTAAGGAAGGCAATATCAAAGATGAAAATCGGTAAAGCGCCGGGGCCAGATGGTCTGTCAGCCAAATATTATAAAGTACTAAGTGATCAAATAAGCCCAACCCTATGTGAAGTGATGAACAATACTTTAAAAGAAGGGAAGACCCCGAATACCTGGAAGGAAGCCTATATTACATTAATTCCTAAAAAAGATGTGGATGCCTTAGAGGTGAAAAACTATAGGCCAATTTCATTATTAAATAACGACTATAAACTGTTTGCGGATGTAATGGCAGAAAGATTAAAAAAAGTATTAAATAACAGAATCCATAAAGATCAAACGGGCTTCCTCCCAGGGAGACAATTGAAGGACAACGTAAGAAATGTGATAGATATCATTGAATATTTGGAAACTAGAATAGACAAACAAGCCGCTTTGATTTTCATTGATGCCGAAAAGGCCTTTGATAACGTTTCTTGGTGCTTCCTGACAGAAAATCTAAAAACGATGGGGCTGGGTGAAAGGTTTAGAAAAGGTATAGAAGCTATCTATAATGAACAAAAAGCTAAGCTAATAATAAATAACTCAACATCAGAATTTTTTGACATATCTAAAGGGACTAGACAAGGCTGCCCCCTGTCTCCTCTGTTATTTATAACAGTACTTGAAGTACTTACTAAGAGACTGAGAGAGGCAGTGGAAGTGAAAGGGATTAAGGTAGGGATTAAAGAACATAAGATAAAAGCTTTCGCGGATGATATTGTATTAACTCTAGAAGACCCAAAAAATAGTATGAAAGAAGCCTTGCAAAAATTTGAAGAGTTTGGAGCGGTATCAGGCCTCAAGATTAATAAAAATAAGACTAAAATGTTGACTAAAAATCTAACTAAGGAAGATATTGTAGAACTAGAACAAAAGATGGGAATTATGACAGCAAAGAAAGTGAAATATCTTGGAGTGTGGATATCAGCGAAAAATATTAACCTATATAAGGATAATTATGAAGTCACTTGGAAAAATATTAAGAAAGATCTTGAAATCTGGGAGAGATTGAGGTTATCTTTTCTGGGGAGGATAGCAGTTATCAAAATGAACGTTCTCCCCAGAATGTTATTTTTGTTCCAAACCATTCCGGTACTAAAAGGTCTAAAGCAGTGTAAAGAGTGGCAAAGAGCCTTAGCGAGATACATCTGGCAAGGCAAAAGACCACGAATAAAAATGAAAATATTGGTGGACAAAAAAGAAAGAGGGGGATTCTCTCTACCGGATCTAAGTTTATATTATGAAGCGGCGTGTTTATTGTGGCTGAAGGATTGGATAAGATTGGAAAATAGGGACATCTTGGACTTGGAAGGTTTCGATAACAGGTACGGGTGGCACTCGTACCTGTGGTACGAAAAGGTGAAAGTTCATAGAGGCTTTCTAAATCATATTTTTAGGGGACCACTATTCCAAGTATGGGAAAGAAATAAAAATATATTGGAAAGGAAGACACCTTGGTGGATTTCACCAATAGAGGTGTTAACTATAAAAAAAATAAACATGGAAGGGAAGAATGCCACCTATGAAGAACTAACTTGGAAGACAGATAAAGGGATTAAACTTAGACCATATGAAGAGATCAAAAATTTATTTACAGGGTGGTTGCAATACCACCAAGTAAATGATCTGCTAAAAGAAGACAAAAAGAAAGTAGGATTTGAAGATAAAAAATCTAAATTTAATGTAGAAGTTATAGAAGGTAAGAACAAAACACTGTCAAGGATGTATGATATTTTGCTGGAGTGGTATACAAAAGATGAGGAGGTGAAGGAGGCTATGACTAAGTGGGCGATAGATATTGGATATAACATCGACTTTGAGAGGTGGTTGGAACTATGGAACAAGAATATGAGATTTACGGCATGCACGGCACTAAAGGAAAACCTGTGGAAAATGATCTACAGGTGGTATCATACACCAGTGAAATTAGCGAAGATTTATAAGTTGAAGGATAAAAGATGCTGGAAATGTAGAGAGGTAGAAGGTGACCTCTACCTTATGTGGTGGTCGTGTTGCAAAGTGAGAGGCTTTTGGGAATTGGTTTATAATGAACTTAAAAAAATCTTGAAATATACATTTCCCAAAAAGCCAGAAGCTTTTTTGTTAGGAATGGTCGGTAAAGAAATTAAAAAAGAAGACAAGACCTTGTTTCTATATGCTACGACAGCTGCAAGAATTATGTTAGCACAAAATTGGAAATTAGAAGTAATACCTAACATAAGTGATTGGCAGGTTAAAATGATAAATTATGCTGAGCTCGACAGAATATCAGGAAGAGTAAGGGACCAAGACGAACAGAAATTTCATGATAATTGGAAGAAATATTTAATGTATATGGAATCTAAATCTCAGGTGACACTGGCGGGGTTGAAATAACTCTAACAGCGGGAAAGGCCTATGTAAAAGAGTTAAAAAGTACGCGACTATATAATTTATTCGATACTTACCAAAGGAGTGGAGGGAAGTCCAAGGCTCAGTTGAGACTAGTTCAGTTATGTATTTTATTTATGATTTGTGAAGTGGATATAATTTGTATAAGGTATGTGGTGGATTTTTTGTTTATGTTTTTTCTGGATATATGTGCAAATATGAATAAAAATTTATAATTTAATCAACAGAATCATCCTCACAAGCTTGTTGTGAGGTTAAAATGGAGGAAAAGATAACCGTGAAAGTTGCCTTGAGCTCCTTGAAGGGAAAGGAAGGATATCAATGACATAAACGAAAGAGGATATTTACACAGATGAAGTTCTTGTGGATTGTGGAGCAGATTTCCTGAATTATTATTTTTTAGTTTTTTATTTATACTTTTCAAATTTATACATTTCATTAGTTTTACAATCAATTTGACATTCCAAAATTTGACTTCCTTTCCGCTTTCTTAAATTTATTTTTTAATGTCTTCTGCATATCCAACCTCATTTAATTTGCTCATTTAATTATCTACTGTAAATATGTACTCATAAACTGCAGGTTTATGAGTACATATTTTACACTAATCCTGCTAATGTTTTTATCTGTTTACAGTTTATCTGTAAATATTCAATAAACCATTTCCATTCTTTTATAAAAAGTTCTCTAGCTTGATTTCTTATTCTTCCGGTAAGTTTTGCCATTTCTGCATATTCCATAAGTTTTTGTATCCATTCTTCCTTTACTGGGACTTCTGCTTCTTTCCACTTTGGGGCAAGGAACATTCTTGCTGCTGTAGTACAATTTAGGTTGTTCTGTCCCTATAATTCGTGAATTTGACATGTAGGGCGATATTCCACATGGAAGTGATGCCATATTTTTCATGTAAAGCTGCCTTATATTGATGGGCCAATTGCCTAACTCTAACCCATCCATTCAAATTGGCAGTGGCTCATCAAGGCTTTGGGCACAGAGGGGGATCTTTCACTGCCTTATAGCACATGTCAAACATTTGATTTCAAATTGTGGCTATAAGATGGAAAACCATTAAGAGACAACTTACCCTGGGGTCTTTTTCTAAGCGAAGCTGGTGCTGAAGACTGCGCCGCCTCCGACCCTTGGACATCCCATTGTGGAAAAAATGGTACCCATCCTCTACAAAGGGTAGCTGGGGAAGATTTTGAACAGTTAAGTATTAGATAACATGCTCGTACTGACCATCATGATAATCTACAATACAATCTCTATAAACAATGGGTCGAATGGGACTGGGCAACCTTAGACCTATGGGATCTGTCCTTGGGATGCTCCTCACACTTCCCTGTAGGCCATGACCCTCAATGACCCTGCTTTGAAGCCTCCTTGAGTGTTTTTGCCTGGTTGGAACGTTGACCTTGAATTCTGATCATACCTCTTTCCCAGTTGTCTGGGTGGAGGAGAATAAAGAGGAATTTATGAGTGCATTGGTACCTTGGTTCTCCAACTTAATCCATTCTGGGAGTTCATTCGACTCCCAAAACTGTTCAAAAACCAAGGCGCGACTTCCAATTGGCTGCAGGAGCTTCCTGCACTCAAACAGAAACTGCGTCGGATGTTCAGCTTCTGAAAAACATTCGCAAACCAGAACATAGCTGTCAACTTTCAGATTTGAAAATAAGGGATCAGCAGCCTCACCTGTCCCGGGGACAGTCTACAAGATATCTAACAATCCGGGATAGCAGTGGGAAGTAGCGGGAAATGGCGCTGGAATAAGGGAATTTCCCGCAAAAAAAGGGAAGGTTGACAGCTATGAACCAGAACACTTATTTCTGGGTTTGCAGCATTCGAGAGCCAATTTGCTTGACAACTTAGCCATTCGAGAACCAAGGTACCACTGTATGTGCAGAAGCTAGCCTAATGCACAAAGGCAAAGCTAACATTTGTTGTTCTACCACTTTTGTCTCTGGCCCCACCCACAAATGGCATGCGGTTGCACAGCACCAGATTTAGGGCAGTATGGGAGCTTCCTACACACAGGGCACTGCGCCAAGGGGGTGGGAAATTGAGATGACCCATAATTGAGAAGATCCATTTGGGGGCACCATTTTTTTTGCCTTGCACAGGGTGCTATATTACAAAAGTCTGCCCCATGGTTGTTTAGGGGCCGCCCCGAAGGGAATAAAGCTCTTGGGTTGAGAAGCATTCTCTACTTCCAGAGCAGAGCATTCAATCCCTCAAAGAGTCCTACATATTATAACCCAGAGGGGGAAGCAATAAAACTAATATCATTAAGACCAAATTGAGTCTTCGGCCAAGAATATCACACTTGTGCATGTGTAGCTGTGGCAACATAAACAGCAGCCTGCTTCTACATCTCCACAGCAAATTATGGTTATGGATATAGCACCATCCATGTACATTTTGCTTCACAAATGCAGAAGAAAATGTTACGCCCCTGCCTTGAGGAGCTTACAATCTAAAATTAAAAATTAAAGAAAGCTCATAAAAGTCTAAATCAGTTAGAATTTTGCTTTTATACGAATGCCTAGTTCCTGACTATGCTAGAAATATGGCGACATATACTGTATTTTCCCATGTATAAGGCTAGGTTTTCTTCCTGAAAAATAATGTCAAAAATTAGGGGGCCACCTACCCCCATTTTCTTAAATCTGAATCTCCAAAAATAGGGGGGGTCTTATACATGGGGGTGTCTTATAGACGGAAAAATACAGTAAATCTTGCATGGCATGGGCTGTTTTGATTTTCCACCAAAGGAAATGAAATCCTCCTCTATCCCGCTCTGTTTGTCATTAAAAAAAAAATTGTACATGGATCCCACAGGACACCTTGAATGTTACAGATCATTGGGAGCCAGGTCTGCCCAGCACTGAACATAAATCTGAAAACTTTTTCATTCCGCTCACAAAACACAGCTAGATGCCTGTGAAAACTGGACATTCAGCATGGCTCTCAACAATTTCCTCAGATGGAAAGAAGTGTTGACAAGGGTTTTACCTTTTCATAATGAGAGACTGGGAAAAATGCCTCACCACCCCATTGCAATTTTTAAAGCCCAAGTTGGGACTGATGGAGGTGATAAGGTCGTGCATTCTCCCTGCTTCTGTGCAAGACTAGCATGCAGGAATGAGAACATTCGTCTGACCGAGGAAAAAGTCCACACAAAAGGTGGCTGTTGCTTAGATGCGCTGTCCAATTTTCGCGCGAAAGATGTGGAATTAAATCTGCTGTTCCGTGTGCCCCCTTCAGAGCTTGGAGTTCCTCTATAGTCACATGGCAAAATATGCCAGCTATATCTATTGTTAGGGGAATTACAGGAAATTATTATAGAGGATCTAGGAAATCCACTCAGAGTAGTTGGATTACCATCTCTCCCACCCACTCGCTGCCCACAATTAAATATGATGCAATAACAGTCTGTGTTTGTGGAAAGGAACGACAAAAAATAAATAGTTTGAGATAATAATAATAATATTTTTAAAAATAATTTTATTATTTGTACCCTCCCCATCTGGCTGGGTTCCCCAGCCACTCTGGGCAACTTACAACACGTAAAAAATGGCAAAACATTAGACATAAAAAATTTCCCGATACAGGGTTGCCTTCAGCTGGGAAGAGGCACAGACAGAGTTGAGTTTTGAGTTATGTGAACTCCAAAAAAAGGCATCTAGGAATGCAGAATCTCTCAATCTCTCTGTCTCTCCAAGGTGAGGAAGCAATTAAGCTGTGTGTTTCCACCTATGCTCAGTGTCCATATTTGTAAACAAAGTCAAATGTCATAAGCATCCAGTCAAATGCCATAAGAAATGCAATAAATCTTTACTATCTTCTTCTTAGTGAACAGGGCAAGCCCAATATATTTTACAGCCTGAGGCAATGGGCAAGATGTCATTCTCCCCATTGCATGTACAGAAATTAGCCAGCCTGGCTTCCAGGTGGAAAAATCAAAACTGGAGACAGAATTACTAGAATCCAAAACTAAGAATTTGTCAAAAATGTATAACTTGCTGTTGGAATGGAATACACAGGATGAAATAGTTAAATCAGCTATGATCAAGTGGGCACAAGATATTGGTCATAACATTATGTTTGAGGACTGGGAACGGTTGTGGACCACCGGTATGAAATTTACGTCATGTAATGCCTTGAAAGAAAATATTATGAAAATGATTTATAGGTGGTACATGACTCCAGTCAAACTCGCAAAAATTTACCACTTGCCTGATAATAAGTGTTGGAAATGTAAAGAGACTGAAGGTACATTCTTTCACCTTTGGTGGACATGCCCAAGGATTAAGGCTTTCTGGGAAATGATTTATAATGAAGTGAAAAAGGTATTTAAATATACCTTCCTGAAGAAACCAGAGGCCTTTCTCCTGGGTATGGTCGGCCAATTGGTGCCAAAGAAGGACAGAACATTTTTTATGTATGCTACAACAGCAGCAAGAATACTCATCGCAAAGTATTGGAAGACACAAGATCTACCCACCGTGGAAGAATGGCAGATGAAAGTGATAGACTATATGGGACTGGCAGAAATGACCGGCAGAATTCGAGACCAGGGAAAAGAGACGGCGGAAGAAGATTGGAAGAAATTTAAGGACTATCTTAGGAAACATTGTAAAATTATTGAAGGCTAGAACGATGTTGATTCAGAAATTAAGGGGTTAAAAGCTGTAATGATTTTGTGATTAAGAAAAGAAAGGCTAAAAATTATATAGAAATTAGGGAAAGGATTTGCTGAATTGACTTAATTAGAGAATGGAATACAGAAAGGGGAGGTATGAGGAGGTTGGGAAAGTAAGTTTTATGAATATAAGGGATGGAAATTATACTTGTTTTGTATGTGTTCTGTTTGGATTGTATGTATTTTTATTGTTTTTGTTTTTTATTGTTCTGTTTTTTCTGTTTTATATAAATTCCTAAACCTTAATAAATATATTATAAAAAAAAAAAAAGAAATTAGCCAGCCTGGCAGGTGAAACTTACTTCAGCACTGATGACCTGACAGCTGGGTACCGCCTTTGGGTTTTTATTATTATGATTTTATTTATTTATTTATTTATTTATTTATTTATTTATACCCCACCCATCTGGCTGGGTTTCCCCAGCCACTCTGGGCAGCTCCCAACAGAATTAAAAGCACAATTTACAACACAATGCCTTGGGAGGGCATTCCACAGGGCAGGCACCACTACCAAGAATCAAGGGGGTTCCCCAACTGTCGTCTGAAGACTACCAGCCACCCATGTGCTTCATACAAGTGGTCCACAGTGCATCTACACTAAATATTATTATTGACCGTTAATTATATTTTCATTTCTTCTTTTACTTCTTATATTGTATTTTGGTTTTGTTTTGTTTTAATTTATTTAAGCATTTTTTCAATACAAACAACAACCGCAAAAGACATCTACAACAAAAACCATAGTAACAATAATATTTTTGTTTTAATTCTATGGGATTCAAATTGTGATACAATCAGATACAGCGTAAGAAACAAAAGAAGCAATCGAAAACCAAAACAGCACATCACAACTGCTGCAACAGGCAGTAGAATCATTAAGAGGTCTGCCAAGACCCTCAGTGACTTTTAAGTGGTCCATGGAGGTGGAGATTGGCACTAAACAATGTAACTGGGGAAATAGTAACCTATTAGTATCCCCCCCACCCCACAAACAAAGAAACTAGCTATCTGTAAAAAGAAAGGTTATTTCGCTCTATGACAGCCTTCCCCAACCTTGTGACCTCCAGATGTTCTGGGCTTCGGTTCCCATCAGTCCCAGAAAGCCTGGACTAATCTTCAGGGATGATGGGAGCTGTCGTCCAAAACATCTGGATGGCATCAGGTTGAGGAATGTTGCTCTGCATTTACAGGATCTATCTTTCTCAACTTGTACTAGGAAAAACAGTTGCATGAACCCACTCTAAGCCAGTCTCTTTTGGATTTCAGCTGTTTAGATGGCTGCTGAAAAAATACCCTGTCTACCGAGGGACCCTGCAATTCAGCCAGACTGCTAAGACTGAGATAAATGGCACATATATTCCTCCTCACTGAGGCTGCTCTTATGGAACATTTTCAATTGCACCGCACGTCTCCATGCTATTTCTTGCTCAGAATAATTCATAACCGTCTGGTTAGCGACTCATCTGCATTTTCAACCCCATTTTTATCGCTGTTATCGTGCTACCCTCTTTCAAATTACAACAATAAAAAAGGACTGTGACCTATTTGGCAAGTTCCTAACAGAACACTTCTGATCTTTTCTGCACAATGAGAAAAGTGGAAGACAGGGTGTAACATGATTGCCTGCGATTGTACAAAACGATTAACCTTGAACGATGCATTGTCACACCTTTCTGGCATGTCTGAAAAGCCACAGAAGCCATTTTAGTTAGCATTTCTGTCTATTTCACTGGCCTTCTAAATTCTTTTGAAAACAGAAATCCTCCTCTTTAAAGATCTTGTTCTTCTAGGTATAATCCTAAAATAAAAGCTATTGCAACTTACAAATTCCTCTTTGGCCTTATGTAATATTAGACAGGAGTGACTGGCGTGCTCTGGTCCATGGGGTCATGAAGAGTCAGACACGACTAAATGACTAAACAACAACAACAAAAATATTTCTAAAGACAAGTTTCAGTTAGTAATTCATACATGCTTGATTTCAATAAACCTGTTGAATAATAAAAAAGTAGCAACTTGCTATACTCAGAAAGGGATAGGCAAAGGTACTAATGAGTTAATTGGTACTAATTAGTCATTTCTGTATTATTACTCTATACAAAGGCCCGTATAGTTAAAGCTATGGTTTTCCCAGTAGTGATGTATGGAAGTGAGAGCTGGACCATAAAGGAGACTGATCGCCGAAGAATTGATGCTTTTGAATTATGGTGCTAGAGGAGACTCTTGAGAGTCCCATGGACTGCAAGAAGATCAAACCTCTCCATTCTTAAGGAAATCAGCCCTGAGTGCTCACTGGAAGGACAGATTGTGAAGCTGAGGCTCCAATACTTTGGCCACCTCATGAGAAGAGAAGACTCACCTGGAAAAGACCCTGATGTTGGGAAAGATGGAGGGCACAAGGAGAAGGGGACAACAGAGGACGAGATGGTTGGATAGCGTTCTCGAAGCTACCAGCATGAGTTTGACCAAACTGCGGGAGGCAGTGGAAGACAGGAGTGCCTAGTGTGCTCTGGTCCATGGGGTCACAGAGTCGGACACGACTAAACAACTAAACAACAACAACATATTTGTATATTTTCTTAAAAACAGATGGCCTTACAGAAGGTGTAGGGGAACTTTAGTCCTCCAGATGTGACTAAACTACCATTCACATCATCCCTGGCCATTGTCCATGCTTGCTGGGGCTGATGGGAGTTGTAGTTCAGCAACATCTGGAAGGCCAAAGGTCCCACAAGAGCTAAGGCCCAACACAATGAGAAATCCTTAAAAATAACATGGCACAGAAGTCTTGATTCAGCTTAATCACACATTACATTTAAAGAACTCTTTTGCCACTTCAACAGTCATGGCATCCTGGGAACTGCAGTTTGCCAATGGTGCTGGGAACTGTAGCTTTGCAGCAAACTACAGCTCCCAGGATTCCTTAGATGAAGCTGTGTCTTTTAAATTGGTATAATGCATGGTGTGAATGGGACTTTTTTGCAGCTGCCAGGAAGGCATTCATGTAGCCTCTGATGGACCATCAGTGATGTCACAAATCAGCTTCTCAGTGGATGATGGAAGCAGAGAGAACGAAACTCAGCACCTTCTGCTAAACAGCTGATCAGCTTACGTGGCTTCAAAAGGCCTCTTGCCAACAGACAAAAGTGTGGATTTTTAAAATTATTATTAACCATAACCACTAAGTTTCAGAGACAAAATGTCACTCAATGTCAATCATTTCGTTAGCAGCAGCAGGAAAGGCTATTACCTGCACCACAGCTGAGTGAAAGTATTTGCCTGTCCACTGTGGGCGATGGGAAGCTGGATTCAGTGGATCTTTTGTCTGATCCAACAGATCTGGTCTGATGCAAATTTTCATAGACTTTTATTTGTACCATTGTCGCTTTCTTGACTGGTGGCAACCCTGGCAGCTAGATTGTTGGAGAGATGCATGCCCAGCCTTCATTTGTCATGCACCTCCCTCAGCTTCTGCATGCTTATACCGCCTTGCCTGATTGCTGTAAGGATATTTTGTTCTTCTTTGAACTAAACACAAATAATTTATAGGTTGAAAAGCTTCCGTCAGTGCCTAAAACCAGAAGACTGAAGATTCATACACATTGTCTGAGAGTGACTCCCCCAGTTTCAGCTGCATTGATTACTCTTTCCTAAGGATGGCAACAATTAAGCTCTAATTGAAATCCATACTTTTTATGATCAGTGGTTAATGGCTTAATTAATCCTGCCAATCAAACGAATAGCATTTGCTTTGTGTTTTAGGTTTTAAGGGCTAACTGCGAGGCTATTTATCCCTCAGAACATCGGGAAGCAAGTTAAAGCTCACGCTGAACAAAGCTTTGTGGGTTCTGTTATTCGCCCACGAAAGAAAGGTCACAGCATCTAAAGCACGTCAAGGATTTTGCAGAAGAAGAGAAATATTTTTAGGCACGAACAATGTGGACTTGAAAATGCTTTACATTTCATCATCCTTGTGTACCGCAGATGTTTTTCATGGACAGAACAAGTTGCTCACCCCTGTGAAGAAAGATTTGTGCCTGGCACTCGGCTAGCACTATGAAAAATGTTAGGCAGTGGTGGCAGCAAGAACAGATGGCTGCTGGTGCTTTGCAAAAGTCATACATTCTGATATTATCAACATCATCCGTTATACAAGCAAAAATCAGTAATGGCAGAGGAAGAATAACATATTTAGGGTTACTAGGTATGTTGTTTTGGGGGACATTTAACAAAGCCAGGCTGCTATAAGGTAAAGGTAAAGGTATCCCTGACCATTAGGTCCAGTTGTGGATGACCCTGGGGTTACGGCGCTCATCTCGCTTTACTGGCTGAGGGAGCCAACGTTTGTCCGCAGACAACTTCTGTGTCATGTGGCCAACATGACTAAGCAGCTTCTGGTGAACCAGAGCAGTGCACAGAAATGCCGTTTACCTTCCCGCTGGAGTGGTACCTATTTATCTACTTGCACTTTGACGTGCTTTTGACCTGCTAGGTGGGCAGGAGCTGGGACCAAACAACGGGAGCTCACTCCATCGCGGGGATTCGAACTGACCCTAGGCTCTGTAGTTTAGACCACAGTACTTACCTAGTCACATTGCTCCAAAAGAGCAACCATTGTAGTGAGAGACAGGGCAGTGTTTTGGTTAGAGTGTTGGAGTAGCACTAGACAGACCCAGGTTCAAATCCCATTCAGACCTGACATTCACTTGACCTTGAGCACTTTACTTTACTGCATCTTAGCCTAAGCTACCTCACAGGATGTTTATAAGCATAACAGCTGGGGGGGGGAGAAAAGAGAAGAAAAGGACTTTGTATGCAACCCTGAGTTCCTCGCAGAAATGGTCCGGAATTTTCTGGACATGCAGTACTACCTCACTGTTACATGCGCTTCAGGTTACATGCGCTTCAGGTTACATACGCTTCAGGTTACAGACTCCGCTAACCCAGAAATATTACTTTGGGTTAAGTACTTTGCTTCAGGATGAGAACAGAAATCGTGCTCCAGCGGCGCGGCAGCAGCAGGAGGCCCCATTAGCTAAAATGGTGCTTCAGGTTAAGAACGGTTTCAGGTTAAGTACAGACCTCCGGAACGAATTAAGTACTTAACCTGAGGTACCACTGTATACGTAATGCTGCAGTCCGGGCAAAAATCAATGAAAATATCCAGGGAAATCCGGGTGCCCATGTTGGCAGTGTCGTTTTTGCCGATTTCCCATAAAAATAGCTCCAAAATGGCAATTTTGTGCCAAACTAGAAACTTCATCACCCCACCCCCCAAAAGAACTCAACAACTTTGCCAACTTTCTGCCTGGATTTTCACTGTTTGAAATACGGCAACCCTGGCTACTGTACAAAGATAACAGCCACCACCATTGCTCCAGCCACAACCATGAGCCTGCAGCCCCCTGAAATTTGCACACAAAGGAATATGACCCTCGAGCTTCAAAACATTCCCTAGCCCGTTTTAGAAATTTGTGTGACGCATGCCTGAGAGCGAAAGTCACCAGCCATAAGAAGAGGAAAGATGTGTGAGCATATGAAGGAGCCATTTTTAGCACCAGCAGCATATGGTTCCTGAGAAAAACGAAATGCCACCCGTCACATTCCCTCTGCCGAGTGGCTCCCTACCAACAGTGCTGCGCAAGGAACATGCTTAATTATTTAGATAACAAAAGTAAATATAATTCCAGCAGCAGATGACATCCTCACTGTTCCCCCAAATGAGACTGATATTTTTTATTGGTCTTATGCATCCTCCTTCCAAAGCACCCAGCAGGGAGATAAGAAAGGCTCTGGATGACTTCACGCATGATGTTTCTCACTCAGTGATGAGCTGATGGCTTCTGCATATAGGAAAAAAACATCATACAGCACAAATGCCGCATGGCATACACACTTTTCTAGCCTGATCCTCAATAGAAGTAGCTTGTGTCAACTCCAGGTTTTGGAGGACTCTTGGACAAGACAGAAACCCACCCATTTCCCCCAGCTACTCCTTGCCTTCCTTGTCACTGCTCCCACTTGTGAGGCAGAAAGCCAACCAGCTGTTAGGGACCATGCTGAGGAGAGCTGCACTGAGGAACAATGGTGGAAGCCACCCCCTCCCCCTGATCCTGATCCTGTTTCTGAATCTCCCCAGGAGCAGGAGGACAGTATAGATTTAGAACAGTGGTTTGCAGAGGGGCATGGTTCAGAAGGCAGAAGCTGGGAAATACTGGATGGGGAACAGCTAGGAGAAGAAACACTGGGAGAGAGAGGGTTAACAGATTCATAGTCTTTGGAAAGCATTCCTCCAGCGCCCTCCCCAAGATTGAGAAGAGCTCAGAACAGAAAGCGCAGAGGGTACAAGCTCAGATTACAAGACATAGGAGTGATGTAGATTAATAGGGACGGAGTGGGTGTGAGCCTTAATTGGGAGCACTGTCATTCTAGGTAGACGTGTTCTTTGTCTCTCACTATGATTATTAAAGAATCTAACTGGTAAGACTTTCCTTTCGTTTGATCTCTTCTTATTTACTGCCAGGGGGGAAGAAGCCGATTCCCCAAAGCCTGACACCAGCAAACAAGCAGCATCCACTACTACCACTCCCCACCACCGCAGTTGCCTAAGCCAGAGCAAGAGGCAAGAGAGTAAGCAAACACGGGCAATGGGAAGAGAAGGAACATGGTCCAGGGGGCTGCTGCCAGTGGCTCTCCTGCTCAGATGTGGGCCCTCATCAGACCTCATCAGATCACGTGACACCAGCCCTTGAAGTTGTTCATTTATTATTTATTTATTTATTTATTTATTTATTTATTTATTTATTGAATTTATATACCACCCTATACCTGGAGGTCTCAGGGTGGTTCACAGAATAAAATCAAAATATATAAAATCAAAATCAGAACAATAACAACACACACACCCCAAAAAGAGCCACATTTTAAAAGGGTTTAGGATGTCCATCAGATCACCCAAAGCCCTGGTTAAAAAGGAATGTTTTTGCCTGCCGCCTACAGGTGTCCAATGAAGGCGCCAGGCAAACTTCCCTGGGGAGAGCATTCCACAGATGGGGAGCCACTGCAGAGAAGGCCTGTTAAAATGTTAGAAATGGGACTCACTGTACTCTCCTGATCTACATCCCTAAACTGGTTTGGGCATTCAAGACTCAAAGCTCAAGATGAATTCACTTTCCTGTAAAGAGAGTGCTTGAATACTGTAGCCAGAATAGCACCCTCTGGATATTATAAGACAATTCTCATCATCTCATTGAAAGAGATGGGTTTGCTTAATGTGGAGAAGGGATGTTTAAAAGGGAAACATCAAATACCACATACCAGTATTACTACAGAAGAAACATCAGCATGCTGAAGGGTTTTGTACCTTGGCTGTCCTTTGAAAGATGGGCCCTGGGAGGCAGGAAGGGGAGGAAGACAATGCAAGACATTACCCTCTCCAGAGGGCATGCCTTAATGCTCCCATGGTGAGAACCTACAGTCACTTATCTTCACTGTTACAAAACAGTGGGTGGAGTCATAAAGATGCCCAGAAGGGCTGCCTGAAGCCTTTAAATTATTCCTCATCTTAATCTTTTAAATGTTCCCTAAGAATGCCATGGAGGCCAGCACAGAATGCAGAGGCTGATGAGAAAGTCTACTTACATCTCCATCCACTTTTTCTCTCACTCGCTGAATGATCAAACCAAAGGAGATGGCTATGCCTCTAGAGCCCTAGTGACCAAGGAGCCAGCAGAGGGGGGTGTCACAATGAAGGGCGTGTCACAAGGACCTCCGCAACCTAGCAACCACCAGCACTCAACTGACACTACTCTCAACTGACACTACCAAGTTTCCTTATATGGCTTTTAATCCATGTTCAGCATTTTACAAGTATGTAAAATGATATTTATTCCTTTATATTCAAGCTTCCATTGTTCCTGTGCATTAGTTATCTAATCTACCTCTCTGCCTCTTTGGTTCAAATGCCACACACCAAAAGGGTATGGAAAGGGCTTTGTGTATTCGAAAATTCACAAAGTGATTCATTGCAGCTCCACAGCAGCCCTCTCCTTTTCAGTGTCATCCTGTATTGCTGAACAGTGGAAAACCAGAAATCACCCCTTGCGTGTTTATTAATTTTATTCCCCTCCTTCACTAGCAGGTCCCAGAGCAAGTTACAACCGTCTAAAATTATTATCATTGTTGTTATTAATTAAATTTGTATACCGCCCTATACCCACAGGTTTCAGAGTAGTTCACAGGATAAGATCACAATATAAAAATACAAAATACATAATAAAAACAAAAACAACCCAATAACCCCCCCCCCCAACACATTTTAAAAGGACATTAGATGTCAATCAGATTGACCAAAGGCCTGGTTAAAAAGGAACGTTTTTGCCTGGTGCCTAAAGGTGTACAGTGGTACCTCAGGTTACATACGCTTCAGGTTACAGACTCCACTAACCCAGAAATAGTGCTTCAGGTTAAGAACTTTGCTTCAGGGTGAGAACAGAAATTGTGCTCTGGTGGCGTGGCAGCAGCAGGAGGCCCCATTAGCTAAAGTGGTGCTTCAGGTTAAGAACAGTTTCAGGTTAAGAACGGACCTCTGGAACGAATTAAGTATTTAACCTGAGGTACCACTGTACAATGAAGGCGCCAGGAGAACTTTCCTGGGGAGAGCATTCTGCAGAGGAGCCACTGCAGAGACGGCCTGTTCTCGTGTTGCCACCCTATGGACCTCTCAAGGATAAGGCATGTGAAGAAGGGCCTCAGAAGATGATCTCAGGGTCCGGGTAGATTCATATGGAAAGAGGCAGTCTTTGAGGTATTGTGATCCTGAGCCGTTTAAGGCTTTATAGGTCAAAACCAGCACTTTTAATTGGGCCTGGGAACTAACTGGTAGCCAGTGCAGTTGGACCAGGATCAATGTAATATGCTTAAACCGTCTTGCTCTGGTGAGCAACCTGGCCGCTGAATTCTGCACTAGCTGAAGTTTCTGCACCATCTTCAGATGCAGCCCTACGTATAAGACATTTAGTTACAAGTCACTGTGTGATGAGTGTGCATGCATGATCCAAACTTAAGATGAAAGAAAGAAAGAAAGTTCAAGTAAGTTGTGGTTTCTTTTTAGTTCTGAAGGAATAACCAAGACAGAGGAAAAGCAAAGCACTGCATTACACAACAGCAATACTTCAAGACAAGTGTACACCGTTAATATTTTATTCCTGTAGAATCTAAAGGCCCGCTCTTGATCCTCACAAAGATGGCGTCAGACTCAGAGAAAACATATTTCATGCAGGTCAAGACTTCTTTTCATTTAATGGTTCTGAAGCAGGAGAATATATTATTAGTATTTCCATCCTTCCATCACTGTGATAGAAGGGTTGCCATAATGATTATTATCCATGCTACTATTGAAGGAACTAAAATCTTGTCTTCCTTAAAATGTGGCAATCCTTCTCTTAAGATTGGGTGCCTGTCCAATAGCCTGAATCCTACACTATCAGAATCTTGTTGCTGTTACATCCCCAATTTCTCCATTAAGGAAAGACCCTCACTTGACTGAACTGTGATAGCTCTACTTTGCAGTGTATTTTTAACACCTCCAAGTAGTTTATCCAGTCCTCTGCATAGACTTCATTATCGTGTTTATCATCATACCTATTCTTCAAAGGAAACATGCTTTCCTCCTTCACAGAAATAAAATTCTGTTTGCAAAGGGTGGGGGTGAGCAAAACAAAGGGATACAATTCTCTGCTGAATACAGTACAATAAAATGATGTTGGTGTGTGAGGATCCCAGCTCCTTTGATGGCCACACAATTGTTCTGGTACCAGAGATGCTCTGTAACATATTCAAGCAAGACCCCAGCCCCCAGTCTCCAATGCAACACAGAAGACAATTGCTCGGGCTGGTTAGATGTCCTCATGCCACCCTATTCTGTGATTGTTCCATACGCCGGCTCTGACTCACCATCTACTTTGTTTGCCTCCCTGTACATCTTGGAGATTTCCTATAATTAATTTCAGAATGGCTACATGTACAGCTTGCTGCCATTTCCAATTTGCGTCTTCCCCCCTTCAGACAGATGAGCAAAAGTGCATACACATATTGCATCAGGCAATTCCTACTTGCGCTGACTTTGATTCAATCAATACAGCTCATGCATGTCTTGTCACTGATTTGATCACAACGCAAAAGGAATCTTGCTGCTTTTGTGTGATCGCAAGATGATTCCTTTGGGCTCCAGTGTGATTATGCCTTGTAAAGGTTACTTGACCACAAGATCAGTTAATCCCCATACCTGGAAAGAAAATCAAGTCAGGATTTATTTATTTTTAAATTTTTGTTAGCATCCTTAATGATTTCTCTTTGCATGTGTTGGTTAATCCATTAACACTCTTGTTTTGAAACTAAAGCATATGCAATGGAGCAAAGGCCAAATGCTACGAATGGATCGTTATTCATTATTCTTCACAGAGTAGCACCCAAGCAGCTTTCCTACCAGTGAGCACTCAATAAATAATTGAAACAGGCTTGAATAATACATAGGAGGCTTCCCATCTCCTTTGTTTGAGTCACATCAGTCTCAATGGAAATTCGGCAAGTTTAGCATTATGGATCCTGATGTGGATGACTAGCGTACATAACAAAACAACAGCACATTCTCAAAGCAAATTGGCAAACGTTGACGTTTCTGTTCCCTGTTTTTACAGTTACAGCCAAAGACCTTAAATATTTGCTCAGAAAAGAGAGCTAAATCTGGAGCATATCACTTAGGCTCAGAGGTTGCTGCGCCTTGCAGGTCTTCAGCTAACCATCTTTTTAAATAAAGTAAGGGCCAGACATCAACACATCTGCACAAGCCATTTAAAAACATGCCTTCCTGTGCCTTCGGCTGCTGATCCACTGAGAGACAACTGCTCTGGGCTCTTTGTCAACTCTTACCAAGCTGAAGCCATTCCATCTGGCTGCAAAGCAGAGGGAAAAGGGAGAAGCAGATTGCTCCACTGACTTTGCTGACAGACCACTGACCTTTGCCTCCACCTCAGAAGTCAGTCGCCACTCCAGCAAGCTATCTGAATTGTCTCAGTCCCAGCTGTTTGCTATAAGAGCTGTAGCTTTAATAACTGCTGGCCAAGCTCACTTTCACCACTTCCTTCCTCCTTCATTTTGTGTCCTGTCTTTAAAAATCTAAGCCTACTTTTTATTAAGCAGCCACACTGGGTGCTGTTTTGGCTAAAGAGCAAAAAGCATTTTGAGAGATTGAAGCTCAATACAGAGCTTGGGTGGAGTTAAGCACAGTGCTTGCCTCTTTGTACTACAACCATGCACAGTTCTCTTTAAATCTACCAAAGTTATGGAGGGGGGGGAGCAGCATTTGCATTGCTTCATCCATGACGCGGGTGGCACTGTGGGTTAAACCACAGAGCCTTGGACTTGCCAATCAGAAGGTCGGCGGTTCGAATCCCCGCGATGGGGTGAGCTCCCATGGCTCAGTCCCAGCTCCTGCCAGCCTAGCAGTTCAAAAGCATGTCAAGTGCAAGTAGATAAATAGGTACCGCTCCGGCGGGAACGTAAATGGCATTTCCGTGTGCTGCTCTGGTTTGCCAGAAGCAGCTTAGTCATGCTGGCCACATGACCCAGAAGCTGTATGCCGGCTCCCTCGGCCGATAAAGCGAGATGAGCCATGACCTAATGGTCCCTTTACCTTTTACCTTTTATCCATGATATTTCTATGCTATAACTTTTCGGAGGGAGCCGTTATTTGAGAAAATATTCTCAAGACTCCAAACAAGCAAGGTTGCTGTAGTAAAATCTTCTGAGGGGCAGATGGGGCTTGTCAACCTGGGAAGGTAGCCCATCTAGGAGAAGGAAATACAGTCTTAGCTTGGTTCTCGAATTTAATCCATTCCAGGAGTCCGTTCGACTCCCAGAACAGTTCCTGCAGCCAATCAGAAACCTTGGAAGCCGCACAGGATGTGCGGCTTACAAAAATCATTCAAAAACCTGAATGCTCACTTCTGGTTTTTGATCGTTTGGGAGCCAAACGAGTTTCAAGGCATTTGGCTTCAGAAATCCCACTGTAAAGCAAAGCCAAAAAAAAAAAGCAGGCAAAAAGAAATAGGCAATTCCACAACAACACAAAGCCAAAAAGTTTTATATTGTCAGTTAAAATGGCACACTTTTGGTTTGTTTTTTTAATCTGCATAAGGAAAGCCAGATGAATAGAGGCTGAGAGGAAAAAAATGAGCCAGCATTCTGCTGTGAAGCACAGTGCTTCAAGGGATGTATTGTGCTTCTCCTTGTAACACAGTTCCTTATTCAACAGTAGTAGAAAGTGCCTTTGGTTGTTTAAAGAAGATTTGAGAATATTTTGCCTCTATTTCAGAGCAGAAGAGCTGCAGCGATGTATGGGTGAGCAGACCAATGATTTGGAGCCTCCACTTCCTGCAACAAATATTTTTGAAGACACATTTCAAGCAATTATGGGGAATTTGTAGCTGTGGTCATTGGCTAGGGCTGAAGGGAGCCGGAGCCCAACAGGAAATGGAGGGTCACAGGTTTGTGGAGAGGTCAGAGTTCATCGTGGATGGAGCTCATACTTGCATTGAGCATTCATGCCTTTGCCAAATAAAGGCTTTTGTTTGTAGTTAATACCAATCAATGAATGGCAGCTGTTTCTTGGCTAGCTATATTAGAATTAATCTTTAGTGTGCTGATAAATCGTTGTACCTTTATTACATCAGTCAAGTAAAATAAACACATCATTTTAATGAGTTTCCTAAGCACTAGTTTTTGCATTGTGCTTTGTCTACTGAGATGCTGTGCAATTCATTTGGGAACAATCATGTCAAAACTTGGGAATATTCACTTCAGAGGAAAGGTAACATTAAAGAAAGAGATAAATAGGTAGAGGAAATGAAAAGATTCTTTACTCATTTCTAACCTCTTTACCTTCATGCAACTACCAAACCATAGTTTATCAGTACATCTGAATGTAGCCAAAGTCTATGCAGACATAACAAAAGCCTATTCACAGATTTAGGGCACACAAAATGAAACCATTTCTTCACACAACCAATAGTTAACTTCTGGAACTAACTGCTGCAAAGCATGCTGATGGCTGGTGGCTTTACATGCCTTGAAGGCAGCCCTGTTTAGGGAAGTTTTGAATGTTTGACGTTTTACCGTGTTTTAATATTCTGTGGGAAGCCGCCCAGAGTGGCTGGGGAAACCCAGCCAGATGGGTGGGGTATAAATAATAAAATTATTACTATTATGAAAGTGGGGTTAGATAAAGGCTTTTGACAGCTCTTAGCTGCCTGCCCCTCCTCGATAAGGGTATCCTGTTAAAGGAATCTGGGGGTGTGGATCCTGCCCCTATTTGATGTAGGGCTCCCCCTGTTGGTGGTTTACCCTTAGTTCGACTCCATGCAGATGAGCTATATCTTGACTCCACCCAATGCCTAAGCCAAACTGTTCACATCTGTAACCAATAAAGTTGTGGCCTGTTTTAGCCCATGAAGCTAAATGTCTGTGTGTTCATTAATCAATAGGAAACTGCAGGGCTCAGGGCCTTGGCTCATAAAGGCTTTTGACAGCTCTTAGCCCTCCTGGCTAAATGGAACTTCCATGATCAGAGGTTTGGTACTTCTGAATACCAGTTTGAGTAGCAAACAATGGCTGAGGTTTGACACTTTCACTCTGTTCACGGGCTCCCCAGAAGCATCTGACTGGATATTCCTGGAAAGAGGAAGCTGGGCTAGAAGAATTTTCCATCTGATCCTGAATCATAGGCATGCATATGTGCCCAAGCACACCCCAATGTTTAAAAAAACCCCAGGGATTGTGGCAAAGAGGATAGAGTGAGGTTAAAAAAAAAAGAAAAAGGTAAAGGACCCCTGGATGGTTAAGTCCAGTCAAAGGTTACTATTGGGTTGTGGCGCTCATCTTGCTTTTCAGGCCAAGGGAACCAGCGTTTGTCCACAGACAGCTTTCTGAGTCATGTGGCCAGCATGACTAAACTGCTTCTGGCTCAAAAGAACACCATGATGGAAACCAGAGCGCATGGAAATGCTGTTTACCTTCCTGCTGCAGCGGTTGCTATTTATCTACTTGCACTGGCGTGCTTTCAAGCTGCTAGGTTTGCAGGAGCTAGGACAGAGCAATGGGAGCTCACCCCATTGCACGGATTTGAACCACTGACCTTCTGATTGGCAAGCCCAAGAGGCTCAGTGGTTTAGACCACAGCGTCACCCGCATCCCTAGGAGAGTACAGAGCAGCAACCCAGCTCCCTCAGCTTCCACGACTCTTGGAGAAGCAGCAGTGGGAGAGAGACAAAGGCAGAGGGAAGCATACAAAAGGCTGGAGTGGAACTGCAGCTTCTGCCTGTGTCGGGCTCCGTCTCACGGCTATGTCTCAATCTGAGTTCCACTTGCCACCTTTGGCTATGCTGGCCAGGGATGGAGGGAGTTGTGGTTCATGTTCAGCAGCATCTGGCAAGCCAGAGGTTATGTACCTCTGCCATAGCATCCGGGGGGGGGGGACTCAGGCCTGGGTGGGATAAATGCTTCTATGCATACATAGCTGTCAACTTACAGATTTGAAAATAAGGGACCAGCAGCCTCGAAAATAAGGGATCAGCAGCCAAAATAAGGAACACAGGTATGTTCAGCTTCTGAGTCCCTCCGAGCCAAAGGCAGAAAGCCCAGCCAGCAGCCAAACGAAGCCTCAAGCGATGGTTCCCACAGTGCAGCAACCCAGCAAAGGGGATGCAGCAAGGAAAACCACCGTCACCTCTCCGCTGGGAAGCGCTGAGCAAAGGTGAGTCCCCAGGTAACACGGCCGATTTGATCGGCACAAGGCATGCAAGCTCCACACCCCCAGTTGTTCTTAGACTCCTTACTGGGTGAGCAATGCAGCCAAGCAACACTGTTGGAGCCTCCCTCCTCCCTGGCCGGCAGGGAGGGAGGGAGAGGAGCTGCTTCCTTTGAAACCTGGGAAATTTAAGGGACATCGTCAATAAGGGACAGTAGCGGGACACGGTGCTGGGATAAGGGACTTTCCCGCCAAATAAGGGACGGTTGACAGCTATGGCATACACAACCCACACACCTTCACCAGGCCTGCTCTACTCCCTCCTTAAGTGCACAACAGAGGCAGTGTCTTCTGCTTCCCCGGATGAAAAGCAGTGTGGGCTGTGTATGTATAGAAACTTCAGATATTCGCATGGCTGAAATGCCTCTTGTACATAGATAAGTGTTCTATCCATTGCTCCGCCCCCTTTTGCCTCTGGCCCCGCCTACTCAGAAGGTTTCCCATGAGGGCACAGCTGCTTGATTGGCACTCAGAAAGCTCCACACTAAAGAGATTTATATTACTATTATTTGTCACAGCCAAGGAGACACACAAAGAAACACCAGTTATTGGCAGCTCTATAGGGGTAGAAGGAAAGCATATGCATATTAACACATCGCAATCTGTTTTAACAACTGAGATTCTTTTAGCAATTAGCAAAGCATTATTTTGCAGTTAGGATGTACACAAGTGGTTTCCCCCACTCCCTCCTTAAGAGTGATATTTTTCTCTCTCTTTTTTAATTAGAATGGAGTGAATCATGCAAAATAATTTGCTTCTTATATTATTGGCTTTGTGTTTGTGAGTAAGCTCCAATTATCTCAAATGTGTTATTTTTTCTTCTTTTTGACATTAGGAAGCCAAAATATTTTTCCCCAAAACCAAATTAGTTGAGTGGTGCCTGTACCAGTGTGAAAATGGTTTCGAATGAGAGAGAGAGAGAGAGAGAGAGAGCATGCAACTTGATAAATTTCTACCATTGGTAGTTGTGAAATACATGTTTTAAGAACTGAACAAAAGAAGACTGGGTTTAATGGCTTGTTGTGGATGGAATGAAACAGGTCAGTTTCCTCCAGGTTAATGGGGACCCGGTGGCTCCCACAGAGAAATCCCATATTTGTCTACTCAAAAGTAAACCCCATTGAGTTCAATGGGGCTTACACCCAGGATGCTGGGTACAGCATTACAGTTGGGAAGGGCCATAGCTCAGTGGTAGAGCATTTGTCTTGCAAGCAGAAGGTCTCAGGTTTAATAATAATAATAATAATAATAATAATAATAATAACAATAATTTATTTATACCCCGCCCATTGAACTGGGTTTCCCCAGCCACTCTGGGCAGCTCCCAACAGAATATTAAAAACACAATAAAACATAAAACATCATATATATATATAGAGAGAGAGAGAGAGAGAGTAAATATTGTTTAATATAAACAATTAATATATTTAAGGGTAAGCGTGCTCCTAAACATAATGAGACCTACTCCTGAATAAGTATGTGCTGAATCAGGTTGCCAGGCTGAGATCCGTACAACAGGATTGCAACTCCGTGTGCACTGACCTGAGATGAAGCCCTGCTCAGGTCAAAATGCAGGGCAAGCCTTACTTGTGCCTAAAGGTAAAGGTAAAGGACCCCTGACAGTTAAGTCCAGTGGGTTGTGGCACTCATCTCGCTTTATTGGCTGAGGGAGCCGACATTTGTCCGCAGACAGTTTTTCCAGACAATGTGGCCAGCATGACTAGGCCGCTTCTGACAAAACCAGAGCAGAGCACGGAAATGGTGTTTACCTTCCCGCCAGAGCGGTATCTATTTATCTACTTGCACTGTGACGTGCTTTCTTTGACTGCTAGGTTGGCAGGAGCAGGGACCGAGCAACGGGAGCTCACTCCGTCACGGGGATTCGAACCACAACCTTCCGATAGGCTCAGTGGTTTAGACCACAGCGCCACATGCGTCACTCTTGTGCCTACTCATAAGCAAACATTGTTAACTTCATTGAGACTTACTCCCAGGTAAATGCATATTGTACAGGAGCGCAGTCTTAAATATATTCGGGGAGGTATCCGGTTGTCCAATACCACAGTGGGGAAAATACCTCCCTCGCACTGACACATTATTATTGGTTTCATTATTTTGTTGTTGCTTATATATACACAGAGCAGCTCTGGGTCAGGTAAGAGGAAGAGAAGAAGGAGAGCTGGCCCGTTTCACCTCACAGGGTCTGAGGAAGACACAAGTGCCTTTGCTGTTTGTTTTCATGTATGCCTCACAGCAACAACAAAAAGCTGGCTACTCAAGCTGCTTTAAGAAGTCCTGAATGTTGTTGAGGGCCACCAAAAATGGCCACAAGGGCTGAATGTGCCCCCCAGGCTACATGTTGGAGCATTCTGTTATAGAGGTTGCCGGGCAGCAAGTTCCATCACCCCTGACCATAGGTCATGCTGGCTAGGTCTGGTGCAACCTGTAGTCCAGAAACACCTGGAAGGGCACAGATTCCCCACCCCAGTCCTACACAATCGCATCCTGGGTAGGTCTAACCACACTCAGCTGGAAATAAATTGCATCGCTTTGGGTGGAATTGATTTGCACATAATGATATGCTGAGAATCACAGCCTTTGATTCCCCCAAACAAAAGACGTCTTGTGAAAAATACCTCTTTTGTTCCGTATACCAACTGACAAAAGCCCAAAGAATGGGCTTTAGAAACATGTCTCTTTTCTCTGAGGATGTAGGTTAGAAGGAGATGTTTTGATGCTTGCAAGCGACTTACGCATCTCACATTGGTTCTAGCACATTTCCCAGACCAGCTATGTGCTTGGAATATTTAAAGGTACAGGTACCCCTGCCCGTACGGGCCAGTCTTGCCAGACTCCAGGGTTGTGCGCTCATCTCACTCTATAGGCCGGGAGCCAGTGCTATCCGCAGACACTTCCGGGTCACGGTGGCCAGCGTGACGAAGCTGCATCTGGCGAGCCAGCGCAGCACACGGAACGCCGTTTACCTTCCCGCTATAAAGCGGTACCTATTTATCTACTTGCACCCGGGGGTGCTTTCGAACTGCTAGGTTGGCAGGCGCTGGGACTGAACGACGGGAGCGCACCCCGCCGCGGGGATTCGAACCGCCAACCATGCGATCGGCAAGTCCTAGGCGCTGAGGCTTTTACCCACAGCGCCACCTGCATCCCTTTTGGAATATTTGTGGTGGTACATATGAAAGGAAAGGGCCTGAAAGAGAAGCAGTGTAGAGCAGTTCCATTGTGTTTATAGTAGTCACCAACAGGGGTGGCTGTGACTAAGGGCAAGGGCTTCTCCAAGTGGGGCTCAGAAGGACTCCCGTCTGAAAATTGGAAAACCAGTGCCAGTCAGACAGCCTTCAGCTAGATGGACCAATAGTTTGACTGCGCACATATCACCAAAAGAAGGGAAGGAGGAAAGGGAGGGGGAATGAAGGTACAGATTTGCATAAATAATAATAATAAAATAATAATAATTTATTATTTATACCCCGCCCATCTGGCTGTGTTTCCCCAGCCACTTTGGACAGCTCCCAACAGAATATAAAAAATATGATAAAACATCAAACATTTAAAACTTCCCTAAACAGGGCTGCCTTCAGATGTCTTCTAAAAGTCAGATAGTTGTTCATTTCCTTGACATCTGATGGAACAGCATTCCACAGGGCAGGTGCCACTACCAAGAAGGCCCTCTGCCTGGTTCCCTGTAACCTCACTTCTTGCAAGGAGGGAGCTGCCAGAAGGCCCTCGGAGCTGGACCTCAGTGTCAGGGTTGAACTATGGGGGTGGAGACAGGTGTACTGAGCCGAGGCTGTTTAAGCCTTTATGGTCAGCACCAGCACTTTGAATTGTGCTCAGAAACATACTGGGAGCCAATGTAGGTCTTTCAGGACCGGTGTTTTATGGTCTCGGTGGCCACTCCCAGTCACCAGTCTCGCTGCTGCATTCTGGATTAGTTGTAGTTTCTGGGTGACCTTCAAAGGTAGCCCCACGTAGAGCACATTGCAGTAGTCCAAGCGAGAGATAACTAGAGCATGAACAACTCTGGGGAGACAGTCTGCAGGCAGGTAGAATTTCAACACTTGATTATTCAAATTTATGTGCATAGCTGCAAATTAAGAACTAGTAATTGTAATCTAAATAGAAACCGAAGACATCTGCCCATGGTGGAGAAGTCTGTGGACCACTCTGGTGCCCTTGATTTCCATTTTTTAGAGTTAGAGTTGTATAAAGGTTAGAGTTGCATCCCTGGCTCTGTCCATGTTTGCATCGGGCCCCTCCCATCGCTGATATGTTGCTCTCTGAAAGTTGTCTTTGAGGCAATGTGGCCCCTGGGCTGCAAAAGGTCCCCCACCCCACCCCTGATGTACAGGAAGTGATAGGCTCACCTATCAATTCTTAAGGAAATCAGCCTTGAGTGCTCACTGGAAGGACAGATCCTGAAGCTGAGGCTCCAATACTTTGGCCACCTCATGAGAAGAGAAGACTCCCTGGAAAAGACCCTGATGCTGGGAAAGATGGAGGGCACAAGGAGAAGGGGACGACAGAGGATGAGATGGTTGGATAGTGTTCTCGAAGCTACCAGCATGAGTTTGACCAAACTGCGGGAGGCAGTGGAAGACAGGAGTGCCTGGCGTGCTCTGGTCCATGGGGTCACGAAGAGTCGGACACGACTAAACGACTAAACAACAACAACAAAAGATTTATATTCTGGAGTGGCTAAAGATAGGGAGCTTTGCACCAAACTCCCTCCCTCTATTTCCTTAACAATTCAGGCGGGGGGCACAGCTGAGCAGTAGGGGACATCCTTTGCCTTTGGGAGGCCTCAGCCTTGGTCCCTGACACCTCCAGTTAGAAGGAGGAGGAGGAATGAGAGAGCCTCTGCTACTGCTAGAGCACACAGTACAGAGCAAATAGTCTGACCAGCCCCAAGGCAGCTGTTTCTATTCACCAAGACAACATCCACGAAGCTGAAATAGGAATAAAGGTAATAAAGTATAACGACAAATGAAACTGATACGGAAATTAAAAACACCATTGCCAATTACATTATTGCTCGGCCTATTGTTCTCAAAACGTGACGTCTGTCTCCCTAGGGATGTGAATGGACATTAATAATTGGCGAAGTGAATAGAGAGGCTCTTGCTGGAACCGCTGGACCCTTTCCGCATTTGTTTGTGTTTGCAATGCGATAACTGTGTTGAACATTGCGATAGCAGAAGGAAAGTTGGGGCACAAGCACTCTACTTTGAAAAGCCAGCTTAGCTTTCACATCCATCTGGGAGAGGTATACAGTGGTACCTTGGGTTAAGTACTCAATTCGTTCTGGAGGTCCGTTCTTAACCTGAAACTGTTCTTAACCTGAAGCACCACTTTGGCTAATGGGGCCTCCTGCTGCCGCCGCACCCCTGGAAAACAATTTCTGTTCTTATCCTGAAGCAAAGTTCTTAACCTGAAGCACTATTTCTGGGCTAGCGGAGTCTGCAACCTGAAGCGTCTGTAACCTGAAGCGTATGTAACCCGAGGTACCACTGTATAGAGAAAAATATAAAGAGCCTTTCTTTCTTTCTTTCTTTCTTTCTTTCTTTCTTTCTCTCTCTCTCTCTCTCTCTCTCTGGAAGATGGAGACATTGCATGTGAACATCACATTAGCCTGAAGCACCTCCACCCAATTTCAGAGTACTACAGATATTTTAGGCTACAAGTCCCTTCAGCCTTGGTCAGCATGGCCAATGGATGGTGGGAGTGGTCAGCCAAAATGTTTGAAGGACTCCAGGTTAGGAAGGATTGGCATAACTGGCTATGCGGATGTCATTGGCCTAAAGATAAAGTCCCTACCAGAGAAGAATGGCAGATCAAGTTGATGGATTATGCCAAAATGGCTAAAATGATTGGAAGAATCAGAAATCAGGAAAACCAAAATGTTAATAAGGAATGGGGGAACTCTATAACCTATCTTAAAAACCATTGTAAACAGTTAAAATTGTTAGTAGGATTGGAATGACACTTGTAGTTTAATGGTGAATTATGGGACACAGTGGAGAGGTAAAAGATTTGGATTATCACAAAAGATGCAGGAGGAAATGATTAACAATAGGACCCACAAAGGGGAGGAGGGAAGTCCAGTAGATTCTCTGGAATCTTGTTTCTATGATTTATGTTGGCTATGTGACTGTAAAATTTAAATCTGAAAACCATACACACACACACACACACCCAATCCCAAAAGAAAAAGAAAAAAGGAAGGATTGGCATAACTATTAATAGTATCTTCAGGTGTTTAGTTATGGTAGCTTTATAGCTGATATGGGGCTAATGAGAATAAAGAGGGAGATATCAGCATGCTGGCATGAAAGCCAAGGTTTGCATAAGTAGCTTGGGGACTTAGGGGGAAGAAACCTAAGGCCCACAGAGATTTAAAAAATAATAATTCTGAAATGCCCCAAGGACAGGATGAAGCAGACTCAATGGTCATGGGATTCTAGCTGAACGTTAGAGGGGGGAATGGAAAACCAGGAGGGGATAGAAACGGAACAGAAGAATGGACGACTGGCTTACTAGAACACCAAAAAAAGAAGAACCTTGCAGGAACAGACCAGTGACCTATCTAGTCCAGCATTCTGTTCTCACAGTGGCCAAGCAGATGCCTATTGGGAGCCGACAAGCAGCACATGAGTGCAACGAGATCACTCTACGCTGCAACATTTTGTGGCAGCAGGTTCCACTTGTCCATGCTAACTGTCCGCAGAGGCACCTGCCCTTATCTTTTCCAGCTCCACTCACATGGTTGTGTTGAGAACCATCACCCAAGTGGGAGGCTGCCAACATGAAGCATGTATTGCATCAGAGGAATGATGGGAAATTGTTTCTTTGGCTGAAAGTGCATCATTAGAAAGTGCTGCTCTTCCCTGTGAAACTGCTGCAATGACTCTCAAGGCTTAGGTATACAAATTAACTAATTAGGTGTATGCAGCCCAGCCATTCATGAAGGCCCTGGCAAAATTAAGAGAGCATGTAATCTTCCATTTAAGCAAAATAAAATTAATGCACTGTAAGATATATTTAGGACACGGGTGGCGCTGTGGTGTAAACCACTGAGCCTCTGGGCTTGCCAATCAGGAGGTTAGCAGTTCGAATCCCCACGACGGGGTGAGCTCCCATTATTCGGTCCCAGCCTAGCAGTTTGAAAGCACATCAAAGTGCAAGTAGATAAATAGGAACCGCTCCAGCGGGAAGGTAAATGGCATTTCCGTGCGCTGCTCTGGTTCACCAGAAGCGGCTTAGTCATGCTGGCCACATGACTCGGAAAAACTGTCTGCGGACAAATGTCGGCTCCCTCGGCCAGTAAAGCGAGATGAGCGCCTCAACCCCAGAGTCATTTGTGACTGGACTTAACTGTCAGGGGTCCTTTACCTTTAAGATATATTTTGATATGATATGATTTGTTATTTTTACCCCAGGTTTTTTGTCCATGGACTCATAATGCGGCTTGTGAGAATAAAAACAACAAAACATAAATAGCAATCATGAAAACAAAGAGGCTAAAATGGCAGCAGATCAAAAGCCATAGACTCTTCCCCACCAAAGCTGCTGTTGTTCATGGTCCAGCTCAGCCTTGGTTGAGAATTTGCTTCTAGAACTGATGCCGAGTTGAAAGACTTGACAAGACCACCTCCCAGAAAACCACTATTCTAGGAGTAGTCAGTGTGGTGCCTTACAGGTGTCTTGGACTACAACAGCCCCATCATAACATGACCAGTGGTAAAGAATGATGGCGGCTGTAATCCACAATGTCTGAAGGCTACCTTTGGCTACCTTTGAGAAGCATCTTAAGTTACCAAGCTTGCTAGGTTGCCTTAAGCCATTGGATGACTGTGAAACCATCTATGTCCAATGACACTTGTGCAAAATCACACCCTTCATATTTGAGAAGCAACAGCAACTTTTTGTGTTTCCACTGGAAAGGCATAATTGAGAGGTGCTTTTTTTTTAAGGTGTCCTCCTTCTTCCACCAAGCCCTTCTTCCTTATCTAGCTGTTCAAAGGAGTCTCTTTCAAAATGGAGGAAATTAAGCAGTGAGATCCCCCAAGGATCTGTATTGGAGATGTGCGATTTAACGTACGGTGCAATCCCCTACATGTTTATTCAGAAGTTAAGTATCATTGTGTGCTTAGGATTGCAACCTTATTCATACATTATCTGGAGTTACAGGAACAAACAGAATGGTAGCCGAAGTTGCTCAAGAAGGATCTCTCCAAACCGGATGAGCGGGCAACAAATCAGCAAATGAGATGCAATGTGATCAGAAAGTCAAGTATATTGCACCAGGAAACATCTCCACACATACACTCATTTGTATGTGTGCCTCTATAATGTTTGTGCCTGTGAAAAGTTGTGCATTGGGTAGCTACAGCTATATTTAACATGGTCTACACACTATAAGGAAACTCATGTCCTTGGAAAAGGTGAGGACAGTTGGATAGATTGTTCAGAAATTATAGGATGAGCTATTTGGGAAGGAGTACTTGGCACTGATTTAAATATAAACAGCATTTATATAGCTGCACTATGACAGGAGTTATCTGGGTACCTCTCAAAGCAAAACGTACAGCAGTTGGGATTTTACAGATACTTTGTTATATAGAATCAGGATAGTGTCTTGATAAATCAGACAACGATTTTCCCCCTCTTTTAATATGGACAAGATTTGTGAATAATTCCTGCCATCCACCTTAAGTCCTTGAGATGAGTTGGTCCAAAATTCAGACAGAGAGACCACACACCATTAATTATGAAGTATACTGTGGGCCTACTTATTCTCAGGTGATAAAGTTTGCACACAGTGGCACTTCTAAGGAAGCATTTCTCTGAAACAATCCCCAAGAGAAAACTGCCAATATTACTGTGGGATGGGGGGGAAATGCTAGCTGAAGTGTTTTATAAACTTCGGGAATGTTCATGCGGTAGTAAAGTCCCAGAGTATAGACTTTAGGATGTCAAAAATAAATGGATGTACATCTTGGTCCTTTATTTATGTAAAACAAAGTGCCCAAAGCTTTACAGTATAAGCCCACACATTAACCTTAAAAAGGTGCTTTATTATTAAGCATAAATTTCACAGAAATGAAATAAAATCTGAAAATTACTGAGCTTGCCCAACTGCAGCTGAAGTTAAATATATACTTAAATGTAGGCAAAACAATTCCCTTTTCCAGCGGAAGGTTTGTTTGTTTTTATCTCACATACAGTATATCTTTTCTCAGTTTACTCCTATTAAAATCAGCTCAACATACAATGGCAAAACAGCATTTATGAATCACAGAGAAAAGGGCTTTTAGATGGTCTCTTTCCCTTCTGGGGTGCATCCCAGCCCACCATTGGCAATTCTGAGAATGTGAAGGCAGTGGACAACTTAAGTTTTCAAATCTCCAAGTCATACTTGTGGGGGAAACAACTGAGCCTGCTGGGAGATCCTTGCAGAAACATGTTTCTCAATCAGAACTAGAAGATAAAGGAGTAGGAATTTCCATAGGCAATGAAGCCAACCCTGCAAAACCATCTAAGCTCCTTATTCCCCACAGAGAGGAGAAGCCAAGGACTTACTGCTGAATTTATTCTCCTACAGTAGAAAGCAAATGCACATCTTGTAAATAATGCATGGCGATTTCCTTTTTGTCCTTCAAACAGGGCGTGTGGGGAAAGGATACATAAGGAAGAGATGCGCTGCTTCCTAGCGATTGCTTTGTAGTTGGGTCTCATATTTGGGGGGGGCAATCTTCAATTCTAAACTCACCGACTGGGGAGAAAGTGCCACTAAGCTCGATGGGACCAAGTGCAATAAGCTTTACAGAGCATGCCACACATATCTCTGTTGGTGGTTGCTGTAGCTTTTAACTCAAGAACGTCACCAGCAAAACCCTATACACATCCACATCAAAAATAAGCCCCATTGGCTTCAGTGGAGCTCACTCCCAGGGAAGTGGGCACAAAGTTTCTGCCCAACCCTTAAAGAAAAAGAAACTAATTCCATGGCCACCGTTCGTTCTGCAAAGAGGAAATGGTGCTTTGATAAGATATTGCTGCTCACAATGGAAGGAAATGAATTTGCACTCCCAGCTCCTTGTGCGAAGGCAAACGGGAAAAGGCTGACATTCACTTGGAGTTACACCCTTCCAATGGGCAGAATAACTTTGTGGATCCAGGTACACATCTGGAGGATAACCTATTATATTTATTTTATTTTTTATTTTTTTATACCCCTTCCCAGAGTATTCTCAACATCTAGCTTGCCTCCGCTTATTTCGCCTAATAGTTTAGAAATCTCCTGCATCTGGTGTCCATTTCGTTTACCGGGGACTTCCATGAAGCAAAAGAGTCTCACACACTAGCTGTGCAAGGAGCTGCATCTCTGAAACAGGATGTGAAATGAAAGTAAGGGAAGGGCAATCTGGAAAGAATCCGAAATATGCATTTGGCAGAGAAGCATATCTACGGAGTCTGACCCAAAGAAACTTGGCTTTTTAAAAACAGGGGCTTATGCAGAGGCTCTCTTCCCCCAAAGCTCTAGCAACTGAACCACATCACTATTTAATAGAAGAGAAACTTTGGCAATGCTAAATACCACCTTATCTATCGGACAGCAATGGAATTAAGTTGAGGTCCCCATGCATTTTGCCTTCCTTCTCCTAATGATTCCTCTGTTGAGCTGAGGCACCTCTGGTCTGCGTGCCACAAGTTAGGCTGACTTATTATGCTACTTTGATGTGATTTCCCTCTCAACCTCCCCCCGCTCGATGCACACACTTTCAAGAGCCTGATACAATTCCCAGGGAACAGGGGAACACCCATTAACCACAATGGAAGTTAGATCAGGTCTTTCTTGCATAACTGCCAGCAGGGTGGTGGAGGGGAAAGCAGCAATGGGCTGCCTGCTTCTATGCACATATTTATTGCTCTATTTTTTCTAGGGACTTCACAGGAGCTGCTCTGACCAGGAATGTTTCATAAGACCAAATGCTGGGTGTTTAGCAGTCTAGATTAATCAAATGCACAGCAGTCTCCTGGTTTACATAAAGAGAGTGAGAGCTTGGTTTCAACTTCAGGAGAAGCAGAAAGGAGATGTTTGAAAGGCTCTTTGAAGCCATAAATTAGTAGCATGCATATATTCATCAAGAAGGTTTTCTTGCCTTAAGGTCCCTTGCTCCTCTTCTTAGACATCACATTTCTAACCTTAGCTTTCAGCTTGTTTGTTACAGCCTAGCATTTCATTTTATCACATTCACACTGCAATTGCATGAAATTTAAATTTTAATCCCCGGTGCAAACTCTTTGTGTCCAGCTGTCCTTGACAGAAATGTTTTTAAAGCAGGTCCCACGGCTAAAGGCAGCTTCTTCTCCGGATTTGCATGCACAAGTGAGTTCCTCAGTTATGATTAGCATTCTGCTTACCCAGAAAAAAATGCCTCCTGCAGGCATTTCAGCAGGAGAGTGAAACCAGAGGGCGGCTGTGTTTTGCCAGCAATTATAACAGATTACCAAACTCACCAGGTGAAGCAAGCACCAATTGGCACTGGTCTTAAACCCTACAGTGCCATGCTTAGCTGGCAGTGGGGTCTTTGAACAGTCACTATCTGAACCTGCTGCATCTAAGAAACTGAAGAAGCAGAAAAATTAGCCATGAGGATTTCCTCCGCCTCCCCTTCTAACTTGGTGAACATAATCACAGAAGAGCGTGCATTTGGCTGCTAGTGGCTACAAGAACATAATGTGCATCCATCATTCAAAAGTCTGCAAAAAATGAAAAATGAAAATCTAGGTAGAGCATTTGGTTTCAGAGCAGCCATCCACCGATAAGAGTTTCAAAGAACTCTGTCTAAAAAATAATACCCCTTTTGCTCCTGTAAAATGCATGTACAGATCTCTTCAACTTTGCAAGGTGATTCTATCAGCATCATGCACAATTGTGTTTTTTTAAGAGGGTGGGTGTATTTTGTAATAAATAAACAAACAAATAAGCACGAGAGAGAGGACCTTACCTTTCTGACCCCATTAAAGCCATATTCTGCAGCAAGTTGCTTGGCTTCTGCTTCTCCCCCTTTGTGAAACTCAACCCAGAAATGATTCGTGTAGATGGGTCTTTCGGAGGCAGAGGCAAAACGAAGCAGCCCTATGAAAAAGAGGCCGGCTGTCTTCCAGTGTGGAGCAGCGTCTGCCTTCATGGCTCTTTCGGACAGGGAGTGCAAGGGAATGGTGGCTGAGTATGAGAACTGAAAATAACGGTAAGCAAAAGGAAGAGGATATAAATAATATAATGTCGACTTTGGGGTGGGGGAGGCTGATCAAGGGGCGAGCTGAAGGCAGCAGATCAACCGGTGCTGTGGCTTAGCATGTCTGTGCCTGGAGAAGAGGGGGAATCCGTGCTGATGTGTGGTGTGCGTGTGTGTATGTATGTGCGCGCGCGATGCCAGATCTGCATTTTTCAGCTCCTCCTCATCTCTAACACAGCGAGGCGGCTAAAAGAAAGCACCAACCCGAGCGAGGTGGGGCTGCGGGGCTGCCAATCGCGGCCAGGCAAGAGGGTGTGCGCTCCTCCCTCCTCTGCCTCCCAGCTGAACGCGCTGGCTTGGAGGGCTGGCACCCAGGACAGGCAAACCTTCCTAGCGGCGGCGACTTGCCTGATTCAGCACCTTGGAGAATTCCTCCATTTCTCCAAGCCCTGCGCGAGAGGAAGGAGAAGCCTAAGCAGAGGAAGGAGAAGCCCAAGGAGAGGGAGATAGATAAGCCCTCCAATTAGCATCCGTGCTGTCACTGTTTTGCCTCTGAGGGAGGCGATGCTGAAACAACAGCCCCCTTCCTATCCAGAACCTCTCTGACCTGATCCCAGGCTAACGTTACCTTCCTGCGCGATGAGGGACTCCTCCCTTCCCGTTGCAACAAGGGAAGCTCTCTCTCTCTCCAAAGGGCTTCCCCCGACTAAATGGCCTTTGGCCGTTCTTCTATTGCAGGGTTGCTGAGCTTTGATTCGGAGGGACAGGGACGTTTCCAGAATCCTCAGCTGATCTTGGCTGGGGTAGGAGATCTCTCTGACAACTGGTGGATCAGGGGGTGTGGGTCGCTTTCCCACATCACCAGCGAGATGAAAGTGTTGCAGCTCAAAACACTCGTTGATTGATTCGTCGCCTATGTAATTTAAAGATCCCGTTATCTGGCCAAAGGGTGAAACTGATAGGCGGATCAAGGGAAGGCATTTATAAATCAATACCCTGCTTTCAGATTTTGAATGGAGTGCATGTGTGAGGCCAGAGGCTTCCTGTTAGTCAAGAGGAATACTGTTGAGGAACATGACAAGAACCTGCTGGATCAGACCAAGAGGCAATCTTTCAAATAATAATAAAACAATTTTTTTATTTGATTTTACAAGTGTAGAGTTATAACAGTACCAAATACATATCCATATTTAGAGTTTTCTCTGAATCTCCCGACTTCCCACCCTCCCCTCCATGGGTCCTATTGTCAACATTTTCAACTGCATATTATTTCATAATCCATATTTTATATCTCTCCATATTGTCCATAATATTTGTTACATTACAAGTGTTACTAGTTTTCATCTGCTTACAGTGGTCTCCTCCTAAATACATTATAATTTTTTCCCATTCTTTATTGAAGTTTTTGTCTTCTTGGTTCCTGAGCTTTCCAGTCAGTTTTGCCATTTCGGTGGAATCCAACAGCTTGGTTTGCCATTCCTCTCTGGTAGGGACTTTGTCTTCTTTCCATCTCTGGGCTGGCCAAGAGGCAACCTAGTCCAGCAACCTCTTCTCACAGCAGTCGACCAGATGCCCATGAGTAGAACTTTAGTGCAACAGCATTCTCCCCACTTCACACCCAGCAAACTGATATTTAGAGGGAGAACACTGCTATATCTACAGCATTTTCAAAGCGTTTAACATTGTTACATCCTGCTCTTACTAAATCTCAAAAATGTGAACATGGGCAGGAGATGGTATCAGAGGTCAGAGTACAGTGGTACCTCGGGTTACATACGCTTCAGGTTACATATGCTTCAGGTTACACACTGCGCTAATAAAAAAATAGTGCTTCAGGTTAAGAAATTTGCTTCAGGATGAGAACAGAAATCGTGCTCTGGCGGCGCAGCAGCAGCGGGAGGCCCATTAGCTAAAGTGGTGCTTTATGTACGCAACAACAGCAGCAAGAATACTGATTGCAAAGTATTGGAAGACACAAGATTTACCCACCCTGGAAGAGTGGCAGATGAAGGTGATGGACTATATGGAATTGGCGGAAATGACTGGCAGAATCCGAGACCTGGGAGAAGAGTTGGTGGAAGAAGACTGGAAGAAATTTAAAGACTATCTGCAGACTATCTGCAGAAACACTGTAAAATTAATGAATGTTAAAATGATGTTAGATTGAAAATAAGTGGCATTAGCAACAAAGTTAACAAGAGTATGCAAAATTGAACTGATAATGGATGAAAATATAGAGTTATAATATGTTAAGATATAGAGTTAAGATAAACGAAAGAGGGTAAGGATTTGCTGATTTGATTATTTAAATGGGGATACAAAAAGGGGAGGTGTGAGGAGGCCAAGGAAATAAGATAATGAGTTAGGGTCACAAAAATGGATTTGTTTTTACTCTTCTTTTTCTTATTTTATGTATTTTTCTATGTTTCTTTTATTGTATTTCTTTCTTTTTATATGATTTTTTAAATTTATGTTTTTGTAAAACTTCAATAAATATCTTTAAAAAAAATAAAAAAATATATATCTTCTCTTGCCACAGAGAGGACACTTCAGTAGATCACTGCTGACATTGACTGATTTGTTTTAATATTTCAGCCAAGTGAACAACTGAATGAATTTATTTGGCCATTTTCCAGCAGTGGGAACTGGTTCAATTAATTAGACACTCTCTTCTTTCCTTAATTCTCCAAGCCCTTCAACATTCTCAAATCACCCAAACAGAATCAAATGCACTGAGGAATCTACCCAGTCATCCCATAATTGTTTTGCTGGATTCCTACCTCTCTGAATAATGATGCCTACTAAGGCAGGAGAGGCTTTCTCAACATATCTGCTTACTTTTTGATAGAAATGGACTTATTTAGGTTTTATAGAGTACATTTTGTACTATTTCCCAACAAACATTTTAAAATCTGGAAAAAAACAGCTGCAAAGTACAAAGCAAAAACAAAACAAAAAACCCTGCCAGATTTTCCATAATCCATTTTTAAAATGGGGTAGAGGTTTTAATCCACTCTGCAGAAAGCCAAGCGAAAGCAATGTGGATTAAAGGAAGAGTGAGCTGCTTAATTTCCCCTACAACGCTTGATACAGAAACAAAACAAAAGCAACAGAGAGAAAACAAAAACTGTGGAATGAAGCAAAGCACTGACTGATTTATTCCAATACTTCATGGTCATTTTTGTTTACCACTTGAAAAGAGTTCGTGGCTATCAAATGTCTTGTTTGAAAGAATGCAATCACATCATCACATGTCTGGCCCTGAATCAACCCTATATCAACCATGTTGCTCTGGTTTTCAAAATGCTTTTTGACTGCTAAAGTGGCATCATAGTGCTTTAAATGCCTAGTGTAGATGTAGCCTTCCCCAACTTTTTTCTAAAGTAACACATCCCAAATTTTGTGACCTTTTCTCATAGGGTAGTTGCTCCAGCCCCTTGATAATTTTGCCTGCCTTTTTATAAACCTTTTCCAGCTCTGGCACGCTGTAATCCAAGTTTATAAACCTCTAAAATGGCTCCCCTAACTGTACTTGGTCACAATGTAGTACAGCAAAACCCGGACGGCTACAGGTTCCCCATACATGCCCCAGAGCTTAATTTTTCTGTTGTGATTCAGTGAAACTTTCTTTTTTTATCGTTTCTTTGGAGCTGGGTATTTCAAGTCACACGTTGACTTTTTCCTTGCTAATGGTACAATGACTAGAATACAGGAACTGGGCTGAGGAAAAGAAATTACAGCGGTACCTTGGTTAGCATACGTCTTGGTTTGCATACGCTTTGGATTACAAACACATCAAACCCAGAAATGTGTGTCCCGGTTTGCAACCTTTTTTTGGATTACAACCTTTGGGGGGGGGTTTATGAACAAAAAAAAAAATTGGAAGCCCCATTGGCGAAAGCATGCCTTGGGTTACAACCTGTTTTGGTTTACAAACGGACCTCCAGAACGGATTATGGTTGTAAACCAAGGTACCACTGTACACCCATTCCCAGGACCAGCCTAAGACATTTTGGTCACTGAGGCAAACCACAAAATGGTGTCTCTCCCATCCCACTAGGTAAGAAAGGGTGACTGAATATTTACACCAGGAGCAAGAGGGAAGTGTAGGTATACAGCGGGAACAAGCGAGGAATAAAGATATACATTGGGAACAAGGGGGTGAGGGAAGATCTACATCAGGAACAAGGGAGAGGAATCAACCTTATTTGATGGTTGAAGGGGGAATCACAGGCCATCATGGTGTGGGGGGAGGGGTCCACTGAATTACACCAGGCAGGTGCAGACCCCAAGATACTCCAGAGGGCAGCCCCCACCTTTTCTTCTCTAAGGATGAGAAGAGACCAGCAACGACTTTTATTTGCTGAGATGAAGCTACAGAGGTTCCATCGATGGGGATCTGCTGAGCAGATCTGGCCTCCAAAGGATCATGTGGTGGTGGCAGCAGCAGCAGAGGGTGATGCATTCCTTGGAGGCCAGATCTGCTGCCCCTCTGGATGCTGCCACCTGAGGCAGTCTTCTCACCTTGTCTCATGGGTGGGCTGGCTCTGCCCATTCCCCTCAGTAGTGATCTGTGGTAATCTTCTTCTTCTTCTTCTTCTTCTTCTTCCTCGGTGATCACTTGTAGCTGAGTAAGATTGTCTTCCATGAACACAGTCTTAACAGTGAGTTTGTAAGTGACTGTGGAGGCCAATTCTGGATCCACACGTCCTTCCACAGTGGGGACATAGGTTTCCAGGTGGGAATTGATCACAGTGCTGTGATGAAGGTAGGGATGGGGTGGGTGAGGAATGAGCTTGTGACTGATGATGCAAGAAGGGGGGGGTGAGGTATGGCCGAAGATGGAGGAAAGCATCAGCAAGACATGCTCTGGTTCCTCCTTCAACACCATTTCAATCTCTTGTGAAATCAACTCAGTAGGACATTCAGAGAAGGGGGAAGGGTAGCTGGGCCAAGGAGAAGCCATCCGTGTTTCAAAGGATGGCTTTATTCACTTTTCATAGGCACAAAATTGGATTATTTCAACATCCCTGTCCCCGGCTTTTCAGAAAGCACCTTCTCCCATGCTTACCAGTGCTATTAAGTGCTTAAGCAATTTAAATCTCTTCCTCTGAGAGCTCTGAGAGAAAAGAGCGCAACACATGAGAGCTTCTTGATGACAGTTTGGGTTTTCCTTGGAACGGTGCCCACCCACTTTTACTCTTCTGCGAGTGACTCATGCAAAACTGATTTAAATTTCAGCCCTCTCTTTAGTAATGCCATGTTGATGCTCATCAGAAACAAAGCTGCACGGATCCTGTCTTTGTGGCAGTGAAGGCATTGGCAAACTTGAGAAAAGTCTAACATTATACATTGTTCTATAGGCTAGAGATCTGCTGTTCCTCAAATTTCAAGCAGTCCACCAAGCCCGTTTGCAGGTTCATAATGCAAGGCACCAGCCACTTCCATCTATGGCAAAGCATCTGTCTTTAGTGTTCGCAAACTATATGAGTAATGTGTCATCTGTTTGTGGAGTCAGTGGTTGTTTGTCCTTTTTTCTTTGCATAGCAACTAATTCCCCCATTACTATGCAGCCTATCTGAGAAGCATTGCAATTATGCAATCAATATTAATAATTATGTTAATATTCATCCATCCTGTCCAGGAAAATGACAGATGGATTTCCCAAAGTGCAAAGAATATCCTATATTCAGCAAGCCTATTTCAGATTAATTGGTTTGAGTGTGTAATGAAACCACAGGAAGCTGGGGAGGAAAAAGCAAAGCAAACTCAAGAACCCTTAACAAAGACTAAAGTCACAGACCTTTGTAGGTCTAGATCATTAGCAGCTTAAGAAACTAGCATCTTTGCCCCTTCAGAGCACAGATGCCACCCTCCTGCTCAAACCTCCATACAGCTTTGGAATAATTTATCGGAGCCATGTTATTTGCAAGGGTCTTCGTTAGTAATAATGGGGCATATTGCCTTTCATGTTGTGAGATAGTAGTTTCCACAGAGGCAGTGAGAAAAGCTGCCATGACCTGTGAGAGGGAAGAAAACAAAGGTTTCTGGATATTTGTTCATATTTTGTGCTACATACACACACAGAGAAAGCCATGAATAAAACAGCACAGATAAAACTATGGGATATTATATACCACTGTGTTGTAGAACAAACTACCTGGTGCTCTGATTTATTTATTTATCACTAAATATTCCACTCTTTCTCCAAAGAACTCAGGATGGCATGCATAGAATTCTTCCATTTCGCCATCATGACTACCCTTAAAACCTTGGATAGGGACATAGGGACATAGATTGCTGCCATGTACTAAGTCTGACCATTTGGTCCATCTAGCTCAACGATTGCCTACAGTTTCTGCAGCAGTTCTCCAGGGTTTCAAGCAGTGAACATTCCCTGTCCCACCTGGGGATACCTGGGATTGGAGCTGGGAGCTCCTGCCTGCAAAACTGATGCTCTACCATTGAATTTTGGCCCTTCCTCTCAGGTAAGTTGGATGATGCCAAGGTCGCAGGTTCAATTCCCCTGTGGGACAGCTGCCTATTCCTGCATTGCAGAGGGTTGGACTAGATGATCCACAGGGTCCCTTCCAACTCTATGATTCTATGTCTCCTTGTCCAACATTGTCACGGTCCAGGTTACAGGCTGTTGGAGTCCCGGCTTGGTACACTGGGACCGGGGTAGAGGACAGGACGCAGGAATCAGCAGTCCAGGGGCCAAGAAGCCAAGAGTCCACAAATCAGGAAACCAGGAGTCAGGAAGCCAAGAGTCCAAGGATCACGAAACCAGGAGTCAGGAAGCCAAGAGTCCAAGGATCATGAAACCAAGGAGTCAAGAAGCCAAAGCACAGCTAGGTGGGTAGCGTGTTGCTGTGGCAAAGAGCCAGTGGGAAATGCTGGTCTTATACAATGGTACCTCGGGTTACATACGCTTCAGGTTATATACACTTCAGGTTACACACTCTGCCAACCCAGAAATAGTGCTTCAGGTTAAGAACTTTGCTTCAGGATAAGAACAGAAATCGGGCTCTGGCTGCATGGCGGCAGCAGGAGGCCCCATTAGCTAAAGTGATGCTTCAGGTTAAGAACAGTTTCAGGTTAAGAACGGACCTCTGGAACGAATTAAGTACTTAACCCAAGGTACCACTGTATACCCCTCCTGGCCCTTGTCACCAGGTGCTACAAGTCTTCTGTCAAGCCTCACCTGTGCGGCCACACCTTGCCCTTCCAGGCCAAACTCAGGAAGGCCCCAGTCCTGCGGGACCCTACCAGCCACAGGGCCTGGCTCCTGCATGCACTCCTGACAGACAGCAGAGATGGGAAACCTGTGATCAGACTACAATTCCCATCAACCATGCCCATTGGCCATGCTGGCCGGGGCTGATGGGAGCTGTAGTCCAACAACATCTGGGAGCTCAGTTGGGAAAGATTGCTTTATATCTTACGGCATCGCCGATGCCTCAGCAATGGATACAAACAGGTCTTTTTTCAGCCAGAGCTTACTGGACCTCACCTCTGGCACCTCTGCATAGCACTGCATACAGGGCAATGCAAGAATATTGTATATTGCTGATGGTTTTAAAAAGCAAACTTTTCTTACATAGGGTATGAGCCTTTGCATAATTATTTCTAAACTGTAACTTAAAGTGCTGGCCCGCTGATTTTAGTGGGCTCCAAAACACTCTGAATCAAAAGGTGTCTTAAAATAAGGGGAAGATTTTTGCCTTCTTCATGCAGCTCTGCCATCCATCTTGCGGTACACTAAAAGCAGTAATTCAGATATAAATTTCACTCTATTATAAAGCAAGGGGAACTGTGTTTTCTCTGTTAGCATTGCCTGTTCTATTTTTGAGTCTGCAGTCTACCCACAGCTATAATTTGGTTGCGAGCACATTTGTACCTGTCACTCTTGCCTATACAGCTAGTCGCTAGGGTGAGGTTAAGGTTTTCGCAGGGAAGAACGTAGACATGAGCCGAAGACATACGAGATTTGAAGTCTTGGTCCTACTAGTTATGAAATCATCATATAAATTCAACATATATCGGTCAGGGTGGATATAGAAATGCTGTTGTCTCAAAAGCATTGGGAGATTGTGTCTGGTCACGGACAGTTGTGCTGTGGGCAGGGCCATCTTACCCATAGGCACTAGGGGTGCGGGGTACCTGGGCACCAGGCTCTCAGGGGCGCCAGGCCGAGAGACCGGGGCCCAAGGGTTTAGTCCAGGGAAGAGCCCATCCATCGGTCGGAGCGTCACCATAGGCTCTTCTGCTGCGGGCGGCTCTGTGCCATGAGTTCATGGGCGACCGAGCCAGCGATACACTGAGGTGGCTGGCAGGCTCCACCCTCCTGCGCGCCTGGGACTGGGCAACCTGGGGGGGAGCGCCAGGTGGATCTTTGCACCCCGACGCTGCATATGCTTAAGACAGCCCTGGCTGTGGGGCACTGTTTTACCCTCTAAGCTATTTAACATATTTACAGAGTCAGTGGGAACAGTCATCAAGGCCTTTTGGACATGATGACATCAGTAATAATTATTTCATTTATTTATTCATTCATTCATTCATTCATTCATTCATTCATTCATACCTCATCCATCTGGCCAGGTTTCCCAAGCCACTCTGGGCAGCTCCCAACAGAAATAATAATAATAATAATAATAATAATAATAATAATAATAATAATAATAATAATAGATAAAACATTAAAAACTTCCCTAAACAGGGCTGCTTTCAGATGTCTTCTAAAAGTCAGATAGTTGTTCATTTTCTTGACATCTTTGCATTCCACAGGGCGGGTGCCACTACTGAGAAGGCCCTCTGCCTGGTTCCCTGTAGCTTCACTTCTCGCAGTGAGGGACCAGCCAGAAAGCCCACGGAGCTGGACCTCAGTGTCCAGGCTGAACAATGGGGCTGGAGATGCTCTTTCAGGTATTTAAAGCTTGCTACCAAGTGTTGCTTATTTGGCACTGGCGCATGACAGGGCCTTCTTGGTGGTGGTTCTGCATTGATAGAATACCCTCCCTCATGAGAGGCATATGTTTCCCTCATGATTAACCTTCAGGGGGGACTTTTCAACATTCCTGTTCACCCAGGGATTTGTTAGTTACTTCTCTAGCACGGTGAATAGTCAGTTCTGTTGCTACCCCCGATGGCGGCTTCATTTCCTTTCCCGGTGTTTTCTGAGTTTCAGATGGAAGCGAGCATTTAATGTGTGAAGCAGTGTGGAATGTGGATGTCTGGTGTTTTACTGGTGAAAGTTTGGCCTCACTGAGGGGCAGTATTTCAACATGAGTAGGAAAATTGTTGCAGACACCAACAGCAAGCAGAGGAATTGGGAAGATGTTAGTGCCCACAACCTCATGCCAATGTGGAAGTTACTGTGAGCTGTCAGCTGTGTAATATGAGGCAATGCATGTTCTTTGTGCTTTTGTCCATTTACTGTATTTATTTTTCCCGATTTGAACTATAAAATGGTGATTTTCTTGAGTCAAAATGAGAGTACCCCTAAACATTGGGGTTTTTTAGGGGGGAAAGCACTGATTACAGATACCAGGTTAAAAAGTGAATGTAGGAGTTGGGCCTGCTTAATGCCCCGATTCTGTGGTCTAAACAAATATCCAGTACTCTGAGAAAAGTGACAACTTCAAAAAAGGATTCCCAGAGATTAGTACATAGCTAGTGGTGAAAGTCACTGAGGAATTTGACCTATTGACAGCAGCCAAGGCATATTATAGATTGGAAATGATTGCAGCTCAGACATAATGAGCTATAAAAAATTCAGCTCATCATGAATATGAATTGTAGCTACACAGACTGCTAATTTTTTTTGCCTCCAGTTTTAATCATCCTCATTATAAAAGTTGTCGTACTGAGATGTATCAAACGTATAATACCCATGGTCTTTGGGTTGCTAACTTCTCTAAAGCACCCTCCACTGCTAGGCTTGAGGGTGTTCTGCAAAATCTACAAATAATGAATTAATTCCAAACCATTCAAAATATTTTTAAAAATGCAATCTGGCTACAGTTGCCTCCACCAACTTAAAGAGAGCGTGTTAGAAAAAATGGTTAAAAATTATGATTTATGTAATCTGCTAAAGATGAGTTAAAATGAAAATCAGATGGGGAGGGGCTTGGGGAAGCTCACCCAACAATGTTTAGAAAAAAAATAAGGATAATACAAGAATTTGTTTGTATTGTTTGTTTTTCTGTTTTTGTTGTTCATTTGTGTTACAAAATGAATAATTTTTTGGGGGGGGGAAATAAAATAAGAGAGGTGACAGACAGTGAAAGCGATATAATTTCAACCGTAGGGCCTGTAGAAGGAAGATTCATTCAGCTGATAAACCCATTCAATTGTGAGGTCATGATCTCAGCTGGCAGAGAGTAAAAAATGTGTTATTCAGGGGGGCTTCATGACCCATATCCTATTTAAGGCTTTACATGATCCAGCGGTTGACAGTTTGAATTACGGTAGATAGAAGGCAGGTGACCGCATTGCAAGAAACTACTGCACAGTAAATGGACTTCTGTCTTAAGTCATTTGCCACTGTCAAGGACTGGGCAGAGGAGAAGTGGTGGAGACCGCCTCACCATCCTGACCCTTCCAGGGAGGAAGAGGAAGACAGTATAGATTTGCAACAGGGGTTTGAGGGAGGTCACAACTCAGAGGCAGATGAGGGGGAAAGTTGGGAAATAATGGGAAAGCTGGCTGACACGTCATCATTAGAAAGCATTCTAGACCCTCCATCTCCCAGAACCTGGTGAGCCTTAAAAGTAGGAGAGCAAAGAGCTCAAAGACAGAGGGCACATAGTGGAGGTGATGAGGATGACAAATGAGGAAGTGGGAGAGACAGAGAGTGGAGATTCACTCGGGACAATGCTATTATCCAAGAGGCTGGGTTCTATAGCTTCTCTCTGTAAAGTCTGAAATAAAAAAGGACTGTAGGAAACTTTTCCTTGTCTTTATACTTTCCTGGGCAACCAGCCAGGAGACTCTGACAGCATCATGACAGCCACTGAATTTCTCTTAAGAGAAGCCTGCCTAGAAAGAATAAAAGTAATCTGACTGGAAATTGATCCATAAATGACAGGGGAAAGATAGTCAATGTGTCCTCATATCCATGTGAGTACTTTACTATCTGTACTGTATGCAAGGATGTCTCCACGACTTGCTTACCTCAGAACAACCCCATTTAAATTAATTGACCCAGATAGTCATCTCTATCAGTTGCAATGCGTTTACCCTGAGCAGGACTAACATTTATTGCAACCCTCTGTGATCAGTTCTGATTCCAGGTTTGGGAGCGGGGCTTGTGGAAGTTGCCCTCAGTGGGGTCTCCTCTCTTAGGGGACCCACTTCCTCCTTACCACTGTCACCACAACCCACTCACCTGCCTTCTCCCACTGGGTGCACAACTGGAGAACACAACACAAGTGTACTGTGTTCAACAAAGTGTAATAATGCCACTCCAGTCTCCTGCTTTTGTCACTGCTTTTTTGCTCAGGGAGGGCAGGAGAGAATGGTCATCAAATACATCCTCTTTGGAGGCCCAGTCCTACCTGGTCATCTGCCTTTCTGAGCACATAAGCAGCGACAACAGGAGTCGCTCAGGATGCTCTGTGGTGAGCAGTGAGACCTTGCAGGATTCTGAGCCTTAACAGGTGCTCAGTGATGCTGACCTCTAGTGCCTGCCATGCCCCATCAAGGTTTCTGCTACTCTCCATGGCGATTGAGGGAATCCCAGATTGCGTCATCTCCTGCCCAGCCAATCGGCTGGCCTGGGGGCGTGGCCTGCTCCATTTAACGCAGGGGCGGCCTGGGATCTCCCTCTTTGCCGCCTCCAGCTGCTCCAGTTTCCCACTCTCCCGCCCTTTAAGGTTTTTTCATCTTTGACCTTGCTATGGACCTCGGTTGGTCACCGTTAAGGGGCCTGGTAGGAATTTTTCAACTTGGCAAATTGGCACCAGCCACTTGGTTTTTCACCTACCTCGTAGCAAATCATCACAACTTCCTTGGTATTGGCGGTTAGGCATTGGTATTGTTATTGTTATATAGATGGAAGGGGGGAGGAAGCGCCATCACCTCCCCCGCATATTGAAGGGTAGTCCGATAAAGGATTCCGGGGGGTGTGGCCCTGTCCAAAGCCTATGGAGGTGAGGGCCTAAGGCACGCCCCCAAGCGGTGACCCCGGGGGAGTTCCTAATTGATGTGCATCAGCAGGACTCCCCCTACTGGTGGTTAACTCTTCCCGGACTTCAAGCGAACAGGCTGAAGCCGGTTAGTCGGTTAGGACCAATGCCTAAGCAAATACCGCTCATTACCTGTAACCAATAAAGTTGTGGCCATATTTAGCCCATTAACCTTAAATATCTGTGTCATGTGTCTTTATTTCCACTGGGGGCAGATGGGAACCTGCCACGCAACAGGACTCGGTCAGGATGCTCTATGGTGAGCAGTGGGCCCTTGTAGAATTCTGGACCTTAACAGGTGCTCAGTGATGCTGACCTCTGGTGCCTGCCATGCCCCATCAAGGTTTCTGCTACTCTCCATGGCATATTAGAAGAACTGCAGCACCTTTTACTTTGGCCACAAGTGTTATTAAAAGGGACTCAGGTGGCGCTGCAGTCTAAACCACTGAGCCTCTTGGGCTTGCCGATCGGAAGGTTGGCAGTTTGAATCCATGCGACGGGGTGAGCTCCCATTGCTCTGTCCCAGCTTCTGCCAACCTAGCAGATCGAAAGCACGCCAGTGCAAGTAGATAAATAGGTACTGCTGTGGTGGGAAGGTAAACGGCATTTCCGTGTGCTCTGCTTTCCATCATTGTGTTCCATTGCACCAGAAGCGGTTTAGTCATGCTGGCCACATGACCCGGAAAGCTGTCTGTGGACAAATGCCGGCTCCCTCGGCCTGAAGCAAGATTAGCGCCACACCACATAGTCGCCTTTGACTGGACTTAACCATCCAGGGGTCCTTTACCTTTACCTTAGAAGTGTCATTGATTTTTAATAGGTTTCTAGACCACCTTTTAGGCAAAATTGCCTCCTATATTTGTTTATTTGTTTGTTTATTTCACAAAAGCCATTTACAGTACACCATATAAATCCAACAATACGTTAAGTAAACATTTAAAATATGAGTTTCTCTAGAAATATCCATGTCTACTGTTGTGCGTAAGGATTAACAACCAAGGAAATGTTAAATATGTGGCTAGTTCTCTCCACACTGAAATAGTGGAGGCATCATGTCCAAATTTTCCTTGATTTACACTTGCTCTGGAGAAGCTGAATTTGCTAGGTTATTTTGCCCCTGCTGTCCCCTATTAAAAGCTCATAAGAGCTTCTCACAACCAAATTCATGATGCCTTTTTCATGTTGGGTTCGATGGTGGATAACTTACCGGCTGTTTGTGGCTACCAATAACTCAGCTCAGTGTGATGCTTCTCTCATATGGAAATGTGGGTCCTAGGCGGTGGTTTTTGTTGGGTGTTTTTTGGAGGGGGGGTAAAGTATAAGGTTCCGGTACTCATATCTTGATAAAAGTGTGATGAATACCAGCAGAAAATTGCTCCCATCGGTATCCAATTAAAAAGAGGCGAGAGTACTCAGTACTGGTGAGTACCATCACACAAAAAACCACTGGTTCCAGGACAACGACTACTTCCATCTGTGGCATGGCAAATTTCCCGTGGGAAATATAAATTAAGCCATTTTCCCTTTGAAAAATTGTGCCTAATTATACATCTGCTGTGGTCTATGTACAGTGGTACCTTGGTTTGCATACATGTTGTATTACAAACACATCACATCCTGGAAGTGCATGTCCCGGTTTGCAACCCTTTTTTGGATTACAACCCTTTTTTCTTTTTCTTTTTTCTTTTTTGGATTACGAACAAATTTTTCTGGGAGGCCCCATTGGTGAAAGCGAGCCTTGGGTTACAACCTGTTTTGGTTTACAAACTGACCTCCGGAACGGATTATGGTTGCAAACCAAGGTACCACTGTATTGTTATTTTCCCCACTAAATTCAGGACAGCCCAGCCTCATCCGTCTTTCAACAGTTTGTTTAACAGCAACGTTTTTGTTTTATTGCTGTGAAAATGTTTCACCACAAGTAAGCGGTGGAATAAAAGAACGATTTTTCTTAACAGGAAGGACATGACAGCAATAGTGTAAATTAGGATCCCTCAGCTTCTGTTAAGGCAATCGGTTCCGTAGGCTAAGTAAATCCCAGAGTTGGCAGCCAATATTTTAAAAGACACAATCCTTCAAAATGGAAGGGCTTCTGCCGAGATCTCATGCATTATCCCTTCCTTATATTGGTAGCTGTCTGTGGCCTGCAGCTGTCAAACAGCCGACTGCCAGCTGTGTTTGCCGAAAGATTTACATGCCTGTTCTGATAAAATTAAGGTGAAGAAGTCTTAGAGGAATAAAACTCTTACTGAGGTTTTTCTCTTAAAAGGCAGAGGGGCGTGTTATCAGGCCCATGAAACAGACTTTCTGATTTACCATTGTTGTGTTGATTTATTTTGAAAGATTTACTTCACCGGGGCCAATACCAGGAGTTAATAAAAAAGAGCATTTAAACAAAAAATTATATATATATGTTTAATACCAGCAAATAAAGACAGCTAAAAGCAGAGAAGGCTAAACCACTCACTCAAATGAAAAACAACTGAGAAAAAATGCAAAGAGATTCTCAGCGCACCCCTAGGAGAAAGCAAGGAAGGCAAAGCCTTCACAACAGCTTCTAGTTTTGGTGGTGTTCAGTTCCAGCACATGACGGGAGCTTTAGGAAGCTTTCATTTCCAGGGATTAGCACATGTGGGTGTTGATTTTAAACCGGGGCTTAGACCACGGCCGACACTTTTATTAAAATTTCAATAAAAGAGATTAGCATCCCATATATAATCAACAGCAAGCTGCTCTCATTTTGAATCTGATGCCTGGGCGTCAGTAGTTATTAAAAACACACTGTGGTCAAGTAATGAACCGAGTTTATCAAGGATTACTGAAAAAAGGACACATGAGGTGGGAACCTTTTGGAAAGTAGCTATTTCAAACCACTGGCTGTAATGTTTTCATAGACATTTTGCTTTATAACTTATAGAAGAATGTTGCTGTTGCTTTAAATTGTTTTAAATATTGTTTTTAATGCTGTGACCTGCCCTGGGACCTTGGGGTGAAGTGCAGGAAATAACTAAATCAATAAATAGCCATTTTATTGCTTTTGGACTCTAGAAAGCATGGGCTTTCTACTGCAAGGTAATGGCCGCAGCCATTTGTCTGCAATTCCCACCTTAAGTTGCCAAAAGGCAGGAAGAAGAGGTGGAAGATGGGTCAGCAAGCAACAAAAAAGTACATTAGTGAATTTGAGCCATTGTTGTTGTTGTTTAGTCATTTAGTCGTGTCCGACTCTTCGTAACCCCATGGACCAGAGCACGCCAGGCACTCCTGTCTTCCACTGCCTCCCGCAGTTTGGTCAGACTCATTTTGGTAGCTTCGAGAACACTGTCCAACCATCTTGTCCTCTGTCGTCCCCTTCTCCTTGTGCCCTCCATCTTTCCCAGCATCAGGGTCTTTTCCAGGGAGTCTTCTCTTCTCATGAGGTGGCCAAAGTATTGGAGCCTCAGCTTCAGGATCTGTCCTTCCAGTGAGCACTCAGGGCTAATTTCCTTAAGAATGGATGCGTTTGATCTTCTTGCAGTCCATGGGACTCTCAAGAGTCTCCTCCAGCACCATTTGAGCCATAGGGTGTGTAAATCTGGGGTACAAGTTGCCACTGATTATGTACACCCAGCCCATAAGTATTGACTCCAATCATAGCTACAAAACTATTCTCCTTTGTTCCCTTTCACATATTCATTTGTTTTTGTTACTAATTCAAAGCAGGAATGTGCATTTATGGAGCTGATTTCCATAAGAAGCCAAGCACACAGAGATCAGCTGCAAGAAAGGGGGTTGTATCCAACAGAGTCATTGTGCTCATGGGGGGGAAATTGGTCTGATCCAGCCGGGCTCTTTTTATGTTCTTTTTTTTAAAAAAAAATATCCAAACAGAAAATTCTATCATTTTCTGCCTGCTCACCTTCAAAGTAAAGCATAATAAATACTACCAAAGCACCTGTATGTTGACTTTCTGTTGGAGCATGCACTTATCAAATGCAAAGTGTCAAAGGTCCATGTATCTGTCTGAAATGGATTAGAAGGAGCAGGAATTATGTTCATATTAAGGAAACTGCCCTTTCTCGGTGCAGGTTAACCTGAAGTGATACAGTTGCTGTTAGCCTTTTCCAGGGAACATTATCTCACAATAGGGTTTGTTTTCCAATTTGTGACATGGAAGAGCTTAAATAAAACACAGAGCAGTATCTCTCAGAAGGGATTAGAAATCTTGACACTATCTACAATGTTTGCAGAAATAATGGGAAACATGTTATTTCTGACTTACAGCACTTTGTCAAAATTGCTGCCATGAGACACAGTTGTGTTTTTATATTTTCACTTATCTCTCCAGGTCCACGGAAAGGGAGGCAGGGATTGTTGGTGGTGAAATTATAGGAAAAGTAATACAGAGATGTTTTGAGAAAAGTGACATGGTTTTCATTTTAGAAAGAGAATTCTATATGAATATGAAATTCAAAGAGGAATCAGCTGATGGTTCTGTATCTGTGATAGGCATTCAGCAGCAGTAAATGTTACTTGAAACAGAAGAGCATTTTCAATGGCTAAGCTCCATGCTTCACTGCCAACACTTATGGAAGGTTGATTTAGCCAGGCTGGCTGGGCACTTGAAAGAGTATGTTGTTGCAAATGTAGCTCAGTTAAGACAAGTAATTTCTTTATACAGGGATATACAATATCTCAATATGTTCTCCCCAATACTTTCCCTATGCTCAAGGAATTATATGTTTCAATTGTAAAGGCAGACTCCAACACTAAGATTACAGAAAAGAGTTTCATTTCATTTCATTTAAAACATAATCCGTAATACAAATCCTCACTGTAGTCATTAAAGCATGTTATACTCTCATTTTAAAAAGCCCAGTTTGTGTGCAGGTAGATTGTGGTTGTTGTTTTTCTTTGCTAGAGTTCTCTTGATAACCCTATACTGTATTTTACATTTATTGTATATAGACCAAATAAACTGAAACTCACATTAACAAATGTGGGAGGGGGGATTACTGATAATGATGGATATGTTTTTTTACAGTCAAGCAGTATGGCTTTATACACTCCAGTGGTGTATAAATTGTACAGAATAAAATAATACCCTGTTTAGACAAGCCTACCCAGGTGCTTAGAAAGCTGAGGAATTTTTTTAATTAGTTTTAGTATTTTAACTTTTGTATGTTTTAAAGTAGGGTTACAGTTTTTTCTTCATTTTACTGTTTTATCTTTTGTAAACCACTTGGAGGCTTTGTTTTTTACAATCAAGCGGTATATGAATTTCATGAAGCAAACAAGTAAATAATATTTCTTCAAACAAGTTCCAGGTGTAACCATGTTCAACCATTCACTTGAATACACTAGAACACAATGTGGATGGGAGGCAGGGGTGAACACACAGCCCCTGCCCCCAACGTCCCTGGGTGCTCAAGTTCCTTTTTAAACCTTTGTGCATTTAGAGGTCTGAAGAGAGTTTCTCAGTGCATGCTGTTGGACATGCTCAGAACCTCTCAGCGAGGGAACCCTGATAAGGCAGAGTTTCCACTAATACAGTGGTACCTCAGGTTACAGACGCTTCAGGTTACAGACATCCTCTAACCCAGAAATAGTACCTTGGGTTAAGAACTTTGCTTCAGGATGAGAACAGAAATCGCATGGCGGCAGCGGGAGGCCCCATTAGCTAAAGTGGTACCTCAGGTTAAGAACAGTTTCAGGTTAAGAACAGACCTCCAGAACGAATTAAGTTCTTAACGCGAGGTACCACTGTAGAAACCTTCACTCAAAGGTCTAAAGAGGAGGCTCTTCTCTACCCTAAGGACATTGGAGGCAAGGCTTATGTGCTTATCCACAACCAAATGCCATGTTCCTGTGTTTTCAAACATCTCATTTGGATGAAGTTCACATTCGACAAACCCAACGAAGTGGCCAGGAGATGTTTACGAGTGCCTTGTCTTTTCTTCTACAAATCCCCAGTGGTCTACACTCTGCAGCCTCCCTGGGTGTTTGTGCTTCAACTGAAACCCATGGGAAGACATCATGAGGTAACTCCTCTCATGGAGCTGAGGTTCGAAAGAACTTGCAGAGAAATTCTGAGGTGCCCTGAAGGAGGCAGAAAAATGGAAGCCTCTTTTGCAGAGAAAGAAAACTTGAGAAACCGAAGGGCTAATTTCAGCACAACACATCTTGTAAGCTCTTAACCGTGCAGCAAGAATATGACTGCTTCTCCTCGGGTGCACAGAACAGCTTTGAGACAATGTGCCACCGTGACAGGAAAGCTGTACATGAAATATTAATTTGTTGTGCTATCTGAACTACAACTCATACCTGGGTGATTCACTAAAGGTCAGCCGGAGCAAAAGCAGCATTGTGTTTGGCTTTGTTTTTCCGGTGAACTTAATGGCCAATCTGATTTTCTTTCAGATGCCTAGAAATATTTCCCACCTCAGTGAGACATCAACTATTCGATTTGGTTCTCGGCAGCTGGTAGAAGGGAAACATGAAAGAGCGTGGGCTTTGTCTAGCTGCCAGTTTTTTGTTTTTAAAAAGGCTATCTTGGAAAAGAACCACCAGCACCTGAACAGTGAGAAGTGAACTGTGCAAGGATCAGAGATGAAAAATCTGAAAATATGAAAGCTGTTGGGAGTTGGGGAAAATGCATCTATTGTATTTGTATTATTGCATTTAGGGACGCGGGTGGTGCTGTGGGTTAAACCACAGCGCCTAGGGCTTGCCAATCGGAAGGTCGGCAGTTCGAATCCCCACGACGGGGTGAGCGCCCATTGCTCGGTCCCTGCTCCTGCCAACCTAGCAGTTCGAAAGTACGTCAAACTGCAAGTAGATAAATAGGTACCACTCCGGCGGGAAGGTAAACGGCGTTTCCGTGCACTGCTCTGGTTCGCCAGAAGCGGCTTAGTCATGCTGGCCGCGTGACCCCGAAGCTGTACACCGGCTCCCTCGGCCAATAAAGCGAGATGAGCGTCACAACCCCAGAGTCGGACACGACTGGATCTAATGGTCAGGGGTCCCTTTACCTTTACTATTATTGCATTTAAAAACTGAGAGTAATATCCAACCTTAGACATACTCATGAAAGGCCCATGGAAATCAACAAGCCTCTTCTGAATATGGCAGTGTTAGATATTACCCGTTGTGGGTTAAAGCAACAGCCCTGATGTGGAAATCCTCTAACGTAGCAGAGGGCTGTGCACCAGCCTTCTCCAATCTACTGCCCTCCTGTGTCAGGCATCAGAGTATCCAACCCCTCACAGTAGATTGCCAGGAATGGATAAGACAGGGAAAGTTATTGCCAATGCTTTTTATTCAATATTCACAGAGAGAGGCTTAGAAATGCAGCCTCTTGGAGTAATGCTGTTGCTCCAAGTGAGTCTCCACCCCCTCCCTCTCTCCCATTATACATAATCACTATGGGAGCTGAGATGTGCCCTCTGCCTCTGAGCTCTCTGCTCTCCTACTTTCAATGCCTGTCGGGTTCTGGGAGAGAGGGGCCTTGAATGCTTTCTGAAGACACTGTGTCCATCAGCTGTTCCCCCTCTGGTGCTTCTTCCTCCTCCTCTCCCATTATTTCCCAGCTTTCCCCCTCACCTGCCTCTGAGCTGTGATCTCTCTCAAACCCCTGTTGTAATTCTGAGTTGTCGTCTTCTTCTCTGGAAGGGTCAGGGTGGGGAGGCAGTCTCCACCATTCCTCCTCTGCCCAGTCCCTGACATCCTGAGGTTATGGGCTACCTGCCATCAGCCCCAGCGAGCATGTAAATATATCCAGTTATTGTTTATTACAATTGAACCCCACCTTTCTTCCCAGAGCTTACTGTAGGATACTGTGTGTGCATCGCCAAAATATAAAGACACTCAATGCATCTGATGATGTAAGTACAATAACATTGTGAGCCTTCGAGGTTCCACAAGACTGGCAATTTTTTTTAATATTAATTTTATTTTTGCTGTAACAGACTAACATGACAACCTTTTCATATCAAACAGAAACTCAGTGAACCCAAGGACATAAGAAGAGCCCTGCTGGATCAGGCCCAAAGGCCCATGTAGTCCAGCATCCTGAGCTCACATTGGCCAACCAGATGCCTTTGGGAAGTCTACAAGCAGAACTTGAGAGCAACAGCCCTCTCCCCATTTGTGATTCCCAGCAACTGTGATTCAGAAGCACACTGCATTCAACAGTGGAGGTAAAATGTAACTATTGTGGCAAATAGCCATGGATAGCAGTATCCTCCTTGTATTTGTCTAATCCTCTTTTAAAGCTATCCAAGCTGGTAACCATTGCTATCCTCAATCAGCCACGTCTTCCTTTGTTTTCTCAAAGGTCCTCTATTAATGGTTAAGTCCACAGAGCCCAGAATCCTTGAGGGGACCAGAAGCTTCACAAGGCCTCTTGTCAAACAGTGACAAGGTCTAAAGGGAGCAATGGAAGACCCTTGTTTCTGTGGTGGCCGCCCCCACGCCTGTGGATCTCTGTCCTGAGTAAAAACTTGTTAGTCCCATTGTTGCAGGCCAAATTACACTGTGCTCCAAATGCCTGGATGACAACAAAAGATTTTTATTTATTTATTTGTAAACCGCTTACAGGTTTTATTCCAATCAAGCAGTGTTGTTAAATTAGTAAGTAAACCTACAATAAAGGTAAAGGTAAAGGGACCCCTGACCATTAGGTCCAGTCGTGGCCGACTCTGGGGTTGCGGCGCTCATCTCGCTTTATTGGCCGAGGGAGCTGGCGTACAGCTTCCGGGTCATGTGGCCAGCATGACTAAGCCACTTCTGGTGAACCATAGCAGCATAAAGAAACGCTGTTTACCTTCCCGCCGGAGTGGTACCTATTTATCTACTTGCACTTCGTGCTTTCAAACTGCTAGGTTGGCAGGAGCAGGGACCGAGCAACGGGAGCTCATACCGTCGCAGGGATTCGAACCGCCAACCTTCTGATCGGCAAGTCCTAGGCTCTGTGGTTTAACCCACAGCGCCACCTGCGTCCCTTGGGGGACAGAATAGAACTCTACAAAACAGAGCCCTAAAGCTGTGGTGCTACTGTCCCTTAGTTCTATTTTCTGATAGCGACCCTACAGGTAGAAGCGGGGTCCCTCTGTAATGCACTGCATCCAAATCCCATCTGCACCCCCAGAGTTGTTCCAAAAAGACGCCACCATCAATGGTGGTAAAAGCCATAGAGAGATCTGGGAACACCAGGCCTCTAACTTTTACTCCACACCTCTTTGCCTCCAGAGTAACTTTTCACAGGGCAGAGGGGGAGGGAGGAATGAAAGAAATTGCCTGTTTTGTCTGGTGGGAACATTCAGAGTCTTACTCATGAGAAGGTTGCACCTAGCTCCATGTTTGAGTGAAGGGACAGAGCAATAGCCCCACCTCCAGCTGAATGCTATTTTCTTCCACAGAGTTGTTTTTCATTCCACAGAAAATAGGCACATTGAGTTTATTACTTTCATAGTGTTCCCATAGTAATAATGTGTTCTCCAACTGATAATACCTCAGTGACCCTCCCAAAAAAATTGTCTGATATGCACATTGTTGACAAAACTCACACAGAAACCAAATGTCCCATAAGAATGTGTTTGAGTAGATGGCATTCTTCATAATATTGGCATCCCTGAAAGTAACACAGTTCAGAAATTCAATTACTGAAAGTACTGAAAGTCCTATGTGCTGAAGTAGCTAGGGCACAGCTAGAGAAAAACAAAACCGGTCTTTACCATGCTAAGGAAGAGAAACAGGGATGCTGCTCACTGCACTATAAATGCAGTCCAGTTTGCGGTATAATATAATAATAATGCAGCATAATTTTCAATTTCAGAAAGTTTTAATGTTTGATGTCTTACTGTGTTTTAATTTGTTGGTAGCCACCCAGAGTGGCTAGGGCAACCCAGTAAAGCACACCAATGCAAGTAGATAAATAGGTACCACTGTGGTAGGAAGGTAAACAGTGTTTCTGTGCACTCTGGTTTCCGTCACGGTGTCCTGTTATTCCTGTTATGCCAGAAGCAGTTTAGTCATGCTGGCCACATGACCCGGAAAGCTGTCTGTGGACAAACGCCGGCTCCCTCAGCCTGAAAAGTGAAATGAGTGTGACACCCTATAGTTGCCTTTGACTGAACTGTCCAGGGGTCCTTTACATTCACCTTTTTAAAATTATTATTATTATTATTATTATTATTATTATTATTATTATTCCACCACCACTATCAAACATATATATATATTAATAAAATCAAATAACAGGATAAACCATTTGGGCTGGGAGCCAGGTTAGCCGTGCCTTACAAACATCCACTAAATGTGATACTGCAGTGTACAGGAGTAGCCTCATCTCCACACTAAAAAAGCAGTGGTGAGAGACCTATTTTAGACTGAGGGCCACATTCCTTTCTGAAGGCTACATGCCAATGGTAGGCAGTGCCAGAGAAAGAAGTGTGCAGAGCAGCAAATGCCAGGTTTGCCTTTGTGCAGTAGGCAACTTTCTACAGACACACCCATCCCACCCTAGCCTCTCTCCAGACAAGCAAGAAGCATGATTGGAGTTAAAGGCACATTGCAGCCAGGCAAAAATATTCAGGTGGCAACAGAAGGCCAGGCTGTGTGCAGCCCGGGAAGACTCCTGAAGGTGAGATACAGAAGCCTGAAGAGCGACTTTTGACCCCCATGTCTGAGGTTCATCTCCCCTGCTATAAACAAACTGTGATAGGATTTATTTAAAAAAAACTGTAAAAGACTTCAAAAACCAGATGAGAAGAGCATATTCTAATCAGTCAAATGCCACCCTAGGTGGAATAGGTGAGATCAATGGTGGCCGTGAGAAAGTTCACTAGACAACATGGACTGTCATGATGGTGAGGCAATAGACAGGGAAGGGCCTTCTTATTGTTACCACACAGTGGGAGGGGGTGGAAGTGGGGACTTGGGTGAGTAGTTGCCCCAGTGCAGGCATAGACTACTGAAATCAACTCATCCATCAACTTGATTCATCCACTGTGCCCTTGCATGGCATTGGCTGCAGCACAGACTCCTCCGAGCCCCTCAACAGGGGGATGTGGGCTCTTTCTTCCTCTATCACCACAACATGGCAATGGGTGGTAGCCTTCTAGCAAACTACCCCGCTAACTCATGCCACAGGCAGTACACCAGAAGCTCAAAAATCCTGTAATGGGGGGGGAGGGGTAATATTAACACGTACAAGGGACTTTAAGATAAACAGTTGGAAAGGGGCATAGTTTGTAGAATATGGAAAATATGGTTTGATGGGAGAAGGAGACATGCAATAGACAGTCTCGGAATACCAAGATGTTGCTTCCTAACTGCAAAGCACCTTTAACACATACATTGCTCTCCATAGGCTTGAGGCCAAACTGTGCTGTAATATTAACAGGGTATAAACTGCTCTCCCAGACCAGCATGTTAAAAACTGCTAGTGTAGGTGCAGGCTGATGTGGAAGCACAATGACTGAAGATCAAGTTAGGAATGAGGGACTTACGACCCTACAACTCCCATCATCCCAGACCATTGGCCACGCTGTGTGGGACTGATGGGATTCGCAGTCTAATAACTTCTGGAGGGCCACAGTATAGCCATTTTCGATACAAGTCCTACCATTGCTATTAAGTATTGCATCTCCAAAAATGAACCCCTGGCTGGTGAAGCCCTGGCTGATAGGGGTGGGGAAGAGACCATTCCTCCACAAATAGTATCCAAAATTATGGGATAGCACTTTCAAGCTTATGTTAATGATGGCTTCTCAATACGACCATTGTTTTACAAACGTGAGTTCCTTCTGGGCAATGAAATGAAAATGCAGTCAATGTGACCAGAAGCACTTTTTATTTTAAAAAAAGAAAAGAAAGAAAGAAAAGAAAGAAACATAGACAAGTCTTGTTTTAACATCAACAAGATTAAATGTCAAAGACAGAAAAATGAATGTTATTCCCTTTGATTTGGAATATTGCTTTATGCTATTTCTGCAGCATGCTTCAAGTTCTGCAATATTTATATGCATATATGGAGACATGCAGGGAGGAATTTTGTGTTTCTTATCAAGAATTACATTCCTCCCCTTGTAATATATATCAATATATGTCACCCATGTCTTCCGTCACTATTAGCACAATTTGTCGTAGAGGTTGGGCAACCTTACTGTAATTATTTCTTATCCATTGTGTCCTAGGAATTTTCCCTTGTGAACTTAAGGGAAACTGCTGCTGAAAAGGTTGGAATTAACAGTGCTTCCATCATTCTTTATTATAAAAAGCTTTTTGCTTAGCTGTTGGATGGCTACATACAACATTTTGTTTCTTAATCTTGGCTATGGACCTGTGTACCTCTTTGATGACTCAATATTCCTAGAGCCTGAGTCCTCTAGAAATAGTTTGCTAGGACAGCTAGGTCTCTGTTTGCCATTCAGTTATAATTGGCTCTATCATTGTATTTTATGTTATTGGTTGACTGGCCATAATAAACATCACAACTTCTGTGTGGTTCCTGATTGGTGGGATTAGTCCCTCAGGAAGCCCATTCAAAAAAAAAAAATTTTTTTAATGAATGCATGAAATCAGGGGAACAATTACTACAAATGGGCAAGGGGGGTGCCTGATTTTTACCCCTGAACATTTATGTCCCCTCTCCCCAATAATGGCCTTTTTTACAACAAAAAATAAACCTTGCAAAAATTCAGTAACAAAATTGTCAGGAACATGATACCAGTCTTTTGTAACAGTTGGAGAAGAGTTACAAGTTCACTTTTTAGTCTTAGGTAGAAAGCAAAGCCTCTTCTTGACCCCAGCAATCAAGAACACAGCATGGAATTGATAGACCTGGTTTCTTATTCTCAGCCGAAACAAAAACTGACTATCTTCTAGGGACCAGAAGTTCTGAGATCCAGCTTCACAGTCAATTGCTACCCAGCAAATTGAGCTGACTGAGATAATGAACCCCTTGCGACTTAGAGCCAATCACCCCATACTTTCCCTGGAGTCCATACTGGCACCATGCAAGATGTTTGTTTTGTTCCTAGTGGAAAATTAAAATAACTGTTAATTACACAGGTGTTTGATTAGACTTAATAGCTCATTGCCCACCCAGGAAATAGTGCATTAAGTTTGACCAGAAGATGAAACAGATTACTGGGCCAGTGAAGCTTGGGTGAAAGAAGTTAAATCGAAGAACTTTAGGATTTGCTATAGCTAAAAAGAAGCATAAATATTATTACCAACATGAATACATTTTGTCACGGAGGTTCGCAAGAAGAGAGCTTTTGTGCGTGGGTAGATAGAGGATTTTGAACCTGAGAAATCCTAGCACCGTTTGCATCCACACTATGCAAAGAGTCCTGTGAACTGTAGCTTATTAAGAGTGCTGTGAGGGATGAACTACAGTATCCAAAATTCTTTGGGGGAAGCCAAGTTCTTTAAATATATGGTGTGGCCCCAGTTAGTAAGTGTAAGGTTACCAGACGTCCCCGTTTCCCGGGGACAGACCCCAGATTGACACATCAGTCCCTATACAAAATCCATTGAAGTTGAAAAGTGTCCCCGGATTCATTGAAAAAAAATCTGGTAACCTTAAGTGACTGGTCATGGCAAGTCATTCCCTCTCAATTTTAGTTTCCTGGGTTTGTTTGGGGAGATTTTAAATCCCTGAGATCTATTGGAATGTGTCTTGGGGGTAGAATAGTAAAATGTCCCAAAAGGCATTTGTGTACATACATTTTCTTTTCTTTTTCCCAGTTAAAAAGTACATAATTACTGCTACAACGGCAGCAAGAATACTTATAGCAAAGCACTGGAAGACGCAAGATCTACCCACTCTGGAAGAATGGCAGATGAAGTTGATTGACTGTATGGGACTGGCAGAAATGACCGGCAGAATCCGTGACCAGGGAGAAGAGTCGGCAGAAGAAGATTGGAAGAAATTCAAGGACTATTTACAGAAATACTACAAAATTAATGAACTTTGTTTTTTTTTTTTTTTTTTTAAATAATATTTATTGAAGTTTCCAAAATACAGAAAGAGAAGAAAAGAAATTATGAAGATACATTCAGAACCTTATTTTCAAACATCCACTTTCTGGGACTCCCCCCTTCCCCCACCCCTACCGTATTCCCCTTTCATATTGTTGTTTCCACAAGTTCTGTTTCTGATTTAAAGCACAATTTATATACCCCATTGTTCAAATTTAAATTTATACAAACCTTATGCAACACCCTTGATAAAAAAAAAGCAAAAGATCTCTCCCCATAGCCCGCCCCCTTTTCTTTCCACAATGTCCCCCCTTTTTTCCCATTAAAGTAAAAGCACACAGAATAAAAGTATAAAAAAAATAAGAGATATATTAGAAAAAAAGAAAACCAATTCAGAAAATAGTTGCAAGCCTTTGGATTCTAATTCTCCCTCCCCTTCCCCGGTTTAATTTCCCTTATCCTCCAATCTATGTTTCCAGCCTGGAAGTCTTAAGTCCATCAATCCCATTTTTCCCCCAACTCCTTGCAGAATTATTTCCCATTTTTAGGATTACTTTTTAAAAATTAATTCCTAAATCTTTAAAAATGTCAAATTATAAAATTCCCCCCATTGTTCTTTCAAGGTTATAGTCCAGCTTCCTCTTGTTCCGCTGCTAAAACTTTCTTATTCAGAAGTTTAGTAACTCTACATGGGTTGTTGTTATTCAGGAACAAAAACTTGCGTTCAGTCCCTTCCTTCTTCAGTAAAGTATTCTGTTGTCTCCTTTTAGTCTAAACACCCTGTAGACGAGATTCAGTTTCAGTTTTGCAGCTTTCCCAGGAGATAACCAGTTCTGTGAAATTCCGAAGTGTTGTATTTTTCCCGGCTTACGCCCATCTTTGTAATGTCCCGAAGCTCCTCTAGGGGGGTTGTTGTAACTTTGTTTCCAAAAATCCGATTGTTCTCCGTATTTTCGCCATTTTGTATTCAGGTCTTAACAAATTATATCAAGTTGTAACAAATTTGACCAGCAAGGTCCTTGTAATCAAATCCTCTTTAAAATTCCGACTTTGACAGCTACTTTGACAGCTGTCAAAATCACCAGCTCTTTTCACCAGGCTCACTCCTCAATCGCCCCGGTTCCCAGGGAGGGGGGTGCATTTTCCTTCTCCTTCAATTCTTCCTCCAGCACAATTCTTGTACTTTCCCATCATGGAATTCTTGATTTTAGCAAAGATACCGTTCTTTTTGGGCCTTGGCTTCCCAATCCTTGTTTTAAAATGTCTACAATAGGGAGGGGGACTGACTTCCTTTTTAGATCCCCCCCCGCTCGTCTCAAATCCAAAAAAATTTTTCTTCTTTTAAACCCGATTTCCAATTTACTCACGGGTTGTTGTTAAAAGTCCAAATTCTCAATGGAAGAAGTCAGCGCTCTCCGCCGGATGGCATGCGGCTTCGCTCGGCAGGGATGGCAGAGGACTCAAAGCACCACGCTTCTCCCCGGCACCCGATCCGTAGCCTTTAAAAAGGCTCCTTCACGAGTCGGGAGGGCGCTAGCGGTGCTAGCCGAGTCTCCAAGTCCACGGCCCCCGTGGCCGTGGTTTCTAAGGGTCCCCGCATCGCCGGTGCGGTAAAACCCAGCCCCTGCCGAGCCGGCTCCCTCCGGAGCTCGGAGGGAGTCCGCCATTCGGCGATGGCGCCAACCCGGAAGTCCCCAAAATTAATGAACTTTGAAAGATGCTGGATTGAACTTATGTGGTCTCTAGCTGTTATGATAAAAATAATTGGGATTAAAATTGTTTAAGTCATAAAATTTAAAAAGTTGATTGGAAAATAAGGTGTTAGTTAAAAGGAATGTTAAGAGATTAGGATTTGCTGGATTAACAACTTGAACTAGAAAACAAGAAGGGGAGGTATGAGGAAGTCAAAGAAACATGTTATTGAAAAACGGTTATTGAAATTGATTTGTTTTTAAGATTTTTCTTTTTCTTTTTCTTTTTGTGTTTGTATAAAATTGGAAAATTTAATAAATATTTATTTAAAAAAAGTACATAATTACATGTGCACCAAACATGGTGAGATGTAAATAAAAGAGAGAAAAAGAAAAAGAGAAACAGCACCTGTGTAGGAGGGAAACTAAAGGGGAGAGGGGAAAAACAAAACTCTATACTTTACAAAGTTGTTATTGTACTTCACCATATCTTAACCTTTAACAGTATTTGTAAGAATGGATTCCACATATCACTGAATTTGCCCGTGGCAAGTCTGCTCATCTGTTGCAAGTCTTCAATCCAATCATAGAAGGAAGACGCATTTTTATTTTTCCAGTTCAACTAACCCCTATCCAAGCATTACCCTAACCAGTGTGATTAAACCAAGTAGCAACTTCCCCCTGGCTTGTTTTCAGAAGACAACCAGAAGAGAAGAGAATCAAGTCTACTATTATGGCTACTAAGAAATTATTAAGAACCATGGGACATAAGCAATATGCTGCTAATACCACCATGCCTTCCAAGTGTTCCTATTTTCCAGGGACAGCCCCGGAATGCTGAAAGCCATCCTGGCTTCTGATTTGATCCCAGAATGTCCCTATTTTCCCCATCAGTGCAGTCACTGCCAAGCATAGGGAGAAGGAGCCAGCACTGGTCCAGAGCAGCAGAGACAGTGATGGTTGTGAAGGAGCATCCCGCTGCCTCTCCATCCCCTCTCCAGCTCGTAGCAGATGCTGGAGAATGGGCAAGGACTGCCGCTGCCAAGGCCCAGTCTCTCATGATGTGCCAGTTCTGAGATGCAAGCAGAGGGCAGAGTTGTTGCTCTGGGTGGGAAGGGAGGAGGAGGAGCTGTATAAATCTAAATCAAATAAGGGTTGGAAATGTAAAGAGAAAGAAGGTTCTTTTTATCATGTGTGGTAGTCTTGTAGCAAGGTTAAAGCTTACTGGGAAATGATATATAATGAATTGAAAAGGATGTTTAAAATAATGTTTGTAAAACAACAACAACAACAACAGCAACAGCAACAGCAACCCAGAAGCTTTCCTTTTAGGAATTAGAGGGACAGAACTACCCAAACTGTATAGAAACTTATTCATGTATGCTACTACAGCGGCAAGAATGTTACTTGCCCCAAAATGGAAAGAAGCAGAAGTCCCAGAAAAGGAAGAGTGAATACAAAAACCTATAGAATATGCAGAAATGGCGAGACTTACCAGAAAAGTAAGTCTTTTTATAAAAGAATGGAAATGATTTATGGAATATTTACAGATAAAATGTAAACAGATAAGAACATTGGCAGGATTATTGTAATAACCTGCAGTTTCATAAGAGTATATATTTAAAGTAGATGAATAAATGAGTAAATTAAATTAATTTGGATATGCAGAAGATTCGCAAATTTTAAAAACGGCAGAAAGAGGGGGAAGGAAGTCAAGTTTTGAAATGTTAAAATGATTGTGAAATTAGTGAAATGTAGAAACATAAAAGGCATAAATAAAATGTAAAAAGAAAAGAAAAGAAAAGAAAGAAGGAGCAGAGTGGAGTGCAAGGGGTCTTGATTTTTTCAATAAATGCTTTGAGTGTCTGTGCCTAACCTTGCCCCTTTCTAAAATTTATTTACTGGTGTGTGTTTTCCTTTCTGTAAATCTACCAAAAAATCAAATAAAATTGGGATTAAAGAGTTTTCTTGGGACAGCGGAGGGCGTGTGTGCGGTGTCCCATTGGTGCACTGGCGGTGGCACTCATCCTTCCTCTGAAAGGAAATTCTCTGCAGGGGCATGACAAAAATTGGGGGGTTCAAGGAGGGTCAGTTGTGGGGGTGATAAATGTACCTATTTTCATCAGATGCTGGTTTCTGTAGTTTAGTGGTTATCATACGAAAGGTCCCTGGTAGAGGATTGGACTGGACCCGGCATAGGCAAACTCTGGCCCTCCAGATGTTTGGGACTACAATTCCCATCATCCCTGACCACTGGTCCTGTTAGCTAGGGATGATGGGAATTGTAGTCCCAAACATCTGGAGGGCCAGAGTTTGCCTATGCCTGGACTAGATGACTCATGAGCTCCCAATTCTATGAAACAACTACAGTCATTATTTACCACTCATCTGAATTAATGTAGAGCAGCATATTTTACATTTATTAGATACATGTCTATATCACTTTGTTTGCTCTCTGGGCAGTGAAGAATGCTTTCCTCAGCCACCACCTAAAACTGCTGGCTATTTTAAACGCAAAGATACTAGGGATCCAAAAATAAAATGCACATTGAAATTCAGTACAAGATGATGTGACAGGGTAAAACTTGCTTTCCATTTTGTCTAGGTTTATAAGCATAGGGCGATTCTGTGACAGACCAATCAGGATGAATTAAAGCACTTACAAATTGGTGCTATAGAAAAGCATCTCATTAAGAAGAAGAAAAATAACCAGAGTTCAAGTAAAATAGATTCATCTCTGCCTCATGAGCTTCAGGAAGACTATTATCCCAGCCTAATTCAAAAAGCAGCTAATTAGAAGTCGTCATTTTAGCTGGAAGGAAATATGTGAAAAATAATCAGCTATTTAGGCGACACAATCATAATCTCCTATGAATACCCGAAATACAGTATGATACACTAGAAGTAGTTTCTGTTGCCAAAGGATGGTTAAAATTGTTTGGTTCCCATTACTTAAACGATAACTTTCACATCCTAGTTACTGGGGACAATATTTCCCAGAATCTATAAATGCTTCCACAGTCCACAAACTTTTTACAGTCGTACCTTGGTTGCCGAACGCCTTGGAACCCATACGTTTCGGCTCCCGAATGATCAAAAAACGGAAGTGAGTGTTCCAGTTTTCAAACGATTTTTAGAAGCCGAATCTCCGGCGCAGCTTCCGATTGGCTGCAGGAAGCTCCTGCAGCCAATCGGAAGCTGCACCTTGGGTTTTGAATGGTTCCGGCAGTCGAACGGACTCCCGGAATGCATTCTGTTCAGGAACCAAGGTGCTACAGTGGTACCTCAGGTTAAGAACTTAATTCGTTCTGGAGGTCTGTTCTTAACCTGAAACTGTTCTTAACCTGAGGTACCACTTTAGCTAACGGGGCCTCCCGCTGCTGCCGCACCACCACCACGCAATTTCTGTCCTCATCCTGAAGCAAAGTTCTTAACCCGAGGTACTATTTCTGGGTTACCGGAGTCTGTAACCTGAAGCGTCTGTAACCCAAGGTACCAGTGTACTGTATTTGCTTGCTTCCTTCCTTGCTTGCTTGCTTGTTTACTTAGCACTTACCATAAATATCTCAAAGTAATTCCATAGTAAAACATTAGTCAAAACCATTCCATATACAGTGGCACCTCGGGTTAGGAACTTAATTCGTTCTGGAGGTCTGTTCTTAACCTGAAACAGTTCTTAACCTGAAGCACCACTTTAGCTAATGGGGCCTCCTGCTGCCACCGCGTCGCCACTGCACGATTTCTGTTCTCATCCTGAAGCAAAGTTCTTAACCCAAGGCAATATTTCTGGGTTAGGGGAGTCTGTAACCTGAAGCGTATGTAACCTGAAGCGTATGTAACCCGAGGTACCACTGTATTCCATACAAATAACTCCATACAGACAGACAATTTCAAATAACATTGATTCGATTGACATCCTATGCCCTTTTAAAATGTGGTTTTTGGGGGGTGTTGGCATACATCAGACCTGGTCCAACAACCTTTCACAATGAGCAGTCTGATGCCTTTGAGAAGCCCTCAAGCAGGAACTGAGCACAACAGCACTCTCTTCCATTATAATCTCCAAGCGACTGACATTCCTACTGCTCCTTATACTAAAGGCAATATATTGTCATCAAGACGAACATGAATTTGTCTAGTTCCCCTTTAAAACCTTCTTAATTGGGTGCTGCATTGGCACATCTTGGGGTGGCACATTTCACAGTTAACGTGGGATTTGCTACCTATGCTGGCTCTTTGCTATTGTTAATGCATTCACACCCCAGGCTGTGTTAGACTGGAGAGGGAATCTTGAAGCTGTTAAGCCAAAAACTGTGATTCCCCCCCCCTTTTTTTTTCTTTTTAAGTGTGGTGCTCCTTGGTGGCAGAGAGGGCTACTATAATGATTAGAAACTACAATGTGCAAATCAATGGATCCATTAGATTAGTTAATGGAATATCTAGAACCCTGAACAGAAGCACTCCCTGTTCATCATCTTGCACTGCAATTTGAAATGAATTTGAATGTTCCTTAGTTTACTGAGGACGCGGGTGGCGCTGTGGGTTAAACCACAGAGCCTAGGACTTGCTGATCAGAAGGTTGGCGGTTCGAATAACTGCAACAGGGTGAGCTCCCGTTCCTCGGTCCCTGCTCCTGCCAACCTAGCAGTTCAAAAGCACGTCAAAGTGCAAGTAGATAAATAGGTACTGCTCCGGCGGAAAGGTAAACGGTGTTTCCGTGCACTGCTCTGGTTCGCCAGAAGCGGCTTAGTCATGCTGGCCACATGACTCGGAAGCTGTATGCCGGCAGTGGCGTAGCGTGGGGGGTGCAGGGGGGGCCGGCCGCACCGGGCGCAACATCTGGGGTTAGGGCAAATCCACGGGTTAGGGGGTGCAAATCCACAGGTTAGGGGGCGCAAATTACTTGCCTTGCCCCGGGTGCTGACAACCCACGCTACGCCACTGTATGCCGGCTCCCTCGGCCAGTAAAGCGAGATAAGCACCGCAACCCCAGAGTCGGCCACGACTGGACCTAACGGTCAGGGGTCCCTTTACCTTTACCTAGTTTACTGAAAGTGCTGTTTCCAAAGGTTCAGCACAACTTTCAGGATGTCTAGCATCATATCTAAGATGCAAGCGGATCCACCCTGAAGAAGCTTTACTTTTCCGCTGCAATTCATCTTAATCTCTTTTTGCATTGTGTCCATGAGGCACTCGTAAACATCTGCTAGGCATTAATCCTTTGCCAATTTAGATGTGCCCTTTGACTATCTCACAGAGTTTACTATGGGGAAATGTGCGGTGCTACAGCTTTCAGTATAATCCCACATACCTTTTACTTGTCACTGTTACTTTAACAACCTAAGCTGCCTGTATGGTTTTAGCCTGAGGTGCAACTCTGCTCTTTTGGCCCATGGCCTTTCATTCTAGCAATTAAGAAGGTGATTAGGGTCCTGTAACCAAGGCATCAATCCAAAATACTACGGAGCTTGAAAAGCATTGTAAACTCCAGCTATACACCACAGTGATGAAAGAACGCTTAGCACAGATAATTCTTTCAAGGAAGCTTTGCAGACAAATCATCTAAACTTATCTGCAGACACACACACACACACTGATAAATGTGTGCAGGTCCCAGGTAGAAATTCTAGCATCTCAAGATAGGGTTGGGAGGGAACCCACTCTGAAATCCTGAACAATCGCTGCCAATCAGTAGAGACAATACTGAACTTGAAGGCCCAATAGCCCAACTCAATCTATATAAAATGCTTTCCTATGTGCATTGAAAGTATCCAAGAAATGTTCACATAGCTGGTGTGCCCCACAAGAAGACTATATGCAATTTTCCTATGAGTGTTTATGCTATTGTCAGGATGCTGTCAGCAGCTCCCGGCTGGTTGCCCAGGAAAGTATGAAGACAAGGAAAAGTTTCTTGCCGTCCTTTTTTATTTCAATCTTTACAGAGGGAGGCTATAGAGAACCCAGCCTCTTGGATAATGGCATTGTCCCAAGTGAATCTCCTCCATCACCACGTCTCTCCCACTTCCTTATTCGTCACTTCTACGGGTGCTGCTACGTGCCCTCTGTTTTTGAGCTCTTTGCTCTCCTACTTTCATGGCTCGCTGGGTGCTGGGAGATGGAGGGTCTAGAATGCTTTCTAGTGACAACGTGTCAGCCAGCTGTTGCTCCGGCTCTGTCTGCTCCTCCTCTCCCATTATTTCCCAACTTTCCCCCTCATCTGCCTCTGAGTTGTGACCTTAAGAGCAGTAGATTCATAATCTGTTGAACCAGGTTCGCTTCCCCGCTCCTCCACATGCAGCTGCTGGGTGACCTTGGGCTAGTCACACTTCTCTGAAATCTCTCAGCCCCACTCACCTCACAGAGTGTTTGTTGTGGGGGAGGAAGGGAAAGGAGATTGTTAGCAGCTTTGAGACTCCTTTGGGTAGTGATAAAGCAGGATATCAAATCCAAACTCTTCTTCTTCTTCTTCTTCTTCTTCTTCTTCTTCTTCTTCTCCCGCAACCCCCTGTTGTAAATCCGCAACCCCCTGTTGTAAACCCCCTGTTGTAAATCTATACTGTCTTCCTCTTCCTCCTCCCTGGAAGGGTCGAATGGGGAGGCAGTCCCCACCATTCCTCATCTATCCAGTCCCTGACAGCTATGTAGAGATGAAAGTTCCCTCAGTGCTGGAAAGTTTAGATCAGGACACCTTTAACCGGACCAAGTAAAACCCGTCATACTTCTTGCTTCCATGATTCTTCAACTCATGGGCAATTGAACTTCCACATTCAGCACTCAAAATGTGAGGGGGCGGGTTCGTGTTTGCAAGGATGATATTTGTAGAACATGCAAACCAAATTCCCAGGGGGTCTCAATGAATGTGGTAGGAGTCCACATCTCAACACCTCAGCAGAAGGATCTTGAGCTGAATCACTCAAATAGATTAATAAACGTCATCATGTTATTCATTATTGTTGGGCTAGTAAATCAATGGCACAAGCTGAGAGGAGCTTGTGACACCCCCAACTAATGATGCCCAACAACTGGTGTCTGCTTCTGATAACAGAGATGAAGAATAGCCATTGAAAGCTTCATTTCTTTAATAAAACAATGCCATATAATTTTAAACAACAAATTCATGTATAGAAATATGGAAATATGAGCTCAGTACTTCACAGAAGATGCAATTTCATGACTATGATTATGCTTCCTGTCTGCTAGATAAATAAATGGCCATATAAAAACTATGATCGTATATAAAAACAAGTCATAATGCTAGATTGCCAACCTTTCTCTCTCTCTCTCTCTCTCTCTCTCTCTCTCTCTCTCTCTCTCTCCCCCCCCCCCCTTCTCTCTGTGTACACATACTATGAAAAGAAGCATATATTCTTCTGTCTGGGCAGTTTACCCAAGGCATTTCACTTGCTGAAGCAGAGTTCAACACTTCAAAAAGCATTGCTGCACAGGGATGGGGTGGGTGGGAATTAGTTCAGTTCACACTTTAACTGAAATATACCTAATTTGAACTTCCCAAACTAGTGAATTCCCACTCCTCCAAATGTTGTGATGCAGTTCTCCAACCCAAAAAATGTTTACCAACCAAAGGGAAAAAGAAAGAAGCATATACAGTGGTACCTCGGGTTAAGAACTTAATTCGTTCTGGAGGTCCGTTCTTAACCTGAAGCTGTTCTTAACCTGAAGCACCACTTTAGCTAATGGGGCCTCCTCCTGCTGCTGCGCCGCTGCTGCGCAATTTCTGTTCTCATCCTGAAGCAAATTTCTTAACCCGAGGTACTATTTCTGGGTTAGCGCAGACTGTAACCTTGAAGCGTCTGTAACCTGAAGCGTATGTAACCCGAGGTACCACTGTATAAGGATATGTGCAAGAATTACAAATAGCAGCAAGACTAGCATATGCAAATGTGTTGTATTAGGAGAAATTGCTTGCGAAACCTGCTACATTGAGAGAAATGCACAGTAAATGCAAACAAATTTCCATACAGACTTTTTTAATATAAAAAAGTCTGTAACTTGAGGCAGAAATGAGACTAAATGAAGAGTGGGAAAACGAGAAACGGAGAAAAAATAAAATGGATAGATTCAGCCATCCTTATTGCTGCTCCTTCCATATATCAACTGCCACCTTCAATTACTTCCCCACCCTACTCATGGGTCCATCTGAACCAGGTCAATTTATTTATTTATATTGTTTTATTTATGATTTTCATTTTTATACATTTCAATAATTTTATAGTCATTTTAACATTTCAAAACTTGACTTCTTTCCCAATCTTTCCATGGTTCCTTAAATTTATTTTTTTAATATTTTCTGCATATCCAAATTAACTTAATTTGCTCATTTATTCATCTACTTTAAATATATATACTGTTATAAAATCAGGTCACTTCACCCCACCTCACAGCCCGTCTTATGTCTGAAGTGCCATCTCTTCTCTAGATAGGGTATGCGATGTTTACTAGAATGCTTAGCTTTGAAATCATTAAAGTATATTGTTTTCCTTAAATCAAGCTGCCGATCTCCTATCTCCCGAATATAAATCAGTACATAGCATCTCCACTCTCCCAGTTGTTGCTGGTATTTCAAAACGGACTGTACGTGATTAATGGATGCTGGCGATGGGTTATCAAAAAAAGACAATGTTCTTTCTGAGCAGTGGATATGTTTTTATACTTCGCTCTCATCTGCTGGCAGCTATATAAGACAATCAGTCCTGGCAGGTCAGACACTGTACTGAGTGTCTCTAGCACTGACATCCCACAGAGTATTGCTGTATTGCCGGCTTATGGCCTTCAAAATGATATGGAAATGTAATAGGTCTTCAAATAGGAGCATGGTTTGCATAGACATTCGGTATGGATAGCAATGCCTTTCTGCATCCAGTCTCTCGTAGGAGAAAGTGAACATTCAGCATATGGTTTTCTGCTCCCAATCTTTCCTCAAAGTCAACCGAAAGCTCAACCAGGTTTGGCATCAGCACCCAGCACCCAGGGCATCTATCAGATCCTGCACACTCCAACAGGGCCCATCAATATCTTTTTTTCTTTTAAAAAAATTATTATTTTGGGGTTTTTCAGATTAAAGTTTTACAATCACATATCCAACCTACATCATAAAAACAAGATTCCGAAGAATCTCCTAGACTTCCTTTCATGGGTCCTATTGTTAGTCATTTCCTCCTGCATCTTTTATAATAATCCAAATCTTTTACATCTCCATTACAGTGGTACCTTGGGTTACAGACGCTTCAGGTTACAGACGCTTCAGGTTATAGACTCCCCTAACACAGAAATAGTACCTCGGGTTAAGAACTTTGCTTCAGGATGAGAACAGAAATCGTGCGGCGGCAGCGGGAGGCCCCATTAGCTAAAGTGGTGCTTCAGGTTAAGAAGAGTTTCAGGTTAAGAACAGACCTCTAGAATGAATTAAGTTCTTAACCCGAGGTACCACTGTATATCTAAAATTCACCATTAAACTACAAGTGTTGTTCCAATCCCACTAACATTTTAAACTGTTTACAATGATTTTTAAGATAAATTATAAATTTCCCCCATTCCTTATTAAATTTTTGGTCTTCCAGATATCTGATACTTCCAGTCACTTTTGCCATTTTGGCATAATCCATCAACTTAATCTGCCATTCTTCTCTGGTAGGGACTTTATCTTCTTTCCATCTCTGGGCCAATAAGATCTGCAGGTTGCGTACATAAATAATCCTTTCTGCTCCATTGGGATTTCGGCACCTAGAATTCCTAAAAGAAAGGCTTCAGCCCATCAATATCTTACCTGGGTCCGTGCCATCATCTTCCAGAGTAGGAAGTGGTGACACCAGGTCAGCTCCAACACCACTGGAGTAACATGTGCTCTGTGTGTTTTGCATGCATTTTCAGGTGTTTTACAGCTATTCTCTATGTTTGTTTTCAAAGTGCAATATGAAAGCAGTTCAGAAACAGCTCTTACTTCTCCAGGGCGTCTCTACACCTAGACACATGGTTTAATAATTATCCCTCTCCCCCAAGAGCTTGAATTCTGTGACGGAAAGTTAGAGTGGCTGAGAATGTTCAACATTCTCATCCAAACTACATTTCTCAGAGTCTGGGAGAATTAATCCAGTACAGACCCAATATGAGTCTTCAGTGTAGACATAATCTAAGAAATGCTATATTTTGAGGATCCATCTTATTTCTGTGGTGGTAAGTTTCTTTAAACTGCTTTTAATATTGTGTTTTAATGGTTGTAACATGTCCTGGAACATTAGTTTGGTAGTGATGGTGATAATTGTCAGTTTGCAGTTCTTAGTGCAGAAAGTATTGATCTGGTGTGTATCTTTCCTATTCTACTTAATTCAAGAGGGTTCTGGAAGCTTCTTTGTGTGAAAGAAACAAGCGGAAGTTTCATAATGTTTGGGTTATTCCTTCAGAGAAGCTTAGTACAGCTGGTTTAAACTGGTTCTCTTATCTCTTTTGTCAAGGTCATGCTGACTATAAAAGTAAGATCAGAAGGAGTCTGGGTTTCACTTTCTCTTTCTATCTCTTTTCCTTCTGGTGTGGTGTTCTGTACAGTGGTACCTCGGGTTACATACGCTTCAGGTTACAGACTTCGCTAACCCAGAAATAGTGCTTCAGGTAAAGAACTTTGCTTCAAGATGAGAACAGAAATCGTGCTCCAGCGGCACGGCAGCAGGAGGAGGCCCCATTAGCTAAAGTGGTGCTTCAGGTTAAGAACAGTTTTAGGTTAAGAACGGACCCCCGGAACGAATTAAGTACTTAACCCGAGGAACCACTGTACATAGTATGCTTAGTAGTTTAGTCTTATTATAAGTTATTGTAAGTTAAGTCTGCTGCAACTGGATTTCTTATGGACAGTGCCAATCTTGAATGTATTGGATTTGTGACCATTATGCTCATTTGCCTTCAGCAGCAGTAAAGCTCTGCTGGATGAAATACAATTGCCTCTGGTCTGTTTTGGGGGACTCCTGCGACATGTTTAAGTTGTTACTCTGCCAACTATACAATGGAATCTACTCTGGATCAATACTGAGTAGAATTCCAAGCCAGGCCTGTGGCCATTTAGCGCAGGCTAAGCACTTCTGACAGGGACCAGCTGCAAGCAGGACATCATTGCCGTACCCTTTGTGGTTAATCTCGGAATCCATAAAATGAAGATTCAGGAGTAGTCTCTAAAGAGAGATGTGATTCTACCAGTTCATTTTCATGTTATGAGCATTTTGTTTTGTGTGCAACAGCCCAGCAGAGAAATTCTAGGTCAGCGAGAAAGCAGTATTTAAAATGGTCTCTGTGGCATCAGCTTGCTCTTCTCGTGTGATTGCATGCTGTGTGCACACAAATAGCTCTCCATGTGAAAATGATTTGTCACCCTGCTGGCTTTGACCTCAGGAATAAATGTGTGAACTGGTCTTCCATCATTGGCCACCAGAACATCCTGCCACAGTTAATTCCCAAACCATATGTATTCACTGAATGGTTATGAAGGAGAACTTTGTTTTGGATTCAGAAAACAAACTTTTTTTTCTGCAACTTCTCACATTATAAAGGTAAAGGACCCCTGGATGGTTAAGTCCAGTCAAAGGCGACTATGGGGTGCGGCGCTCATCTTGCTTTCCAAGCCAAGGGAGAAGGCGTTTGTCCACAGACAGCTTTCTGAGTCATGTGGCCAGCATGACCAAACCACTTCTGGTGCAATGGAACACCATGATGGAAACCAGAACACATGGAAATGCTGTTTACCTTCCCATTGCAGAGGTACCTATTTATCTACTTGCACTGGCATGCTTTCGAACTGCTAGGTTGGCAGGAACTGGGAGAGAGCAACAGGAGCTCACTCTGTCATGTGGATTCAAACCGCCAACCTTCTTATCAACAAGCCCAAGAGGCTCAATGGTTTAGACCACAGAGCCACCTGCTCCCTTTCTCACATTACATACAAAGCAAGGATGTATGAAATTTGGTAAAGTTTACCCCACATTTCATGGTAGATTGCATCCACACGGTGTTTTGGTCAGAACTCACGGTGTTTTGGTCTATCCTACTGGCATTTTGTACTGCGAATTGCAGTTTATAGGGGCCTGTTGATCACCATCTACATTTCCTTCGGAACGACCTTCGCTGAAGTACAGTGGTACCTCGGGTTAAGTACTTAATTTGTTCCGGAGGTCCGTTCTTAACCTGAAACTGTTCTTAACCTGAAGCACCACTTTAGCTAATGGGGCCTCCTGCTGCTGCTACGCCGCCAGAGCACAATTTCTGTTCTCATCCTGAAGCAAAGTTATTAACCCGAGGTACTATTTCTGGGTTAGCGGAGTCTGTAACCTGAAGCGTATGTAACTTGAAGCGTATGTAACCCGAGGTACCACTGTAATCTGCAAAAGGATCAACAAGAAATGCATCTCTCTCTGCAACCATAGAGGACTAGCTCTATGGCACACTAGACCTCTAGCCTCCTATTGTGACATCACAGAACAGCTCAACTGCCTTGGTTAATGCCTACCAACTGCCGTGCAAGTGAAGATCTTGAACCGGTTACTACTAAGATTATTTCTGACCACAGTGCAGAGGTATGGTCATGGAAAAGGCAGCAAAAAAATTGAGCTGCAAAAATCTAGGCTCATCTCCCATTGGAGCGAGGTCACCTTTGAATGGCTCTGTACAACTTAGTAGCTCTTTCTTTACAATGGAAGCACAACAGTAACTGTGGATAAACTTAGCAAGTGCTGGTATATGTTCTGAGGCACACCTTTTGGGCTACAAACTGAAACCAGGTGGAGATTTCAAATATCTTCCCAGTAAGAAATGTAGCCAAACTGTTAGTACCCCTATTCGTGTATCCATTAGTTGTATATGTGGCAGTATGTGTGGCTCCGCCTCCCCACCCTATGGCCTTTATGTTTTGAGACCTCTGGGTATAGGGCGGTATATAAATTCAATAAATAATAATAATGCACACTGCACTCAGCTGAAGGCAGTAGACCCATTCCTGTAGCTGCACCTGATATTTGGCAATTTCCTTTGCCATTCCGTACCCCCTTGCCACCCTCCATACTGTTCAGGAGAAAGTCCCGATCCTCTGATCCTCCTTTGAGAAGCTTTTCAGAGTCTGCAAGGGGCTACAGTGGATGGAATAAGATGAGAAACCTTCATTGCATGAGCAGTCCCTCCCCCCCCCCAACTTTAGTTTTCTGAAGGGGTAAGTCCACAAGCAAGCAAATGGTCATCCATTCTCACTGTACCAAAGCCAACTTCAATACGATGCACAAAATTCAGTGCAACATCATCATCGTCATCATCATCATCATCATTATTATTATTATACCGCCCTATACCCGGAGGTCTCAGGTGTATATATAGATTGCAATATATAAAATCAAAATAACAACAATAACCCAATAACACCCCCCCCCAAAAAAAGAGCCACATTTTAAAAGGGTATGGGATGTCAATCAGGTCAACAAAGGCCTGGTTAAAAAGGAACATTTTTGCCTGGTGCATAAAGGTGCACAGTGGTACCTCGGGTTACATACACTTCAGGTTACATACGCTTCAGGTTACATACTCCGCTAACCCAAAAATATTGCTTCAGGTTAAGAACTTTGTTTCAGGATAAGAACAGAAATTGTGCTCCGGCAGCGCAGCAGCAGCAGGAGGCCCCATTAGCTAAAGTGGTGCTTCAGGTTCAGAACAGTTTCAGGTTAAGTACAGACCTCTGGAAAAAATTAAGTACTTAGCCTGAGGTACCACTGTATAATGAAGGCGCCAGTCAAACTTCCCTGGGGAGAGCATCCCACAGATGGGGAGCCACTGCAGAGAAGGCCTGTTCTCGTGCTGCCATCCTCCGGACCTCTCGAGGAAGAGGCGAATGAAGAAGGGTCTCAGAAGATGATCTCAGGGTCCAGATAGGTTCAAATGGAGAGAGGAGGTCCTTGAGGTACTGTGATCCTGAGCCGTTTAAGGCTTTATAGGTCAAAAGCAGCACTTTGAACATTGCACTCATTAAGTCAACGGGCATGTATGCATATTTCATTTGGCTGCAAGGAGAAGGAGGCCATGGTCCCACAATTTGTGGGTTGCCCCTTAAAAAAAAAAAAGTAATAATACAGGAGTGTAGCTCTCATGATTGCAGAAGTATCAGAGAGAACATGTGTAGGTGTTGCATGGTAATGCTTCTCAGACACTTGCATCAGTAGAAGGGTTTTGGTTGCTAAGCATTCATTTGTTATCTAGTCTGTCCAACCACTAAAACTACATTCTGACAGGGAACCAATAGTAGGTCTGAAAAGCCAGGAATCTCCAGAGTTGGCCCAACAATGCCTTCTTTTTTCCATTTGGCCCTCACCATGACTGACCAAATTCCGCCAGGCTCTGCCTCAGTGTGCCAGGTACCATTTTAAAAATGTGTTTGTTTGTTTGCTTGCTCTGGTTTTATCCCTTCTATGAGGAGTTCAGGATGCACTGGGTAGGGTTCTCTTCCATCCTTTTATCCTTACAACATTCCTGTGAGGGAAATTAGGTCATTCCAGTGAGGTTCATGATTTGAGTGGGGATTTTCAACCTCGACCCTCTAACCACACTGGGACCCTTCTGGGTCTAACCCTGAACCGCCAGGTTTCACTGCTTGCTCCATTTGGGTCCTGTCCAGAGATTCATAAGCTAACAACCCCAGAGTGGGGATGGCATTTGAGGTAGAGATCATGCTTTCCTCTCCTGGTGACAAAAACCAGCCCAAATAAATAACCCCTGGTGCAAATGTGAAAATATGTGACCTTTAATGTTATAATAGATAACATACATCCATGTCTACATATTGACATTTTAAAATATGCACCTGCCTGTGGCGTTTGCCCTTCTAGGTGTGTGACATCATACTGGGTCATAAGGAAAGGGTTAACGAAGGGTAAAATGATTAACCAACAGGAACCCAAGGGGAGGAGTTAGAGTTGTTAAGAAGTCAGTCTGGAGTTAGAGAAGGGAGAGGGAGGATAAGTCTGTGGGTTGGGCTAGTTTGATGTGAGAGAGTGAGAGAATAATAATAATAATAATAATAATAATAATAATTTATTATTTGTACCCCGCCCATCTGGCTGGGTTTCCCCAGCCACTCTGGAATCTGTTAAGAGGAGTCAGTTAAACAGTTGGGATAATCAGTTAGAAGGTATTAGGAAGGTATAGGCTGGTAAAGAAACTAAGGTTAAGAAACTGACAAGAAAAATTATCTGAAACCATAAACTTGTTAATGCTTATAAAATAAACTTGTTTATTTGGTTTAATGTTAACAACTGTCTGGACTCTGTGTGTGCCCGAGAGAAATGGGTTGGTGGCAGCGATCATAGTGGTGGCACAGGGATCAATAGACCGTCAAACGTCCGGGGACCCTGTGTGATCGCCACACTGCCATTTGAACCCCTTTGAAGGAGATTAAAAATCTGTTATTGCATTGACAGAGGAATAGATAGATGCTGAACTGGATCTTCATGAGAATGAGGAAGAGAAGGAAGAACGACCGCATGCAGATCCCTAGGAGGCAACCCTTGCTGTTAGCGGTAGGTAGGTACCACTGTTTTCAGAAAGAAAGTAATATGGGCCTAGCCATAGCTCCAGGCAAACCTTTCCTCTTCATGCACAAATAGCAACAGCTGACAACAATATAAGCATCCTTTAACATTGTGAAATATAGTGGCTGGGCAGCTGGGGTTGGTAAGCTAAGGCCATGTTGTACACCTGGCTTCCTTCCTGAAGCCAAGCTTTGCTGCCACTTAGCGAGAGGGGAGAGAGAGGTGAAAATGTTCCTCGCATCCCTACTTGCAAAGGGCTGCGTTGGCTGGCCAGGCTCCCCCCTGAGCCGGCAGACAGGGGGCTCAGCATGACCCCACTTTCATCTGTTGGGGATGGGGTCACTCTGGCAGCATCAGTGGTGAGGGCTGGGCTGACACACACACACACACACACACACGGTATGCAAGCCTGCCACGGGTGCCAGCAACCAACGCTAGGCCACTGTCTGGATCCAATGTATACAGTTGACCTTTCCCCCCAGTACTTCCAAACAAGGCAAAATCCCTTTCTCAGAGGCACATTAGCATCCGCTGTGTATCTCCTGTGTTTTCATGCACAAATCTAAAGGTCTGCTGTCCCCCCCCCCACGCTCCATTATCTGATCTGCAGTCAGAAAGCAGTATTTATACATTCACCTATCAATTTTGTCGATGTGCATACAGAAAGGCAGAATTCACATATGAGCAAAGAGAAGGAAAATGAAGAGCAGAGGTCAGCTCCCTTGGAACCAATCCTTCCTTTCTTTAGTAGGTAGAACCATAACCTTATCGATTCTTGTGTGTAACTGGAGTTCGGCGTGCCAATAGGGTTGGGGGGGTGTTTGACAATGTGCAATCTATTACTATTATTTATTGAATTTATATACTGCCCTATACCCGGAGGTCTCAGGGTGGTTCACAGAACAAATCAAAATATATAACCACAATATACCATATTTTTCCATTTATAAGACGCCCCCATGTATAAGGCAATTTTGGGGGCAACAACCAATCGTCAGTCCACCCTCAGCACTATCCATGTATAAGACGCCCCCTATTTTTTGACATTATTTCTTAGGGAGAAAACCTAGTCTTATACATGGGAAAATACAGTATATAATCAAAATAAAAAGAACAACCCAATAACACCCCCAGCCTAGTCAACCATCATATTCTGGCAGGCCCAGGGAAAAAATCAGCTGTAAGCCAAAGTGAATCAAAGTCAAAATGAGAATACCCATAAACATTTTTTTAAAGAAAAAAAGCACTGGTTGTAACCCACCTTGGGACCTTAGGGTGAAGGGCAGGTTAGTAGTAGTAGTAGTAGTAGTAGTAGTAGTAGTAAATAGTTACAGAGAGTAAAATGGCTAGTTTGAGTAACCAGCTGTACATAATGAACTGTATACTGGCTTCCTTACCCTGCCTGAACCAACATCTTATATTTTCTTGTTTCTCCAGTATGAGGCAAGGAATGTTAATGTTGCCATTTAGGCAGTAGAGTTGATAGGGATCTGGTAAGCCTAAATGCAATGGGGAAAGCTCAGGTGCAAATGGCAGGGGTTTGGACTACATAATTGCGAGATCCTGAAAACAGAAGAGACCATTTGGGGAAGTTGGGATTTGGAAAAATCCCGAGCCAAGCTAATGGGGTTAGCAGGTTCACCCATCCCTTTTGAAAAGTGGGATATGATACGGATCTAAGCCATGGATTTTATTATGTGTATCTAAGACACAGATATTCATGCTGCTTTGCATTTCATAATCTTGTTCCATAAGCATCTGCAAATATTCATTTAAATAAGCAAATGACAATTTTCTAATTCTGCGCAATGTTCATTGCAGGTCTTCTCCAAGAATCACAGTCAGCTGTGGAGTTGAAGAAAGCGAAAATGGGAAAACTAACACCAAGGGTTGTAATTCCTTTAATGGTGAGATTAACAGAAGCAGCGAGACGTTAATTTGGTCTGTTCTAAGAATAAGTTGGGGCTAGACTACGTTACTGCTTCTGCATTCTGGATTAACTGCAGTTTCCAGGTAACCTTCAAAGGTAGCCCCACGTAGAGCGCATTGCAGTAGTCCAAGCAGGTGATAATCAGAGCATGCACTACTCTGGTGAGACAGTCTGCAGGCAGGTAGGGACGAAGGAGTCCTCCACACCTGCCCAAACCTGGCTTGATTAGGTCCATTATTCATGTCATCTGGCACTTTTTCTCCCAGAATAACCAACCCTTTGCTCTGGGAAACTCACAAGCCAAGTATAATGGAGACAGCCGTCACCTCTGATCATTTTAGTTGAGGGGCAGAATTTATCATGGTAAACTTATGCATGCATGAAAGTTATGCTCCATCTGAAATTAGCACAACTGCTTATAAAGACCATGGAAGTGTTTCCCATTAACCCTATATGTGAAAGTATGCTTGGCCTTTTTTCAGGAGCCCTCAAAGAAATGGAGAAAGTTTTCTTACTCTCCTCAGTGGATTAGTATATTGGACGTGGCTCAGAAAATCTTCGATGAGGAAGATAGAGTGAAGAAGAAACAAAAGCAGAATAAAAGGGGAGGGGAGGAAATGCTAGCAGGTGGGAATTTGGAGGAGGGAAAAGCGGAAATTAAAAGGGAACAATTGTCTGACTTTTGTGCTCCAGAGGGCATCCAACCAAATACTGGATGGGATCTCCAACCCTCACGGGGGCAATTGCCAACTCCAGGGCCATCGTATCTAAAGGCAGAGAAAGAGATCTTAACAGCGAATGAAATAGAGGATATCATCCAGGAAATTGTGGCTGTCAGGGCTAAGGAGAGGCTTTCTGAAGAAAACATGCCTCCTGAAGGAAGAGAGAAGCTCTTCTATCAAGATGCCTCTTCTATCAATGCACAGAAGCCACGCTACCATAGGGACCAGAGGATGCCACACTAAGGTGGGCGTTCATTGCTCAACCACTGCTCAGAAACAAAAATGTACGCCACTGCCATCACAGTGCTATTAAATAACCATTCCCATTTATATCACAACACTAGGGTGTTCTTGTCGTTTGCTGCTGCTGTTGCTTTTCAGCTGGCATGGGGGAAGTGGGCTAAATGCTTGAAGATACAGAATGGTGTGGGGTTTTTTAAAAAAAAGTGCTCATTTTGCAACTTAAAACCTCACCTTTCATGCTCTCTTCAGAAGAATGCCACATGCATTCTCTCAACACAAAAGGCACATACACACAGAGGTTTCCATGTACCTTGGAACCCTGTGTAATCAGGGTTGTGGGTCATGTGGAAATTCTTGTGTGTATGTAAAGTGCATCATCATCATCATCAACAACAACAATTTATTACAGATAGGTAGCCGTGTTGGTCTGCCATAGTCAAAACAAAACAAAAAAAATTCCTTCCAGTAGCACCTTAAAGACCAACTAAGTTAGTTCTTGGTATGAGCTTTCGTGTGCATGCACACTTCTTCAGATACACTGAAACAGAAGTTGCCAGATCCTTCTATATAGTGAGAAGGTGGGGAGGGGTATTACTCAGAAGGGTGATTGGCAGATAGCTGTGATGAGCCTGTTGACGACTCTTAACGACTGCAATAGGTCTTACAGGAAAAAGCAAGGGGTGAGAAGGTGAAAAATGCCACCCCTCTGGCTGGGTTTTCCCAGCCACTCTGAGCCGCTCCCAGCAGAATATTAAAAACACTATAAAACATCAAACATTAAAAACTTCCCTAAACAGGGCTGCCTTCAGATGTCTTCTAAAAGTCAGATAGTTGTTTATTTCCTTGGCATCTGCTGGGAGGGTGTTCCACAGGGCGGGCGCCACTACCAAGAAGACCATCTGCCTGGTTCCCTGTAACTTGGCTTCTCACAGCGAGGGAACCGCCACAGGGGCCTTGGAGTTGGACCTCAGTGTCCGGGCTGAAGGATGGGGGTGGAGACACTCAGAATGCAGCATTTCTCCAGAAACTATGAGATAGAAGTAGATTGTGGTGAATGTCGTGTGTACACAGCTTCATAAACCGGTGGTATGAGCCCACTGGATGCAGATGAAAGGAAGAGGAATCTGATGGGCAGTGGCACCCTCTGAACTGGTTGTAAGGAAATCAGGAAGGCAGGTTGGCGGTGGCTGGGGGGGGGAGCACTGTCTGGCTGAGGGCAGACAGGGATCGGGAGACAGTGCCCCCTTTGTTCAAATGGCCTAACCTCCATTAGGAAGATGAGGGTAATCTGGAAATATGCACATAAGTGAAATGATTGCATTTCTTTAACGCTGAGACATGATGCTGCCTCCACTTTCATCTCTCAAGCAAAGCAAATAAATTATGATCCAGCACCACCGGCAGGTGTAAAAGCCATGAGATTGTTTTAAACAAAGAGAAAGGGATTATGAAAGCTAATGTGATGGAGAGCAATAAATGCCAAGAACAAAAAAAAAAAAGGCAAATAGCAGTTATAATGACACAAAAGAGCAAATGTTGGTCCAGGCTTACGTCTGTACAGGGAAAATTATATAAATATTAATAATAGTTCATGACTACTGCATTCTCCTGTAGCTTAAAAGTCTGGAGATGTTCAATATGCCACTGCAGGACATCTGAGGAAAAGCTTTGTGTATAGAAAAACCAAGTAAGAAAATAACGGGGAGGCAGGAGGAATCATTCAATATTGATGAAATTAAAAGTGCTTATGAAAAAAGCACCAGAGCTTTGGCATGAAAGGCAAGAAATATTTAATAACTACAGTGGTACCTCGGGTTAAGTACTTAATTCCTTCCGGAGGTCCGTTCTTAACCTGAAACTGTTCTTAACCTGAAGCACCACTTTAGCTAATGGGGCCTGCTGCTGCACCACGCCGCTGGAGCACTATTTCTGTTCTCATCCTGAAGCAAAGTTCTTAACCTGAAGCACTATTTCTGGGTTAGCGGAGTCTGTAACCTGAAGTGTATGTAACCTGAAGCGTATGTAACCTGAGGTACCACTGTATTTTTAATATGGTTGACACAATTGTAGGGCAGGGGGCAGGGAGTGGTCACGGCTATCCAGTGGTCCTGTCTTTTTTGGTTGCATTTTTGTGTGAGGAGAAAAAATCATGGTGCGGGAAGAAAAGTTGCAGGACAAAGAGGAATAAATATTCCTTCCTTTTCTCCTTCTGTTCTTCTCCCTTCCTCCATGCTGCGTTCTGTCTTACCTCTTTCCAGATGAGGTCAACCACAGGAAGGACCAGTCTTCTCTGTGTGAAGCACTTGTTTGATTCAGGTTCCTGCATTAGGAGGGGTGAAAACAGTTCTATTTCTCGGAGAAAGTGGCAGAACAAATAGCATACTTGAAAATTAAATAAATATCCCTATAGATTCAGCGCAGGCCACCAGAGTAAAGCCCATCGTATGGTTTGAGAGAGGGGTGAGAAACGGAAAGGGAGCCCCAACACCAATTCAGGCTTTTTGTTACCGGCAAAGATGAGAAATGTGAGTTTGAGCTGTCGGGGACCAGCTGCTGCTTTTTGTCACGACTCTGAACAAATTAGTAACATCGAATCAGGATGCCACCAGCGTGGCAAACACTTCCTGACACAGGTACTCGCTCCTAAAAGGTGTCAGTCTTTGAGAAGATGCCCTAAGGCACATTAAGTCAGGCAAGAGATGGAAAAAAACTCTTCCACCCAGTCATAAAACGCAGCAAATTCTCCTATGCTCTTTCATCCACAAAGGACAACTGCGGCTTAGAGAAGAATAGAGAGGAATTGACATTACTTCATTATTATTTTTTCAATTTTGTGATTTTAAAGCACTTGATATTTTAAAAATCTCTAAGTGATGTCCAACATGAATACAATAAACAATGTCATCAAAACAAACATAAAACTAGTATAAAAGCATATAAAAGCAGGAATCCAGAGAATTCGAATAAATGAAAACAGGGTTCAGCCTTCTGGGTCATGATTATGTCTCTACAACACTTGGCTCTGCATTAGACACTTGGCCTCACTGCTTCCTGCCATTTATTTATTATTAAGTGCACAGTTAAAAGCTGCAGCGTCATCAATATGCTTGTGATGCCCAGCACTGTTTCTGTGTTACCCCCAACTCAGCTAAGGCGGTGGAAGTCCTTGGATACAGTAATGCAATATTGAGGGGCAATAAAATGACCCTCAGTCCTGGCCAGGCTAGGTTTCTCTGGATTTATGGTTCATCTGTTTAAATAAAGGATTAGGATCACAGTCTGGGAGTCTTGTTCCTAGGCGTACTTTTGACACTGGAGGCTCAGGCAGTCTTGGTGTCCAGAAGTCTGTTATGTACTGAGTTGAATAGGATCCAAAAGGCAGCAGTCTGATTGGTCCTAGAACAATAGGATTCAGAATACAGCAGTCTGATTGGTCCTAGAACAATAGGGTCCAGAATGCAGCAGTCTGATTGGTCCACAGGAGCCATCCAATCCAGCTCCAGGTGGAAGTGAATCCGCAACCTGATTGGCCTACAGGTGAATCCCGAAATTAGCCAATCACATGGGGCCCTTTGTGTAAATAATGTATATAAAGCAGACATTCTGGACGAACTTCCATTCCTCATCACCACTATGAGCTGAATAAAGAACATGAAATCCACTCTCGACTCCGAGTATATTTCAAAGTCCATTTCACATCCACAGTATGGTGTGCAAACTGTAGCCGGCCTTAGACAGCAAAAGCCTAACCACCCTTATCCATGCCCTGGTATCATCTGATTTTTGACTGCTACTGTATCATGTATTGTACATGGGGCTGCCTTTGAAACTGGAGCTGGTTCACAACATAACCGCCTTGATGTTTTACGAGTGGATGGTGTTTCTTTTTTTTACTCTCTTTTTTTAAAAAAAATATTTTATTTTGACAAAATAATAATAATAAATAAGAATAAAAATGTGCACCCCACCACCAAGACCATTCCATTGTAACTATCCAACTTTCCAAAATTTCAACACCTCTTGCAGTAGTTTACCCCTTTCCGTTTTAACAGTACAAATTCTACAAACACCCTCCATATCTCCTCAAAATCATTTCTCCTGCATATTCCCTGTCTTACCTTAATGGCACATGTTAATTTATCATTAATAGCTATATCCCACACCTCTTTATACCATTCTTCCATTTTATATTCTGCTTGCCCCTTCCACTTCCTCGCTATCATAATTCCTGCAGCTGTCAATAAATTTCTTTCTTTTTTTATTAAAGATTTCTTGGTTTACAAAAGTATGTGCAATGTCTCCTTTTTAAAGTTACATTTTCTCCAGATCAGTTTCATTTGTTGAGACATTAGTGTTACATTATGAAGAAAAGGGGGAAAGAGGTGGAGGGGGGGAATGGTGAGTGGGGGTAGAGTCGGGTGGTCAGTGGCATAGCGTGGGGGGTGCAGGGGTGCCGGCCGCACCGGGCGCAACATCTGGGGGTTAGGGTTAGGGGGCGCAAATCCACGGGTTAGGGGGCGCAAATCCACGGGTTAGGGTACGCAAATTACTTGCCTTGCCCCGGATGGTGACAACCCACGCTACGCCACTGCGGGTGGTGATGTTTCTATTTTATTTAATGTATATGGGGGGGTTGTGTCAGCGTTGCTTGTGCAAGTTCTCTTTGCTATTCGCTGGTGTTCTTTTGGTGGTGAGAGAGGCTGGGGTTGGCCTAGGGTATGGTTGCTTGTTTGTGATAGATTTGTGAGGAAGTCCTTCACAGCCTGCAAACCTTCCACCCCATCATAATTTGATAATAATGCTACCTCTGGACTCTCAGTCAGCTTTAACCCAGTGATTTCTGTTATCTCCTTAAACAACCTTTGCCATTTTTAATCTTTATTTTGCATATTTACACCCCCACCACATGTGAACGTAATTCCCTGTTTCCTGGCATCCCCTCTAACATAACACCAGATATTCCTTGTTTATTTTTAAGAAATAAAAATTATCTGGAGCTAACCATTTAAAATGTATTACGCTGCTTCACTGGCTACCACACCCTTTTATGCACACAATTCAAAAGGCTGCTTTCAAGACCTTTGAGGCTTAGCAAGCAAGCACCAGGAGGATGTACTTGTGCTTCAACCTGCTCATGCACTCAGATCGTCTACAGATGCTCTAGATGGCCCCTTCCATCCTAAATGAGGTAGTAACAACTAGAAAGAGGGTCTTCTCAAATGTGGCCTCTTGTCTATGACACCCCTTCCCCAAAGCAGTCTACCTGCCACCACAAGAACTTAAGAAGAGAGCCTTCCTGAATCAGACCAAAGGCCCGTATACTCTCTGAGTGGCCAATCAGTTGCGGTGGGAAGCCCACAAATGGGAACTGAGCGTAACAGCGCTCTCTTATAATTCTCAACAAAGGGAACTCAAAGGCATACTTCCTTTATTGGTGTAGGTGGAACCGAGCCATTGGGACCAGTAGCCACTGACAGCGTTATGCTGCAGGTATTTGTACAAATGTATAGAGTGAAACTTACAAACTTGTACAAATGTATAGAGTGCATCTTAAAAAGTAGAGACATCACCTTGCCAACAAAGGTCCGTATAGTAAAAGCTATGGTTTTCCCAGTAGTGATGTATGGAAGTGAAAGCTGGACCATAAAGAAGGCTGATCACCGAAGAATTGACGCTTTTGAATTATGGTGCTGGAGGAGACTCTTGAGAGTCCCATGGACTGCAAGAAGATCAAACCTCTCCATTCTTAAGGAAATCAGCCCTGAGTGCTCACTGGAAGGACATATCCTGAAGCTGAGACTCCAATACTTTGGCCACCTCATGAGAAGAGAAGACTCCCTGGAAAAGACCCCGATGTTGGGAAAGATGGAGGGCACAAGGAAAAGGAGACGACAGAGGACGAGATGGTTGGACAGTGTTCTCGAAGCTACTAACATGAATTTGACCAAACTGTGGGAGGCAGTGGAAGACAGGAGTGCCTGGCATGCTCTGGTCCATAGGGTCACGAAGAGCCGGACACGACTAAATGACTAAACAACAACAACAACAGAGTGAAACCTTCCTGGGAAGTAGTGCTTGGCAGTTGGGTTGCATCTGCTCATAATTACTTTCTCCATACAGCTGTCTGAACCAGGCCATGGCATATCAAAATAAAGAAAACAGCGCAAAGAACCAAGCGCTATGAATGTTTGTGTAGCCCACAACGACTTCCTCTCGTATTGGTTTCAGCCCAAAGGATGGGGCGGAATACAGAACATGCCATTTCGCTAAGTACTTAACAGCTCCAATCCTGTATGTTTGCTAAACTGTAATAGCACTTAGCTTATTGCAGGTGAATTCATGATCTATATCACGGAGCATAAAGCGAAGCGTTTGGGAACGCAGTGCACGAAAACACCTTTAGAGAAGAACGTTTCCAAACAGACCTTGGTAATCATCCCAAGAAAGGGTTGCTTTTGACCTAGAAAACTCTGAGCTCGTATAACAGAATTGATGGATTTGAGATTTCTTCAGAAAATATGTTCCAAGGGCTGCGCTGGAGCACAGCAAAGTTCAAAATAGTTTAGCTTTCTGCTTTCAAGAGTGTTCAATCGGCTGTTCCTGGGAAGATTAGTAGCAGGGCAGGAAAGAAAGAGCCTGTCATCTTCATTTGTCAACATCAGAAGTGGCCCACATGCCCCCTTCAAATGTTGTCGGATTCCTGAATTGGAATACAAGAAGAGGAGATGTGGGGAAGTCAAGGAAAAATGTTAATGAAAGATATATGTTTGCTTTTGGTTTTGTTTTTTTTGTGTGTGTGTGTGTGTTTTTTTTTGTTTTTTTTTTTAAATTCTTTTGAAAACTTCAATAAATATTTTATAAAAAAAAACAAAACAAATGTTGTCGGATTCCCGCTCGCATCAGACCCAGCTTGCACTGCCAATGGTCGGGGACAATAGGAATTGCAGGCTAAAACTTCTGGGGAGCAAAAATAAATAAATAAATGGTAAAGGACCCCTGGATGGTTAAGTCCAGTCAAAGACGACTATGGGGTTGTGGCGCTCATCTCGCTTTCAGGCTGAGGCATCTGGCATTTGTCCACAGACAGCTTTCTGGGTCATGTGGCCAGCATGACTAAACTGCTTCTGGCGCAACGGAACACCATGACGAAAGCAGAGTGCACGGAAACACCATTTACCTTCCCGTCACAGTAGTACCTATTTATCTACTTGTACTGGTGTGCTTTCAAATCGCTAGGTTGGCAGAAGCTGGGACAGAGCAACAGGAGCTCACTCCATCATGGGGATTCAAACCGCCAACCTTTCAATCTAAAACTAATAAAAATTATTATTTTAAAAAGTGGACAACTACTGGTCCACCCTTCTCCTCAATCTCGGCGATGGCAGTGCCACTGGGAAAAATAGGGACATTCCGGGATCAAGTCAGAAGTCAGGGTGGCTTCCATAATTCTGGGATTGTCCCTGGAAAATAGGGACACTTGGAGGGTATGGTCTGTGCTCACCATACTTAGGCTCTTTGTCTTTAAAATGGACTTGGATCAGACAGTGCTTCAAGCTGAGGGCACCTTCAAACAGAGGACTGCCAAGGGCATGAAATTGGTCCAAAGTCCACAAATTGTCCACCTGTGCAATTGATCTGCAATGCCAGCTAATACTTGCTTTACTATTAAAAAGTAATAATACCGTATAGTATTAAATAGGAATTAATGGCATTATATCATTTTCTAGGGGGAATTCAGGCAGCATCCAAATTTGTTTAAAAAGAAGGTTGGAAATTAAATGAAGAGCAGAGCAGACTTAGCTAAAGCTCCAGAAAGATGTCTGTACATTAGAAAGAGGGGGCTATTGACAGCCTACTTCTTTCTCTGAATTATTTTTGAAAGTAGCATCGCCAGGAACCAAATTGCTATCAGCCTGCATCACGTCGTTCACTCAGAACAAGCTCCTACAGGTAATATGTTGGAGGAAATTGCTCACTGCGTATCCCCAGCAGCTTGGCACAAAAAGGAAATTTAAGGTGCTTCTGTTCTACTCGACTAATGTGAAGCGTGGCCGGGGGGCAACGGAGAAAGAATCTGATCTTCATTTCAGGATGTTTGTCAGTGTACGTGTTGTAAAGAAGGGAAGGTTACAGCATTTTGGACTCTGGGGAAGCAGGAGACCACAAAGAGTGGGGCATGACTGAAGGTGGAGAAAGAGACTCAAGGTACATTTTCCACACATCCAATGGATCGCACTGAATTCAGGAGGAATGAAGGACTTGTTTACAGCCTGCAACATAAACTGGTGGCATTTACAGCCAGAAGCAAGAGAGGGGTGGTGCCACAGAGTCACTCTCCTGACAACTATGATTCATCCTTTTATGGCATTTTTGACTGCTGGAACAGCTCAGTCAGTACAGCATGAAACTCTCAGTCTCAGGTTCACGGGTTTGAACCCCATGTTGGGCAACAGATGCATTGCAGGGGGTTGGAGCAGATCAGGGTCTCTTCCAACTCTACAATTCCATGATTCCCTGGAAGTGCTGGATTGGCTCTGCCTGTGCAGTCCTGACCTCACTCAAATGCTGCTCTGGCAGTCCAGGTGACTCAGTGGCCCTGCCTCAACATGCTAGAGTGGCCCTCAGTGGCCCTGCCTCACCAAGCGACATTTTTCCACCTTCGCCGCATCAAGCAGTTGGTCCCTTACCTTTCCCGCCCCGCCCTGGCCACAGTGATCCATGTGACGGTCACCTCCAGGCTTGACTACTGTAATTCGCTCTACACGGGGCTGCCCTTGAAGCTGTCCCAGAAACTCCAGAGAGTGCAGAATGCTGCAGTGAGGCTCCTCACGGGGTCTCTGCCATGGGAGCATATTCACCCAGTGCTTTTCAAGCTGCACTGGCTCCCGGTGGAGTACAGGGTCAGATTTAAGGTGCTGGTTTTGACATTTAAAGCCCTTCACGGCCTAGGACCCTCGTACCTACAGGACCGCCTCTCCCGGTATGCCCCACGGAGGACCTTAAGATCCATAAATAGCAACACCCTAGTGGTCCCGGGCCCTAAAGAAGTTAGATTAGCTTCAACCAGAGCCAGGGCCTTTTCAGCACTGGCTCCAGCCTGGTGGAACGCTCTGTCTCATGAGACCAGGGCCCTGCAGGATTGGATTTCCTTCCACAGGGCCTGTAAGACAGAGTTGATCCGTCTGGCCTATGGCTTGGAGCCAATTTGATTCCCTCCCCCTCTGTCTTTTTCCTTCTCCTCCTGTGATGAGGCTGCATTTTAATATTTTAATGTTTCAATATTTTAATGTTGTATTTTAATCTTGTTTTTAAGTTGTATTCATTCAATTTGTTTTTATTATTGCTTGTTAGCCACCCTCAGCCCGGCCTTGGCTGGGGAGGGCGGGGTATAAATAAAAATTATTATTATTATTATTATTATTATTATTATTATTATTATTAGAGATTCCTGGAAATGAAATGTACTGGTGGTCACATGCTTGGATGGCTCTAAAGGTGGAATAGAGAAATTCAGGCAGGAAAAGTCCTTCATATGCCTGCATAAGCCATAAGGTGCAAATAGTGAGGCTGGGTCACCACCAGTGAAGCAGCCCTCTTTGGGGCATTCAGGAAAGACAAAAGAAAGTACTTGTTCACACACCACAAGAAGCAATGGTGGCCGTGCCAACATGGATGGCTTCACAGGAGATTTAGACAAATTCACAAAGGATAAGGCTGTGAACAGTGACTAGTTATGAGGGCTTTCTTCTGCCTCTTCTGTTGGAAGCAATATACCTCCTAAAGCCAGTTGCTGGGCATCTCAGGTGGGAAAAATACACTTGCACTCAGGTTCTGTTTTCAGGCTTCCCACAAGCACCTGGTGGTCCACTGTGAGAATGGCTCTTCTTATGTTCTTGTCTTTAAAGTGGGGAGTGTCCTGCACTTGTGGAAGCTCCCCACACAATCTAGAACCCTGACTTTCCATGAGTACAGGAGGCTCCCCACTATAATACGAGGCACATATGATAGTGGGCGAAAGATATATGCCTCAAGTATGTATCAGAGGATCGCCAAGCATGTGCCATCAGGACGTAACATCATCAAAAGTTAGAAGTCAGGTCATTCGTTATTCAGATCTAGAAACCCTCCACATTATTTTCTCGTGCATGAACTCTTGGGTTGGGGCAACTGGCTAAAATGATTTAAAATGTTTTGAATGGTTCTAGTTGTGGTTCCTCTGTTTTGTTTTTGTTGGGTTGATGTTGGTTAGATGTTTAGTTGGGGTTGGCAGTTATTTTAATTTGGGTATAACTGTAAACTGTTGTTGTTGTTGGTTTCTATTGATTTATTGGTTTGTTTGTTGCTCATATAGGATATCTTGGGTTTTTTAATGTTTGATGCTTTGTTGTGTTTTTGTATATGTTGTACACAGCCCAGATGGGTGGGATATAAATTTTTTATTATTATTATTATTATTATTATTATTATTATTATAGACCTCCACATGTGGGACACCAATGAGAATGCCAACCAGTGGCGCGGCACTTCTTATCCCCACTTCCACAATAACTTAACAAGGGGTGTTCATTTGAGTAACTATTCACTCAAACTGCAGCATCTGAGGACCTGGACCTGAGTATTTGACACTTAAAGCTTCTTCAAGAAAATATTTTGAAAGCGCAGAAAATGAAGGACAGAGCAAGCAATGCCTTTTTTAAAAAATTTCAAACAATATTATTCACTGTTGCTTGGATGGCAGGGTGAACATAACCCTTCCCCTTCCCCTCTTCCCAAGACACAGGAGAGCAAACAATCAGCTCACAATCCCAACTGGAAAGCTGTTTCAAAAGAGCAGGGCATCTTTCTTGTACAAATAGCAGAGTTCGTACATTATTAATTCCATCTTGACAGTGTAAAAAAGGAATCGAGATGGCCAGATGATCTTTTAGAATGCACCAGTAGCCAAGTAATCAAATATTATTTTCTTGAAGTTTTTGGATAGCAGTGATTAAAAACGGGGTTTTATTTTGCGGCTTGGATTCAGAGAAGTTCTTGCACAAGCCAAGAGGCACTTCTGCTCTCATGGGACAGGGCTTTAATATCCACTGCTAGCCATAAATTAGGGAAGGATAATTGGGGAAGAGAAAAGAGCTAGATTATGAGTGGAGAACCTGAGGCCTTGCAGATGCTATCGTGCTCCAACTCCCCTCAACCCCAGCCAGCATGGCTAAAGGGTGGGTGGTAGAGTTGTAGTCCCTCAATGTCTAGAGAGCCACAGATTCCCATCTGTGATCTAAAAGATGTCCGGGTGGCACTGTGGTCTAAACCACTAAGCCTCTTGGGCTTGCTGATCAGAAGGTCGGTGGTTCGAATCCCCATGACAGAATGAGCTCCCATTGCTCTGTCTCAGCTCCTGCCAACCTAGCAGTTCGAAAGCACACCAGTGCAAGTAGATGAATAGGTACCGCTGTGGCAGGAAGGTAAATGGCATTTCCATACGCTCTTGTTTCTGTCACAGTGTTCCGTTGTGCCAGAAGCAGTTTAGTTATGCTGACCACATGGCCCAGAAAGCTGTCCGTGGACAAACTCTGACTCCCTCAGCCTGAAAGTGAGATGAGTGCCACAATTCCAAAGTCACCTTTGACTGGACTTAACCAACCAGGGGTCCTTTACCTTTATTAGTACCAAAGTGATTTCAGGGTGCTTAGGGTTCTGCAGAACAGAGATTTGACTGAGACACCTTGTCAGAGTTCTATACTACTTTAATCACTGGGTCTATCTGCTGTGTTTTCTAACTTGTTACTGTTTGCACAGGGACAGAACACAATCACAGAATCAAGGCACACAAATAGGCCCCCTCATTAATCTTTTCTAACTCATTCCTACTTTGCCTCTGAATTCTTGTGCAGTAAAGACTATTATATTCAGTCCTACATGTAAGAAGACGGCCAATTCTGTAAATTACCCTATAGCTTACAATCAGTGTACTGCTTTCTTGTGATAAGAAGCAATCAATGTGGTAGAAACTGCAGAATTATTTCAAGAAGCCCAGTGTAGTTTGGAAAGAGGTCATCCACTTTATTCTTGAGAAATATTTGCTACGGCGATGGTCGATGATTCAGCTGGGTCAGCTATGCTGTAGCTAATTTAGGATGATTCTTAATCCAGTCCTAAACTAACAACCTGATCCAAACCTTAGGTGAAATTCAGCTGTGTTAATGAGTGGCAGGCTAGAGAAACTGGATGTGCATATCCGAAGCCCATTTGTTTAAACTTGATTTTGATTTCTTTACAGTGGAAAAGTATTTTGATGTCAGGCATTCTTGCCATTCATCTGTGGTGTCAAATATTCAAAAATGCATTTGAAAGTTAAACCTGATTGTATACCCAAGGATTCTGTCTCTCTGAGGCATAATTTTTCTATGAGTGTAGGTGTCCTGAGTGGGTATAAAACAATTAGCAAGTAAATTAGTAGCATCTAAGTGGTTGTCATGCACTGGCAGGATACAGAGGAGCAGTGGGAAGCAACAGCTGAGGAACCCCCAAGGGAAGCCCCGGGGTACCTCCCAGGGGAAGATGACTCAGAGCCAGGGATTTGCTGGTGGGATGACAATGAGTGGTCAGAGGGAGAAGAGGGGGTACAGAGGGAGGAAGAGGTGTTGGAAGCTGAAGAGGCAACAGGGTTTAGGGAGCAGGAAGAGTCTGTGGCAGAGGGCAGTCCAGACTCAGAGCCAGAAGCAGAGGGTGGGGTCAAGAAGCAGAGGCAGGCTGCTGAAGAAGCCATGGAGTCTCCCCCTCCTGCTGCGATCAGCTCCCCCCTGGTCTCCCAGAACATGAAGAAAAATGAAGAGGGTGAAGCAATGGGAGACAAGGCAAAGAAGCCTTAGGCTGCTGGGGAAGGAACCAGGGGAGGAACCTTAGAGAGGGGTGGGAAGGCAGGGGACCTTCAGGCTTTGCGTAGATATCTTTTTCAATTAGCGGTAAAGGTAAAGGGACCCCTGACCATTAGGTCCAGTCGTGGCCAACTCTGGGGTTGTGGCGCTCATCTCGCTTCATTGGCCGAGGGAGCTGGCATACAGCTTCCGGGTCATGTGGCCAGCATGACTAAGCCGCTTCTGGCGAACCAGAGCAGCACACGGAAACGTCATTTACCTTCCCGCTGGAGCGGTACCTATTTATCTACTTGCACTTTGACGTGCTTTCGAACTGCTGGGTTGGCAGGAGCAGGGACTGAGCAATGGGAGCTCACCCCGTTGCTGGGATTCAAACCGCCAACCTTCTGATCAGCAAGTCCTAGGCTCTGTGGTTTAACCCACAGCGCCACCCACATCCCCTCACTTGGAAGTAGCAAGGGTCTAATGGGAAGAGTAGACAAGCGGAGTGGGGCATTCTGTTTCGGCCAAATCTCCCTTTGTGTCAGGGACTGGGCTGAAGAGTGGGGTTGTGAATTGCCCTCTCTTTCCCCTCTGCCTCTTT